>NC_140585.1:1310624445-1311824445 GCF_964204655.1 Triturus cristatus
CTTGTCGATCAATCGATCAATCAATCCGGGAATTGTAAGTGTGCTACTCACCCATGTGGGTCTCATGGCGCAGGGGGGGGAGTCCCCAGGTCTGATTAGCCGAAGTGCCAGGTTGATGGAAAGAGAATGGGAAAATCTCCTCTTTTTTCCTTTTTAACTTGTGGCGACAATCCTCCCAAAAGGACCAGTATTCACCGAAACACAATCCAACAATATCAACAGCATGCGGCGGGTGGAATAAAACTAAACAGTACCTTGCAGGGAATACATTGGAGGAGGGGATTCTTCCTTGCAATAGCTCCTGTGCCTAGGTGGCAACCCAGATCTCAGACGTTAGAGGGGGGCCCAGCCAAGCCTCCTTTGGTCTCTGACAGGCGTGGACAGGCCTGCCCTTGGGCCGGGCATGGCCCAGCCACGGCCCACGACGTGGGACAGCAGCGCTGAATAAATGCGCCTCCAGGCACATGAAGCTTGATGGGAGACCGGGCAGCCTGGGAAAATTAGTTTTTCCTCTAGCCCGGTCTCTGCTGCGCTGCTGGCAAGGTTGGTGTTTCTCTCTACCCTGCGCGCGGGACTGCAGCACTGATTAAATGCACATCCGGGCCCAGGAAGATTGATGAGAGACCGGGAAGCCTGGGAAACTGAGTTTTTCCCCTAGCCTGGTCTCCACTACGCTGCTGGCAAGGTCGTGTTGGCTTTTCTCTCTCCCCCAATAAACTTTCAGCCCCACACAGCTTTGGAAGCAGACACCACTTCCCCCTGGCCATTAAACACTGCACTATTCCAGTGTTATAAATCCCCACGTAAAATGGTAGACACGGTGGAGTGCATGCGATGGACGTGGGAGGTTACTTATGTGCCGCCGTCCTCAACTCACCATTCTATATGCCCCATCCATCCTGCTAGCTTGAAACCCACTTCTTCTCACACTCCAAGCTACCTGCACCAAATCACGTGTACATCAGGGGTAACTGCTTACCTTTGCAGACTCATACCCGGATGGCCATTTCACTCCTCCTTTTGACTGCACTGACGACACTACCATCACTGTGCTGGATGCTATGCTATATCAGCAACTGCGCGCCGCATGCCGGATGTTTACACTAATTTCCCTGAACCACAGTCACAGCTAGATGCACTTGAACATCTGCTTACTGCTCCCTCCCCCTGCAAACTAATCAGCAGACTTTACAATATTATGCAAGATTCTGCTCCCATTCTCACCCCTAACACTCGCACAGTCTCGGAGGGTGACCTGGGCACCCCCATAACTGAGAAACAATGGAAATACTGCAGCGCACAAATGACTGCCCTCTCTCCTAACTATAGATTGCGGCTCATTCATTTTAAATTCATACATCAGATATACGGCACACCAGCACAACTACACCTAATGGGGCTCTCACTTGGTATTGTAAGAGATGCATGGCCCCACATGCTACTTTTATACACCTGGAATGGACCTGCCCTCCGATTGGGAAATACTGGCAGGGTGTACTTAACGTTCTTGAACAGATTCTAAGCTACCAGTACCACAAACACCAATATTATGCCTCCTATTATGGAAGACCTTCCGCAAGAAACCAGCTGTTTGGTGGCTATTCTACTTCTGCTGGCAAAAAAACATTTTGCAATGCATTGGGGGCAGAAGCCAGTGCCCAAAAGTCCCAGATACAGGATGGGATGTACTGTCAGGAACAGCCGGCTTTTTCTTATTAATGGGGGAAAAATACCCCCACCATCCCAGCCCAAGGACATTTAGAAACCTTTCATAACATGAATCACACACAAGACCCCAGTCCTAGAGAAACAAACACAGTATGCTCCCCTACAGGTAGTCAAATCCCTAGTGTGGTTTAACACATCCTACATTACCCTGCCTTTGTTGAACTGGAAGTGCCACCGCGGTCCATCCATGGTCATGTCACTGGCTCTAACTGTGTTTCTTCTTCAAACGCAAATCAGCCCACTTAGTGATGATGACTGTCCATGATTTTATCTCATTGTTTCAGTTGTTCAATTTAGTCTTTATTATCTGTGTAATATGGGATGCTCACAAGCAATATTTATCAAGATCTGCCTTTTTTCTTCTTCTCCTTCCCTATCACTTTTCCCCCACTTTTATTTCTCAACCTTACCTACTAATGCTCTGTTGTGTTTTTTCTTCTTCTATTCTCTCCTTTTCTCTTTTCATTGGGAGGATGCGCAAGCATATACACTATTACTGTCTGCAGAATCTCTATGTCCCCATTTTCGCTTGACTGCTTGTTCTATATGCTAATAAAATGTAATTTAAAAAACCCACTTCTCTAATGCCAGAAGTAGTTGATTCAGCAAAAATCCAGCCACACATCTTCTTCCCTAGTAGTCAACCATGGTTAGCTCTTCGCTTAATCATAGTGTTTTCCTGCCAGCCTAAAAACTAGCCAAGTCTCTCTTCTTAAAACACTCTCTTTGAATACCAATGACCTGAATATTTCCACCCTATCTCAATGCTTCCATTCTTTGGAAAGTTATTAAAAACTTGTCCAGCCACCAAACTATCTTTACACATCCAGGCAACCTCCTCAATATTTTTCCATCAGCATTCAAGCAAGGGAACAACAAAGAAACTGCCTTCTGCAATATGTTGATGACACAATCTACATCCTCAACTCCTGCCTTCGCCTACTTCTTTAATACAATCAAATATCTTTTTCTGACCAACATTCTTTAAGAACAGATAGGTGGGCACTGGGGGTAGTCCTAGACTGGTTCACTTTCTATTTAGTGAATTGCTCTCAAGTGATTAAAATTGGGTGCTTCTTTCCAGCAAAGTCAGACTACAAGGGGTTCCCTAGGGCCTAATGATATATCTCCAACCCAGGTCAATCTATAGCTTGAACCACTTGGAAACAATTTCTGTATCTCTGGGATTCTAAACCACCAGTATATGGAAGAACATTGGATCTATCTGTATTCTTCCCCATATTAAATCCTCTTTCTCTCCAACACCTTGACCAAAATGTAACTGTGGATGTCACTTTACCATCTAACACTCAACCCATCCAAAACTAAATTCCTACTAATCTCAGCCAAAAAAAAACAGCATTCCTGTTCAAAACTGGATACATTATTTTCCTCTCCTGGACTGCAATCTGGCTATTGTGGAGAATGCTGAATCCCTAGGTTCTAACCCATATGCCCAGTTTAACTTCCAGGGCAAATGTCTGCCATGATCAAGAATGCCGGCCACCAACTGAGACTCTTAGGGGCATCAGGCAGTTCATTCCAGATCAACACTTAAAATCTGTAGTTTAGGAGCTTGTCCTATACAGAGTGGAATATGGAAACTCGCTCCTGTCCCAAATAAGAAATACCCATTTGGCAAATCCTGTACAACACTGCTAGTAAGTTTACATCCAGATGCACCTTTTCTACTGCTGCCTACAATTCACAACAAGATTCCTGTCAGTTGTATATGCATTTAAAGGTGCATATGTCTGCACTACTAAATTGAACGTAAGTGGTGGGAAGTGGGCGTTCCAAGGCATGCACAATATGACTGTTCCCAAACTGCTCTTTCTATCCTAAATATAGTTTGAGATTTTCTCCAACAAAAACATTTGCATATCTCACTGTCTACTTTGGGAAGAGGAAAGAATCACCCTTACATTTTGGTAGGTTAGTTTGGAAAGCGTTTTCTCTACTGGGAACAATGCTGTCCCTGCAGAGAATTAAAAAACAACATTGTGCTACTTTAAAATGGCCCCATTATGGGAAACTTAGTTTAGGGCTAAATAGTAATTGGGAATAATCATATGACAATCCCAGAAGTACACCAGGAAAACCGCACCTGACACAACTCAGGGTTGCTTCTGAGAATGTTTGTGAATCCCAAAAAGTAGTGAATGTGCACTAAATTATAGCTATAAATCTACAGGTACACATTTACTACTTTTTTGGTCTATTAGATCCATACACTATGCAAAAAAGCAAGTTTTGATTTTTTTTTTAAAAAGTCATCTTATAAAAACCTGATGATCACAATTTTAATCAAAGATAAAATATGTTTGCATTTCTACTCCGAGCACTTGTCCATGCATTCTCTACCGGTCTAAACCTTGACAGTTTGCTCTTATTGTTGTCAGTTTTGATGAATTCTTCAACTGACATTTAAAAAAAATAGTCATTTTAAAATGTCATTTCTGTCCTTGGAATCAATGAAAAATAAAGTTTAGGCAATTCCTCATAATAATCTCTGAGTGCCTTTAAAATGGGACTCATTATCAAACCTTGGCCTGAAAAGTGCACAATTGAATCTAATGCCACCTCTCTCTCTTTTAGTTGCATGAACCTAACAACCTATTTCAGTATTCTCTGCATTGTCCTGAACAAGATTAAGTGATAGCAGATAAAGTCTTGATAAGAGCCCTGTTAATAGGGAGAAGAGACAATCCACTTAAATAAAATAATCAGCCTATGGCAAGGAGAGTTACTTGAGAGAGGCCCCCCTATCAAGAAGCCCCTCTTATGAAACTGGCTGGACAGCAGCCAGTTACTCCCCTCTGTTTGCCTTTATGCTCTTCCTTAGGTGGTGTGAAGCATACGTGTATCATGGTGTGGAACAGATTAGATTAAAACATAGCCTTCTTGTGTTTCCTCACATACCCGCAAAGCACAGTGTGGAGCCGTTGTATCCCACAGTATACATTCCAAAACAATCTGAAAAGCATTATGCTTAGGCTCTGGAGATTAAACTGAGAATGTCGCCTAGCAACATACAATTTCACAGTTCTTACTGTCACTGGTAATTAGGAAACTCTTTTGCAATGTGCAGAAAACATCAAGAAAGTTTTATTATTTTTTTGCAGATATTGAATAATTTCAAGCTGGAATGAAGATCCTCTTCAGTTATTACGCCAGTCTGTTGCTCTTGTTTACAACCCATGTCTTCTGCAGAGAATTTTGATTTGGCAATCTTCATATATATATATATATATTTTGGCCATGGCACTAGTTGTGTAGGCACTATAGAGGCTCGGTCCCTGAACTCTGCTGTAAATTCCCTGAGATATTTTAAAGGACAGATCTGTGCCAGGCGAATGACTGACATTTAGGGATTAATGTCTGCAACTGATTTCCTTTATAGTTTTTCCTTCCTTGAATGCATGATTGTCCTAATGTCACTTGGCAGAAGTGAAGTTCCAGATAAACACAGATCAGAAAATAGAAATTGAAAATTCAAAACTGGGGTAGCTGATGAGTGTCACTATGTGCTTGTTCATGAGGTGGACCCAGGTCTAGCTTGATAATTGTTTGTGATTTAATGATATCATGATGCAGGTAAAATGAATTATCCACACCACTAAAACCTACACGAAGCACATTATTTGGATCATATTAGGCAACATAGCAACCTCATGGCAGGGAAACTAGAATCACTATAAAACAAAAAACAAACAACAACATGGAAACAATTCAAAGAAAAGAGCCTTATTTATGGTTTGCTGTACAGAGTACTATTAGCTGGGAGGGCAGAGAACCATACCTCCGCCATGCTGATGGTACTCCATTCGTCAAATGTATCAAATTTAGAGATGACCGCCGGCTTAGCATTCTTCTCTATACATCCAAAGAAACTGCCTTGACAGCATCCACCAAACATTTAAATTGTTTGTTTTTTGGAAACAAACTCTCACAGGGGGTCTTTGTTTTTGAAATAACAAACACCTAATGACCCCCCACACCCTGGGAGATTTCTGTCAGGGAGTTTTCCTGGCCCTCACTGCCAAGTGTTACCTGGTGGCGATGGACAGGGAAAGAAATTACACCATCCACCGTGAATAGGGAGGAAAGTGTAATGTCCTTCCTCCAAAGGCCCGTACTCCATGGCCCAAAGGAGCAAGTATTCTGTCCATGCAGCCAACAGGAGCTCCGTCAACATAATACTGGTCGTCTGCCTATCTAAAAATGAGACAGGCAGACCAAAGGTTTGGCGGAAAGGGTACTCTGTCACGTTTGTAATGGACTATCCTGTCTGCCTAGTTCTAAAACAAGCCCTAAAACAGTTACTTTCTTTGGGTACAGAAAAATTGTCACTCAAAAATACTCGTGCCATTCACTCCCCAGGATAAAGGTAATGTGTGACAAGGAGGCACTGGGGAGAGAATGACAAAATAATCTATAATTGTGTAACAAGTGATCATAATAATTATTCTCATACAAGAACTCACTGCAGAGTCTTAAACTACACATGAACATGAGAGTTTAACATCCCTTTCCTGCTAACCGCAGGTGTTTAGCAATCATTTGCATCGAATGGATAGAATGCTAGCATGGTTTGAGAGGTGTTTCAGGTTAATTTCGGAAGTTAAGTAAGTACATCACTCCCTAAGCCAAGTATGTGTCTCTGCAGTTGAAGAGACTGCTGGGATAAACACTATCTCCAATGAGTCTCCCAGTGTGACATTTCCTAGGATTCCTTCTTTCAGATTCTTTTTGGTTAATTACATCAAATGATATTGATTGTTTCCATATCATTAATGTTTCTATGCCAAAAGGAGAACCTGGGTCCTATACAATCTGTAAGTAAGAAGGTATCAACCAATCATCGTCGTTATGATATAGGTCTCTTGGTGCAGCTTCAGTTACATCAAGAGAATGGCAGAAGAGAGAGGTTAGAGAGGACTTCACAAAAGTGGGACAACGACTTGAAAATATATGATCTTGTCTTGCTTTTGGTAATGAGAATAATTGTTGCAGTCCTGCTCTCAGGTAGTGATTGATTTGAACAAGTCTTAAAAATGAGACAGCACATACAGTAATTGCAGTATTTGAATATATGGGATGTTTTCTGTGCACCATTGCAAAGAAAATTTAGCACTGCTAGGCTCATCAATCTTTATAAAGATGCATTTTTGATACATCTCATGGGCCTCTGATTGAGTGGGACTTTCTGTGAAAGAGGAATTCCAGAGGGGGAGCGGAATCGGGATGGACACAGGTCATAGCTGGCATGTTCCAGTTAGGAGGAAAAGGACATGCAGCTTGCTGTGGTGATTATGGAAGCATTGAAGTGCAAGCTCTTCTTGCTAGTCTGTACAAATATGAGCACAGAGCCCTCTGTATTACCAGTGTAGAGCACATCTTTTGTAGCCGCCTTGGTAGTAAGGTCATGGACAAAGAATCTCGGGCACATGGCAATTCATTAGTTTCCTCTTGTACATTCTTTCTGCACATCTTATAGATATGGAGAAATTTTCATCTGGCATTTCAACATGAGAGGAGAGGCCTACTACAGTCTTTGTGTCTTATCAGACATTACCACATCGCATTCAGGAACTCAAACACAACATCCATTACACAGGGTACCAACAGGCAGATGAGCAGTTATGGTTGTCCCACTGGCCCAAGTTCACATTTGGTAAAACATAGCTCCTGTCCTGGTTAGCAGAGTAGCCAGTCCTACACACTCTCCTGAAAATGTCTAAAATATACAGAATACGTTCCTGTTCAAAAACTGTTATCTGGAGAAGTGACAAAATTAGTATTGATTAAACGCGGTCGAAAATATAGAGAGTATGGGCTTTATTTAGAGTTTTACAGATGGAATACTCTTTCAAAATGTGATGGATGTCCTGCCCACTGTATTTCAGGTTGTCATAGGCTATAATGCACTTGTAAAGCAGCATATTGGACAGCTGTTACACTTCGACAGAGTATTAGAAATTAGGTCTCTATTTGGCACAGGTATGCACCCTGTCCAAGTAGGGACTACCACACTAGTCAGTGTAAGTCAGATATTCACCCTAAATTATTCTGTGCTCACCTTCTGGTAGCTTGGCACAGAGCTGTCAGGCTCAACTGAAGAGCCAATGTGTAAAGTATTTGGGCAACACATTAATTAAAGTAACACAGTGAGAACATCACAAAAAGACTCCCCATCAGTTTAGAAAATTTGAGAATATGTATCTGAATAAAACAAACCCAAAACGACTAAACTCCAATCAGTAAAAGGACATTTTTAAACATGACATTTAAAAACACTGCTTAGAAGTCATTAGTACTGAAGGGTTACTTGAGGTCACGGTAGACCGGGCTAAGAGTCCTGCTTGTGGGGAAAGATTTTGCCGAGAGCATGGTGAGCATTGCTGGCGATGGTCTGCGGGGTGTGAAGAGCCACCAGGCATCACAGATAGACAGGCAGGGGCCTCGCAGACGCAAGCGGTGATACTGCTGGTGAAGAGATGAACCTCTGCCTGTTCACACTGATCCTAAGAGTGAGCGGCGCAGTCCTGGAACAAACGGGCAAGTTCACTGTCACAAAGAACCCAAAAGCTTGATTTAAAGGAGCTGCAGTGCAGGCAACCCACTTGTGAGGTCCAGGACTGGTGGAGCACCTCAGGAAAGAGTAGGACTCACAGATGGCAGAGCCCAGCAGCACCAGTAGAGTTGCAAAAAGTCTTTTGTGACCCTGAGAGATAAGAGTGCAGGAGGAAAGCGAAAAAGCCCTTGGAAAAACTTGGGTTCAAGGATGTACAGAGCAGGTCCAGTCCTTCTCACTACCAGGCAAGAAGCCACAGGCAGCAGGCCAACACAGCAGACGAGTTTCAAAGCACGGTCCCTCCTGTAACACAGCAATCAGCAGGTGGCAGGTCACCACAGAAGAGCAAGTAGCAAAGTATCTGTCCCTCCTGCAGAACAGCTGCTCTTTTTCCAAACAGAATGCCCTTGGTTCCAGTGCAGTTCTGATTTGGTGGTGTCAGGGTCCAGTACCTATACCCAAATGTGCCTTTGAAGTGGGAGCGACATCAAACAGGACTTTGAATATCACCAGTTCCCTGCCTTTCCTGCCCTGGTTCCTGACACACTACAGGGGGGTAAGCAGCTCTTTGTGTAGGGGACAGGCACAGCCATATTCAGGTGTGTGTCAGCACCTAACTCTCAATCTACCTCAGTAAGGCCCATCAGCCTGGTGATGGGACATCAGGATGCAAATGTTGCACATCAACTCCTTTTCTGTGACTGTCTTGAGGGCATGCACAAATCCCAGCTGTCACTCTAACGTAGGCGTATTTTCAGAGACAGGCAGAGGCACAGAATAGTTAAAGTAAGAAAATGCCAACTTTCTAAAAGTGGCCATTTGATGCCTGCAATTTAAAAATCATCTTCACTAAAAAACCTGTTTTAAAATTGTGAGTGCAGAGACACCAAACTCAAATTTTTCTTTTTCTACTTTTGCGAAATTACACTAACAAGATGTTTAAAGGCAATCCCTATGTTAACCTGTAGGAGAGATAGTTCTTGCAGTATTGAAAAATGAATTTAACTGTTTTAACTACCAGGACATGTAAATCTCACAAGCACATGTCCTGCCTATTCATTCTTGATCTTTATTTCGGTCGCCTGGACCATAAAAGAATACATTATACAACATTTTAAAAGAACGAAGGATACAGTAATAGTTTCCAGGTGGTTGACCAGAGTATAAAACAATCATTGGGTTAATAAAAGCTTAATACATTTAGTACGACTGTGCCACATTGCCGTTAAAAATTTTGAAACTGCAAACACAGTTGGGGCCGAGAGATCTCTTTTTAAAATCCTGTATGCCGGAAGGTAGGTCCTGAAGCCCAGGTTTTTGAGGAGTGGGACCAGCCAGTACTGTCTTGCTCTTCTATATGCCGGGCAAAAAAATATTATGTGCAGGTCACACTCCCTCGGATGTGCACAAGCTGGGCATTGTGATGAAGTCTCAGAGTTTCTCCAGCAAGCAGTGTGCGCTTTAAGGGGAAGGGTGCTATACCTCCATTGCATGAAGAGCTTCCTGGTAAGCGGGGGGCCTATATTATCATACACCAGCTCTTGGCAGTATAGGTCTTTGGACTCCAAGAATTTGCCCGTAAGGGACCTCTCCTGTGTATTTTTAATTTGGAGACATGAATGGTGTTCATAAAAGTCTTTGGCTAGAGATTTCCTTGAGACTCTGGGACATGTGATTTCCGGGTGAGACCATAAGTTCTGTCTTCCTAGTGCCTCGCAGGTTTGTTTAATATGCCTGAGCCAGGGAAGTCGTGCAGGATTACAGAGCGTCAGGATTTCCTGAAGCTCAGATCTATAGTCGGATAATTCCGGTGTAGACCATAGCCTTCGCCAATACAGTAAGGGTTTAAGGCACAGTTCTTCCGAAATTGGTCTGAGGCCTAGGTCGAGTCTCAAAGGTAGGAGGGGGGTGCTGGGGGGAAGAGCTGTTAGTTGTCTGAGGAAGTTATTCTCAGTCACCTGGATGGTCTGAGTGACAGTGTGTCCCCATATTTCAGCACCATAGGTCACTGCCCCTTTTATCTGTGATTTGTATATTTGTAGGCGAGGGGAAAATGGTTGGTAAGTCAAACCCCGGGACATCCTTGCCAGTCCTCCTATCATTTGAGATAATTTCAGGTTCGCCCTAGTGCGGTGCGTGTCCCAGGACAGAGTTTGATTTAATGTTATCCCCAGGTACTCGAATGTGAAGACCCTCTCTAGCCTAGAGGGCCCGAGAGTGGGATTGGGGCGAGTGTTTGATGGGGGGTTGAAGATCATGTACTTAGTTTTTGACGCATTGATCTCCAACCCCCGAGATGCACAGAAGAGTGCGAACCCATCAAGAATCCGCTGGATGCCCATAGGAGACTTGGAGAGCAATAGGGTATCATCCGCAAAGAGAATAGCGGGTACCCTCGAGCCTCCAAGCCTCGGAGCGTCAGTGTCTTTCAACGCATTCAAGTGGCTAATCACCCCGTTGACAAAGAGGCAGAAAAGAGTCGGTGCGAGCACACAACCCTGTCTGACCCCCCTGTCAACGGGGAAGCGGTCCGTTAGGGCGCCCCCTCTCCCACACCTCACCCTTGCATAGTTCCCCAAGTGTAGTCTTCTCAAGATGGCTAGGATGTCAGTTGGGATGCCCAGATCGTCAAGAACAATCCACAGTTTTTCCCTAGGCACTAAGTCGAATGCGGCGCGTAAATCGACAAAGACCGTGTATAGAGTGCCGCCCTCTAATAATACGGTCTTCCAGTGAATAAGATTTAAACGAAAAATCTGGTCAATGGTCAAAACTTTCTTTCTAAAACCAGCCTGGTATGTGCTCATGATGTTAGAGTCCTCAATCCAATCCTGCAAGTGGTTAAGGATGAGTCTGCCAAAGAGTTTCTGGGAAACATCAATGAGACTAATCGGTCTATAGTTGGCTGGGAGCAGAGGAGAGCCCTTTTTAAAAATTGGGACAATCTCTGCGCCCAGCCAAGTATCTGGTAGTTCCATGCCCTTCAGGATGGAATTAAATAAAAACGTGAAGTAAGGTGCCCAAACTTCAGGTTCTTGCTTGAAAAGGTCGCCGGGCAATCCATCCAAACCTGGCGCCTTTCCTGTAGCAAGGGCCATGATAGCTACTCTAACTTCTTTTAGGGAAAAGAAAAAGCCCGTCGTAGTGGTGACTTCCGTCGGGACGGTATCGGCCCCTGTCCCCGCGGGGGACGTGTATAAAGACTGGAAGTGGTCTCGCCAGGACTCAGCTGAAATGTTGGGTTCAATCGCAGAGACCAATTCTTCTGAACCAGTGTTTACACAACGCCAAAAATTCCTGGAGTCTCCTTCTGCCAGAAATTTCGATAATTTCTCCCATTTATCTTGTTCCCATTCCAGTTTTGCGTTCTTAGTTAATGATTTGTAGGCTGTTCTTTTCTCCCTGATTTCTGTCCGATCCTGACCTGACTTAATTGTGGACAAAAGGTCACTCTTAGCCTTCCTGCAGGCTGAGTTATACCAGGAAGGGACTGAAGTAGGAAGGGCCCTTTTGGGTTTGCCAGTAAGAATTTCTGATGCAGAAGTGATAAAATCTACATGTAACTGCCAGAAGTTGTTGAATGATCCCGGAGTGCTAGGATGCAGATTGAGAGTTTGAACCTTCTCCAGGATCGGAACGAGTAGGGCATATAAATTTGGTATCATCCCTTCTTTGGCTATTAGATTCTCCCATTTTATTCTGCGTCTGTTAGTAGAAAGGAGTAATCCCGGGTCAGGTGAATCCCAGTTATTCTCCCTTGGTTCTAGGCCAGAATAATGTAACTCGAGCTGCAAAGCATTATGATCACTATCAGCTCTTTGGAGTACCCGAAAGTCACTTATTTGCGACCAAAGGGCTAATGGGACCAGAATGTAGTCCAGTCTCGATGTTATACCCTCTCTATGATATGTGCAGTTTGAGGGAATGTCTGATGGTAGCCTTCCATTGCAGGCCCTCAGCCCATGCTTGAGAGTGAGAGAAGTGATTTGTACCGCCAGGGGGGACCACGCTTTTGGTGTTGGAAGGTGGGACGGTGGTATGGACCAGATGTGGTCTTCCTCCTGGGACAGGCCATCCGTTAGGCCCAAAAGGGGTTCAAAGTGACAATTCAGATCTCCTCCTACTATATAGGGGGTGCCCACAGGAATTGTGGTTAGGGCAGAATCGAGCTCAGCAATAGTAGTAGATTCTTGCGAATTACTAACTGGCCTTAAGTAAACATTAATTACCAGGAGACTGGACAGACCTGGCCACTCCAATAGAACTGCCAAAATGTCCTCCGAGTTTACTTTCACAGGGGATGCCCTGCAGCCTAGATGAGAGGCTATCCAGGTTGTGAGCCCACCAGAAGGGCGACCTTTGCCACTCCATTTGGCGTTTTTGGAGAAGGCAGCAAAGCCAGTGCGGGCGCTATCCTCCCTCATCCACGTTTCTTGGAATAGACATATATCCCTGTTTACTATAAAGCTATTCCAAGCCTGACAGTTTAATTTGTTGGACAAGCCCGCAATATTCCAGGAAAGAATGTTTAAAAGAGAAGTTTGGTGTTTAGAGGACTTAGGGGGTGGGGGGAGGATGTCCAAAATGAAGGCCTTTGGGTCAGTTGACACTACCTCTTGTACTGAAAGTTCGATTGTGGGTGTGATAGTAACCAACATGCTAGATTTCTCGTCGGTTTGTAACTGCTTTAGACCATCGCTCTGTGTGAGAGTATCTGAGTGTGGGTCATTTAATAGAGACCTTTTTAGTCCCGGCACAACACCCGTCCCTTTCTCACTCAGTCAGTCCAGCATGTCCAAACAACTATAGCTATTTTGTAGGGGAAAATTATTATCAGCAGTGATTCTAGTGGTAAGGTGTTCTAAATTTACATTAGGTCTCCGCCTATAATCCCTTCTAGGTACCAGTTTCCATCCCTCTCCATCCAAATCATGTCCTGGAAGAGGATAGAAAAAGGACAGGGGCAGTGTGTGGATGGATGACCCATGCGTATTTCTAGGCCAACTGCAGATGTACTTCACAGTGGCGGGGTCCCTAAAATTAATCACGGCGCAGTCACCCTGGATGCTCTTATTGGTGGTGCCCACCCGGGGACTCTTCTCACCATGAGAACCTCACTGTGTGTTCCCTCAGGAAGGGGTCTATTTTTGGACATCCAATGAATAATTTTGTTTTTTAATGCACCTACTGGCTCTCTATCAGCGGGGTTCAGTGGAGGAATGCCAGCTAGGATCACTACGTATGGATTAGCTTGTGGTGGAAGATTATACGTTGTGTCCTGTGGGGCCTTCAGATGTGTCTCAACATGAGGCGCAGTGAAAGCGTCTTGGGCATTCACGCTTGCATGTATTGGCTTACAGGTTAAAGTATACTCTGTTGGTAATGCAGGGGGATCACGAGTTAAAGTGGACTGAGGTGGTGTTGGAATTTTCCTGAGTGGGAGCAGGGATTTATCAGTACTTTGCTCGCTAGCCTTGGTGGTTGATGACTGTTTCCCCTCTGCCCTAAGAGAGAACCCCTTTCTAATTTCCAATAGTAGTGTATCTATCTTGGAGATACGGTTCTCCAGGGGGCTTAGAATTTCCTTTAGGAGAATTCGGATATCCAAGAGAGTGAAGGGCTCAATTATAGATGAGGAATTTTGGTTGGAAGGTTGCTCGGGCATGTTGGAGGGAGGTGGTGGCCTGTTTTTTCCGGAGTGATTCGGTGACTTAGTTTTGGAAGTGTGAAGGTTGGGGTCACTTTTTAAGTTCCGGTTTGGGGCGGTCACCTTGCGGCCTCGAATGGGGCCAGCCTTCGTCTTTCTTTTGGGGAACGCTCCTTCCCTCAGCCTCCGTGCAGGCTCAGAGTTGGGAGTAGGTCTCTCGCCAGTTGCGTCATCGGTAGGCAAGATGGAAGTCAACGGTAAAGAAGGAGGCCTAGCAGAAGGGAGAGGCAATATGCTTAGGTCCGTGATGGCAGTCATATCGCTATCAGTGTTAGTTAAGACAGGGCTAGGTAAGTCAGTCAGGTCGGAAGTGCCAATTAGCCCCCCAGAGTTAGGTGCATCAGTGTGTTTAGGGGAGGTGGCAAGTGCGAGTGGACCTAGCGAAGATCGTCTGACCCAGTCAATCTCTTGAGATATTCGCCGTTCGAGGATAGATATTTCATCAATTATCAAAGAACCGGCTTTGGCAAAGTAAGTGTCTAGGGTACCTTTGGACGGTCCTGCAGCACGCGTAGATCTGCTTCTTGTTTCAATGGCCGACATCCTCGAGTGCTACTTGAGCAGCTGTGCAATGTGAATGGCGTAAGTGCAAGGGCCTGGCTCTGGCTCGCCTGTCCTCGAACGGCCTCAAACGGCCCGCTCTTTGCCCGGTCTTCGCTCCGCCCTTCGTTCCGCGCGCGTTCCGCTGGCGCGATTACTAAGGCCAGTTAATATGTTTGCGGAGAGCGCGGGGGGAGTGGCTGGGAAGAGGACCCAGCTGCGCCGATGGTGCTGCGGGCGCTTGGCAGGCTGGTCCTCGCAGTCCCGCCCTCCTCCGTGGACAATGGCTGAGTAGGCGTAGAGGCAGCGTAGAGGCAGCAAGCTGGCGTTCAGGGCACACACAGTCCTCGTGGAAACTGGAGCTTTTATCCCCGAGCGGCTCCCGCGAAGCGGGGGCCGCGAGTCGCTGAGATAACCAGGGGGAGTGGCTGGGAAGAGGACCCAGCTGCGCCGATGGTGCTGCGGGCGCTTGGCAGGCTGGTCCTCGCAGTCCCGCCCTCCTCCGTGGACAATGGCTGAGTAGGCGTAGAGGCAGCGTAGAGGCAGCAAGCTGGCGTTCAGGGCACACACAGTCCTTGTGGAAACTGGAGCATTTATCTCCGAGCGGCTCCCGCGAAGCGGGGGCCGCGAGTCGCTGAGATAACCAGGGGGAGTGGCTGGGAAGAGGACCCAGCTGCGCCGATGGTGCTGCGGGCGCTTGGCAGGCTGGTCCTCGCAGTCCCGCCCTCCTCCGTGGACAATGGCTGAGTAGGCGTAGAGGCAGCGTAGAGGCAGCAAGCTGGCGTTCAGGGCACACACAGTCCTCGTGGAAACTGGAGCTTTTATCCCCGAGCGGCTCCCGCGAAGCGGGGGCCGCGAGTCGCTGAGATAACCAGGGGGAGTGGCTGGGAAGAGGACCCAGCTGCGCCGATGGTGCTGCGGGCGCTTGGCAGGCTGGTCCTCGCAGTCCCGCCCTCCTCCGTGGACAATGGCTGAGTAGGCGTAAAGGCAGCGTAGAGGCAGCAAGCTGGCGTTCAGGGCACACACAGTCCTCGTGGAAACTGGAGCTTTTATCCCCGAGCGGCTCTCGCGAAGCGGGGGCCGCGAGTCGCTGAGATAACCAGGGGGAGTGGCTGGGAAGAGGACCCAGCTGCGCCGATGGTGCTGCGGGCGCTTGGCAGGCTGGTCCTCGCAGTCCCGCCCTCCTCCGTGGACAATGGCTGAGTAGGCGTAGAGGCAGCGTAGAGGCAGCAAGCTGGCGTTCAGGGCACACACACAGTCCTCGTGGAAACTGGAGCTTTTATCCCCGAGCGGCTCCCGCGAAGCGGGGGCCGCGAGTCGCTGAGATAACCAGGGGGAGTGGCTGGGAAGAGGACCCAGCTGCGCCGATGGTGCTGCGGGCGCTTGGCAGGCTGGTCCTCGCAGTCCCGCCCTCCTCCGTGGACAATGGCTGAGTAGGCGTAGAGGCAGCGTAGAGGCAGCAAGCTGGCGTTCAGGGCACTGCCTATTAAATACACTGCACTCTGCACATGGGGCTAACTAGGGTCTACCTTAGGAGTGACTTACATGCAATAAAAAGGAAGGTTTGGGCCTGGCAAGGAGATCGACTTGCAAATTCGAGATAGCAGTTTAAACCTGCACACAGAGGCTTTGCAAAGGCAGGCCTGAGCCATGTTTAGAGGTCTACTGAGTGTGGGGCATAATCAGTTCTGCAGGCCCACTAATAGCACTTATTTACAGAACATGGGCACATACAGCACCATTTACTAGTGACTTATAACTAAATTAAATATGCCAATTGTGGATAAGCCAATGTTATCATGTTTTAAGTACAGAGCAGATGAACTTAAGCAATGGTTAGCAGTGGTAAACTGCCCAAAATCCTAAAGCCAGCAACAACTAGGTCTGAAAAACAGGAGGTAACGAATAAAGAAGTCAGAGGAAACCACACCAAGGAGGCCAGGTCTAACACAGAATATCCCATCCCCAAACTCTGAAAAAGGTGTCTACTCTCGTAAATGCTCTGGAATAAATTATGGAAAATTGCAACAGGTCATTAGTCCTATCTATTCTCGCAATAAAGCAATAAAGACATACTTCTCCTGATTTGTCCTGCTGCCTCTTTACGTAATTTGAAATATTGTTTGCAACTCACCCCTATACAAGCATTTCACACTCAACAACTGGATTTCAAATACTGCTCTCTGCAAAGAAAATGCAAATATTGAGAAGGTCATTCTTCCCTAACCCCTTTTTACTCTGTAGCTCAATAGCTCTTTCTATCTGGCTGCCACACAAAGTATATCTCACGACACATAGGGAGGCACTATGAAAGTGTAAGGATTTTTACTTCTTTTATTACACACTTTTGTGAGGAATTTTGGTTGGAAGGTTGCTCGGGCATGTTGGAGGGAGGTGGTGGCCTGTTTTTTCCGGAGTGATTCGGTGACTTAGTTTTGGAAGTGTGAAGGTTGGGGTCACTTTTTAAGTTCCGGTTTGGGGCGGTCACCTTGCGGCCTCGAATGGGGCCAGCCTTCGTCTTTCTTTTGGGGAACGCTCCTTCCCTCAGCCTCCGTGCAGGCTCAGAGTTGGGAGTAGGTCTCTCGCCAGTTGCGTCATCGGTAGGCAAGATGGAAGTCAACGGTAAAGAAGGAGGCCTAGCAGAAGGGAGAGGCAATGTGCTTAGGTCCGTGATGGCAGTCATATCGCTATCAGTGTTAGTTAAGACAGGGCTAGGTAAGTCAGCCAGGTCGGAAGTGGCAATTAGCCCCCCAGAGTTAGGTGCATCAGTGTGTTTAGGGGAGGTGGCAAGTGCGAGTGGACCTAGCGAAGATCGTCTGACCCAGTCAATCTCTTGAGATATTCGCCGTTCGAGGATAGATATTTCATCAATTATCAAAGAACCGGCTTTGGCAAAGTAAGTGTCTAGGGTACCTTTGGCCGGTCCTGCAGCACGCGTAGATCTGCTTCTTGTTTCAATGGCCGACATCCTCGAGTGCTACTTGAGCAGCTGTGCAATGTGAATGGCATAAGTGCAAGGGCCTGGCTCTGGCTCGCCTGTCCTCGAACGGCCTCAAACGGCCCGCTCTTTGCCCGGTCTTCGCTCCGCCCTTCGTTCCGCGCGCGTTCCGCTGGCGCGATTACTAAGGCCAGTTAATATGTTTGCGGAGAGCGCGGGGGGAGTGGCTGGGAAGAGGACCCAGCTGCGCCGATGGTGCTGCGGGCGCTTGGCAGGCTGGTCCTCGCAGTCCCGCCCTCCTCCGTGGACAATGGCTGAGTAGGCGTAGAGGCAGCGTAGAGGCAGCAAGCTGGCGTTCAGGGCACACACAGTCCTCGTGGAAACTGGAGCTTTTATCCCCGAGCGGCTCCCGCGAAGCGGGGGCCCCGAGTCGCTGAGATAACCAGGGGGAGTGGCTGGGAAGAGGACCCAGCTGCGCCGATGGTGCTGCGGGCGCTTGGCAGGCTGGTCCTCGCAGTCCCGCCCTCCTCCGTGGACAATGGCTGAGTAGGCGTAGAGGCAGCGTAGAGGCAGCAAGCTGGCGTTCAGGGCACACACAGTCCTCGTGGAAACTGGAGCATTTATCCCCGAGCGGCTCCCGCGAAGCGGGGGCCGCGAGTCGCTGAGATAACCAGGGGGAGTGGCTGGGAAGAGGACCCAACTGCGCCGATGGTGCTGCGGGCGCTTGGCAGGCTGGTTTTCGCAGTCCCGCCCTCCTCCGTGGACAATGGCTGAGTAGGCGTAGAGGCAGCGTAGAGGCAGCAAGCTGGCGTTCAGGGCACACACAGTCCTCGTGGAAACTGGAGCTTTTATCCCCGAGCGGCTCCCGCGAAGCGGGGGCCGCGAGTCGCTGAGATAACCAGGGGGAGTGGCTGGGAAGAGGACCCAGCTGCGCCGATGGTGCTGCGGGTGCTTGGCAGGCTGGTCCTCGCAGTCCCGCCCTCCTCCGTGGACAATGGCTGAGTAGGCGTAAAGGCAGCGTAGAGGCAGCAAGCTGGCGTTCAGGGCACACACAGTCCTCGTGGAAACTGGAGCTTTTATCCCCGAGCGGCTCCCGCGAAGCGGGGGCCGCGAGTCGCTGAGATAACCAGGGGGAGTGGCTGGGAAGAGGACCCAGCTGCGCCGATGGTGCTGCGGGCGCTTGGCAGGCTGGTCCTCGCAGTCCCGCCCTCCTCCGTGGACAATGGCTGAGTAGGCGTAGAGGCAGCGTAGAGGCAGCAAGCTGGCGTTCAGGGCTCACACAGTCCTCGTGGAAACTGGAGCTTTTATCCCCGAGCGGCTCCCGCGAAGCGGGGGCCGCGAGTCGCTGAGATAACCAGGGGGAGTGGCTGGGAAGAGGACCCAGCTGCGCCGATGGTGCTGCGGGCGCTTGGCAGGCTGGTCCTCGCAGTCCCGCCCTCCTCCGTGGACAATGGCTGAGTAGGCGTAGAGGCAGCGTAGAGGCAGCAAGCTGGCGTTCAGGGCACTGCCTATTAAATACACTGCACTCTGCACATGGGGCTAACTAGGGTCTACCTTAGGAGTGACTTACATGCATTAAAAAGGAAGGTTTGGGCCTGGCAAGGAGATCGACTTGCAAATTCGAGATAGCAGTTTAAACCTGCACACAGAGGCTTTGCAAAGGCAGGCCTGAGCCATGTTTAGAGGTCTACTGAGTGTGGGGCATAATCAGTTCTGCAGGCCCACTAATAGCACTTATTTACAGAACATGGGCACATACAGCACCATTTACTAGTGACTTATAACTAAATTAAATATGCCAATTGTGGATAAGCCAATGTTATCATGTTTTAAGTACAGAGCAGATGAACTTTAGCAATGGTTAGCAGTGGTAAACTGCCCAAAATCCTAAAGCCAGCAACAACTAGGTCTGAAAAACAGGAGGTAACGAATAAAGAAGTCAGAGGAAACCACACCAAGGAGGCCAGGTCTAACACAGAATATCCCATCCCCAAACTCTGAAAAAGGTGTCTACTCTCGTAAATGCTCTGGAATAAATTATGGAAAATTGCAACAGGTCATTAGTCCTATCTATTCTCGCAATAAAGCAATAAAGACATACTTCTCCTGATTTGTCCTGCTGCCTCTTTACGTAATTTGAAATATTGTTTGCAACTCACCCCTATACAAGCTTTTCACACTCAACAACTGGATTTCAAATACTGCTCTCTGCAAAGAAAATGCAAATATTGAGATGGTCATTCTTCCCTAACCCCTTTTTACTCTGTAGCTCAATAGCTCTTTCTATCTGGCTGCCACACAAAGTATATCTCACGACACATAGGGAGGCACTATGAAAGTGTAAGGATTTTTATTTCTTTTATTACACACTTTTGTGAGTGCAAAGCTTAGTGACACCATCACTCTTCAAGTTCTTGAAGAGCCTCAAGACCTGGCTCTTCCACGAAACACCGTGAACTCCCAGGAGCTGCCCATCCCCCCTCCACACATATCAGCACCTTGAGACCCCCATGGGTGAGTAGCTGCACTTTACAAACCCCCTGATTGAGTGACAGGCTCCTGCTCTTGAAAAATCCTGATCATATCGTAACATGACTGAAAATTCAATTTTTCAATCTTTCTGCATTTTGTTTCTGATCCTAAATAAAACAATTTTCTTAGAGATGATTAGTAATATCACTGGGGGTTTTGTTTGACAGAAAAAATATATATTTAATTGAGTAGAAGACTGACATTTTTAGTTGTTAGGATATTGCTTTGGCACATAAAAGGGAAAGAAGATATAAGGAGTTAGACTAGATTCAAACACCAAAAAGGCTTGTATAGTGTCCAAGCTCTAGGCTAGGACTACCACCTAGATCGGACCACATGCAAAGCCTTTCTTATTGAGACAGGGTAATGGGTAGAATTACTCCAACACAGTAGCAGTTTTGTGCAGTTTCTTAAGGTCTTCCAAGTCACACCATATTTGAGTGAAGAAAGGGGGTGCCAGTGATTATGCTGGTTTTTTAGGGGTGGGCATGCCAGTGCCCCCACCCCCTAAAAAAATGGCCATAGTCTGTCTGTCCCCCTTGGAGGCATATCGTTACAATAGCCCCCGATCTACCCCCCCAGTGTGACAGAAAGCCCACTAGGCTGACCTTTTTTTAAGAATGTGCCCAGCTGTGGGTGTAGGGCCCTAGCGCAGCTGGCATCTATAGAAATCTAGCAAACCTGTACATTTTTTTAAACTAGACACCCAGGGAAACCCAGGATGGGGCAACTTGTGTGCCTCTCACCAGGTTCAGTTACCCAGAACTCCTTGCAAATGTCAAACTTTAGGAAAAAAACATATTTTCCTCACATTTCTGTGATGGAAAGTTCTGGAATCTGTGGGGAGCCACTAACTTTCACCCACCCACCATTCCCCCAAGTCTCCCAATAAAATGGTACCTCACTTGTGTGGGTAGGCCTAGTGCCAGCGATGGGAAATGGACCAAAATGCAACGTGGACACATCACATTTTCCCACTGAAAACTGACCCTTTTTTCGCAATGTGCCTACCTCTGGAGTTTGGACCCTAGCTCAGCCAGCAACCAGGAAAACCTAGTAAAACTGAAAATTTTGGCAAACCTCAAACTTTGTAAAAAGAAACGCATTTTCCTCAATTTTCTGTGATGGAAAGTTTTAGATTCTGCGGGAAGCCCCAAACTTCCATGCACCCAGTATTCCACCAAGTCTCCCTATAAAAATGGTACCTCACTTGTGTGGGTAGGCATAGCACCAGTGAAAGGAAATGGCCCAAAACGCAACATGGACGCATCACATTTTTCCACTGAAAACTGACCCTTTTTTCGCAATGAGCCTACCTGTGGCTTTTAGACCCTAGCTCGGTCTTGGTGGGCATCTAGGGAAACTTACCAAACCTACACATTTCTGAAAACTTGACACCCAGAGGAGTCCAGGGAGGTGTTGTTTGTGTGGATCCACCAACAGTTTCCTACACAGAATCCCCTACAAACCTCACATTTAGCTAAAACAAAATATCAAATTTTCCTTGCATTTCCTCCTGGGATCAAAGAACCAGCACAAATGTCATACCACCCTGCGTTCCCCTTGGTCTCCGGATAAAAATGATACCTCACTTGTGTGGGTGTCTAATGCAGTCAGCCTAAAAATGCATATAAAAAATATTTTGCTTAGAGCTTGCTGTGCAATCCCCTCAATGCCTATGTTCTTGTCCGTTCCCAGTCGTAGGCCCTTGGTCCATCCAGACAAGTGAGGTATCATTTTACTCATAACACATGGACTGGAGGTTGCTTAAATCAAGAGGTAACTGTTCAATTGGACGGGATCCATCCCAGTGACTGGTTCCCAGTCAGAGTTAGTCCCCATAAGAGTTCCCATAAAGCCAATTTCTAGCCACTTGTTGTGGCTAGCCCTAAAGCAGGAATCATCAAAGATTACAAAGATATATTGCATTGAGTGAAGAGCTGTGATATATTTTATCTTTGTAAAGGGATATCTCTGGAACCCTCCAGTGGATTTTTGTCATTGAGATGTCTATTTAAAGATGAAAATACAACCCATTTTTAATGTTTCACCTGCACACCGCTTGCGGTGAGCTTGCAAAGTATTTTGCATTTAAAAAAATCTTAAAAGGGGCTTACGTTCCATTTGTTCATATACTTGTCACTCTGTTTTCTTTGTATTCAACTGGTCACCAAATGCTATTTCCTGTTGTGTTTGTCTCTCTTTTCTTATCAGTGGAGTTTGGACCAAGTACTCCCTTTGAAATTTTCCTCCACCTTCTACGGCACTGCTTTTTTTGGTGTAGTTAAGGATGTTTGGTAACTGCATGCTATTTGTGTAGCTCTCCCAATCCCATACCATGCAGCACCCCTGCTTGTCCCCTCCTCCCCCAAACATCTTATCCCGGTGCAACAGTTTGAGCTCCCACAGATTCTTATCGTCTTGGACAAGAGTGCAAGTGCCTGCAGTCTCTTTCATTTGTACTTACTTGGGTGCATCTGCTAGGTTCCTGTACTCTCTGCATGCTTTTTTTATCCCACCTTCTACTGGCTCTCTGATTTTTTTTTTAAGAGAAGCCACCCTGATTGTTTCTAATCTATTCCAGCCCCCTTCATTGTTTTATTCATCCAAATAGTCTCCCATCCCCACCCAATATTTGTTCCCCACCACCTGCTGTCCGTTGTTTGTGCTTTCTTACCCCATTTCCTTCGCCTAACTTTCCAAAACAATAATAAAACAATCCCATTGAAAATGCTGCACATATGCCAGAATTGAATTGAGGCTCTTTTAATTTAGAGGCACAGAGACGATCGGCAAGAACATTTGCATGTACATCTTCTACGCCTTATGTTTATGGAGCTGGGATGTTGGTTCCAGGGAATCACTGACAGAATATCGATGGATCAAACATTGACCTACAAGATTATCGAGCCTAGAATATCGATGGACAGAATATCGACATACTATCTTTAAAAAGGTAAGTACAAAAATATCGAAACCAAAATATCGTTGTTTTAAATATCGTTGTATAAAATATCATTTTTTTTAAATATCTTAAAAATAATATAAAATTAACTAAATACTCAATATAATTAATAAAAACATATTTAGAATTTTTTTAAATGTTAAACATGATAAATGATAAATGTAACATTAAAATAAATTAAACATACATATTTTTTTTAAAAATATCTCTTTTAACTTAATCATTATTTAATTTAATTATAAAATGTTAGAAACATAATACATACATATATATATATATACATAAACCTGTCATATAAATATGAAAAATATATATAAATAAAAATATTAAAATTAATAATTTTTTGTAAAAATATATTTTACACTACATTAACTATAACAGTGATTAAAATGTTGGATAGCGTAGGGGATACAATTATTATTCCCACCCCAGAGTGCAACAGTAGGGAAATTGTTGGATAGCGAAGAGGGATAATTTATTATTCCCACTCCAGCAATTGCAACAGTAGGGAAAGTGTTGGATAGCGGAGTGGAATAATTTACTATTCCCACTCCATGGAGTGTAACAGCAGGGAAAGTGTTGGATAGCAGAGGGTCTAAAATTACCATTCCCCCTCCAGTAATTGCAACAGTAGGGAAAGTGTTGGATAGCGGGTGGGTAAAAATTACTATTCCCACTCAACTGAGTGCACCAGTAGTAAAAGTGTTGGATAGTGGGTGGGTAAAAATAACTATTCCCAACCCAGCGAGTGCAACAGTAGGGAAAGTGTTGTATAGCGAGTTGATAAAAATTACTATTTCCACTCCAGTGAGTGCAAAAGTAGGGAAAGTGTTGGATAGCGAAAGGTAAAAATTCATATTCCCACTCCAACAAGTGTAACAGTAGGGAAAGTGCTGGATAGCGGGTGGGTAAAAATTACTATTCCCACTCCAGTAAGTGCAACAGTAGGGAAAGTGTTGGATACCGGGTGGGTAAAATTGTTATTCCCACTTTAGCGAGTGCACCAGTAGGGAAAGTGTTGGATAGCGGAGGGGTAATAATTACTATTCCCACTCCAGTGAGTGCAACAGTAGTGAAAGTGTTGGATAGAGAGGCGGTAACATTTTATATTCCCACTCCCGCACATGCAACAGTAGGGAAAGTGTTGGATAGAGGGTGGGTAAAAATTAATATTCCCACTCCAGCGAATGCAACAGTGGGGAAAGTGTTGGATAGCGGGGGGGGGGGGTAAAAATAAATTACTATTCCCACTCCAGTGAGTGCAACAGTAGGGAAAGTATTGGATAGCGGGTGACTAAACATTATTATTCCTACTCCAGCAAGTGCAACAGTAGGAAAAGTGTTGGATAGCGGATGGGAATAATTTACTATTCCCACTCCAGCAAATACAAAAGTAGGGAAAGTGTTGGATAGCGGAGGGGAATAATTTATTTATTCCCACTCCTGCTAAATAATTTGTATAAATTACCAAATAATTAATTTTTCAAAATTAATTTACCTCCCACCATATTCCCCTATAAACAAAACCACCAATATTGTTAAATATTACAAAATTAACATAATTAATGAACAATTAATTAATTATTAACAATTAACCAGCAATTTAAAAAACATAAAAAATTAATTAGTTAACACAATTAATACTATAACATAAGTTTAAATAAATATTACATAAAAAAAATAAAAAAAAATATGTCATTATAATTAAATTACTTCCCACCCTACTCCCCTATCAACACACCACTCACTCCTAAAACATGTACACATATTTACCAATTAATTATCACTAATTAATATCCAATTAATAACTATTTAATAACATTTTTTAACACACTTAACAATAAAAAATATTAATTACATAAATATTAATTATTAAAAGTATTAATTAATTAATTATAATTACATTACATTGATTTAAATCCAGGCATTATGTAATCCTACAAATAAAGTGGAGACCTCCTTTGTCTTGAGCTCTTGCATCTCTAGAAGTCACATCCCCCCTTCTACAGCACCTCCCTCACCAACTTCCCTACTCTTAGGTTGAGAAAGTACTTCATCTGCTGTTGGGGCAGGAATGGACTCAGGAGCCTCATTGTAATGATCCTTTTCACCCACCAACCAATAGCCACAACCCTCATCCTTATTCCCAGAGAACTCGTGCACATCTTTCTCAGAACCACACTTTGCCACTCTTCTTCAGTACTCATCGTTGTTCAAAACCACATGCCACCTATGTACTTTCTTCACTTGATACAGACCCAGAAACACACTCAAACCTCTGTTCATCCATCCAGATTTAATCTTCACCCAATCACCTGGCACAATCTTACCCTTGTACACCATCACACTAGCATCACTTTTCCCACCACCATTCTACAAGGCCTCCTTGTCAACTCTTAACAGAGCTTTCAACCAAAATGGTGTCAACCTAGTGTTAAGTTTCCTGCCTCGCATCAACGAAGACGACGTAGTCTTTACAGTGCTATTCTCCATTGTATGGTATGCCCACACAAAATCAGCAACTGTTCTCTCCACACTCAGTTTGTTTGCAATCGTCTACTGAATAGCTCATTTGCCTGTAAATTGTACAGAGCAATGAGTGAATTCTTCACATCAAAGGCCTCCAAAAACTCTCGCATCGTATGGGAAGTTAATTGTGTACCATTGTCTTTTATCAGAGACTCTAGAAAACCTTCAAGCTTGAATATTTCAGCCAAAACATCTATGGCACCTGCAGTTGTTATTTCCGACATTAACTTTTCGACTAACCACCTTCAATGTACATCAAACAACACCAACCCAAACTGCTGATCATGTATAACTCTATCAAAGGGAGCAATGAAGTCAGCATGGACCGTATGCAACACCTGTCCTGGATCACATATATTGCCAAAATCAGATGAACTCCCTACTTTAAGCCTTTCCTCACATTCCATACATTCTATACACCTTTCCACCCAGTACATCACATCCTCAGTTATTCCTGGCCACCAAAACTGTGCCATTAGATATTTCTTAGTTATAGTCTGCCCCAGATGACCTTCATAGTGTGTAAAAAACATTTTTTTCTGGACCCCAACAGGTCGTATGAGTCTCTCACCTCACACTAACACTTTGTCACCCTCAAAAGACAACTCATCCACCACTTGACCATATGTCCTTAATGCTTTAGGTGAAGCACTCCTTTCAACACCATTCTGACCACTCGATTCAAATCTTCATCCTGCAACATCACCTCACTCCAATCTTCAATACTGATGGCACATGAAGACCACCATACCACATAATTGGCACTGACTACAGCACCTTGTTTCTCACTCCTCATCACCGCTTCTCCATCGACCAATTCTCAATCCAATGCCAGATGTGACAGACAGCCTGCCTGCACATTCCACCATCCTGGTTGGTACTCAAGAGCCTAGTTATACTCTTTGGACCAAACAGCCACTATGGCCAGTCTGGGAGAACCCTTTCCAGCACCTTCATTGGATTTCCATCAGGGGCTTATGACCCGTTCATAGCTTAATTTGACTTCCCCAGACATAGGTCCTAAAATACTCCAGCCCCCATACATCCGTCAATGTTTCCCTTACAGTAACAGAATAATGATTTTAACTGGTCTTTGTCCTTTGGTGCAAGTGGCAACTTAATAGCAGTCAACAGATCTTTCTTAGGTTTAATCCCATCAGCTGACAATGTATGGCAGAGATAATCAATCTCTTTGGCCATGAAAACACATTTCTCCCTTCCCAGAGTTAAACCTGATTTTGAAAATCATGTTCAGAACTTGCTTCAACGTGCAATTGTAACTCTCCATTGCGTCTCCAAAAAACAATATGTCATCTTGAAAATAGATGACATTACTCATACTCCGGAATACATCTGTAATAACCCTTTTTTTGGAAGACACTGGCTGCTGAGCACAACCAAAAAGGCATCCTGGTAAATTGGAATGTGTCTTCCATGGTATAACTGCTGTCAGGGGTTTAGAATCATCGTGTTGCTTAACTTGATGGTAAACATGTCTTAAGTCCAATTTGGAGAAGTACCTCCCACCCTTGAGCATTGAGATGAGCTCATTGATATTAGGGAGTGGGAAATTATCTGCCACCACATTTTGGTTGAGACTTCTCAAGTCTACACAAAGCCAGAGTTTACCATCTGCTTTGTGCGTGATCAGTACATGAGAGATCCAATTAGACATTTCTACAAGCTCTAGAACCCCACTTTCTATGATCTCATCTGGTAATTTCTTGACTTCTTCCCTAACCACTATTTATTTATTTATTTTATTTTACTGATTTGTAGAGCGCATGGCTGCCCGTGAGCGTCCCAGCGCTAAGTAACAAGAACCTGCTGAGGGCGAACCTCATGGAAATAGCCATGTTTTGAGTGCTATGCGGAATGAGAGAAGGTTGGGTTGAGCTCTGTGGTTTGGGGGAAGAGTGTTCCATTGTTTGGACGCGTTGTATGAGAACAGTCGACCGCCAGAGCGAGCTTTCCTAATTCTAGGTACAGAGGCTAGATTGCAGTTGGAGGATCGAAGCGTTCTTGTGGTGGTGTGTGGTGAGATGAGGTTTTGTAGTATAGGGGGGGCCTTACCGTGCAGAATTTTGTAGGTAGTGCAGAGAGCCTTAAATTGTATTCTTTCCTGGATGGGAAGCCAGTGTAAGACACTCAAGGAGGGTTTGGCTGAGCAACGACGATGGGTTCCTGTGAGAATGCGGGCTGCGGCGTTTTGTACTGTCTGAAGTTTTGACAGTACTTTTTTGGCGGCACCCAGATACAGGGCATTCCCGTAGTCCAGGCGGGACAGCACAAGGCCGTGAACAAGGAGTTTGCGGGACTGTGCCGGGAGTAGGGGTAGGATTTTCCTAGCTGACTTTAGGAGGCCGTGGCATGTTCCAGCCGTTTTCCTTGCCTGGGCAGAGAAGTTGAGGCCTTCGTCTAGCCAAATACCCAGGCTCTTAATTTCTTGTTTAGGAACAGGGGGAGGACCCATGGTTGGAGGCCATAAGGATGTGGAGTGATAGAGGGATTTATTGCCTAGAATCATTATCTCTGTTTTATCGTTATTTAGTTTGAGGTGGGAAGTGTTCATCCACTTTGTTATTTCGATAAGACAGGTTTGGAGGTTGGGGAGGGAATGGTCTTGCTGGCTTAAGGATACCACCAGTTGAATGTCGTCGGCGTAGGTCAGAAGCTTAATTCCAAAAGGAGCGACGACTTTCTCAAGGGGGGACATATAAACATTAAAAAGGGTCGGGCTCAAAGATGAGCCCTGAGGGACCCCGCAGCTGATGGCCGTGGATCTGGACGTAAAGGTGCCATCGGCCACCTGGAAGGATCTGTTCTCGAGGAAGGATTCTAGCCAGGCCAAGGCCGTTCCTGCAATACCAAGGTTACTGAGCCTTTGGATCAGCATTGAGTGGTTGACGGTATCGAAGGCAGCGCTGAGGTCCAGGAGGATCACTGCCACTGATCCTCCTGAATCCATGATTTTCCTTGCCTCTTCGACTACCGCCAATATTGCAGTTTCTGTGCTCTGGCCTGGCCTGAATCCCGTTTGAGAGGGTTCCAGTAGTCCATTAGTTTCGAGATGATGGGATAGACTGTGGTTGACGTGCTTCTCGGCTATTTTACTAATGCCTGGGAGCAGGGAGATCGGTCTGTAGTTACCTAGTTCCAGTGGGTCAAGATGAGGTTTCTTGAGCAGTGCTTTCACCATTGCTCTTTTCCAGCTAGGAGGGACGATGCCAAGGGTGAGTGAGCTGTTGATTAATTTGGTCAGATAGGGTAGAATAGTGGGTCCGACCAGTTTAAGAATGTTAAGTGGAGCAGAGTCAGTGGGGCTACCACTTTTGATGGAATTAAGTATGGGAAGAGTGGTGTCAGTTGTCAGAGGAGTGAGGGCTGACAGCTGAACAGTTGTTGCTATTTGTGGATGAGAGCGCTGATCGGCGTTGGGGGGGGCTGAGTAGGCGTCCAAAGTAGTAGGGGGAAGGGATTTGATGATGTTGATGATTTTCAAAATAAAGAATTCTGCAAGTTCGTTGCAGCGAGTGGCTGAGGGTTCTACCAGGGGAGGGGGCTCCAGCACTTTGAGGAGTTTCTTGGCTATTTGAAACGTTTCTCGTGATGAGTTGGTAGATGATCCTATTTTCTCCTCGAAGTAGTTGACTTGAGCGGCTTTAAGTGCTTTTTTGTAGATAAGGAGGGTTATTTTGTATTCGTTTTTTTTTGTGGGATCAAAGTTTTTCCTCCAGTCTCTTTCTGATCTCTTGCAAGCTTTTTTTAAAAGCCGCATTTCACCCGTGAACCAGGGGGAGGTGGCTTTGCTCCGTGGGTTACTGGAGATTTTTTTCGGGAGAGTTTTGTCCAGAGTATCGCTTATCCAAGCTAAGAATTCTGCGTCAGCGCGAATGGGGTTAGTATCAAGTTCAGGGGGGAGCTCTCTAGGTGATGTTTCCAGATTTCTACATCTAATTTGGACCAGGAACGGGAAGGCTTGCTAGGTGGGGCAGTAGGACGCGGAGTGCGAGTTAGCTGCCAGTTAATTGGGACTAGGAGATGGTCAGTCCAGGGTACCGGGATGGGATTGAGGACAGTGAGATTGATGATGTTGGTAAATACCGGATCCAACAAATGTCCCCTTGTATGGGTGGGAAGATGGCTTAATAACTTTAGTTGTAGAGTTTCGACTCAGCACTATGGGCACCCTCCTTACTTTTTGCTGTACCTGGACCACTCCTTGTTGCAACCTGATTTTGTGTATATATAGCCTTTCAGCTGTCTCATTTCATCTCGAAACACACTCCATGGTGAAATCCTCCATCATTATTTGTTCAACAACCATGACTTTATTTCGGAGCACGCAGGTTTATCAAAATGTGCAAACTGTGTTCTGGCTGGGTCTGGTGGTTTAGTGGACTAATGCTTCCACTGTATGGGCCTGTGTTCGACTTCATGGTCGCAGGTTCAAATCCCAGCAGCTCCACTCAGCTTTTCATCCTTCTGAGGTTGATAAATTGAGTATTTAGTTGAGTAACAAAAACATTTGTTATTCAGCGCCAGGATAACCTTGGAAGAACATGTGCTTTACCAATACATATGTTATGTATTGATGAACCCACTCTAACATTGGCGGACCCGACTTTGCTACATGCATTTGCCTCTTACGCTGCATCCCCCAAAGGCAATATCAGCAAGCAAGCAAGCATTTACCCTATGATGTCAATCTTTTCCGCTTGGTATCCTCCTAGATTAATATCATTTGGGAGTAATCTCACATTTGGCCATTCTGAATCCAAACAATAGTGTGTAAAGATCATGAGTCAATCACCAAATCAATGTGCTTTCCTCATATCGCAAACACATCCCTTGGTATCAGCCTTCTCCCTTTGCAGTTGTCTTCTTCTTCCACATATAGAACTCTATCCAACCCTATGCACCTAGCTCCTGGAGTCACCATTTCGGAAAGTACAGCTACTTTTCCTTTTGACACATCCCAACACATATGGGCAAAATGTCCCTTTTTCCTACACTTTCTACACTATTTACCTATAGCAAAACATGTTTTGTTTTGTTTCCGTGGTCTGACAGTAACTACCACAGCTCCCACACCTCTTATTAGTACATGTATTGCAAAGCGGCCCTTTGCCCAGTTGATTGTTGACACATCCCTGCTTTATGCATGACTGCTACCTCACCTGAATGGGTTTCATCTGCCGAGACATCACCCTTGGTCTCTTTTATCCCCATCTCTCTCATGCAGTACTGAAATTCTTCCACCACCTTTGCTATTTCTAGAGCATCCTTCAGTGATGGGGTTTTCACTGCCCATAATCTCTTCAGCATTTTGCGACTTCTACACTACACAATGAGATGGTCTCAGAACAATGAATCCGTCATCGGACCAAATTGACATTTTACTGACAAGTCCTTTAATCTAGAGACAAAGGGGCCCATTAGCATGGCGGACGTATCGCCACCATCCGACCGGCGGTGGCAATCTGCCCGCCAAAACACTCCGCAGGACGGTCTTTTACCCCCCGCCACATTAGCATGGCGGGGGTACCGTGGTGGATGGGAAGACCGTCCGATGATTTTCTGTGATGTGAAGTTCCACAGTTAAAAATACCTCTGAGAATCCTTGCCTTAATTTTATTATTGGCAGCTCAGGATATGTTTAAAATATGTGTAATGCACATTTACGCACCATCACCAGCTCCGCTGTAATCAGGCGTCATAGCACAACCGGGGGGCATTCAGCCACCCGGTTGGGACCCCAACGATGAAGCATGACACCAACTAGGTTGGTGTGTGAGGGGTCTTTTAACAACACCCAATGGGTCCAAGCTCCTGCCACAAACAGTGATTACAAGTAATTACATGCACATAGTGGGCCCGTCCACATTGTTTATTTATTTATTTATTTTATTTAGAAAGTTTTATAGAGCGCGAACAAGATCCTTGTGGATATCAGAGCGCTTTACATAACAGCTGGCTGTAAGAAGAACAAAAACAGAAATATGCAAGTGAACAATCATATAAAACCATGATGAGATCAAATATAGTAGGAGGAATTACAGCATGGTGCTGTCAAATATGACCGGAAATAGAGAACTCAGTTCTGAGGAGAAAGTGTTCATGTAAATTTTGCCATGAGAAGCGCTTTGACTTCTTTTTTTAAAGCGGTGGGGGAGGCATTCTGCCTGGTTTCGGGGGGAAGAGTGTTCCAAATTTTGGGCGCCATCCCAGAGAAGGATCAATTATATGTTTTCTTTTTGTTGAACCTTTGAGGTTTCAGTAAAAGCTTTTCAGCACTCCTGGAAGTCCGTAGACCACCAGAGATTGTCAGTTTCTGCGCGAGGTAGCTGGGAGAGTTGTGGTGTAAGGCTTTATGAGTCATGCACGCCACTTTTAGGTGGATTCTAGCTTCAAATGGAAGCCAATTCAAGGAGGTAATGTGTGCAGTTCTTTTCGAGCCAGTGATGAGTCTTGCCGCAGCGTTGATAGACGCTCTTAAGGGCGCTGTTGCAGCTTTTGGTAGTCCACACAGGGAGACACTTCCGTAATCCACACAAGGGGGAACTAGCGCTTGTACTGCCAACTTATGGTGCTCGAGTGGCAGGAAGGGTTTCAGCTTCCTTAGGGTACTTATCTGGAAGTTAGCTCTCTTTGTGGAGTTACTGATGTGTTTTTGCATCATGAGGTTGTTGTCGAGATTGATCCCCAAGGATTTAGCAGAATTCACGATAGTTGGTTGAATGTTGAACGCGGAGAGCTGTTTGATCAGGTCATGCATTAAGGGATCTTGGCCGGTGGTGCTATGAGGAGGAATTCTGTTTTTAATGCGTTGAGTTTGAGATGATTTTCTGATAACCAAGACTGGGTGATCATGAGTGTGGAGTTGAGCAAATTAATGTCCTCTATGGAGTTGATCTTGAGGTATAGTTGTGTGTCGTCCGCATACATATGAAATTGAACATTGGATTTTTGCAGGATTTCAGTGAGCGGTTCCATGAACAAGTTGAATAAGGACGGTGAGTGCGGACCCTTTCGGCAACCCAAGAGATACAGGGGAGGCATTGGAGAGCGTGTTGTTAACCTTGAATTTTTGTGTTCGGTTATGCAGGAAGGATGTAAACCATTTTAGCACTGTGCCAGACAAGTATTTAAGTACTATACGCTTCTGGGGACAAGGACGCACACCCATAAACCCTTTCTCTCCCATTGATTCCCCCCTAAAGAAGCACACAGCCATAACAATGCCTTATCTCTCTGCATGCATCTAATAGTTGGACTCACACACAAGCAAGAACAGTGACCACCAGTTACTATAAAGATCTTTGTAAGTCTACTGTATGCAAATGTCTATCCTCCAACACCTAGTACGGCCATCACTTGCCTTGAACAGTCCCAACACTGGGTTGTTACACTCTACCTCCACTGCGCTACCCGAACAAACATGTTTGTATACAGCACTTCCCCTCTCTGCTCCGCTCTGTGCCTTGACCTCCACTTCAGAGCTGCTTGTGCACGCCACCACCTTACCTGTGCAACACGTACCATCTCCTCTCCACAAGCCCATATGAACCAGACACAGCTGACCAGTCCACGCATTGCTCGCCGACAGGTTGTGCCACACTAATGCTGTGCCTGTAGGTTCACACTACGACTGCCTCTCTGCCTCACACAACAGATCAGAGGGGCACTTTGCTCCCTCGCCGCCAGCTGACCAGCCCTCTCCACGTTACATGACAGGTCAGCAGAGCACTCTTCTTCGTCTATGCCAGCTGACATAGCTCCCCAGTGCATCCAACTCTCCTTCAACCGGATCACCATTTACTGTTGCAAAGTTCATGCTACGACCTCACTAATAACCTAGCACCCATCATCATCACAAAACTTATGTTGAAAAGGACCATTAAAACTATGTATTTATCATGAAGAATTGGTGTATTAAGCGAATAGGTCGAGTGTGACCTCTCTCCCTGTCAGCTCCTAGTAACTGACAAATCTAGAAACCCACACGCTCCCATGACAACTGCATGGCTCTAGCACATTCTAAGACTCGGTCATGAAACGTGGCAAAACTATGCAACATTTCATATAGATATACAACGCAACAAAGAGAAACATGCACATACATTACAACACTGCCCTCATTTGACTTTAACACCTGGGATTGAAGCGCCTTATGGTAGAGATGTTATCTGTTTTCACCAAGGAACAGTGCTATATCAACATCACCAACTGTGCTTTTTAGATTTCACCTGCACAGTACTTGCGCTTCCTTGCAAAAGCTCTTGTAGCTTAAAAAAAAATACTTGACAAACCCAATTACCTACTGCCTGTGCCAATGCTTGTTTTAAATTGGTGTTCGATTTTTATTCTTTTGCATCTTCCCCTTTTTCAACAGTTTTGATACTTGTTAATGCTTTGCACTTGTTCCTATGATAAAGTCTGACTGCTCTGAGCCACAGCTACCCAGCATTGAAATAAGGTTTTACAAAAAAACATGACTGGCCCTCATACAGAATTGTATCTTTATTACATGGTGAGTTTGCACAACCATGCAATATAATAAATCACTTTCCTCATATTGTGCTTGCTAGATTTCAGTTTTTTCCAGAAATGTTGTCAGTAATCATGTCTTTTCTACCTCTAGCTTATTATTTCTATTCTATGTCAGTTCCCCCGACCTTCCTGTCACTATATTCTGGCATTAATCTTGGTCCATTTTGAGTTTTCTGTTGGCATTGGTTTTATATCTCTGATCACAGTCAGGTTGGATTTTCTAGCAACCTGATACTGGGAAACTACTAACTCTTCTTTTCCTATACCAGTGTGCTACTGTCAGGCTACTTCATCTTGCTCTAATATCAATTCACAAGTATAAATCTCCATTGGCATTGTTACTGAAGATTTCAAAGCAGAACGTGAAGACCCAGACTGGTTTGTGGAGAACTTCCCTTATCCTCAATTTTGGTTGCAATCATTCTAAGGTTCAATACTATATTCTGTTCTTTGCTAGAAGTTGCTCATAGTAAAGCTTTGAGGGTTTCTGTCCACTGCTACTCCCCGGCCTGATAGTTTTCTATCATGCATATCTTGAAACATTTCATGATGCGTATGGTATTCCCACAAACGATTCCGGCAGCTATCTTTTTAGTTATATCACAAATGATAATGCAAATGTACTGTACCATGGGTTTCACTTACAGTTATAAGATGCCTGCAAATAGTTCAGAATGTAGTAGCAAAACAAGCCTTACTTGTAAACAGGACCACATCTCTGCTGCTTAAAAAGGGCCATTACTGTCTCCCCATTGAGCTGAAGAGCTACTTTTATGATCTTTTACATTACACATACATGCTTAAACCGTAAGGCTCTACCTTTTCAACAAGGAAAGCTTGAGAGATACTCTGAGAAAAGGATTCTGTGATCCAGGTTGGTGCTACAGCTGATCATACTCTCATAGTACAAAGAATAATGTAGGTATTATGAATTTTTTGGTACACACTGCAAAATACCAAAACTCACTTCTGGAAAGGATAAGCGCCATTGACAGTCTGGAATTCAGCACTTCCCATCACACTGGTATATGCACAATGTGGGACATGAATTTATGTTTAAACCTGCCACTTTGCATGGGCCTACGCCACCTTCTCCTGCCTTGGTAGATGGAACACTAGGGTTTAGACAAAGCTATTATAGACTCCAGAATTCCTTTAGTTTAGATGCAGTACCTGGTACACTGAAACAGATATGATACGTCTGAAGGTGTTGCAGGGATTCTGTTCATGCACAGAACTAAGCGCAGGAAACCAGGACCTCAGTGAATTGCGGTGTACCAAAAACTCACCTCAGTACCCAGAACCCCTATCCGACCAGCATCAGTGTCTCAATCGCTCTTCATACCATATAGAAGCTACCAATGATTAGACAACCCAGAACATGCGACTTTAGAGTACTCTCAGGAATGGTGGGAATCAGAAATACCTGTTTGTTATTATTCTCATATCAGTCCACAACAGGAGTAATCTGAGACACGGTAAAGTTTAAAATGTTTATTTTATAAACTACGTGTCCTAAGATGCAGTACTTTGGCTAACATAAGCAGACAAATTATTAAAATCAAGACCATCAGCATTGTTACAATACCATAGAAAATGAAGGGAGAAATCATATTGCAAATGATAGTGGAATACAACCACCCTCCCTTCGCTAGTGAGCTATTATTATTATACTAATAGAAGGTCTCTAGGTTTGAGTGGGGAACTTCATACCGTAAAGATCAGCTTAGGTGAATCACATCACAGGATCAGCTTTGCTCTCCGCCTGGAAAATTTCTTCTCCAGAATGTGCGTCTAATGCCTGCAAACTGCAATATTAAAGGCTCTCGACTTTCAGATATTTGCAGCTGTGTGCGTGTTATGGCTAGAGCGTGGGCCGATCAACCTGAACTCAAAAACATACATTGTTTGGTGGCTCAGACTGTTTCTGCACACAATGTTCAGACCAAGGTCGCCGTGCACGTCTAGGGATGTGAACAACAGACAGTTCTCATGTGAAGAAAAGGCAAGCAAGCAGTTTTTAAATAATAGCATCTATCTGCAGTGTTGTGTGCAAAAGCAGCAAAAGTGGCAAGATGGCGTTTCTAACATCGAATACGCTTATGCTAACATAGCAATGTATGTAAAACGCTGCCTCCACTACAAAGGATCTTGGGAACCAGCAGAGTTTATTCATGCACATACAATCCTAGGTAAATTCCATTGCTCTTTTCCAAATAAACCAGGCCCAGCCTCCGAAAAGAACAGGCGATTTTCATGGAGATGGTGGTTCTCTCAGGAATTTGATGAATCAAGGAATACCCCACAGATTTAGAGGTTGGAAGTTATGAAGATAGGGCGAAACGTTAGTGGTCTAGTCTTGGTACGATGTCTTGTCACTTTGATTTTTACTTCCGGGTCAGCAATGGTCCACCTGCACTAGAAGGAAGAAAGTGCATGATTGGATGGGGACCGCCAGTGATTATGCTTCCATCAGCCGAGCATTCACACAGTCCTGTGCTGTAATTCATAGGTGTTCCAGAGTGAGAGAGAAACACCTACTGGAGCAAAATGACAACCGTGCACTTTAAAACAAGGTCACCAAAACAAATGGAACCAAGCAAAGAAAATATGTAACAGCTGCATCAGCAGTCAAATCAAAAGAAATCACCTATCAGAGAGTGACTACCACCAAAACCTCTGGAGTGGCAGCAAATTAGCATTTTTGGGGTGCAGTGTCTCACAAGGGCAAGGGCTCTGCTGGCAAAGTAGAGTTATGTACCTGCTTTTGGAGACTCATTAAAATGCTTGTTTGCCATCATACATTTTTGTAGTCATAGAATGAGTGGCATTGGACAGTGTTGTTAAATTCTATGTCGAGACTGGAGGTGAGGATTATGCTTTACTTTCCCCACTTTCATTTAACAGCATCCGTTTTTACTTCTTAAACAGAACCACATTTCTTATGGAACACGGGCAATGGTAAAAATAAATGATGTACAAACAGTCGCATAATTCAAGAGGTGTCCACTCAGAGGTCAGCGCTGTCATCATAGTCCTTCACCTCTGTCACCAATTCCTCTTTCTAAACTGCTTGCAGCCCAGATAAGTGCATTTTTTGTTTTTATCCTTGCATGGTGCATACTTTGTAGTGGTTTTAAATCTGTGTGCATTTTTGTTTCGCATTGTGGGACCACTTTGCACTCCTACGCAACTAAATTTAATTTACCTGGTAATGGCAGAGTGCAGTGGGGTCCTCCCTCTACTAGGTGGTGCTGTGGTAGTGCCATTTCTCTATGGTTTGCAACAAGCAATTTTGGAATTCCTGTCAGTAGAGGGGAACCAATCGTATGCTGCTTGCTTCAGCCTCTGCCTGCCCCTGGAGAGTGGCACCCTAACTTGGGTCTGTACAAGCTTGTATGCCTAATCTTTGAACAGATTAGAGGCCCGTCACAAGGGCCAGTAGTGAGTGTTGGCTTACTCCCTACTGGGGTCTGTATTGCTGTGTGGCAGGCTGTGAAGTCTGGAAAGAGATACCTTCCTAGGTGGCTTGTTCTTCACCCCAGATTGACAATAATGTCCGGGGTGGTGTCCTGGGGGCTTAGACCCACTATTGACCCACTGGGCCAGCAGCACCTAAACTAATAGTGCTTTGCACTGAGCCCCAAGTTCCAGGTGGTTAACATTGTGCTGTACTGGGCTTTTCATGTGTAGAAACTCCAATATCATTACCTACCATTGTTACCTCCCACCCGGTCAGTCACCATGGATTTAGAGGCAGATGCCCAGTATGAGGAGGATCCTTTAGATGCCCTTCAGTGGGATGATGAATTTTGCAATGCTGTTGATGCCTCAATATATTGGGCAGTGGAAGCAGCCATGGCACCTATGGAGCAGTGCTTGTCACAGCAAATTGCACACAAATGCACAAAACTGGCCAAGGTCAACAGTTCTGCAGCTTCGACCCAACTACCGCAACGCAGCCTCTTGATATTGACCTCCATTTCAGCTTTGTGTCACAGGAGGCGGGGCAGACCATGATGCCTTTGAGAGCCTCAGGGAGGATTTTTTTAACCAAGCCCTGCCTGCCCCCGTACTAGGGGATTCCACAAATGGAAAACCAGATCCAACCTCACCCAGTTGATATTACCCAGAGGGACACTGATGATGAGGGGGGGCCTTCGTGCCTGAGGCACACTTCTACTCCTCCAGCCACTGGCCCTTCCCCCATGATGATGCTTTGGACATGATGGAACCTGAGCAACTTATCCATCCCCGTTCTTCCGAAGTGGGCTTCCTCTACCAAGGTAGTGAATTATGTGACAGGGTAGACCGAATCCCGCTGGGGAAAGATGGACAAAACTGCCTAAAAGCAGAATTCCCTCACCCATCTTTAGATGGCAAGGTGGTCCTGACACCAAAGCTGGACCCCAAAATGGCCACCTTTTTCGCCAAGTTAAAAAAGACCCCAAAAAGGTAATCAACAGGTCCTGGCGGGCATGTCAGGATAAGCTCCTTTATGCCCCACGCTCCTTAAACAGGATCCTTGACATGGGTGCGGATGCCAAGACTTAGGGTTGTCTGATATCTCCGGAGTTCATCTCCAGATGGGCACAACTTGCGCTCACCTTCAAGTGCAATGCCAATTGCGCTCTATCCACCGAGCAGAGGCACTCTTTCCGAATTAAGGCAGACCCCAGGTTGGGGGGTCTGGCAGTCTCAGAGGTGTTTTTTTGTGAGCCATTTTTTAAAGCTTTAGGGAAAATTGTGAATATCTTTACTTCTGTAGATAAAGCTCAGTCCTCAATAAAAAGGGTCTTTTCCTCACTGGTTTCCGTGGGGCCAGTCGAGGCAGGGGCCACTTGGCTGGCCAATACTCTTACCAGAATCCCCATAGAGGGCAAGGATCCAGATGTGGGCAGTACCAAGACCAAGCTTTGGTAACTTCGACCAGACCCTTGGACAGTGATTCTGAGGTCGAGGACATAAGGGAATCAATGCTACCTCTAATTCCTGTGAGTGTTCACCTCTTTCTTGTAAAAGTAGGGGCCATCTGGCAAATTTTCTCCCTGTTTGGAAGTCAATTACAAGTGATGAGTGGCTCCTGCATATGATTCAGGGGTTTCATATAAAATTTTGCGGAACACCCTATTAGGTTTTGTGCCCCAGGCCGCTCAAGTTCTTGAAACAGGAGGCAGATTTGGTGGACGCAACAGTGTAATGACCTGCGTGTTATGTGTCATGTCATCCTGTTCCATGCATCTTAGTGAGTCTAGAGTTCCTCATTCTAGAGCCTTCATTCAGTTTGAGTTGCTCTAGAACACTGAGAATTCAGTTGCTGCTGATGCTATGTGGATAGGACGTTTTATCTTCAGACGCTTGCTGTTCCTGAATAAAAGAACTTTCTTCCACCTATACCAGTGTGATTCGGCTGAACTTTATTACACTGGTGACGACCTGGAAATCGACCCACAGCCGTCTACATTGCGAAATCAGAAACGTCCTAACACATCGTTCATACTACAGTGAACAAAGCTTTCTACACAACCTGCCCTGCTGTTTCAAAAGGTACTGTGTGCACACCCCACCAGCCCCAGGTTTATTCCCTGCACAAACGGGCACCTTAAGACGGATTTCCATTTATCTCACCGTTTTTTTTAATGCGCACTCTTTGCACTGCGAGTCTCTCGTACAAGCATTTCGTCACTCTAGCAACCTTCCTTGATGACATTACAGCCTTGCTGATGACTTCCTGCTGCGTCTCCACAACAACGATGCCCACCTTCTACGGAGCTACGCAGTTGCCTAGCAACAAAATGCTTCTTTTACTAAAAGTCATGCGAGCCACGCACAGCTGTGCACGACGTTGCCAAGCAACTGAGAATGTTGCATTTTGCGATGAGGCGCGCGCAAAGTAATTTGTTTTATTTATTTAAATGTGTACTTACCTCCGTTCATCCATATTCCGGTGTTTACATTTCCCCACCCTGCACCTCCCCCGCCCGCCTCTCTGCCCCACCGAACTCCCTCCACGGACCGCTACTGCGATCTTCTTTCTCGCTCCAGTACAAAAGTACATTTTAAAAACATTTTTTTCCTATTCTGCCACCGGTGCAAGGAGGAATGCGAACTCATTCTAACACCTTGATTTGAACAGGGTAGGTCAAGACTGTGTAGTGAGAGGGGAGCGCGTGGTGAAGCAAGATGGCCACTACGTGAAGAGCTCCGCTCAGTCGAGCCGGCTCGCAGACGAAGGGATCCTGTCACAGCGGCGCTACTCCACAAAAACAACATATTTAGACATCGGAAGTAGCAAGGCTCATTATGGCAAGTTATCAGACCGAAACGCGTTTCTTTTTCCTCATGCTGCAACAATGTTTTCTGGTCATTTCTAGCTGCAATTTACTTCTAATATAGAGAAGGCTTTTTTCTTCAACGCTATTTTCTATTAGTGGTTTTTGCCTCACTATCCTGCATTTTTTTTTTGCTCCTTGGTTCCCCTCAGTGCCTCCCATGTATTTTCTGGCATCAGATACTCAAATAAATATGGAGAGGAGAGTTTTGCGTGCACTCTTCACATAATGTCCCCAGTTTGCACAGATTGTACGATCTAATTTTCTGTTACTTGGTCGCTCTAGTGCTGCTGGTGCTGCTGTTTTTTTTCTTTTTTCTTTCCACTGATATCTCGCTGTTCCTCTGGTGCGTGCTTCCAGCACCTCATATTTCAATGCCTTTCATCGCTGTACCGTGTTGTGGAATTGACATTTCTTTATCTCACGGAGTGCTGGTGTTGCGTTACATCTTTTTTCAGCACATTTGCATTAATATTACTACTGTTCCTCCTGTTGTCTTCAATTTGCCTTCACTTGCAATTTTTTTTTCTGCTGTGATATTTCAACATAGACTCCACACATTCAAATAGACCTCATGGGAGCTCTTCAGGAGGTCGAAAGGATCCTATTGCTTCTTCTGGCAAACGTACCAAAAAAGATCCACCTTCCCCGTCTAAATCACTGCTGCCTCTTACTCTGGAGGACATCATGGAGGAATTGCGTCTTATTCGTCCCTTCATGACAGACACCGTTGCCACACTTCAAAGGCTGGATGACAAATGGTCTAGCCTTGATACGAGGCTCTCTGATGTAGAGCAAAAGATCAGTGATGCTCAAGATGTTGTTGCCAGGGTTGACACACTCACCAAGGAAGTCAGCCAGCTTAAAAGGGTCACGGAGGATTTGGAAAATCGTAACAGGTGCAACAACCTTTGCATATATGGTATTCCAGAAGGTTCTGAAGGGTCTGACATGATCCAATTTTTGAAAACTCAAGTTCTTCAAATTGTTGGCCTCCCAAAATCTTCGGACTTCAACATACAATGAGCTCATCGTCTAGGGCCAAATATTACATCTCCTACATCTAAACCTAGAGGTATAATTGCCTACTTCCTTCTATACTCAGACCGTATGACGATTCTGCTAAGCAACATAAGCAGATGATTTGGTCTGGGCATAAAGTTTTTTCACTCAAGATGTTTCTAAGCCTACTGCTTCCTGTCGAAAGGAATTTCTAGACCTCAGATCGGCGTTGAGATCCATGAATGCACCCTATGGTTTAATCCATCCTTGTTTTTTCAAAGTGACCTATAAAGATAGAACTCATGGAACTGAGCAAACCCTAATTGTTCTGTTAATGTCTTATTGCTGCGTCTTGTTTTAATTTTAATTCCATATGCAGAACGTAGCTCTCATGTTTCCTTTGTTCACCCTTTCTTCTGTTTTGCAGGTCTCCCCTATGCGGTCTTGTTGTCTAAGGTCTCCCTCCGTGCCGTGCTGGTGTTTGTATTGTGCATTCCACCCCGCTGCTGTTTTTCCCTAGGTGTTTGGTAAGTTCCCTTCACTTGTTCCATTTGGTTGCCTTTAGTCTTGGATTCTCCTTTCAATAGTTTTCTCATGTTATATGGTGACCTATCCTCTTCGGTATCTCTTCTTCATGCGGTTGTCTTGCTCTTCGCTGCCCCCCTCCCACATTAATGTTTTTTGTTCAATTGTCCTTCGTGGCTAAAGCCCCTTGGCTTTTTGCCATCCTCCTTTTGATGTTTTCTTCTGGGGGATTCTGCCCCCCCTTACCCTCTTCTATATTCTATTCTCTTTCCTCTCCCTTTTCTCCCTCTCTCCTTCCCTTCTTTTCCTTGCTCCTTTCTTTCTTATCCCTCTCATCTCTATTTTTTTGGCAACATCTATACTATCTAATTCACTCTACATTTTCCTTTTCCTTATCTCGACCTATAGTACTCTACTGTTCTCCTAATCTATTTCCGTCTCCACTGCTTTGGTGGTCACACGCTTTAGCTTCTTCTTTCCATGCTCTCCCTTGTTATCTATATTTATCCAACCTCTCTCTTCTTTTTCTCTGTCTTTTTCTATTCTGCTTTGAATTCTCTACCTCCTTTTGCTTGCTCCTATTTTACTTCCAGAGATGAACGGTCTTCGTGTCATTTCTTTGAATATGAAAGGTATTCGAAATCCTGTTAAAAAGCAACGCGTTTTATCTCATTTAGCGAGACTGAAATGTCATGTTGCATTGTTACAAGAAACTCACCTTACTTCACAAGATTTGTCTTCATTACGTAAACAATGGGTTGGGAAAGCCTTTTGCTCCCCGGCAGTTACCAACTAAAATGGTGTTATTATTCTGTTTCATAAATCGTTGACTGTTCAATTACATAATGAGCTTCATGATGACTGTGGTAGATGGTTGTTTTTAGATGTTACTGTTAACAATACAAAATATTCCTTTTGCAATGTTTATGGCCCTAATGGTGTGGATTTAACCTTTTGGAATGACTTTTCCATGCTTCTTTCTTCACATGCGACTGATGATTTAATTGTAGGTGGTGACTGTAACCAACTTATGGATCCCTTTCTAGACCGGAAATCACACACCAGATATGTCCCTGATAAGATGCAAAAGTCCTTTGTTAAAGCCATCTCTTCTAGAGGTCTTATAGATTCATGGAGACTATCTCACCCTAACACTTTAGAATTTTCATTTTTTTCTCCAGTGCATGCATCACATTCCCGTATTGACTATATTTTTCTTACTCAACATGCCCTCCAATTTATGACTAACTCAGAAATAGGCTCCATTCTTATCTCCGATCATGCTCCTGTTTTAATGGACATGGATTTTCCCGCACTTACTCCCACCTCTCGGCGCTGTCGCTTTAATAACTCTCTCCTCTTAGATTCACAGTTTACTGAACAATTTACGCCTTTTATGGAGGAATTTTTCACAAATAATATTCACTCTACTTCCCAATTTCATTTTATTTGGGATGCGTTCAAAGCTACTGCTCGAGGATTTATTATTGACTTTGCATCCCGAAAGAGGAAAAAAGCCCTATCACAGTCATCTCAACTTCTTAAACAAATTAAAGACCTTGAACATCTTTACTTCACCACGAACTCCTCAGACACAATCTCTTCTCTCATTAAGGCAAAAATGCAATATAACAAACACTCTTGGGACTCGGCATGTAATAATCTTCTCAAATGTCATGCCAAAGTGTATGGGGGACGCAATAAGGCGGGCAAATCCCTAGCTAATTATCTCAAAATCAAAAAATCTAAATCAAAAATAATAACCATTATTGATTCACACGGAAATCGTCAGTATACTGATGATAAAATCCTTGACTGTTTTGTCCCATATTATTCTTCCCTCTATACTCCTGAGTCAGATCCCACTCCTGCACAAATTGACTCTTTCTTTCAGTCTATTCCTAGATCCTCCGATAATTTTACAGATCTTTCTTCCCTAGATGCTCCCATCTCAGAGATGGAATTACTCAATGCCATCACTCTTCTACCTAAAGACAAAACACCAGGCCCGGATGACTTTTCGGTTCGCTTCTATCTTCACTTTAAGGACATCCTATTACCACATTTACTTTCATTGATTAACCATTTTCTCATCCAGGGAGAATCCAAAGGTTCCTTTACACAGTCAATGTTATGTCTAATCCCTAAAAAAGATAAAGACCCCTCCCTATGTAAAATTACCGACCTATTTCCTTAATTAACACTGATTGTAAAATCTATGCTAAAGTTTTGGCCTCTTGCATTAATAAAGTCATTCCTAACCTTACTAATATCTATCAATCTGAGTTTGTTAAAGGTAGGTCCATTACTGATAACTCGAGAACCCTTCTCAACGTCATTCACCTTGCTTCAAAGATGGATTCCCCAATCGCCGCTATTACATTGGATGCTGAGAAAGCGTTTGATAGAGTTAGCTGGGATTTCATGTTTGGTGCGTTGAGGTGGCATGGCTTTAGCCCTTCCATTATTCAATATATTCAACTGTTATACTCTGCCCCCTCTACCTCCATCTGGGTTAATGGCTCTCAGTCTCACTATTTCTCTTTGCACAGAGGTACCAGACAAGGTTGTCCTCTCTCCCCTCTTCTTTTCATTCTTGCGTTAGAACCCTTTTTAGAAAAAATTTGACGTTCACTATCCTATACCGGCTTCACATTTCAGAACATTGATATCAAGTTTACTGCTTATGCAGACGATATCTTACTTTATATCTGTAATCCGACCACTTCTTTACCTTCACTCTTCTCTTTATTACAAGAATACTCCCTGGTTTCTGGTTACAAACGTAATATAGACAAATCTGAGGTTTTACCTCTTAACAAATTTTGCCTTCCTCACATGTTTCATGGTTCTGGCTTTGAATGGAATTCTGGAAATATTAAATGCTTAGGCATTCTTTATGCTAACACTATTAGAGAAACCATTAATCTTAATCATAAAGATATACTTAAAAAGCTCTCTTCGTATCTTGGTGGGGGAGGCTGGCAACTATTAAAATGATGCTTCTTCCTATTGTTAACTTTTATCTCTCAATGCTTCCAATTTCCCTCCCACTCTACTTTTTTAAATCAATAAATCGCATCTTAACAACATTTCTATGGAATAATCGCAAAGCTAGGATTTCTCTCTCTCGTCTTCAACAACCCAAAGATTTAGGTGGAGTCAACTTCCTCACTCCGTTCCATTCTGCTTTTACTTTAAAACAAATTTTGCCTTTTTTAACTGATTCGTCTGATCCTCCCCTAACAGCCTGGAGCTCAATAGAGCTTTCGCAACTTTCGCCTTTTTCATTTCTTACAGCTACTCGCTTATCTCAACCTCCGCAGCGTTTTCTCACTCCCATATTTAAACACTCCAAGGTACTTACGATCACTTACTTAAAGATAATTCCTTGAGAGATTTTTCCGACATTCGTGCTTCTTTTCACCTCTCCAATACATATTCTTCCCAGTATCCCCTGCTTAAAAATTCCATAGCCTTTATTATCTCTTAAACCACTGACCACTACTGACACAATCCTTTCCCCTCTACCAGACTTTTCTACTCCTCTCAAAGCTGCTGCCATCTACAAATTACTTTCCCGTCCCCTTGCTGATATACTCAAATCTAAACTTGAACTCTCATGGGAAAAGGATTTCCACTTCAGGTTTGGGACTCCTTATGGTCTAAGTTACACACTATCTCCCGCTCTGCCAATACCACACAGACTTTATACTTTTTTTTACAACAGACTTTTTTTTACTCCTTCTGCTCTACATAATTTTAAATTAATCGACTCCAAAAAGTGCTGGTCTTGCTCTTATGCTGATAGTGATTTTTTTCATATGTTTTTTCACTGCCCGTTGGTTAAACCCCTTTGGTCTCGTATTTGGTTAAAATTAAACTATATAATAGCTACTGACCATCCCTTTGAGATTGTCCATATTTTTTTGGGTGGTGCTTCACCTATATGGAATGTTCAACGTAATGTACGTAAATTTATAGATTTGTATATGGCCATTTCCTTACAGATAATCACAACCAATTGGAAAGATACTTCAAAGATTTCATACAATGCCTGGTGGAACTTATTATGCCACCACCATAGGCTTGACCGTGCATTTGCTACCACTGTACCTCTTTTGATCAAAAAAGACTTGTTATGGTTGCCTTTAACTAATTTTCTCTCTAGAAATGTTCCTTGAATTTTTCTTGTTATCTGTATTCTTTTTCAATTATGCCCATTACTTAGTTTTTTGTACTTATATTAGTTTATGTTAACTCTATGATATTCTCTTTGTATATTAGATTGCCCTTCTACCCTCCTTCCCTTCCCTTTCCCTCTTTCCTTTTCTTCTTCTTGCTCCTCCCTCCCCACAAAACAAAATACCTTTAAAAGCTTTTTTTCCTAAGTACATTTCCTAATTCCTTTATGGCATTCTTTATATATTGTGAGAATTCAATTTATCTTGTTTTATCTCATTGCCTGATGATTTTCTTTTTGTATTAATGTTTTACTTGGATTATCATATTCAATAAAGCTTTCTAAACTAAAAAAGACTGTGTGGTGATGCATTTGTATGCAGTGCAAGCGCCATCCAGTTTAACTAGTTCCTCCTTGTGGGGCCCGCTCATAGTAGGGTGGTCCATTATGCCTTTAGGTGAAATTTAGAAAGCAGACAAAAAAATACACGTTTTTACTCTTCTTTTAATTGCTGTTGCGTGTACAGTTAAGTATTTTGTTTTTATTTATATGCTCTTGCATTTACATTTGTATGTATTACATTATTTCTCTATTCAGTCCAAAAGAGGAAAGTGTTAATAACTGTGGAAAATATTAAACGGAGAACTAGGGGGTTAGGGTTTCTATTTACATGGAGATAATTACTATTTACACTTTTTTTATGGACTAAGATTTGCATGTAGATCCATTTATTTTTGTGTTTGTCCTGATTTTCGGATTTTGCTTTTAGGGGGCTTTCTGCCCGAAATGCACTTGAATTTAATTGCGTGGTGGTCAGGAGCTATAAGATCCAGTCAACTACTGCTAAAGCTTTATTCATGTTGGTTCCTTTGATTCACTACTAGCAAATGCTCTTACATTCTGTCCACCTTGTAAGTCAGGGAACCTGGGGCTTATTTATGAGCCCTTGCGTCACTTTTGCACTGCCGGTGAGTCACTTTTTGTGACGCACCAGCAGGGTAAAAAATCGCGCCATGTTGCGTCATATTTACAAAGTGACGAATCTAGGTAGATGCGTCACTTTGTAAACCCTGCGCCACATTATACCTGCGCCAGGTATAATGTATGCAGGGTGGGCGTTCTGACGCAACTAAGCCAGTGACACAGTGAAATCTATGAGATTTTACTGTGTCACTTCTAGGGCGTAAATGCGTCAATATCTTACGCCTGCCTGACAGTAGGCATAAGACTGAGGCAGGCACATTTGAAATGGGACTTGCCCATGTGAAATTACCCATTGATGGAGTTGCATCACTTTCGTGACACACTCCAGTAATGCGTCATTATTGGGCCTACAAATACGTCAGAAATACTGACGTATCTGTAACTCCTTGCGACATGATGCATCATACTATAAATATGATGCATCGAGGATGTCGATAGGAGGGCACAATTAAAAGTGACGTATCGCTGTTTTCACGCAGCGATGCGTCACTTTCATAAATGAGGCCCCTGGTATTTTTTACTACCAGAAAGCAGCAAAGACTGACGGGATTTTGTTTCAAACCCAACAAGATGCAAAGGTCACTAGAGTTTGGCAATTGTAAGCAGGTGCTCACAGGCGTGCAACCTTTTATCCTCAGCATTATTTTCAGGCAACATTTTGAAACATAAACTCATCGCTTCACAACTGGGCCTAAATAATGTTCAGCTTCAAAAGTATACTTTTTCTGGTGCCAACTCCTGTCTTTGCCTGGAAGCATCACATTTTTCAACCATTTTCGTAGGCATTTAAATTTTTATTTCCAAATGTTTATAATCATTTTATACAACACTCGTAGAGAAAATATTACATATCTCAGAGCTCAAGGAAGTTGATCATTTGAATGAATGATGGACTGGAATTGTTGAAGGAATTACCATTTTAATGAATGCATTTTTATTTTTGCGCAGATCAAGAAGGCAGCAGGCACTGCATTCACTGTGGCCCACAGGGAGCTGTTTGCAGCACCTCAGGTCTCTTTAAATTCAGCCTGGAGAGTCCTTCTGAGGAGCTGGTGAGCAATAACTCTATTGTAATTTGCTGCGGATAAGGCAATAAATGTCTCCTCTAGAGCAGCTTATAAATTCAAAGTCCCAGTAGAAGGAAAGCATTATATAAACCTTGGTGGGGCAGACTAATCAATTTTAACAGTAACAAAAACAAACATTAAGCTGACTGAATGTAGGCAGGAGGCGAGCAGGTAAGTAATTACTTTTATTAAGTAAAGAAGAAGTTAGAACCAACATGTCCACCCTCCCCGGCAACCAACAAGTAGCTGCTGCTAATAGAATCATTACATGCTTTCACACTAATGACAGGTTCACATTCCAACCTACATCATAATCAACCCCTCGTAGCCCTAATAACATTTAAGCATAAACACAACACATCTTCCCCCTATACACAATTAAGCCAAAATACAATGAAATATGTTAAGTAACTATTTACACAAGAATACACTTGCAACAAAATAATTTAAGCACATTTTTTTCTCTTCCAGATCTACTGTTCATCTGAACCTCTTGAGCTTTACTCACCTCTGCACAATCACTCACCCCTACATCAAGAAGTTCATTCTCTTCTATATCCCCATACTCATTCTCACTCAACTCTCCCTCATGAATTTCTTCACACTGGCCATCTTCCCCTTTCCTCAACAAATTATCAAACCAGTTATGAGTTTCCTTGTCTTCTCTTTCATCAACCTGTCCTTTCTTACATTTCACAAAGCGACTCATATGCCAAACTTTGCCATTATTCAACCTTGCAGCATTAGTTGACTTCTACCATTAACATTTTTGACCTCAAATGGTAACTACGCTCTCACCAAATCTCCCTCTATGATCTGACAATCTTTTGAGCTTTGTTTTTTATCCTGATACTCTTTGTACTTTGTTTGTGCCTTACTGGAGACCAATGCAGTCACCTTCAATTCACCATACAACCTTGATTATGCTTCATAAAAGGAACTCTTCCCCTCATGATGGGTGAAAGGCCTCAAATCTGTAACAGTCGGAGTTGTACTATACATCCACACCGTTCTTTTGATACTCCCTCTCCAATTCAATCTCTTACTCCTAGCCATTTGCAACAAACCTTTTATCACTCTATAAAATCTCTCAACTTCTCCGTTGCCGCTAGGATGATAAAGAGAGGTACAATTCTGCATATAAAATCCTTCAAACCTCACTCCTGAACTGTAGCCCATAATCAGTTACCAATCTTATAGGAAGTCCCTCTCTCTGGAAAACTCCATCCAAGAATGCTGCAACAGAATCAGCATTAGCAGTGTAAACAAAGTCACCCTCTGGCCATTTTGAAAAGTGGTCGAAGGCCCATTCTACCCAGCCCTATGGTTTCCCAAGCTATATCAGGACAAGGAACTGGATGATGACATGGTTTCATCAAGACTTGTGACTTGGCTGCCCCATTAAACACAGATCACCTTCTCTAACAACTCGTTCCATCTCCAAATCTATTCCAGGCCATCAGTAAGCTCCTTTTATTTTCCTCTCACTCTCCCTCAAAGCACAATCTAACTATTGAAGTCCTCAAAGATTTAGGCGGTACTATTCTGTCTCCCCTTAAAACATTATTATTCATCACCGTCAATTTGTTACTTACCACCCAGTAGTACTTACATTCTACACTCAAAAATCTCTTATCCGGTCATCCTCCCACCACAAATATCCTCATATCCACCAATGGTAAATCCTTTTCAAAAGCCTTCTTCTATTCAACTTTGGTAATGGCATCCAATTTGTCACACTCAAGCCTTCACAACTACTTTTGGCAACCTCTTCTAATGGCAATGGCAGTCTGCTCAAACAATCAGCCACACTATTTTTTACATCTGATAAACAATACAATTTATACCAGTAGTCCATCAATCTCACAAACATCCTTGCTATCCTGGGAGTTGCATTCAACAACCCTTAAGGTGTCAACACTTTCAATAGTGGTTTGTGGTTACAATTTATTTCAACCTCATACCCCCAAATAAATGTTTTGAAGTTTTCTAAACCCCATACAATTTCCATTGTTATCTTTTCGAAGGAGATAATGCTCTTGATGCCAACGTCACTGTAAATACCTTCCCTTTGTCATCATTCTGACTGAACACCGCATCAATGCCTTTATTGCTGGCATTCGTAGTCAGAATGCGCCTCAATTTTGGATCAAAACGTGTAGATTTTCTGGCTTATAAATGCTCTTTTTAATACATTCAAAATAATTTTGCAGTTCACCTGACCAGCTAAATTTTACTGTTTTTTTTAACAATTGATGTAAATTGTATGTGTTCTCCCAAACGTTTGTAAGCAAACTTTGCATAAATTGCCAATCCAAGGAATGACCTACGTTCATCTTTTATGAGGGAGTAGGGGCTTCCCTCACAGCACATAAAAGTTCTTCCTTCAGTTTTATCCCTTCACTTGTTACTTTGTGACCCAAATAATTTATATGGCTGCTTTCAAAGCGAGACCAAATGGCATACGAACACATCTGAAACATCCAGATGGAGTCATGAATGCAGTTAAATCTTTACTGTCTTACAGCAAACTTATTTGGTGGTAGGCCAAAGATAAGTCAATTGATGCAAACCATTTCATCCCTTTAGTATGTGTCAACATCTCACTTATCTTTGGTAGGGGAAACATTTCCATTACAATATTGTTGTTCAGGTTCCTCAAGTCAACTCATAAGCGTATCTTCCCATTAGTACGTCTTGCAACTACAATCGGGCAGATACACTCCGAGGCATCAATTACCTCAATAATACCTTCACTTAGCAACTTCTCAATCTCTTGGTCAACTTCCCTTCTTACAATCGAGGGAATTTCCCTCATTTTAATAACTTTGGAGACAGCATCTTGTTTGGGAACAATTTATGCAAGTACCCTTCCACTGTCTCAAAATGCTTTAGGATCATTGCATTTAAATTCACTTCCCCTTTTGTCACCACCCTCAGTGATCAAAACTTGCTCCTGACTATTGGAAACCAAAGTAATATCTAACACTCACTGGTCCACCCACCATAAAACTGAGGAACCGTTCTCCGCCACATAGAGTTTGCTGACTGTCCTCCTTCCTTTGAATTCAAAAGTTAACATACGGTACCCAACGATTGGAATGGGTTTTCCCATGAAACTTTCTTGAGCCACATCAGACAGGTTTGTAGAGTTCCACAAGACACAAGCAACATTTAATTTCCACGCAGTTCTATCCACAGTAGTGTATAGAGAACCTGAGCCTGCAACTAATAGGATTTACACCCCACCTAAATTGACGTTACATACTGGTTTCTTTCTTGACAACTTAGAAAGGAGATTTACACTCCCGTCCTCCTGCCTTTCCATGACTCCAAGTGCACACTCATTCTGTTAAAGAGACTGCTCTTCTGCAGATGTATTTGACTGGGAATCTGAGTCCTACTCGGAGTCCCCCTTAATCATACCAATTTTCTTGTTCAATTTACTATTCCTGAACATTTTAGCAAAATGCCCTAGAATTCCATTATCCCCAAATTTTTGTTTACAAACAGGATGTGTTCTACCATAGGCTGGGTGGTCCCTACTACCACACCTGTAACATTTCTTTTCTTGCGGTTTAGATGGCTGTATATAGGAGATTTTCTTATTATCCTCTTGATTCCACACCTCTTTCTTTTTCTTTTGTTTGACCTTGCAAACAACTTCCTTTAGTTCGTTTTCAGAATTTACCTATGCCGCTTTGGCACACTTTGGGGCCAACTCCAATCCGGGTTGGAAAGCACTCCGACCGAGTCGGATCCGGAGTGTTTTCCGACCGAGCTGGAACCCTAGAGTCCGACCGAGCGAGTACGATGCTCACGTATGCTGTCGGACTCGGTTCGGTCGGACTCCTATAGAAGTCAATGGGAGGCAGTTGTACGATGCGTACATGCGCTCCCATTGACTGAATGGATACGTCTCAAACAAGTGCGCCCCGTGCAGTGGGTACGCATCGGTGCCATCCGCACCGTACATGCCTGTGTTGGGGAGACCCATAGGTCTCCCCCTGTGTGCCAGTCGTACGGCTGCGGGTGTCGGGGGGTCCGACGCGGACCCCTGAAGTCCGACTCTGGGAGCTTTTGCAAGCCGGACACTCCGGCTCGCACAGGCTGTCTGACGCGTGCATCGTACAGGCTCGGTCGTGAGTCACATCCATTGCACGCCACGGTTAGCTTACGACCGAGACGTATGGAGCGATTCGGACCCGGAAACGACTCGGTCGGTGAATTTCATGTAGCTCGCATCGTACTGGCTCGCTCGTACAGCTGTACGAGTCGGCCGGAAAACACGTGTACGGCTCGTAGTTTTTCCGGCCGGATCGCGTTCGGTGCCCTTCCGACCCGGATCGGAATCGGCCTCTTAATAGGAATTCCAGCCTTGTTAACCACTGAAATAACTTTTTTTCTAAACACATTCTATTAAGCATTTTGTAGTTAGCATTTTTACAAAAATTACTTTCATCCATGTTGACGTATATGTTTCACTGATATATGTATTATTGCTAGTATGGAATACAGAAACAATAGGAGTCCACGGAAGCGGTACATTAGACAGCCAATATAAGCAGATATGCATAAACATAAAAAAAGAAGAAATAACAATCCCCAAAACACCCCCTAACCCTCCTTCCAGATTCAGTTTGGGTGGTCTAAGTATAGTTGAGGTTACTATTAGTTGAGTGGTATGTAAGGAGCCCATGTGGTGCATGAGCCTAAAAAGATTACCTCTAGGATACAATAATGGGTGCTCCATTATATACGTTATGCTTCAGATATGCATACACAGAACTGTTCCAGTAATATAGCCCATTCCAACAAAATTGACTTTTTCGAAGCCCCCTATATTCCTCACGTTGCAGTGCCTCGCCTTTCACAGAAGCCCAGCGCATCACCTCTTCACCCAAGGAGTCCACTCTAGGAGCACAGGGCGACTTCCAACATTGTGTTATTAATCTTTTTGCCAGTATTAATGAATGGTCAACAAAGATTTTCATCACCTTATCCATTTTCGGCAGTGGGGTCAGGCCCAATATGCAGGATTCTAACGATGACTAGGCATGTACTCCCAGCAGGTGAGAGAGCCCCTCTGAGACTTCCCCCAATACCCCGCTAGAGATGGGCAGGACCAAATCATATGTATAAGTTCCGCCTTGGGTAAGTGACAACGCAGACATTCTGAGGAGACCGCAGGGTGTGTGGCATTTAATTTGCATGGGCTCAGATATGCTCTGTGTAATATTGTAAACTGTATGAATTTAAATCTGGTATTATGGGAAATACATTTGTGGTATTCTAGAACATTGACCCAGTCCTTATCGGTCAGGTCCCTTGCCAGATTGAATTCCAATTTAAGTTTCTGGGGGTGAAGCGAAACCATGAGGTAGTCTCTAAGACCACGATAAAGCCAGTGTACTAAATGGCTCCCTTGACCAATTGTGTGAAGCATTTGAAGTAATTTGTGCATAAGAGGTTTCCTATTATCCACCATCCAGTGTCTATGAACATAGTGGAGAATACTAGCGTGAGTTAGAAAAAATGAATCGGGAACCCAGTGGAATTGTACAAACTCTGCATGGGGCAAAAGATCTCCATCTGAGGACAGGGTTCCAACTGACGTCACCCCGGCCTGCTTCTAGGGTGCCAGTCTGCATGTCGACAATGTGCCCGGAGCTATTGGTAGACTGCAGAGTGGAATATTTGGTGCATATGGTGTACATGTGCTACAGTATTTTAGGGCCATTCTCCAGTATTTTATGGCATTTCGTAACAACAGTGAACCTATGGGAGATATCAAGGACTCTGGGCCTAATAATGTATCTAGCTTCCCTTGCTGAAGTTGTAGGGATGTATATGCAATCTCAAGCAAGTTATGGCCTGCCAACAAATACGACAACTATTGAAGTTGCCCAGCTATACAGTAGGCCCTAAAATCTGGGGCACCCATTCCCCCACTAGATTTTGGTAGACATCCTCCTCCCACCATCGGGAGATTTACAAAATGGTATAGCAACCTTGGTACCATCAACATTTTTGTCAACGCCAGCCGGCCAGCAGGAGATAAGGGTAACCTAACCAAGAATGCTACCTGTGACTTCAGAGAATTAATTGTATGCACCAGTTTTCCTTGTAGGATATCCAGAGTTTCCTTATAGATTTGGATACCTAAATAATGGAAAGAATCATGTTCTGTTTTCAGTTGTAGTTCACCAAACTGGAGAGTAGTCTCTTTAATAGCGCCACAGAAGGAGAACCCACAAGACTTAGCAGCATTTATTCGTAGGCCTGATAAGGAACTGAACCGTGTAAGCAGAGTGGCCAGTCCAGCCATATTTAGTCAGAGATTCTTGAGATACAGGAGCATATCGTTGGTGTACAAGAACACGGAGTAAATGACCAGTCCTACTTGGATCCCAACAGTTGGCATAACATGAATGAAGCATGAAGCACTGGGCAAGTGATTTAATAGCTAATACAAAAAGGATCAGTGATAGGGGACATCCCTGACGGGTCCCACAAAATATTTGGTAGGGTTGGGAAATATGTTGACTTACAATATTCTGGAGGAATTTCATATCGTCGTAGTGTTGCAATCATATAATCCCATCCCAGATTATTCAAAGCTTGCTTGATGTCCAACAAGAGGCAGCCGGCATAGGGAAAAAGATCACGGGCTGCGTCCATTATCCCAAATAGTCGACTAATATTTGTTGAAGTATTACAGTGGGGTATAAAACTGCATTGATCTGTATGGATCAGTCCAGAGAGCAACAGAAGCAGACAGCAGGCAGGATTTTACTGATTATCTTATACTCAGTGAAGAGAATCAATAAATGTCTTTACGAGGATAGTTCATTGGTGGCTTTTCTGGCTTCAACAGTGAAGTCACCAATTCTTCCATGGCAGTGGGAAGGCAATGCCCCCTCCTCGAGGAACACACCGTAGAGCTTTTCCAGTTGCGGTGCTAACTGTGATACAAAGGTCAAATAAAATTCTATGGGAAACCATCCGATCCTGGCACTTTGTTGCGAGACAGTTATTTTATGGCTCTCCGTATCTCCATTTTTGTTATAGGGGCTGCTAGGTCTTTTACATCAGTGTCTGGCATAGGTGGTAAGGATACAGCAGGCAGGAAGTTAATCAGCACCTCTGGGGTAGGAGGCAGAGGTGCAGAGTAGAGCAGTGCATAATAATCATGGAATGCCATGTTAATCTCTGCCTGCGTAGATACCAGTCCTTGACTGGGAGAGGCAAGGCATAAAATAGGTGTGGGGAAGGAGATGGTCTAATTAATCTAGCCAGTATAGTGCCTGATCTATCAGCTTCTGAGTGCGACCGTAGTATATAAGAACTATGATCGATTAATCACAATCGTTCCAGGAGTTCGGCATCTAGAATTCTAGCCTTGTGAAGCTCTGCTGCCTTTCTTGCATTATCCTGGGCTTCTAACTCAAGGCAATGCTTTTTACCCTCCAGCGTCGCAATGTCTTGAGTGACCTCCCACCTAGCTCCAACCACAGTGCTCATAGACACTCAGCGGACTACCACTTGAAACGCCTCCCATTTTATTGAACGTGTGGAGGCTGTGGCAGTATTCTCAGAGCAGTCAGCTATGATAGTTGAAGCCAAGGTGTGCCTGAAAACAGAGTCTTCAAGTAGTTGGGGCTGTAAGTGCCATGTCGGAGTTGGAGAATGGATTAATCCCCAAGTAATTGTGAGTTCATGAGGATTGGCGTCTCATATGTTTTTGCCAAGATATGTAGTGTGGGTCACAGAGGAGAGTAAGTCATGCGTGCAGAGAAATCTATCCAAATAGGAGTGTAGGGCTTGAGGATATGAATAGAGAGAGTATTCGAGCAGACAATTTTATGTGTCTCGCCATATATCCACCAGGTTCCACCCAGTCACCCAGTGACGTAATTCCTTGGCCAGATGTATCATAAATGTGCCCGGGGAGACAGGTGTGTGAGCGATCCAAGTTGATATCAAGTACAGCATTAAAATCCCCTCCTAGGAGCCAGGGATATTGTGATCAATTTGCCGAATCAGTCGACAAGTGGGATAGGAAGTCATCTTGGTCTGTGGTGGGTGCGTATATAAATTTCTGGAAGACCATCATGTGTGCCTCTAAGCAGTACGTATCATCCCTGAGCATCAATCTTGGATTCTAACACTGCAAACGGGACCCCTGCTCATATCGACACTTTGGCGCCTCACAAGAATGCAGAGTAGGAAGAGTAATGCAGTTGCCCTCTCCAATGTTTTTACAATACAATTTTAAGGCCTTTAAAGTCACCAAGTGAGTTTCCTGAAGATACAAGATTTGTGTGTGACGTTTGTGTACTTGTGAAAGTATTCTGTGCTTTTTATGTATTGAGCCAATACCCTGGATATTCCAGGTGATAAAGGTATAAGATTTAGCTTCTGTTGACATTAGGAGACTGAGGAAATATAGTATAACTATAGCACGCACTGGAAGACCTAGGGAACCATATCCGATCCCAATATGGCTTGCTGACCTGCTTGAGTCTTTTTAAATCCCCTATAATTTCTCTGCAAATGCTGTCATATTTACTCGCTGAGCCTGACCCTAAAATAGCGCCCGCAATAGTATTTTCGGAGGTAAGGGTAGATGTCCCTTCTGACAAGAGGGTCCTGATGTTCTTCCAGGATTAATAACATAGAGTATTTAACTAACCTTAGAATTTGTGGCAACTTAAACTAGCTACTGAGTCATGGAGACTAACAGACTCGACGTGCCGGACTTTAAGATGGCTGCCAAACCACATTCCTTCTCCTATCCTGCCAGCCTCGCCAGCTCCCACCTCCTGTCTCTGGATTCTAGACTTTTGATCACCTCCTCATCCTCACTCTATTCTGCTGGAGCCTGAAACGCATACATGGCCAATTCCCGGTGGAGCTGCTCCGACAGTTATAGGGGAGATTGGCTCTGGCACACCGCTATGGCCGTCACCTACCCAGCCGGTCTTCTGACATTTGTCCTGTTTTCTTCCTCGCTACTGTCTCCTTCCTGTGGATTGCCAGCCTTCCCTGGTCTTTCTGATCCTGATTTTTGTGTTCGTTAAACCACTCCTGTATTGTATATTCATTTATTCTTTAACTATTGTGAAACTTTTGCAACTTGTAACACGCTGTTCCCTTATGTAAAGCGCTCTGATACCTCCGGGTCTAGCCAGCTCTATATAAAACTCAAATAAATAAATAAAAAATAAATGTTAGCATGACAAATTACCACTCTGAACAATAATAAACAATCAAACCCACAAGTCTTGGTTCAGCAATTCATTGTTGTTCGACCAAGCAATAAACAAGACAAGAACATTATGAACTGTGAAATAAGTTGTGCCTTTGGCTTAGGGGCAGGCAAAGAGCTCTTATCAAGCAGGAGAATTCCTAGCACATGACAATACAACACAGTGCCAACCAGACACAGGGCAGCATAATCACAATCCCTTCTTTAACCTACATATTTGTGTAAAAGAGAAGGTGCAGGCATAATATATATGGCATTGTCCTGTCAGCTACAAGAACCTATACTGTGGTGAGTCATTTCACTTACACTGCACCTGACATGTGCATCCATTTACCACCCCAGGCCCCCCTGATTTCAAATGACTGCCAGTTGGCAGCGGCAAAAAGGATACAACCATTACTATCAATTCAAAGGATCATTACTCAGTTGTGGGGTTATTGAGGGGAACAGCACCATGCTTCCCCCGAGTGCGAGTCCGAAGCATTATTTTGTGAGGAACTGGAGCTGATGGGTGGCCGGATCGCAACGTCAATGAAGAACGGAGGGCTTCCTGTTGGCCTTCCAGGGCCTCTGACAGGGAAGGTGCCCCCTCTGACACTGTCCAGTGAGATGAACACCCATCTCCATCTACGCTGAGCACGTTGTGACTTTGGTGCTGGCAATTGTAGCAGTTCTCGTCCCGTGGAATTTGAAAATTGTTGTTCCAACCAGTCCCAAGCACTCTCGGGAGTAGCAAAAAAGTGGGAGTGGTGTGGGTCATGGAGAACTTTTAATTTAGCCATGAAGAGAAGTGCAAAAGTGAGGCCAGCTGCAAATAGGTGGGTCTTTACGTCTTTACGGGGCACCCCATTGGTATAGTCCAGAAATATAGAGACTTTTGCGTTATTGACAATTATGCGGCCATTGTCGTAGACTGCTTGTAAAAGTAGATTACGATCACTGAGGTACCTGATGTGCCCTCTCTACATTGAACAGGTCAGATAGTCCAGTCGGGGCTACCGCTGTCTTAAGCCATTACTCCATATTAACCCTGGGCGGACAACTACGCTATGCTCACGAAGTTTGCGTAGTTTGTGCTACTTTGCGCTACACGAATTGCACGTAGCACAGTGCAAAATCGCGTAGCTGGCATTTTTTGCTCGCTCGCGGTCCTCAACGTCAAGTTGGCGACCGCGAGTGAGCAAAATGACATCCCGGCGAGACTTTTTCCTCGTTCGCGATCAGCATCATCAAGTTGTCGATCGCGAGCGTGGAAAATAAACCTCTCGATGAGATTCTCAACGCGGGGAGGTCAGGTTTCTCATTGCGAGTGGTCGCGTATGATTGCGACCGCTCGCAATGAGAAACTACCAGTCCGCGTTGAGAAAGCTGCCGCTTGCGTAAAAATCTACTCGAGTGCCAGAAAACAACCGCTTGCACTGTGCAAGATGCCGTTTGCAATGATTGCACAGTGCGGACAAGCATCCGGCACTGTGCAATCATCGCAAAGAGCGTACTACGCAGTCTGCGTTGTGCTACGCGTATTTCGCGTAGTGCGAAGTGCACTTTGCGTAGCTACGCGTGGCATGTAGCGCTACTACACGAACTACGCCCAGGGTTACACCATATATAGTGTCATACGAGGGCCCTCCGTTCCATCATGAAGAGTCACTATACGCAGATTATTCCATCGGGATCTCCCTTCAGCATCATCGGCGCATGCTTGAAGATGTTCCACCTGTTGGCGCAGTTTAGAAAGTTGGGCAGTGTGTTCTTTCAAGCATGGAGCTACTGTTTCCAAAGCTGATTCATTAGCTTTAACTCTATCCACTAATTTGCAATGGTCGTCATTCAGCAAGCTAAGCTCTGTAGTGATTGATGCAGCGTGGAAAGTCAAATCCCCCCTTCGTCACAGACCAAATATCGCAATAACACATTCACTCAAATACATTCATTGGTGGGGCCCATAACACCAACACTCACACTTCATTGATCTGCTTCCCTAGAGGGATATGTTTTCCAAACGCTCACATGAAAGGAATATCTTTTCACTTAAACCCTAAAGCACATTGATTACTTTTATTAACTCCAACCTTGTGATATTCCCCTCATTGGGTGATGAATCAGTTAGTTGTATATATGATTTAGTGATTCAATTCATTTATCCATACTCTTTCCTTATTCTAGTTTCTTCAAATAATCGACACAACACATTTATCAATTAATCAAAACATCGTTTCTCTAATTAAATTGCAAATTGTTAGAAAATCATCGTCCAAACCGCAGAACATCATATTTACTTAATCTGACTATTACTCGTCCTCTAAGTCAGTCAGGTCGTAGAAAAAATCTTTAAATTCATCAAAGTCAGGCCGCAATTCAGTCTCTCAAAGAATCAGGATAACAGCTGTCCAGCAGTGTCACCGTCCTCTCCGTCAGCATAACGTCAGGAAATTAAAGTTCGTTCAAAGAAGGACTCTCTAGTAAGCAAGCCAGCAAGCCCCGAACTCACTATTCTACCGTCTTTTTATAATGATTTTAATGTCAAAATGTATCAAGATTCAGTTTTAGACAGTCCTCATTGGTGGATTTGGGGTCACTCGGTAAAGTTCTCACATAGTCCGCAAGATTAAGTCATCACACTTGCTGGTTCCGGTTTTAAAGACAGTCTATTGTTGAAGTCCTGGCGAAGCTCCCAGGGTGTCCTTGGTGGGAACAACTTCTCCTGGGGTCAGGACGAAGCCATTGTTGCTGGCGGTGGCGCATGCGCACTACACCCAGAACCTCGTGAGACAGCAGAAGTCACGTTGTACATCTCAGTCAGCCATCTTAATGAAGGCCCAAATGGTCAACTTAAGCAAAACAAACACAAAACGTAATTAAAACATAGAAATGGCTAATAAAATGTTAAACCCTCACTAATTCCCCTATGTGTAAGTAATTATCTAGCATAATAGCAACATTCAAAGTGTTTATATTCACCCAGCGATGTCATCTAGTGCAACTTACAATTACATCACAAAAGCAACATATATCATGCAATATTCTAATTTTCTACCATTAGTATGCGTACATATATTAGTATACAATTAGTTTAGCCATGCAAAATGCAAATCCCACGAGTAATTCTTTTGTTAATATAATTGGTAAGTTTCCACTTCAAACGAATTAATAATATTACTATTAGTTAATCATTCAGATTAATATTAACATGCAGAATGGGGGAGGTATACAACATTTTGTACTACCCGCTCCAGCATGATCACCCCTAGAGAGACTCTCTGATCTCTTGAAGGGTCATATCTAACGTGTCCATACTGGGGACTGGAGAAGCTGCACCTTCAGGCAGTGAACTGATGAGAGAGGTCTCTGAGGGTGAAGAATAAGAACAGACTCTAGCCTTAGGTGTCCCTGTCCTGACTTTTGTTAGCCCCATAGCTAACACCAGGCTGTAACTTTGTTGTGGTCACAATGAGTGGAGATCGTGAGCTTAAATGCAGGGGTGGGTAAAGGAGTGTCCAGAGCGGATCAGCACAGGTACAGGCAGGCCACAGTTTGAAGTGGTGCACCGCACTGCAGGAGTACTCAAGGGGAGCATGAGGTGGATTGATGAGGTTCTCCCCTGTGCCTTCAACCCGGGCTGGGCGATAAACCGGGGGCCAGCAGGGTCCCCCCACTGGGTATCACTCACCTTTAATGGTGGGCCTCATCACTCTGGGGCCGCACTGCAACCATGAGTTGAGCAATTCACTGAAACAGCTCATGCAGTGACACCAAGGAAATTATCTACATCAGCTTGCAGAAACAGTGACCAGTAGGCTCACACAAGAGGGCAGCACCAGCAGCCAGGTGGCATCCCCAGCAGAGACAGGCAGGTGAAGGTCACCTTCTTGCACTGCAGCCGCCAAGTATGGCACGGTAGTAATTCATTGCAGCCTCTGTTGCCACTGATCAGCCCAGCCCTGTGCAGGCTGCAGGCACCAAAGCTGTGTCTCTAGAGGCTGCGCCTTCAACTGGTGACCAGAATCAGAGGAGCAACACAAGATGTCCGCCACAGTGCAATACAGTGCGGCAGGTAAGAGAAGGGGCAGGAGGATCCACCCTGCGGTCCGCACCCCTGTCTCTCGGCTCACCGCAGTCTTCCTATCACAAGGCCGGGGCCTCTCACTACATACTTCAACAGGCCGGTGCAGAGCTGCCGAAGCCGATTGCAGCCAGACCACTCCAGTCAGAGACACGCAACCGGCTCTATTGCTGTAGCTGGGGGCCCGGTGATATCTTTGATTCTGCAGCTGAGTGCTGGCCGCAATACCCCACAGCAGCCCTTCACTCTGCACAAGGGTCCCAATACTTAGGCCGCTCCTCTCCAGGTAAAGCAACACTCAACCGTTTGGCTCCCAGTCCACAGGTTAGGCCTGTTCCAGTGCCGGCTCCATGCCAGCCTCTGCCTTTATCCCCGGGCAGCACACCAAGGTATTTCGGTGTTCCGATCCCCCAGGATACAGGGATAATAAACAGGATTTTATTCCTGGTCCGAGAGAACGCCGCCTGTGCGACAGCCATCTTGAGCTATTCGCCACACCCCAACCACCGAAATTACTTCACTAAGTAAAGCTTCTCCATAAATGCAGAGACTTTCTTGAAAGTGTTCATTGTTCACATGCATGTGATTTGATCCCCTATGCAAGGGCCCAAATCTACACGTTAACGCTAATCTCTTCAAGGCAGACACATATTCTTCAATAGGTTCAATCTTATTCTGCTTCCACCTGTAAAAATTATGCCTGTCTATTGCTATGTAAACTGATGTGGAATAATATGGGGTGCCGCTCGCAGGCTCAGGACTTCGCACCAAACAGTGGATGGGCACGAACTTTGCTCTGAGACGGACCTTGGTGAGGACAGCACGCTCCTATTTTTGTAACGGCACGGGGCTTTTAACTTCTAATTTTTAAACTTCTACTTACGGGACTGCGAGGACCAGGGTGCACTCTTCACTGCTGATCACCTGCACCTGGTTCCTCTTCCCGCTCCTCCCCCTGCCTATTTAACCCCCACCTGTTCTCGCGTTAGCGGGACGCGTGCGGGGCGTAGTCCGGGGCGAAGCCCGGGCCAAGGGCGGGCCCGTAAAAGCCCGTTCTAGCCCGGTCAAGACCGGACCGGGCCCACTCTCTTGGTTTTTATCCTCTGACATTGCTTGTGGTGCAAAGCAACTTTTATCATGGAGACCCGTGGTAAATGTATAAGAGCACAGCCCTTTGTAACGGGTACATTGGATAGTTTCATTATTAGGGCAAATTCTGTGGTACAGGGTGAACTGAATATGTTGGAAAGGCGTCTATCCGATGGGATTATTAGTACTAGGAGGTCCTCGTTGGGCTTACTTGCTTCTGTTAGATCCCCAACGAATCTGGATGACTCGCATACAGCTCTTCTGAATACTATTGATCAAACAATTGAATCAGTTATACATGACCTTAGGCGCAGCACTTCCGCAGGGAGAGACACACTTCAACCAATTCCCGAGTGTATACCCCCCCTAGGCTTGAAACACCATCTGACACAACTTTGAGCAACACCCATTTGATACATCAGGGAGCAGTTTCTAAAAGGAAGCGTGAGGGTAATTCGAAACGAGGGAAAAAAGCGAGATTGGACCGTTCACACAACAACGTCCTTAATACGTTGACTACAACTTTTAGTCGTCCACCTTTAAATAATGGGGTGACATCCATTATATCCCCAGTTATAACCCCTCCGCATTCTGAACCTGTTCTTCCTCCTTTAGATAGGGGTGTTGGTCCCGATCCGGGGATCGCCTGCTCTATAGATACTTTAAATAAAGTCCTAAAGGGATTTTTTACTCCGTTGTTGGCTAGGTTTGATGCTATTGATGCAAAGCTCAATAAAATAGAAAGGGTAATCCTAGACACAGCCAATCCACCGGGGAGCGGAGGCAAAAAGCATAATGCATCTGTGACTAATTTGAGAGATTCTCAATCTGTTACTCTCCCTACACCTACAGCCTCGGCAACTCCCCTTCTCAGAACGGAACCCATTTCACCTAGTGCATCACTTCCTACATCCAACCTTCTTTCCTCTACTACCCTTGTTTCTCTACCTGTGCAAACCCAGCCACCTGTTACATGTAGAGCCCCTACACGAATGTCTAAATCAAACTTTACAGGTGAAGGTGAAGTCTCTGGGGACCCCGGCAACCGCATTGGTGAAGAGGGGGTTAGTCAGAATTGGAAAATTTTGATTAATCTTCCCCCTGAGGCATCACCTTATGTTATTGTTTTAGCTGGCGTCCCAGAGGGGGAACAACCTTTACAACGCAACTTTTACAATGCACTACACTTACAATGCATTTTTTACAACGCAAAATCCATTACAACGCACTACACTTACAACGCATGACACTACAACGCATTTTTAAAAACTACCTTTACAACGCATTCCATTACAACGCCTACCATTACAACGCATAATATTACACTACACTATCCAACACTTACCCTACTGTTGCACCCCCTGTAGTTAGAATAGTAATTTTTACCCCTATACTATCCAACACTTACCCTACTGTTCCACCCCCTGGAGTTAGAATAGTAATTTTTACCCCTATACTATCCAACACTTACCCTACTGTTGCACCCCCTGGAGTTAGAATAGTAATTTTTACCCCTATACTATCCAACACTTACCCTACTGTTGCACCCCCTGGAGTTAGAATAGTAATTTTTACCCCTATACTATCCAACACTTACCCTACTGTTGCACTCCCTGGAGTTAGAATAGTAATTTTTACCCCTATACTATCCAACACTTACCCTACTGTTGCACCCCCTGGAGTTAGAATAGTAATTTTTACCCCTATACTATCCAACACTTACCCTACTGTTGCACCCCCTGGAGTTAGAATAGTAATTTTTACCCCTATACTATCCAACACTTACCCTACTGTTGCACCCCCTGGAGTTAGAATAGTAATTTTTACCCCTATACTATCCAACACTTACCCTACTGTTGCACCCCCTGGAGTTAGAATAGTAATTTTTACCCCTATACTATCCAACACTTACCCTACTGTTGCACCCCCTGGAGTTAGAATAGCAATTTTTACCCCTATACTATCCAACACTTACTCTACTGTTGCACCCCCTGGAGTTAGAATAGCAATTTTTACCCCTATACTATCCAACACTTTCCCTACTGTTGCACCCCCTGGAGTTAGAATAGCAATTTTTACCCCTATACTATCCAACACTTACTCTACTGTTGCACCCCCTGGAGTTAGAATAGCAATTTTTACCCCTATACTATCCAACACTTACCCTACTGTTGCACCCCCTGGAGTTAGAATAGTAATTTTTACCCCTATACTATCCAACACTTACCCTTCTGTTGCACCCCCTGGAGTTAGAATAGTAATTTTTACCCCTATACTATCCAACACTTACCCTACTGTTGCACCCCCTGGAGTTAGAAAAGTAATTTTTACCCCTATACTATCTAATACTTACCTTAAATGCAATTTATTATTATGCGTTGTAATGGTATGCGTTGTAAAGGTAGTTTTTAAAAATGCGTTGTAGTGTCATGCGTTGTAAGTGTAGTGCGTTGTAATGGATTTTGCGTTGTAAAAAATGCGTTGTAAGTGCATGCGTTGTAAAAGTGTGCGTTGTAACGACATACATCCGTCCCAGAGCTCACTAACCCTGATTTAGAGACCTTTGCTTCTCTTAAAAATAAAGTGATTAGCTGGCTTAACACACACAGGCCTCTCCCCTCCAACATAAGCTCTCGGGTTCTAATGGTTAGGAGGGTTTCTTGGTTGGGAACTACTACAAAGAATATTAAGGGTGATTGCATTTTGGTGAATTTCAGTAATTCTCAGATTGTTCCTTACATCTGCAACTGTTTTGGCAATGTTGGAGTTACCTCTATCAAACCATTACCACTGTCTTTCTTCTATCCTCCAATTACTATCTCTTCCCACCCTGAGTTCGATGGAAATTGGACTAGGGTTGGTTCCACTTCGTTTAGAAGAAGACAGGGGCACATTCGTTTTGATGTGCCCACACGAGATAATTACTCGTATAATAATAGGTATGCTTGCCTTGAGGAGGTCGATTGACTAAGTCCAGAGGTTGTTTCTCTTAATTCTCCTGTTGATGTGATGCTATCTCCTAAGCAACTCTATAATTGCATCTCCTCTTTTGTTACCCCTCCAACTGCTCGGCCGATTTTGAGTGAACCCACTACATGTAACAAACCCGGCCCTACTGTAAATCAATCAGTTACACATAAAGTTCTTTCTTGGAATATAGCTGGTTTATCCAGCAAGCTTGATTGCCCCTTGTGGGGTTCTTTCATAGATCTACATCATATATGCTGTTTCCAAGAGACTTGGGCAAGACAAGACTGTCACCGTTTGGGTTTTGCTTCTTTTTCCATCCCGGCTGTGTGGAGTGGTAGAGGTCGCCCTTCCGGTGGCCTATCCACTTGGGTTGCAACCCACTTGGGTTGTACTGCTACGACCTTGGAAACTGGGTCAGAAGATGTCCTTTGCGTGTTACTGGATTGGTCTTTAGGCATAAAACTAGCAGTGATTAATGAGTATTCCAGGCCCATGAATGTGTGTGCGGAATCCGGGGTGATTGATGTTTTATCTAATGTTTTTGAGGGCATAATGTTTATTGTTGCTGGCGACTTTAACTCCCACTTTGAACCACTTTTGGGGTTGGTGGACCAAATAAATCATGATGAGGACGAAATATGGCTTATTCCACAGGTTGTTGGTCCAATGGTCAGGTCTTGGGCCCTTTTGGCTATTCAAATTACCTCTCTGACAATGACCCATTCAATTATGGCCTGTAATGGCCGAACAGCTTCTGATAATCCCTCAAGGCCTACGTTTAATAAACCAGGGCGGGAGGCCAGACTTGATTATATTTTTCTTCAGTGCAAGGAGTGGCATAGAGTTTTTGACTTTAAGGTCCTCTCGAGGGGTGAGAGTGATCATAATCCCTCGGTGCTGGAAGTATCCCTAACGGGTCTTTGTCCCGGGGACCCTTGCTTAGTACCCAAGTCTCCAACACTGAATAAAATTACACTGACCAATAATAAACGTAGACTCAAGTGGGCGAAACTGGCAGGCAACCAAGGAGAACTCTCCCAAGTCTATGGGAGGGCTGGTTATGCATTGGATGATGTAGTAAAGCTCATGGACCACCCCTCTTCCCCTGACTATTGTGAAAAACTGGCTGAGGTCAATAAAGAACTATTTTCCACTTTAGCTGATATATTTAATCCACCTGCTCGTTGTACTAAAAGGATATATGGTCGGTCCCGATGGTATAACAGGGCGTGTAAATCAGCTAAAAGTGAGTTGCTGGCAGCAATAAAAAAGAAAGACAATAGGGAGGTAATTAAACAGAAGAGACATAATTATAAGACCCTAATACATTACGCCAAACTTGAGTGGGCATCTGAAAACTGGGATAAATTAACATCTGCCCTCCAGTGCAGAGACTCACGTAGATTTTGGCTGATTGTCTCTACTGGTTCAACCGAACCCATCTCAGCAGTGATTCCAAACATCGCCTCTGAAGTTTGGGAGGAACATTTTAGTGCCCTATATAGGGGGGTTCACTCTCCACCTTTATCTATTCAGTGTTCTGTTGCCCATATTAACTTCACCTTGAGTGAGGTTCAATCTGCTATACTGATGCTCCCCGCGGGCAAAGCTCCTGGTTTGGATGGTGTCCCAGGCGATTTGTATAAACACGAACCAAGAGTCTGGGCACCATATCTCACGGCATTATTTAATGCAATTCTTGGGGGTATGCCAGTTCCTCCTACTTGGTTGGGTGCAGAAGTTGTCCCTATTTTCAAAAAGGGGTCCCCCTTGCTCCCTGGTAACTACAGGCCCATCAGTCTGATAGATGTGGCCCAGAAACTCTTTTCAAGGCTGATCCTAAATCATCTTCTGGATTGGATGGAAGAGTTTGAGATCCTGAGCCCCTATCAGGCTGGATTCAGAAAGAGCGTTTCAACAACCGACCAGATCTTCAGACTATGCATGCTCTTCTGGAATACGGTCAGGGTGGAGGGGGGCTCCCTCTATACTATTTTTGTTGATTTGCGTGCAGCTTTTGATTTGGTCCCACGCACGAAACTTTGGACTGTGTTGCAGGACTTGGGCCTCCCCGCACCTCTTTTGCAGATTATAGTGCGTCTCCACACTAATAATTTCGCAAAGGTTAGATGTGGGAGAGAAGGAGGTTTATCAGCTAGTTTCCCCATTGAAAGGGGGGTAAGGCAGGGCTGTGTCCTGGCACCAACCCTTGTTTGCCTCTATGTAAATGGACTTATCTCCCACTTGAATGAAGTACCAAATAGAGACGCCCCACGACTCGCTGGTATAGGTATCTCAGCTATTATGTTTGCTGATGACACCTTGCTACTCGCTAAGACTCCCATGGGTGCCCAGCGAGTCCTGGATGGCTTTGTCTCCTTTTGCGCTGACCGGGGGCTAGAGATCAACACGGATAAAACAAAATTTATGATTTTTAATCCTCCTAGGACATCCCGCCCTAATCCTGTTATTCATGGTATTAGTTTAGAAAGAGTCCATACGTTTGAGTATCTGGGACTGACCTTGAATGAGAAGATGACATGGTCCCACCATCAGATAAAATCAAACCTAAAGTTGACACAAAAGGCAGGGGGTATCTTGAACCTATGGAAAGAATCCATGATACATCCTATTGGCTCACCACTAGAAATTTACAAAATGCAGGCACGGGGGCAGTATTATATGGTGGTGAACTGTGGGGCAACAATTGTGCCCTCGATCTTGTCTCAACGGAAAACAAGTTCCTACGGAACTTGGCAGCTCTTCCATCGAGCACACCACTCCTCCCTCTTAGGCTTGATATGGGTCTAAGATCAATTAAGGAAGAACTAGGTGTGAAGCCCCTAACCTTCTGGAGGCGACTATGGACAACCCCCGAACTTCGGAGTTATCGCTGTGAATTCATGGAGTTATACCAACATATGGCTTTACGTAAAATTCCATGGCTTAAGTACATAAAAGAGGAGCTAACGGCGATGGGCCTACTGCCTCTGTGGACAAATCCACAAGAGGCATGCAGTACCATATCCCGAAAAAATCTAGTCGCCCTGTACTACGACCGCAATCTGACTCTCTTATTAACAACCACCACATTGGGGCCTATGTCTACCACCTTCCTAATAGTGAAGGACTACTATAAACTGGAGACAGTTTTGGATGACATAAACCCCATTGGTCTCAGGAAATTATTTCTACAATGGAGATACAATGCACTACCTATTAGAGCCCTCACTAGCAGCTGGCACCCACCCACTCCCAAAAATTGTCCAGCTTGTACAAACGAGCTGGAGTGTGACATTCATTTAATGTTTTTTTGTTTATCTTACATGAAACCCAGGAAAAAATGGATCATTCCAATCTGCAGAAATTGGGGTTTTAGGAATCATTTGGATGCTTATCGTTTGTTGAAATCTGACCTATCCCCTTCGACTGTATTTGCTGTCAGCAAGTTTTTATCTGCTGCTTGGAATATTAGAAGAACTTTTTTGAAGATATGAAATATTAACTGCATTATACGAAGTTCATTTTTTTGTTATATATTTCTTGCAGTCGATGTAACCTTTTATCCTGGGTGTTCGCCTATTGTGTATATTTGATTGTATATGTTTTGTCTTCTCTTTTATGACTTCACAAAGTCGAAATAAAGATTAAAGAAAGGAATAATATTTTTCTAGATCCTCTAAAGGATTTTTGAACAAATAGGTTCACTCACTGTTCAGGTTTTTTTTTCCATTGCATTATGCACAATAATCCCTTGTAGACCTACCAAATACAAAATATGTTTCTTCTTATTTACCTGTGAGAGCTCCCCATCCTCTATAGTATAAATGTAGTTCAAGAAATATTGGGGCATATTATCAAGACAGGCGATAAAATTATTGCCGCTTTAGCGGCAGAAAACTGCCGCTAAAATGGCGATAGTGGGCTTGATAATATGCTCTATGGAATTCCAATTGAAGCACATGTTAGATGTGAAGGACATCTAACCTGAGCTTCAATTGGAATTCCATATAGCATATTATCAAGCCCATTATCGGCGTTTTAGCTGCAGTTTTCTGCCGCTAAAGCGGTGATAATTTTATCGCCTGTCTTGATAATATGCCCCTTAGTTTCCACTCATTTCACTTGATCGATGGATTCCCCATTCCTGTTAAAAATGGTTGAGGTGATGTTAAAGAGAATGTATGGGACGCACACATTTTCAAAAAAACAAAACAAAAACAGAGTAAAGTATGACAAATACAATAAGAAATCACTTGCTTCACAGTAAAAGCTTGCCAAGGTTCTCACATATTATATGTCTCTCTTTAAAATTCTTACAACTTGCTGCTTTGCTTGGCCAGACCATTTGACTTTGCATCCATCTGAAACTAAAGGCAGTCAACAGCTAGAGCTTGAAGCTTCACTGACCAGAGCTGTTAAGTCTAAGGAATCTCCCAAGTACAGCAGATCACCAGAGCAGCAAAATTTGCATTAGCAATCCTACCTGCACTTGGCCTGCTCCTCTTTCTGTTCAAACTGCGGTACGCCACTACCTTCGAGCTGTTGGAAACTCCTCACTAGACAGCTCACCCATCTACATAATCTCCTCATACAATTGCTCACACTTGACGGTGTGTTATGTAGATTCTTGAACAGTGCACTACGGATAGTGCGATTGAAACCATGCCACATCGAATTCTCAACCACTAGACCGCTCCCAGTAACAGTGCATTCAAGATGGCGGCACATAAATGACATCATGCAGAGCCTGCATGGCCACTGTTATGCAAGTAGCAGCTATATTCCAAACCACTGGAACGCCACAATAAAAGAATTCTCAATATGGAGGCACGTAAACAACGTTGTGCTGAATTCCCTCAGCCACTGTGAAACGAGTCACAGCTGTCACATTGACCAGAACCCAGCAGGCAACTAAACATGCCTACAATGGCGAGCACAATAGTTTGTTATTTGGAATTAAACAAATGCAGCCACTGACAAGCACTCCTGGGTGTTACACAGCGTGTTCAGAGTGTCAAGCAATGCAGGTAAATCCAATTGCACCACAAGCTGTTTTCAAAATATACTTCTGGCAAGTAGGCTTTGCCAGTTCCTAAATGTGCGGCACCCGTGTTGGCCCCCACTCATTGCCGAATTTCATTGCCTGAATCTCCAAAGTTCAAACCCCTCCCAAGAGGCGAGTCCTCCTCCCCCTCCTTCAACTTCAACTGGGACCATCTTACCCCTTAAATCGCAGTTTATTTAAACATGACATGGTTATACATTTTGCAATTTTCGTGGGCATTCATAACATCCGTGTTAACACATTTTATTGTCTTTGCAATTATCTCAGTACATTCTTGGTCATTATGTGCTCTCAGCCAAACCAATTTTTGGGGAGGGGGACCAAATGTCTGGGCCTCTGTTTCACTGGCTTAGGCTTCAACTTGCTATCGACTTGGTGGGTGTCCGTCAGGACCTGCCTGGGCTGCAAGTGCCGTCCCGCTTGCCCTGGACCCCTTCTTGGCCCCTCCCTGCTCCTACGGGTCCCAGCCGTGTGGCATCCTAAGGACCCTGTGTGTGCATCTCATCTATCCTGCCTGAGGCTGAGTCCTGACATCCCGCTCCCTTGGTACCCCTGCCACGAGGCATCCCAAGGGCCTTGTGGGAGCATCACATCTACTCTGTCTGTGGTGGTATGCCATCCTTAGCTCCCTCGTGCCTTTTTGTGTTCCATGAGGGGCTCACTCCAAAGGGGGATCCTGCCCCAGGCCATTGCCACCAGAGCATCCTTGCCGCTGGGTGAGCTGTCTCCATGATTTCACTTGGAAACCCTGTTGGTCCTTCCCTTGCCCTGCCTACCAGGGAGGATGTAGAGGCCAGGGCCTTTGTATCACTAAATTGCTTTCTCCCAGCTGCATACCCGGGTTTACGATTTGCCCTGGTCTCCCTTCTGCTGGACCAGCGAGCTGCACCCTCTCATGCACCTGTGACCCTCTGCGTGCTTTGCTTACCATTGTCCTTGTTGGTGCGTTGCGTCGACCTCTGCATAATTCCTGGGGGGCCGCCGTGCTGGCTACAGACCCCTCATCATCACTGCTCCCCTCTGTATCTGAGCTGGACACTCTTTTGGGGGTTGCCGCCCTCATGTTCCTGGCTTGTGTGTTCTTGCCCCCGCCTCGCTATGTTTTCTTGGCAACAGGAGTCTTTGTCCCTGCTTTGGTGACCTTTGCAGGGGCTGCCATCCTGGCTGGATGCCCCATGCCAACCGGTTTCTTGGGGGGTTGTGCCAGAGGGGATGCCTGCCGTTGCTTCTTCCCTTTCCCGTGGGCTCCCTCTCTGATATGCTGGGCCATCCAGGTTTTCCCTTTTATGGCTACCAATGCCCTGTCTTTATCCAACATCGTCTTTAGATCTTCGTCTACATCTGGCCTGTCTCTCGTATTTGCCTTTTCTGTCCCTTTGGGGAGCCTCTGGATGCCCTTGTGCCTCTCTGAAGTGTGCTGGGAGCTGTGTCTCCCTCCCGGCAGCCCAACACATGTTGGCCATTCTGTTGTGCTCTTGACATCTGTCGCCTTACTTCTGGCTGGGAAAATGTGCAGAAATCCTTGTGTGCTCTTTCCTTTTTAAAAGAGCTGAAAGAACCCCAATCTGGCAAACCAAAAAGGGTCTGTCAATAATCAAAGCTCAGAAATCCTTAACGAGCACCTTCTTGCCCCAAAATATCCTGGCAGCAGTGATCAGGTGGTTTTGTCTTTATCTTCCTCTCCCTATGGCTTTGGGAGGTGCTGTATGTGCCCCTTAATCATTTTCACCAGGCCGGGATAGCTCTTGCGGGCCCTTTTGCATAAATCAATTGGATACTCGGGGGGCACCCACTCGACCGCTCGCCCTCACCCTTGCAGCGGGTTAAAGGTACGGTCCTCTCGCCTTTCCCCTGGGTACGTGGAGGTACAGCCTCAGGGTTCCTGCCCCTTTAAGGCTGCTTGTCGGCAGCTCTACCCAGCACGTCTGGGTGCAGCTTCCGGCCTCTGTGCTTGGCTGAGGGAGCCTGGCTGCACCGGACGAATGCGTCGATTGACCTGGAGGAAACCCGGCCTCAAGCTCACCAGCTCCTCGGGGTGAAACACGCTGTACACTGGCCACCGCCTTACTTTGGTTCCAGCCAATTCCAAGCCGCTCCGTCAGTCTCCCACAGGCCGAGGCATCACCCAATCTCCGGCTGCATCCCCCTGGAACACCACGGAGAGGGAGGTCGGTTCTTCCTACTCCTGGTGACTGGCGATCCTGAAGCAGGCCGGCTCGCACTTGATACTCTTGACTTAGCGTCCCGTGTCTCCAACAGCACAAAGATGTCCAGGATCTACATCGTCTCTTCTGCGAGGGGGGAGAGTGTAAGCATTGGGCCTCCCCCTGACGCTCCAACAGTTTGCCCCTGTATTGAGGGGGCGTAGCTTGCCCTGGAACGACCAATCCTGGTCACCCCATTTTGTGGGCTTTGCAAATGGGTGGGGGAGGCTTCCCACCTCCGGGCGGCGATTGTCCTGGGCCCCCATTTGACCTGGCTTTGCCTTTCTCGGCCCGGACTCCAGACAATCATCTATAAGGATGATGAAGAAAAGGTAGGTTACTAATACTACCCCCTCCACATGCTGTAGTCCGTAAGTTCCAATCATCGCCAAAATTGTTAAGTCATAAAGGCGGGGCAAGCAGGTAAGCAACTACTTTTATTAGGTAAAGAAGTTGGGGTCAACATATCCAACCACCTTAGCAGCCAACAAGTAACTGCCGTTAATAGAAACTTTATATGCTTTCACACTAATGACATGTTCACATTCAAACCTGCATAATAATCAACGCTTCGTGGCCCCAGGAACATTTTAGCATAAGCACAACACTGAACTGCAGTGCTACACACCGAAATGCATATCTGCTGTTGTGTGTGCTTTTTCACCTGATTTCATGACATGCCTTTAATCTGTCACCTTGGCAAATGCGATAAATTGGAAGCCAGCCATCATCTTCCACACTGATACATTTTTGAGCAGGTCATGAATAGACACTCCAGGCATCTGTTCTACGCAAACCTACCTAAAAAGAGTCACGATTTCGGAAGAGGTGCTGAGAGAGCCTTACAGCAAACCAAGCCAGTTATCAGCTCCCTGTTGCATAGGAAGCTGCATGAGTATTCTCGCTTACAGCAATATGCAGTTAATTGACTCAGCTGATCATCACTTCCATTTTTGTGTTAAGACATTCAAGTTACAAAATGTTTGTGTGAGAAATTGGATTGTTGATTGAGGGGGGTGTGAACCCTTTACATGCAACAGCCACAATCCCTGTCATAGTGAGCCACAAAAAGTCACTTAATTAATCTGTGCTTAACCCTCTGGTGGCTTGTCACAAAAGCAGTCAGACTTAACTTAAAGGCAAAGTGTAAAGTATTTATGCAGCAGTCAAAGAGCTATAAAGTGAATATACTACACAAGAAAAATCCCTTAAAGAATTTAGAAAAATAGTGTAAAATATATTAAACTATTTGACACCACAACATTTTACAAGGGTATCTGGTCGTGTGAGACTGGGTGAAAGTCACAAGTTAAGGTTGACCGCAATGTAGTGCGGGGTGGATACAGAAAGCAGGTAAGTCCCGCTGAAATAGTTACCTTCTCAAAGTCTGACATGAAGAGTCCTGTTTGCCACAGGGGAGACCTTGTGAAGCAGGGAGAGCATCACAGATGGTTGTTTCTGTAGTGTGCAGAGCAGTCCAGGCGTCACAGATGAACATCACTGTAGCAGGAAGATCCTGTGGGGTATCGTGGCCAATTGTAGCTTGAACTTTGCATTGGCAGTTACCGTGGGCTGTCGATGCCGTAGCACGAAGTTCAGATCTTGCACTGCCAGCCGTTGCCTGCGGTCACTGTGGTGAAACAATTCAGTAAACTGGAGCTTCACGTTGATAGTCGCAGCAGGCAGCAGGATTTTGGTGCTAATAAGCCTGTTCATGGTCGCAAAGAACCCAGAACTTCCCCCTTTCTACTAGGCACAATCAACTGATGGCACACCAAAGGCCCAAACCTGTCATGCACCCCTTGAGGATCAGAAAATCACTTCAGCAAAGGTCAGCAGGGCTGAGACAGGTCCAGTTGCAGGTGCAGGCAGGTCCAGTGCAGTAGGTCAGCTGTGCAGTTGCAAGGAGGCCTCTGGAGCTTGTTGTGTCCTGCAGATCAGAACAGGAGTCTAGCTAATTAGTGCTCGAAGTAATTCAGGTAACCTGAGATGAAGGGTGTAGGTCTAGTCTTCCTTCTCTGACAGCAGGGCAAGCCTCAAACTGCAGGACAGTCCTATGCAGCAAGGCGGTCCTTTTTATGGTCCAGGAGTGTAATGAAAAGTGGGTCTCAGTGTCCCATTTTTAGGACGAGTTTGCAGGCAGCACGCATGCGCTGTCACTATGGCGATGATCTCTTGCGTTAAAAAAAAACTCTACTAAAAAGGTGCTTTTAGCCCGCTCATTACTAACCATTTGTTGCCATCATAATAACTCTTCTTTGCTGCCTTCTATTTTGGCAGCGCTCACAACAGTCACTTCTGTCCTCACTTCCTGCCTTTGTATGAAGTTCGGACCAAGTACAGATTGATTAAACTTTATTAGTGTCCCTTCGCTGCTCGCACTCTTATTGAGGCACTATTTCTTCATTTGAACGCCCATGCTTCGGAGAATGTGGCATCAGGCTGGTCAGGCAGGAGCAGCCTGTGTCTAAAATCACTATGCATTTGTAGTGTCCCTAACAAATCCCAGCAGTGGAACCTCCTACAGCAATGGCCCCATCTCCCCTCCATTAGCCATCCAAAAAAACCCTCACTAGTGGGGCAGGAAGTGGTCCGTATGCCTGGTCCTCAAGCGGGAACAAACAGACAGGGGTGGTGATGTCACAGGGGGTTAAAGACACATAAACACACACACACAGCAGGATTCCGCTTCCATAAGCTACTGAGAGACTTCGCCCGTCTTCCATGGTGAGAGGTCTCTAGGAGCAGAGACATAAGTCACACCCTATCGCCCAGCAAGGAGCGTAATCATTCAGTATCTGAGGAGAACCTGCAGCAGCTTGGGCCCTTTTAAAGACGTTGCAATACAAACGAGACTTTCAAGTTCAGGAAGTGTGCGTGGCATATCTACTGCAATTAAACCGATGGTTGTGGAGTGTACCGGGACTATTTTAATGAGCAGTCTGTGTGTAGAGATAGACAGGCCTGGCCTCTGATTGTATCAAGTACACTGTGGTGAGGTAGTGGTCTTTGGTGGGGAACAGTGCTGGTAGGACTATTAAATGACAGGGGGTACAGTTTGTGGCCTGTCTGCCGACATTAGATTGCTCAGATTAGACATAACTGGGGGTGCATGGGGACGACATCCACATAGTACATGTATATATGGTATGTGTATATGTGTGAGCATGTTGGTGTGTATGTGGGCGTTCGTGTCTATGCGAGCGCACAAATGTGTCTATATGCATGTGATTATGGGTATGCGCCTTGTGTGAGTGTGCAGCCTGTGCGTGCACTTGTGTGTCTGTCTGCCTGTGTTTGTTTGTATATCTGTAAGCATATCTGTGTGTATTAGAATATGTATACATATTTGTGTACATGTGTGCATGCATATATGTCTGTGTTTCTTTTCGTATGACTGTGTATTTTGTGGGTGTGTGCATGTGTAAATGTGTGTGAAAACGTGTATCATTGTGTGAGTATGTCAGGGTTTGTGTTTGGGCTGGTTGAGAGGGGTAAAATGTTGCTTATACCACATCTTGAAAATTGAAAACAAGCAGACTCAGTTCCAAAATTAAAATATTCTATAGTTTCATTTGTTATGGGGTCCAGGCATGAAGAAGTGGCTGTTGCTCTAATCTGAGATGAAATGCAGGAAGGTGGAAGCTTTATGTGCTGTACAGAACAGGCAATTAACAATGAACACATCTCAAATTATGGACCTTGTACAGAAGCTGCCTAGCACTGCACAGCCTGTCAGAGGGACCCCTAAGGTAGGGTGCTCCTTGTCCACAGGTTCCTTTTGCCTCTCATTGTGCCGTCTCCTCAAAGCACAGACCCAGCATGGCACCTTGTTCCGTGTATTCCAAGCCTGTGTGATCTATGGAGGGCAATTTTTTTTAGTTTTTGCTTCCCAGTCCAACCAGACTCATTCCTTTCCTCTGGATGTCCCCAAAAACCTCCTGGAGCACAATATCCACATTTCCACTCCTATGTGCTGCACAAATGGATCATCCATGCCCTCATCTGGTGCCTACAATGCCACCAAACACAGCAAATGCTTTGCATTTGTTTTGTGTTTTTACATTTTTATTAGCGCAAACTCAGCCGACCCCTGCTCTCTTGCTATCTCCCTTGTGATCATCTCCATTGCCCTCCTGCTGCTTTTTCACTCCTTCCTAAAACAAAACCCCTTCTCCATTTTTTTCTTCCACCGCCTGTTTTTTATTTCTTCATTACTTATATAGCTGGAATATGAACCGAGTGCTTTTACATGAGCACCATTAACAATACACAGGGTTGCATTCATGTTTTTTTAGAAACTGGGTATTAAAGTGATTTGTCTAGAATCACAGGATATTGAGCCGGTTTTCGCTGTCTCTCACATACACACTCAAATTAATTTTTATTCGCACCTATTACAAATAAGATGTTTGGGGCGTTTAGCACTCTGCTACCAAGGCTTTCTTCACATATACAAGTGGCATTATTTTGCCCTTATGTGGCAAAGTGGGGGAGCCCTAAGATTCGCCACTATTGAGATTTCAAATCCCATCTGTAGCAGTATCATGACATAGGTTTAAACTATCGTGGAATGCACTGTTTTAAAAAAAAATCAAATCTGTCTAATTGCTTCACAGTGCTTAATTTGTAAATGAATTAGGGCCATGACCTGGAATTTTGCTCACAAGCCCGCATCAGTCTACTGATTGTCCTGGGTGATCAACTCCATCTTGCACCAACTACAAGACACTAGTCTCTACCCATTTATCTAACTCCTGTAGATTCTTTTTCATCCCTTTCTCCCTGTGTCACTGCTTATGTGTCTTTCTCTTCTGCTTTCTTTCCTCTTTTTGTGCTTTTCAATATTGCTCAGAGACAACGTCTGATAATAAAACATAGGTGCCAGGTCCCACAAATGAGTGCTTCTGGGCCGCACCTGCAACCCACTGTTCAAATTAAGCACTGGCAGTGTGAAATCAGAAGGCCTATCGGTAAGTGGTCAGAGGGGTCATTGTTGCCCAGGTCTGCACTTTTTGTGGTCCTTGCAATTGTGCTACCATAGCAATTTAATTGAAGGCTGTTAGTTTTTCTTGCCCTATAGGGCAATTTTAATAAACTCTGAAAGATGCCCTAATCTTACTAAGGGCACCACTTTAAATAGTTGACTAGGTACCTACAACAACTTCTGACTGTTTTTGTTTTTGACCATTCCAGGATGACAACTGTGTGCATGCATTTGTGCACATGCATTGTAATGCACGCACACATATGTTTTGTGACATCAATGCAAATAAAAATTGATCAGCATTTGCCATATAAAGGTGAGACCTGTTGGCTTTGCCAATGCTTGTTATACCTGATGCAGGCTTTGAAGTGGAAGGAACTTCAGGAGTTTCTCCTCCCCCCATAGGAGTGTGTGAAATGTTCTGCCTCCCCGCCCTGGTCCAAGTCTGTTTGCAGTCACAATAGGCCAGTGTGAAGTTCTTTATGTGTGAGCTGAGGCGGTGTCTTTGAAGCCAAAATAAGACTGTGCCCAGCTCTGCCCCCTCATCCTGTCTTGAGTGGTCCATCACGCCAAGACCCAGTCCCTCTATTGTTTAGCTGTCTGGGAGGAACACACAGAGGCCAACTGCCAACTATACCTAGTCATGTGACCCAGGAAACGGGAGGCAGGCATCAAATGGTTCGGAAAAAAATGACAACTTTCTAAAAGTGGCATCTTTCGAATTGCAACTTAAAATCTGACTTTACTATTAAAGGGAGTTTAAAAATACAATTTCTCAGGCACCAAACATGATATTTCCACCTACTTCCAAACACAAGTCATCCCTTATTAAATTTAATAAGGTAACCCAATGTTATCTTATGGGAGGGAAAACACCAAAAAAGAGGTTCGTCAATTCCTTCGGAAGGTTAGACTGAGAGTCTTCTTTTCAGAATTCAATGAAGCCTCTGAGAATAATATAAGTGGACTGAAGAATAAATCGACTTTTTGCCCAGAAAGTGCAGCAATGCCAGATCAAATTCTCCTGTTTGAAAATCAAATACTTAGGGAGGTAGATAGTCTGCACTCAAAAAGGACCTTCTATAAACCCAATTTCTCAAGAGACGAACAAAAGGCACTTTTAAACTTAGCCAGTAATCCACTTGTGGTAGTGAAACCTGCCGATAAGGGCGGAGGAATTGTGTTATGGGATGCGGACAAGTATGACGAGGAAATCACTAGGCAACTTAACAACCAGCTCCACTATCGACCCCTTGAAGGTAACCCTACGGCGCGGTTGAAAGCTGAAATATTGCACTTGACTAACAGAGCCCTTGAAAATGGTTTTCTCTGTAAGAAAGAATTTGATTTTTTGAATATTACAACACAGAAAGTCCCCACACTATACGTCTTGCCCAAGATCCACAAAGATGCCATCAAACCACCAGGGAGGCCGATAATCTCAGCCTGTGGCTCCATTCTGGAGCCGTTGGCCAAATATGTCGATTGCTTCTTGAAACCGTTTATCCCGGATACGAAAGCATACGTACGTGATACAATGGACTTTATTTCCAAGGTTGAGGGGTCGATGTTTGATAGCAACCAAAGTTTTTTGGTTACTTTCGACATCGAAAGCCTTTATACAAATATTCCCCAAGATGAGGCACTCCTAATCATGACGTTGGTATTAAATAGGAGACCTAGACCACATCAAGTTCCAACTGACTTTTTGATCTCAATAATCCTTATTTGGCGAGTTGTACAGGGGAAGTTGAGCTGGTGAAGAAATCAGAAATTGATTACAGACTCAAGAAGCGCAGACGCTAGTTGCCGTTTTCTTGCCTCTGCGGTGGAAGACCGTTAAAGAGTGAAAATAAGAGTTTAAAAAGGTTTCGTGCTATCGAGGGAATACATGGTGCAACTTTAGTCCTGAAGATGGTCTCGGTGATTAAAACTTTCAGATAGCAGACCGAAACGTCGACGCTGTGACACTTCTTTGTTATAAACAACTTTCATTGGATGTCTTCGGATATTACAATTGTTCAAACGAAGTATTTTCGATTTATGACCAACTGTGGATGGTGCATATGTGTATAAAAAAGTGTCATTAACTACTGCTTATATGTGTTGAAGCGACACAGTAGTTTTCTGTTGCCATTGTTTAAATGAAAACTGTATATTCCTTTATTGTACATAAAAAGATTTTTTGTATCAAATTACTGAAATCTACTGAAACAATCAAAAACAATATAAAAGATGAACTGTGGTCACTTTGTAAATTGTTTCCTTATCTGAGTTCTTTTAAATGAAGTTCACTACGGTGACGTTCTGATTTATTAGTTGAGTAAATCCTCAATGTTTATTATTGTTTAGACACTTTCTAAAAGTGGCACTTTGAAACATGTAATTTAAAAACTAGCTTCACCAAAAGATGTATTTTTAAATTGTGAGCTCTGAGTCCCCAAGCTCCAAATCTCTATCTGCTCTCAATGGGAAGTTACAGCGTAACGACTGAGGAAAACTACAGGCTCCTTCATGACCATGGATATTGGCAGCAAGATGCTGGGTAGACTGAAACATGTCTTTGCGTCCAGTCCGGAAGCAACATAGACTCTGGGAAGGTCTTCAGAACAGACTAGACAGCCTCCCTGATGTAACAAGAGAATGGTCTGTGGCCCTGCCATGCCAGAGAGAGTTGTGACGCAATTGAATCAGAGAGTCACAGATTAGACTTTCTCTTTTTGCAATATTTATATCTTGAAATAATATGTATGCCATATGGTACACAAAATAGTAGGCATAACAGCATTGAGTAAGGTTAAATATATTGGTGCAATTCATGAGGTATGGTAAAAAAAGATTATTGTCGACCCTCAGCTAGGGGTGTGAAGAATTTGCAGTAAACAATGGACAGGGCTTTTGTTGCATGCACAACTTGCTATGCAAACAAAGTCATCAACCGGTGCTAGAGCAATATAGATATTTTGATGAAGAATTACAAATTAAGTTAGTATCTATCTATTCAGGAAGTGATAAAAAAGGGTCGGGAGGAAGAACTGGTCACCAAAGCGCTTTGAGTATAATTCAATTTGCTGTTGGTGTGTAGCTACAGTGGAAAACATATCTGATGGTCAGATGCAGAGTCAAAAACTAGGGCAACAAAACAGGGCACTTGGGTTATGATGATGAACCACCAGGCTTGGCATTTACTAAAAACTGCCAGGATGTCACTATACCGTTAATTTGTAGGGTTTTGGTATATCTTTCCCTGCAGAATGAGCTGTCAGGCTTCAGAAGCTACACTGATACAAGACGGATAACTCGGCCTAATGTGTACCCTAGTGGCTCTCTTCATTCACACTGAATTTTCTTCTGAGTAATATTGTTTCAACAAACTGTATCAACTACTAACTCAGCCAAAGGAATAGAGCCCCAGAATCAATTGTGTGCCTGGAAGTGATGTAACAAATATGAGCAGGCTTATATAGTTGTTCGTTAACTTAGTAGTCTCCTACTGTGGGCTATATGTGAGATTTCAAGTAACCATTCTTCCACACAGGGCAAGTAATTGTGCCTCCAAAATAGAAGTATGCAATTCTTGGCTGTTGCTAGGGCTGCTGTTACCAATCTGTTTGTATGTTTTGTCATGGAAAATGGCTAAGTACGTCACATGATACCACCAACAGACAATTTTTTCACACTGCCCTCCAATTTCCAACAATCAGAATGAGCAGGTAAGCCTGCTCTAAGTAGCTGTCCTGGAGACCAGTACCAGTCATGTAAGACTTTGAGGTAGAGAAATGTAAGTTTTTTGACTCCTTACTATGGTCCATTAAAAGAGAAGACCAGTCCTCTGGTGAGAAATGTTGTGTCAGTAATGTTTGCCATGCAGCCTATTCAACTAATGAAATCCTTAAAAATCTCAGCTTTATCTGTGTGCATAAGGTTGCCCGATGATACCACTCAAAAGCCTTCTCGGCAGGAAGCACGATGGCAAGAGCATTGGACCAATCATCTTTGGTTTGCTATAGAACATGTTCTAGAACATGGAAGAGGCTTCTGGCTGATTGCCAAGCCTAAATCAAACTTGTGAGTCATGGATCATTGAAGGTAACACCCTGAGTAGGCCTTGGTGGTGAACTCCGCTCCATTTGTGGAGTATGCAGAGTTTTTCAGACTATGTGCTCCACGGAGCTCGCGGAGCTCGCGGAGTCCTGGCAGGTCACTCCCCACACTGCGCAGCTCCACCAGACTGTGCCTGTGCTCCTGCTCTGCTCACTGCTACTCGTTTGAGGGTTCGAGGCCTGCCTCCACCCGCAGGCCTCCACCTCATCGCCTCAGGTTTGTTGTTGCCACTTCTCGTTGTGCCCCCTTTTCTCCTTGTGACCCGTTGCTCTGTGCCCCCTTTTGCACTGTGACCGTTCTGCTTCTGTGCCCCCTTCTCTCCGTGTGACCCTTTGCTTCTGTGCCCCCTTTTGCACTGTGACCATTCTGCTTCTGTGCCCCCCTTTCTCCGTGTGACCCATTGCTTCTGTGCCCCCTTTTGCACTGTGACCGTTTCGCTTGTGACCTTATTTGCCCTGTTTTTGCCGTTTTTCCGCTGCCTTGCCTTAGGCTTGTTTTTCTCGCCCGTTACCGCCGCTGCGTCCCTGCGGCCCTGCCTCCCCGCCCCCATTGGCTCCCTCCCAGCTGCTCCTCCCTCCCACCTCCCCTTCTTATGGCAGCCAAAGGCAAGCCCGTCTGCGCCCGTCCGCGCCTGGACCGCGCCAGCGCCAGAACCCCTGGATCCCGAAGCCACCACAACACCAGACTGCACTATGACTCCATCAGCCTCCACGCACTCAACCCTGGACGAAATCACGCCTGCTACCATGCCACCCGAAAGCGCACCCAAGGACCCTTCACCTGCCGGAACTGCAACTACACCAGCATCCAGCCCGACAAACCACCAACCAGAGAACCCATCCACCTCCAAAGCATCCTCCTCAACACCCGCTCCGCCCGCAGGCATGCCGTAGAACTCTGGGACCTCCTGGACTCAACCACCCCCGACGTCGCCTTCCTGACGGAGACCTGGCTGGACACCACCTCGGCACCAGACATCGCCACTGCCATCCCAGAGGGCTACAAAATCTCCTGCAGAGACCGCATCAACAGAGTAGGAGGGGGAATCGCCATCATCTACAAGGACACCCTCTGAGTATCAACCAACACGGACGACACCCTCACCACCGGCGAGCACATGCACTTCCAGATCCACACCGACCCCAACACCACCCTCAGAGGATCACTCGTCTACAGACCACCCGGACCCCGACCACAGTTCTGCGACACCATCGCCGACTTCATCAGCACCCACGCCATCGCCTCCACGGACTACATCCTCCTCGGGAACCTGAACTTCCACCTCGAGAACAACAATGACGTCAACTCTGCCGCCCTGATCGACAACCTCGACAACCTCGGACTCAAACAGCTCATGACAACACCCACCCACGCCGCTGGTCACACACTGGACCCCATCTTCACCGCAAGCCCCCACGTCTCCTTCGACCACACCACCGAACCCCACTGGACAGATCACAGATGCGTCCACTTCACCTTCAGGAAACCCACCACACCCACCACACACCACCGCAGATGCCACACCGCCGCTGGGGCAAGGTCACCGAGGACCAACTGACCACCACCCTCGCCCTGGGACCTCCCGCAGATCCCACCGACCCCGACACCGCCGCCACCGACTTCAGACAATGGATCATCGACTGCGCCAACACCCTCGCTCCACTCAAGACCTCCACCACTAACCACTCCAGCAAGAAGGCCGCTTGGTTCACCGAAGACCTCCGGACCTCCAAGCGCAACTGCCGGAAACTGGAGAAGAACCGGCTCCACGACCAAACACCAGACAGCCACTCAGCCCACAAGAACGCCATCCGCAGACATCAACTCATCAGAACCGCCAAGAACACCACCTTCAAGGGCCGCCTAGACAGCAACGCACACAACAGCAAAGAGCTCTTCAACATCGTGAAAGAACTCTCCAACCCCAGCTCCAACACCAATGACATCCCACCCTCACAAGACTTGTGCGACTCTATGGCCCCCTTCTTTCACCGCAAGATCACCGACATCCACGACAGCTTCAACACCACCACCCCCGCACCCGCCGTCGAGACCGCCACCGCTGAGAACACCACCTGCACCAGCCGGCTGAACGTCTGGTCCAACATCAATGACGAAGACACCATCAAGACCATGAACTCCATCCATTCCGGATCCCAATCTGACCCATGCCCCCACCACGTCTACAACAAAGCCTGCACAGCCATCGCACCCCACCTCCGGAAGACTATCAACATCTCCCTCGAGACAGCAACCTTCCCGTAGAGCTGGAAGCACGCCAAGATCAACGCCCTACTGAAGAAACCCAAGGTGGACCCCAAGGACCTCAAGAACTTCCGACCCATCTCCCTGCTCCCCTTCCCGGCGAAAGTTATTGAGAAGATCGTCAACAAACAGCTCACCCGCTACCTTGAAGACAACGACATCCTGGACCCATCCCAGTCCGGCTTCCGCAGCAACCACAGCACCGACACGGCCCTCATCGCCGCCACCGACGACATCCAAATCCTCATGGACAAAGGAGAAACAGCTGCCCTCATCCTCCTGGACCTGTCAGCAGCCTTCGACACGGTCTACCACCGCACCCTAACAGCACGCCTCCATGATGCCGTTATCCGAGAGAAGGCCCTGGCATGGACCACATCTTTCCTCTCTGGCAGAACCCAGAGCGTCCGCCTCCCACCCTTCCACTCCAAGACCACGAGGTCATCTGCGGCGTCCCTCAGGGATCTTCCCTCAGCCCGACGCTGTTCAATATCTACATGGCACCACTCGCCAACGTCGCACGACAACACTGCCTCAACATCATCTCCTACGCCGACGACACCCAGCTGATCATATCCCTCACTGAAGACCCCCACACCGCCAAATCCAACCTACACAAAGGAATAAAGGTCATCGCAGAATGGATGAAGCACAGCAGACTGAAGCTGAACTCTGACAAGACGGAAGTCCTCATCCTCGGCCGCACCCCCTCAGCCTGGGACGACTCCTGGTGGCCAACATCGCTGGGAACAACCCCAGAACCCAGCGACCACGCACGCAATCTGGGGGTCATCCTCGACTCCTCCCTCTCCATGGCCAAGCAAGTCAACTCTCTGCATCCTGCTTCAACACCCTCCGAATGCTCCACAGGATCTACAAATGGATCCCCTCGGCACGAGGAGAACTGTCAACCAGGCCCTCATCACCAGCAGACTGGACTACGGGAACGCCCTCTACGCAGGAACAACAACCAAGTCGTGAGCCGGCTGCAATGCATCCAGAACGCCTCAGCATGACTGATCCTAGACATCCCCCGACGCAGCCACATCACACCCCACCTGAGAGACCTGCACTGGCTCCCCATCAATAAGAGGATCACCTTCAAACTCCTCATCCATGCGCACAAAGCCCTACACAACGCCGGACTAGAATATCTGAACGAGTGACTCAAATTCTACACTCCCACCCGCAGCCTCCGCTCTGCCAACCTCGCCCTCGCCACAGTCCCGCGCATCCGGAAATCCACCGCCGGCGGCAGATCCTTCTCCCTTCTCGTCGCCAAGACCTGGAACACTCTCCCCACCGACCTACGACAGACACAGGACCTGATTGCCTTCAGAAGACTTCTCAAGACCTGGCTCTTGAACAGTAGCAGCCCCACCCTTCCCCCAGCGCCTTGAGACCTTCACGGGTATGTAGCGCGCTTTACAAATGTCATGATTGAGTGATTGATTGATTGTGAGTGAGTTTTGTCCTCACTCCTGCTCACCATTGGTAAGTTGGCGAGCAAGGAAAATCCAACAAAAAACCGCTTCCCAGAGAGACTTCCCAACGTGGGTGGTGTGGATGGTCGCGACTGCTCGCATTGAGAAACCTTTTGTTCGCATTGAGGAAGCTGCCGCTCGAGTAGAACTACTCGAGCGGCTGAAAGAAGCAGTGCCCTATTGCGCTGCACGTGATACTGTTTGCGCTGATTTTACAGTATGGGACAAAAACCTGGCGCTAAAAGTCAGCATGAACGGTGTGAGGTATTGCACTCCGCCACTTGCAGAACTCCGCGTAGCTTCGCAGAGTTTTGTTGTCACTTAGCTGAGTTAGAACTCCACAAACTCCACCCAGGCGTAATTCTGAGTAGCATTTTCATGTCAACATTGGTCAGGGCTAATCAGCGGTAGGTGCCACAATCAAGCACATCATTATCTTCCATTGGATAAGAGTTATTGTGGCTCTTTTGGAAATGCGGCCCAATAATCCTGTCTCTTCTGCCTCCTTAAAGGAGGTATATAGAAGCAATAGAGGCAATTTTTAAACCACCCCCCATTAAACCTTCTTCCCTGGGAGATTTTCATGCAGGGGTCTTTGATAGGGCTTCTAACAACTCCTCTAGATAGATTTCATGTGCTAGTAAGGTCCTACCTTTGTTAGATAGGATGACTGATTTTATTGCAGGCATAAAGGTTTCTTCAGATGCCAATGTGTCCGTCCAGCTCAGTTAATAAATCTCATTGTAATAGGAAGCTAAGCCTTCAGTAATATTAAGAGTGTGGGTTTGAAGGTGTTTCTGCCTGTCCCATATAGCGATTATGGACATTTGAGATTATCTTTGACACAATTGTGCGCTAGAGGCCTACAAGTCTTTCTGCCATGCTTGTATTGCAGCTGATTCAAATTGTCTAGAGACCATTTTTACGCCTGAGTAAAGAAGCAGCCTAAGGCATTCTTCGAAAACAATAAGCTGTGTTTGTTGGCTGGAGAGTAGTCCCTGTCACACTATTAGTCAAGTGTATGAGCACACATTGCAGTTTGCAGATTTACGTTTAGCTATAGCTGACTCCCTCATTATGAGTCCCCTCCAAGTGTTCTTTCTCACTGCCTACAAGAACTGCGTCAATGAAGCTGAACTCTCATTCTCCTCCTAATATGTCTTAATTTGGAAGCAGAGTGGCTTTTTTTTATTTGGTTATCTATATGTGGTAGCATGGATTCTCTACTGTCCAGGTGGGTGCAATGTATGGCCTAGGCCGAGTTAGAATTACACTCAAGAGTTACCAGCGATACCGCCTTCCAAAATGCAAAACAACACATCTGGTAGTAGGCAGTCCTCTATCAAGAAGAAGTCTATGTCGGAAGAAGTGCCACGGGGATAGGGAAGAAAGATCATTTCCCTATCCATCGGGTATAGTAGTCACCAAATGTCTAACATATTATGGTCATCAGGTCCTGCAAAACCACCCTTTAATTGTGTGTGCATTTGGAGTGTCAGATTGGTTCAGTAATGAGTCATGTGATAGGTTCTAGTGTCCATCTACTACCACAAGCAATGAGGTAAATTCGAAAACATTCTGGGAATAATGGATAAGAACTATTGTTTCTAATTGTTCAGGGTATATATCCTTCTTTTATCAACATCTTGTCTAAGGGTTTTAACATTGCAAAAGCATTTCTACCTTCTTAGCCCATTTCACATTTTCAAGATAATATTGGAAGAAATATTTGTATCAAGAGCACCCTCCACTTTTTCATAAAGCATTTGTGCGAAAGAGTAGGTATTGCCAGGGAGAAAACAGTCTGGCTGTTGACTACTGTGTCCACCCAGTTTCTCCTGAGCTTTAGGGATACAGTCATTGAGAGAGATGCCTTTGAGGATAGCAATAGCCACATGTTTGTGTTCTGGAAGTGTAAGACTTACTTGAAGGTCAGAATCGCTGGTAGTGTGGGGTGGATTATTGGAATTTCTGTCTGTGTTGCTTAGGCATGCTATCACAAATGGAAATCAGTCACTGATGATAAGGGAAGTCTGAAAGAGACAGCGGACAATGGAGAGTACCGATCAAGGGAACAAATCCAGAAGAAATTAGCAGTTCTACTGATGTGCAGAACAGTAAAAACAGTAGGTGTCCAGTCTGTGTGGTTGACCACAGATACCTCTAAGGCCAGGTAATCTGCCAAGGGCCACCCGAGTAGAGGGAAAGGGGGTGAGTGGGAGAATGATCAGGAGTGAGTGAAACTACACAGGGATACAATTTGGACCTAACTCGAATCTAATTCCTTCAGGCGCGTTAGAGGAACATACCAGGCCAGGTTCCTATGCTGATTGTCATAAATGCGAGAAAGAGGACAGTAGGAAAGTGCCTTTTTAGATGGTTGATCCCACTTGTTGCTCTGGATGCTGTGGTTTTAGAAATTAACCCCTTCTGTGCCCACGATGTCCGGGAGCCGTCATGTGTCATAGTGGGGCTGTGCTCATGACGGCTCCCGGCGTTGCCTGCCTTTAGTGTGGATGCAGGGTGTAGAGTGGATTGCGATTTTTTTTTCCTATACAGTTCTTTCAGTTGTTTATGGATGATGTATTTTTGGCTGAGATTGTTGAACAGACAAATTTGTATGCTGAACAGTTTTTGAGGGACCACAGTGCCACACTTAAGCCCCACTCTAGAGCTACCCAGTGGACTCCCACAAATCTGGATGAGTTTTTGGGTTTGACTTTTTTGATGGGCTTGATAAGGAAGCCGTCCATGGCTTCATTTTGGTCTACCAGTCCCTTGATTGCAATGGCCATATTTCCTGCGATTATGATCTGTGATCGGTATTTACTTTTGCATCGGATGCTGCATTTTGTTGATAATACTTTGGCGTTGGCACGAGATCACCCTGACTATGACTGTCTTTTTAAGATTCGGCCTGTTCTTGATCACTTTGTAGATCGATTTTCAGAGATCTATACTCCAGGGAAAGAAATATCTATTGATGAGCCTTTAGTCCTGTTCAAGGGCCGTTTGGTTTTTAGGCAGTACATCCCTAGCAAGAGGGCACATTATGGAATTAAGCTGTATATGTTGTCTGAGAGTAGGACAGGATATGTTTTTAATTTCCGTGTGTACACTGGTAGTGATTCCACCATTGACCCCCCTGGTTGTCCGTCCACTTTTGGAGTTTCAGAGAAAATTGTGTGGGATATTTCTAGAGGACTGTTTAACAGAGGCTACCATTTGTACCTTGATAACTTCTACACTGCTGTGAAATTGTTTAACGAATTGTTCAAAGTGGACACTTTTGCTTGTGGCACAATCTGCTCTAACCGTAAAGGTTATCCAAAAGAGCTTGTTTCCCAAAAACTTCAGAGGGGCAGTGCAGTTCCTTGCGTAGTGATGAACTACTTGCTGTGAAATTTGTGGACAGGAGGGATGTGTACATGCTGACTACTATCCATGATGAGAGTACTTCACCTCTGGCTGTTTGGGGTCAGTTTGCTGAAGTACGCAAACCGGTGTGCATTTTAGACTACAATAAGCACATGGGTGGTGTTGATAGAGTAGATCAGAGGTTGGAACCTTACACTGCTATTCGTAAGGTGTACATTTGGTACAAAAAGTTGGCCATCCATCTCTTCAATTTAGCAACTTTCAATGCTTTTATTGTGTACAAGGAGTGTTCTCCTGAGTCAAAGTTGACTTTTGTTCAATTGCAGCAGTCTGTGATAGGAAGCCTTGTTGTTGTGGAACAGGCAAGTGTTCCTAGAGTTGGAGTGGTGGAGGATGTGGCTAGATTGAAAGATTGCCACTTTCCTGATTTAATTCTTCCCACGCCCAAAAAAACCAATCCCTTTAAGAGATGTAGAGTCTGCTTGCGAAGAGGTGTGCGGAAGGAGAGTCGTATGCACTGTGCCGATTGTCCTTCTAATCCTGGGCTGTGTGTTCCCTCATGTTTCAGATTGTATCACACTAAAAAGAGTTTTTGGGAGCAACCGTGAGTCTAATAGTGTACTGCCTGGTCTGCATGGTTTGATATAGTTGTTCAGTTTCACGTTTGGCAATAGAATGATGTCTTTAGTTTCTGCTGTTGTTTTTGTAGTTATAGTTTGGTATCTAGTTGCAATTCGTTTGTGTTTTCTTTCTTGTTTTAAAAAAATTTATGACGGTGTACGTGGACTGGCGGTTGGCTGGCAGTGTTCGTGGACTGGCACTTGGCTGGCGGTGTGTGTGGACTGGCGCTTGGCTGGCGGTGAGTGGACTGGCGCTTGGTTGGCAGTGTGCGTTGACTGGTGCTTGGCTGGCGGTGTGTGTGGATTGGCGCTTGGCTGGCGGTGTGCGTGGACTGGTGCTTGGCTGGCGGTGTGCATGGACTGGCGCTTGGCGGGCGGTGTGAGTGGACGGGCACTTGGCTGGCGGTGTGCATGGACTGGCGCTTGGCTGGCGGTGTGCGTAGACTGGTGCTTGGCTGGCGGTGAGTGGGCTGGCGCTTGGCTGGCAGTGTGCGTGGACTGGTGCTTGGCTGGCAGTGACTGGGCTGGAACTTGGCTGGCGGTGTGGGAGTAGTGACTAGCTGCTGGTCACTACACACACTGCTAGCCAAACGCCACTCCACGCAATACGTGAGCTGGTGTGGTTGCTGTGTCAAGAATGTGAGCGTGTGAAAGTGATGGGCCCTTGAATGGCGCTGTCTGCTGGTGTGAGTGTTGTAATGTGCTCGGCCCGCGGCTGGCGGTGTGAATGGTTTTGTATGTGTCACACGTATGAAAGGTGTATGAATGGCCTCTAAAGAGGTTGGTGCCTTGTCATGGCTTTACAGCTCACGAGCTGTGAGTCAGCGGTTCAGTTTCTCATACTTTCAATTATTAACAGTGCATTTCTTTTTTGTGAAATCTCTGGTTAATACAATTATATATACTGAACCATCGCTCACCCCCGTGCCAAATCCAACCAGTATGTATGTGTGCTTCAGGAATAGATGGTTGTGCAGAAAAAAAATTATATTCTGTTTTTGTCAAACAGGGTGTACCTTGTCTCTTTTTGTGAATATTGTAATGTGTTGTTTTTGTGCCTGGTGGTGTGAACGGTCTTGTGTGTATCATGTATGAAAGGTGTTTGAATGGCCTGTAAAGCGGTTGGTGCCTTGACGTGGCTTTACAGCTCACGAGCTGCGAGTCATTGGTTCAGTTTTATGTCCTTTCAATTATTGACAGTGCATTTCATTTTAGTGAAATCTCTTGTTAATAAAATGTTATATACTGAACCATCACTCGCCCTCGTGCCAAATCCAACCAGTATGTGTGTGTACTTGAGGAATAGATGGCTGTGCAGTAATCTTTGTCTGTTTTGTCTCTCTGCCAAGCTGTACATTTCATTTAAGAATAACCTAACAACTGTAGTTTTTGTCGTAAACTAAACACCCATGGGAGTGCATGGTGAGGTCTCTCTTGTGGATTCCAACAAGTTATCTTACCCACAATGTCCTGCAAACCTCAAAATGTGACTGTGACATTTTCCTTGCATTATTTTGCCCAAATTTTCACGCGGCAGAAAGTAACAACAAATTTCAAACCCCCTGCATTTCTCCAAGTATCCCAATAGAAATGGTACCTCACTTTTATGGGTGGGCCAAGTACCCGCGGCAGGGAAGGGCCCAAAACCTATTGATGTGACATCAAAATTACTTATCACAAACCAACTTGGTTTTGCAATGGGGGTCCCATGAGTTTTTGGTCAGGGGCTCGGCAGCCATCTAGGGAAACCTACCAAACCCACACAATTCTGAAAACTAGACATCCGGCGGCTTCCAGGGAGGAATGGCTTGCGTGGATCCCCCAACGTTTCCTTACCCAGAATCCCCTGCAAACCTCAATTTTAGCTGAAAAAATCACTTTTTCCACATATTTTTGTGTGGGAAAGTTGTGGCATCAATGGGCTCACATAAATTTCCCACCACCCAGTGTTCCCCCGGTCTCCTAATAAAAATGGTGCCTCACTTGTGTGGGAGGCCCACGTACCCGCGACAGGCAAGGGCCCAAAACCTAGTGAGGCAACATCAACATTGCCTATCAAAATAAATTTTTGGGCGCTTGCCTGTCGTGGGTACTTGGGCCTCCCACACAAGTGAGGCACCATTTTTATCGAGAGACCTGGGGGAACGCTGGGTAGTGGGATATTTGTGTGAGCCCGGTGATGCCACAACTTTCCCACACAAAAATGTGTGAAAAAAGTGATTTTTTCAGCTAAAATTGAGGTTTGCAGGGGATTCTGGGTAAGGAACCGTTGGGGGATCCACGCAAGCCATACCTCCCTGAAAGCCCCTGGGTGTCTAGTTTTCAGAAACGTGTGGGTTTGATAGGTTTCCCTAGGTGCCGGCAGAGCTCGGGTTCACAAACTACAGCTAGGCACTTTGCCAAAAAAGGGTCATTTTTCACTGCGAAATTGAGGTGTGACCACATTGCGTTTTGCGCCGTTTCCTGTCGCGGGCACTAGGCCAACCCACACAAGTGAGGTACCATTTTTCTTGTAAGACTTTGGGGAACACGGGGTGGGTGGAAATTTGTGGATCCTCACAGATTCCAGAACTTTCCACCACAGAAATGTGGGGAAAATGTGTTTGTTTTTACAATTTTATAGGTTTGCAAGGGATTCTGGGTAACAGACCCTGGTGGGAGGCACTCAAGTCACCCCATTCTGGATTCCCCTGGGTGTCTAGTTTTCAAAAATGTATAGGTTTTCTAAGTTTCTCAAGGTGCCGGCAGAGCTAGGGTTAAAAAACTACAGCTAGGCACTTTGCCAAAAAAGGGTCATTTTTCACTGCGAAATTGATGTGTGACCACGTTGTGTTTTGCGCGGTTTCTGTCGCGGGCACTAGGTCGACCCACACAAGTAAGGTACCATTTTTCTCATAAGACTTTGGGGAACGCGGGGTGGATGGAAATTTGTGGATCCACGCAGATTCCAGAACTTCCCACCACAGAAATGTGGTGAAAATGTGTTTTTTTTGTCAATTTTTTAGGTTTGCAAGGGATTCTGGGTAACAGAACCTGGTGGGAGGCAGTCAAGTAACCATATCTTGGATTCCCCTGGTTGTCTAGTTTTAAAGAATGTATAGGTTTGGTAGGTTTCCCAAGGTGCCGGCAGAGCTAGGATTCAAAAACTACAGCTAAGCACTTTGCCAAAAAAGGGTCATTTTTCACTGCAAAATTGAGGTGTGTCCATGTTGCATTTTGCGCCGTTTCCTGTCGCGGGCACTAGGCCGACCCACACAAGTGAGGTACCATTTTTCTCGTAAGACTTTGGGGAACGCGGGGTGGGTGGAAATTTGTGGATCCACGCATATTTCAGAACTTTCCACCGCAGAAATGTGGGGAAAATGTGTTTTTTTGACCATTTTTTAGGTTTGCAAGGGATTCTGGGTAACAGAACATGGTGGGAAGCAGTCAGGTCACCCCATCCTGGCTTCCCCTGGGTGTCTAGTTTTCAAAAATGCATAGGTTTGCTAGGTTTCCTTAGGTGCCAGCAGAGCTAGTGTTTAAAAACTACAGCTAGACACTTCGCAAAAAAAGTGTAAATTTTCATTGTGAAAATGTGGTGTGTTCACCTTGGGTTTTGAGCCATTTCCTGTCGTGGGCACTATGTCTACCCACACAAGTGAGGTACCATTTTTATCGGGAGACTTAGGGTAGTTCAGTTTTGTAAAGCAACTGTTATTACCTATTGATTTCTGATGCATTTCTCCCTTCCAAATGAAAGACATTGTGTAAAAAAAAATCATTTTGAAAAATGAACAATAATTCTCATGCTAGTATGAGCATTCCCATTTTCGAAAATGTGCAAATATGTACTGTTTCTAAACTCTATAATTTGTTCCCATTTCAGAAATACATAGGTGTCTTCATACCGATTTTTCCATGTATACATTTTCCCACCATAATTTCTATATACCCGGAACATAATAAAAAACCATTACAAATTGCTGCTCAATTTTTTACTCTGGGTTCGTTGGGTTCTTGGTGAACCTACAAGTCCTATATATCCCCACAACCAGGAAGGTCCAGCAGATGTAACGGTGTATTGATTTCAAAGAGCCGTCATAATTAGAAGAAGTTACAGGTGAAAAGGTTGACACAAAAGGCTGTTTTTTTCAACTAATTTTTAATTTTTCCTATATTTAACTGTTAGTTTCTATAAAGAAACCTCGATGGATCTACACCAATGCCCCCTTGCTGAATTCAGAATTTTGTCTACTTTTCTAAAATGTATAGGTTTCCAGGATCCATTATTGTTTTTACACTAATTTCTACCTTTAACTGAAAGGAGGTTGAAAGCACAAAAATAGCAAAAATAGGCTTTGTCACAGAAAAATGCCAAAACTATGTAAACATTTTGGTTTTCTGACAAAATTCTGTCATTCCCTAAAAGCTGGGGAAACGGTGATTTCAGCCCCACAAACCCTTTTTTGTTACCATTTGCAGAGGAAAACCCAGATGCTTTAATTTGCAGCCCGTTTTTCCCATTTTTCACCAAAAAAACTAAATTTTGCTGTATTTTGGCTAATTTCTGGGAACCCTCCAGGGGAATCCACAAACCCTGGGTACCTTTAGAATCCCCATGATGTTGGAAGAAAAGGGAGCAAATGTTATCGTGGATACCTAATGTGGTCAAAAAGTTACAGGGGCCTAAGCGCGTACTACCCCAAATAGTCCAAAAAAGGCTTAGCACAGGGAGGGGAAAAGGCCTAGCAGCGAAGGGGTTAAAGTAAATATAATCAAAGACAAACCCCCTCAGACCATGGGCCATTTCCAGGACCTCGGGATGAAGATTGACCCATCCATGACCTTTGCCATGACCAAGGCTTGTTGGTGGTCAAGCTGACTACTAACTTCTTCACTCAACACCCCACATGGAGGGAAACCTCTGCATTATACCCTCTTCAATTTCTGTGGTTCAATTTTTGAGATCTTGATTCCCACATAAGACTTCTTTGGCATACCTGGTAAAGTCAGCACCCGCAGTCCCATTCAACACCACAGATAGCGAGGTACACGTTTGCACCCAAGGTACCCAAGCTAGGCAGAGCGGTACAGCCTGTTGATTCCTGGTCATGGGATCCCTCCAAGCTTCCCCTCCAATTGGCTCTTCTGAATTCAAACGCAAAACCTCATTTTGTCAAGTGTTGTTTTTGACAGCTCCCGCTGCTCCCACTCAGCACCAAGGACAGCCAAGTCACCTCTGCACTCGGACTTCCTGGGCAAGGTAAAATTGTTCTGACTGTCACAGCTTGTCTGTGGACCGGCAAGACATTAACTCCAAGTGGGTTCCGTTAAACTCACCCCACAAGTAACCAAGTGTCACCTGAGATTTTCCACATTGACCACAGTGGTAAGTTTGACAGGTCTGCGAAGTATTGATTTCTTGAACACTTCAAAATTGATAACTCCAGTTATCTGCCTTGTATTTACTTAATTTGCGTGTCTAAGTTTATATACAAAAAAGCTCTATTTTTATAATTTGGTGTCGGATTTCTTTCGAGTCTTGTCACTTACTTATCGTCACTGTACTAAAATGCTTTACATATGTTCCTCTAAGTAAGCCTGTCTTCTCTTTGCCACTCTACCAGGACTATAGAAGGATCACTAGTGTGACTCCAAGGTCTACTTTTGGGTATCATGTAAATATTACATGTTAAGGCATCCCAGCCATACCGCATAATATCATAACCTTGCTACAAGGACAAAACCACAGTTTTCTTGACTTTATATTCAACTGAGAAAGTAGTCTACATAAAATGATTAAATGGCACATCAGGCTATTGGTTATCAAGGTCTCCTGGTTCAAGGACTTCTGATGAAGATGGCAGATAACTCTCTGAATCTTCACAGTCATAGCAACACTGTTGCCAGAGACCAGTCAGAGGCATCAATAGAAGGATATAAACTAAATCTACTGAATACAAGGAAGGCGTTGAAGGGGGTGAAGAGGTATGTGCACGTGCCACTTTCATGGCCACATCCATCAAAAAGCAATCATTCAGGGGTTTGTATAGCGCGGCTACTCACCGGTGAGGGTGTCATGGACTTGAGGGAGACACAAGGGGGCTGCTGATCCGTCTGGGTGCTAGAGTTCAGTCAAAGAGCCAGGTCTGGAGATCTTTCCAGAATTGGATCAGAGACGGGTGTTGCCTGAGGTGGAGAGGCAGGGTCATCCAATTCCTGGTGGTGAGGTAGGAGAAGGATCTTCCTCCCGTTCTGGTCTTGTGGATCAGTGGGATCGTCAGTTGGGCAGAGCGGGGGTGTTTGGTGGGTACGTGGAATGAAGGCAATGGGTCTGGTATGCTGGTCCTGCATCATGGACGGCTTTGCAGGCTTGTGTGATGATCTTGAAAGTGATTCTTTTGTTGACTGGGAGCCAGTGGAGTTCTCGAAGGTGTTTGGTGATGTAGCTGCAGCAAGGGATGTTGAGGACCAGTCTGGCTTGGGCATTTTGAACATTCTGTAGTTTCCTGAGGAGTTTCTGGGTGATGCTGGCATATAGTGTGTTGCCGTAGTTGAGTCTGCTGCTGATGAGAGTGAGGGGAACCATCCTTATGGATTTGGTGGGGATCCATCTGAATGGTTTCCGAAGCAGTGTGTGGAAGCATGATGTGGATACAGCATTGATCTGGCAGTTAATTGTGAGCGAGGAGTCCAGTATGATGCCGAGGATTCATGCGCAGGCCGTGGGCAGTTCCCAGTGTGGCAGCATGAGTCGTCCCAAGCTGAGGGGTTGGGTCCTAGGATGAGGACTTTGATCTTGTCCAAGTTGAGTTTGAGGCAACTGTCTTTCATCCAGGGGGCAACAGCCTTCATCCTGCTGTGGAAGTTGTTTCTGGTGGCTGTGGGTTCATTGGTGAGGGAGAGGATCAGCTGGGTGTCGTTGAGACGATTCTGAGTCCGTGGTTCCTGACGATGAGTGCGAGAGGGGCCATGTAGACATTGAAGAGGGTGGGGTCAAGGAGGAGCCTTGTTGCACTCTGCAGCTTATCTCTGTGGGTTCTGAGGGGAACGAAGGTAGTCTGACTCACTGTGTTCGACCGGTGAGGAAGGAGTGGATCCAGTCCAGGGCCTTTTCGTGGATGCCGGCATTGTGGAGTCTTGTGATTAGAGTGTGGTGGGAGAGGGTGTCAAAGGGGGCCTAGAGGTCCTGAAGGATGAGGCTTGAGGTTTCACACCAGTCAAGGATGGAGCAGGTGTTGTGGGTGATGGCAAGGAGTGCAGTCTCAGTGCTGTGGTTGCTTCGGAAGTCGAATTGGGAGGTGTACAGGACATGGTTTGCTTCAATGAACTCAGAGTTGGGCATTGATGGCCTTCTCAATCACCTTGGCTGGGAAGCGCAGCAGGGAGATGGGTCTGAAGTTTTTGAGGTGGTCTAAAGTTCTAGAGGGTGATTGAAGGCATTTATCACATACAAAGGATCACTAGAGTCAGGACTAGTCTCTGAAAAAGGCTGGCAAGAGTGTATAAGGAGTAGAGACAAGGTAAAGACTATGCAAAAAGAAGGAAAGTGATTAAACTATAGATCCTCAAAGAATCAGGAAAAGAAATAACTTGTTCATGACTTGTGGTCAGCCTTCTGAAAGGACCTAGATTTGATGCTATCTGGTCAATTTTATATTGTCTTGTTCTGTCGGAGGGTCAGTGTAAGTTCCAAGGCTGCAGGTTCAGGTGATTATATCTAGGACATGATATGCTGTCCAATTTCTGCTCCTATTGTGCGTGTCTTGGAACTACAGCTGTATTCATGATGGTGTCATCCAAGGAATTAAGAAATTGTGAAGATATTCCATTTCTGAATTCAGTTGTCTTTTCTTTTATGGCAAGAATCATGTTTGAGGAGTCTGGTATCCAATATTTTATATCCCATTAATATTGTTTCATGTGGAGCCCTAAGTATTGCGTCCTCTTGATGCTTGTCTCCCATGAGATGTCTGCAGGTATACGTATTGATGGGCATTCATGCAAGAACAGATAACCTTTTTTCTTTGCATCCTGTAGGATAATCAGGATGTGCTGGTGTAAAAAAAGGCAAGCTATGATGGATTGAGGTCAAATGTCACAGTCTATTTTCTGACTTCTTATGGGGTGTGCTCTTTCAAATTCTAATAGTTGTGCAACATTTAGACCAAGTAGATGAAGGGTCAGCTCAGCCGCAAACGTTATTGTATTTTCCTTCTACGCTCTTACTGGAATGCCATAGAAGTGTATATTATCCCATATCAAACAGTCGTTCAAATTATTAATCTTGCATTGGAGCAAAAACAGGCCAGCGTGTTTCTTAGCATTGGGATCTAGGTGCTTTTAGAACAATATGAAGTAGTTCTGTATTGTTTTTATCTTCGGTGACATGTCCCACAGTTTTATGTCTGGCATGGACATAGTCGACCCAATTGTTGAAAACTCTTTTATGATAGTATCTAGTGTCTACTCAAACATGGCTGTAGCACTTTATGTTGATTTTGCTCTTCCCCCAGTGAGTTCCTTGGAGAAAAGAAGTTGGTCTGCCAGGCTCAATGAGACATGATGACAGGGCTCCCTCCTGAAAAGATCAAGACGACACTCCCTGGAATCACATACAGAGGACAAGAGAATGTAGGAAAGGGCTGCACACTGAAAGGACAGCATGGAGGTGTCAGTGTCTCAGGCCTAATTGAATAAAGTATGGCAGTATATGTATGTACTCTTTGGTCATAGGCAAGAGACCAGTACGAGGCAGATATGGTTATAAGGGGGATTACTAGTCTCATGTAATTACATTAATTAGTTCTAAATCTTCCTCAGGTGTGGTTAGGCAAGCTGCTCAGTACCAGGTAAGGAGAGAGAGGTGCCTCCCATGCTGGATTAGGGCATTCTCTCAGTACCAAAAGTGTGCAGTAGACAGGCCAAAAAAACATAGATATTGGTGGGCTGTCCAGATCAGGGCCGGTTCTAGGGTGGTGCGACTGGTGCAGGGGCACCTTACTCCGACCTCAGCAGGTGACGTGTTTAGAAATAACACAGGGTGAAAAGCAATTGCCGCAGTGTTTCTGGATCAGTAGTTCTTACTTACTTGGACTTCGTCCTGGTAGCAATGAAAAGAGAGGGAGTCACAAGAGCAGGCATCTGCTGGGTAGATGCAGTGGCAGGAGTTCCAAGTTAAGGTTAAAGGGAAATGCTACTTGAGCCTTAAAGCAGGGACTACAATGGTCATCTCCACACAATACTGCCAGCTGTCAGCACTCACTGCTGTCATTTGAATCAAGAATTATCCCAGCCTATGCTTTAATCCATAATTGTGCTGGTCATTTGGTTGGGAGGGGACACAATCGCAATGTACTGCGTTGAAGCACAGGTGGCCTCACAAACTGGATGTTACTTTGAGTTTGCACATCCATACAACTTTCCAAATAGTCTTGAGGGTGCTACAATGTGATTATACCCCACTGCATAAATTTAACGGTTTGATTCCAGGTTTTAGTTAAATCCCATTCTTTAAAAAATAATCCATGTATGTAGATGAGCAGAGTGTCATATGCTATTCATTACCATTGATGAGGGAGAAACATAATGGTAATAAATGTTGCATGTCAATGCCCTAATTCACCTGAAAAATAAAAGTGAAGATTGGAAAGATCCAAACTTTAATGTCAAACTTTCATGATGTACTGGAAATTGCAGATAGCCTAGAGCCTACTAAGGTGCACGTTGTCTCAAAATAAACCAATACATTACCTTGTTAAAGCAAAAGAAGCTGATTGTTTCTGATAGAACGTTTAATTCTTGGTTTGTAAAGGTATGCACCCTGTCCAACCAAGAACCACCACTCTAACCAGGCTCAGGTTTATCGGAATATGCAATGTGTAAAGTATTTGTGCAATACACAGTAACACAATGAAAACACCACAAAAAGACTCCACATTGGTTCAGAAAAGTAGAGAATATGTTTCTAAGAAAATCAAGACCAAAATTTAAAAAAATCCAATAAGTAGAACCGGAGTGATTGAAAGTCAATTGCGCTCAAAGGTTACTTGAGGTCACGCTAGACTGAGGTTAATCTAAAGATTAGGCAGACCGCCATGGGGGGGGGGGTAGGTGGGCTCCGGGACTCAGACAGGACCGGTTGAAAAAGTTCCTTGGATGGAGCAAAGCGCAAATGTCAAGGACTCGAGGACAGGCGTTGAGAGGCACTATGTGTTAGTCGATCTTCTGGATGGAGGTGAGCACCGACGCTGATTGAAGCTGCGTTGATGAACCCCTGTATGATGCAGGCACTGAATCGGCATGGAGCCACGTTGTCCCTCATCATTGGACACACAAGCTGTATAACAGCTGCTGCATCAGTGTTGGAAGGTGATGCATCATTTCCGATCTGCACAAAGCTGCACAAAGCTGCTACTGCATCTACATCGATGTAGATCTAGAGATGTAGAGAAAGATGAAAAAATACACTTCTGAGGGCCAGGACATGAGGGGGTACCTCAGGGAAGGACAATGAGATGGGTACAGTCCTTGTACCCAGCACGGCAGAGATCAGCAGGCAGCAGGACAACTCAGCATACAACAGTGAAGCAGCTCCTTAGAACAGTCACTCAAGCAGAGTGGCATTCCTTGTAGCACAGTAGTCCTTGCTCGTGGCAGAGTTCTTCACAGGCAGTAGAGTACTATTTTGGTAGGGTTAGAACCCCAATGCCTTTGAAGTGGGGGTGACTTCAAAGCAACTCCTTGAAGTGCACAGGTCCCCTTCCATCCCAGCCCTGTCTGACAAGCTATCTGTGGTCAATAATCAGGCCTTTGAGTGGGACACTGTCAATTCAGGTGTAAGTGTCAGCTCCCCCCTTCCTGCTCAGGCTATCAGAATGCAGATGAATGCAGAGGAGTCCTCTGTCACACCCACTGTTCCTGTATTTGTGGCTGTCTAGAGGGAACGCACAAAGTGTAGCTGTCACCCAGTGCAGACGTATATTGGAGACAGGAGGCAAGGCACACAGAGCAGTAAGAGCAGAGAAATGCCCACTTTCTAAAAGTCAGAACACAATGAACCCGGCTCCGTACTACCGTACACTCCTACTACTCATGGAGTGACAAACAGTCAACTCTTTTATCTATCTGAATGGAATTTTTATTAGACCATTCCTGTTTCTTTAAAAGTTAATCAAAACAATTTTTGGGACTGAAAAAGAAACATAGACTTATCAAATTCACACATGAACTTACATACACTTAAAGACAAAAATGGACTTAGACACTGTGAAAAAATGTATAAGCAACAGCTTGCAACATGACAAAATCAGCAAATGAATTCATACATTTATGTGATGCAAAACACATTTTTAGAAAAATTTACATCATATACAAAATTTAGTAATAAACATGAACATATCCAATGTTATGAACCACATATGTTCTCCAGCTCCTGTGTCAAAAGAGTATCTGAATAGTGTATCAATCCTTTATCCAATAGTTTCTTTCAACACTCGCCACATTCAGAATTAACTAAATGCCTCCCAAAATGCCAAATGCCAAGTCAAAGTGGCAGTAAACTACACACACAGGCACTGCAATGGCAGGCCTGAGACAGGTTTGAATGGCTACTTGTGTGGGTGGCACGACCAGTGCTGAAGGTCCACTGGTAGCATTTAGATTACAGTCCCTGGGTATATACTATACCCATTTACAAGGACTTACAGGTAACCTAAATATACCAATCATATATACACCAATGTCACCATGTTTAGGGGAGAAGCACATGCACTTTAGCACTGGGTAGCAGTAGTAAAGTGCTCAGAGTCTTAGGCCAGCAAAAAGTGGAGGTAATCAGACAAAAAGTTGAGGAAAGACCACCCTAAGGATGACAGGGCTAATAGCTTCATACACTGGTGGTGCTCCATATAAACATAATATTGAATTTTCAAATTGGACATGAGTTTTATAGCTTAGAATCAAATTTTTTTTTTGTTTAGCAGCCACAAGAGCACTCATAAATATTCTCTGTTTATGTACGTGCAGCTGTGCATGTACATGGCACTGTATACTAAAGTGCAAAACACTGCTGCAGCATCAGCAAAAAAGATTAAAGTATTTTAACTTCACAGTGGTTTGTGTATTTTCATTGACCTGTTTGACAAATAAACTAGTCTATTAAACACTAATATTTGCACCCTGGTAAATGTTTTCACTCATATGTTATTTGTAAACACATCTTTATAAACATTACATCTAGTTTTAAATGTGTTAATGTGCAAACGAAAACAAGAATTGTCAAAGCCAAGAAGAGTTCTGGTATGCATTGTGGTTTACAAGTCAGACCTACTGGCTTTGTCCATATTTTTAGTAGCCGTGAGCCACCACATGTCTATGTAGTGGGAGCAGCCTGGTAGAAGGATCACAGCAAAGCAACCCAGTTATATTCAGTGTTTTACATACACAAAGCAATAATGCACATTCTCTCAGTTACTGCACCATTGTTTTTTAATACTTTTTTCAGTGCTTGAGTGAGATCCTGACGCCACTCGGCAGTAGTAGAGAGGAGCCACTCTTCATTATTATTATTATTATTAGATGCAGTAAAAATACATGTTTTGTGACCGGCACAAAGGTAACATTAAATATGGAATGCGTGATGATAGACTTTCTTTTCAGATGTAAAAAGAGTCCTTCATGCTTCCCATTTTATATAGAAAGAAACACACAAAAAAAGATGGTCAGACTAAAATGTTCTTTCGGAATAATTAAAGGTTTCTTGAAAGTGTCTTCATCTATGGCTAAAGGACATTGACACAAAAAATCCATTGACTTAAGCATGCTGATTCAAAGCCCACTATATATGTATATCATATATTTTTGGGGAAAGAAAAGTTCTTGGCTTACACTATACTAAAGAATGAAATGTCCACTTTTGAAGACTCGTACTACCCATTTTAGCACAAATCTTTTTAATATTAAACATGTGATCTGTATTCAAATAGTGTCCGGATCCTCTAATATTGTCGCCCATTGGTATGCATTGAAAGTTGAAAAAAAACCTTCTGTATTTGCCTTAAAAAATTAGGAGGTATAAAACACAGAGATGATATCTCGTCTGAAAAAATAGGTGAAGATGAGGACCTCTGTCCTTAGGTGACAAACTCTTTTCCTTGTTTACTTGACCGGTCCTTTGTTCTGTAGTTTAAATTATGAACTGATCATTGTCCTGGGAAGATTCCATTTGGTTTAAAGCACCAGAAGCACTGATGTACCAGGATTAGGTTAGTGGTCCTGTGGACACAGACGTTTTCCATGGATGTCTCAGCCTAATGACGTTCCTCTGCAACCCCTTTGTAACCCTTATCACTTTAAGCGAAAGGGGCTTACAAATTTGGATGGTGCACACAGGGATGATTCTTTATTGTAAACCATGGTTGTACAGACAGACGTGCTGACAACACAAACCTAGAAAGGAACTTTCTAAATAGACTTTTGCAATTCTTTGCCCTACGCAATCTGTTCAATGCAAATCATAATCTGAGTAGAGCAATGCATTTATTAATTAATATCAAAACAAGCTTCCTCCGAATAGTACTCAGTACCTTTAGGCCACATCACTCATACAAGAAGGTTTGAGCTAACGTCCAGGTAACAGAAAAGTCATTTAAGGGGCACCTTTTTTTAGAAGGAATGAGATGGTATAATGTAAACATATAAAAGTAGACAATTCTTTGAAGTAGAAAAACGCGTGAAAAATTCTTTATTTGTTTTTTTACAACCGTAAAGCATGATATGAACAAGCATTGACATAGCCAATAGGTCTCGCCTTTGGGACCTTATAAGTGTTTAGCCGTGCAACAGTTGCATAACTAAATACTTATAAGGTCCCAAAAGCGAGACCTATTGGCTATGCCAAGCGGCCGCGAAAGTGATTGCGATCAAACATCAAAGCGGCCGTGCGGCTGCGAAAGTGAAAGTAATCGTGGCGCGCGCGCCCGCGCACATGCACTGCAGCTCTAGGCTGGCCTGGTAGCACTTTTTGGAGCCCTCTCAATAAGTCTCGACAGACCAGCGCATGCGCTGGGTCAGGCGAGACCTAAAAATGATTAAAATACAAGTTAAAACAGTTTCACAAAAAGTGCATCATTATATCTGGGTTCATGCAGAGTTTTCCAACTCATTTGTAACCTTATTTGCAGGTTCACTATCCGCTTTTCTTAAAAGTGAGTCAATCAGAGTTAAGCTTCGCCCCTCGACAAATTAAGATGTTTGCTGTTCCCCCATCCAGCGGGTTATAGTCTGCCTACACGTTCGAATATTAAGGTCTTTTAAAATTGGTTTTAAAAGAGTCCTTGTAGCTTCATTGACTGTAGGACAGACACACATCACTTCACATGGCATAAAGATTCATTATGATATCCACATAGTCGACAATTTGCGTTTTGGTGTTTCCCTTTCCATGTTGGTCGCAAATCCTTGGTTTCATGGTCTCCTTACCGATACAGCATGTACCTCTTTTTTAGTGTCAATCTGAAGTGGGCTGCTAGGTAAGCTTGCGGTTTGAGTTTTACATAAGAATTTATCACAGTCCAAGAGTGTCGACGTTTTGCCACTGTATTTTGTCTTCAAAAAACAATTGTTTCATTTGCGGCGCCATTACACACTCTGTTAAATGCCACCCTCTCCATTTTACTGTCCCATTCCTCTTGGATGTCTAGTTTCACCAGAGCTGATCTTAGATGTTCGCCCCATGAGTGCTATGTTTTTTTATCAAACTGGGCCTTTATTTCTGTCCAGCATAAATTGTTCATGGAGCCAGGTCCCGAGGAGCGAAGTTTCCAGCACAGTTTCACGAAAACAGATTGTCTCTGGTATTTCTGGTTTTGGAGCCCAAATTCCAGGCGGATCTGTGCTGGAGACCCTGCTTTGGGAAGGTTAAAAACGGCTTTATATACTTTTGTCTGTAGCTCGTTTAAGATTTCAAATTCCCGATCATGCCATATTTCAAAACCATATGCCAGCACTGTAAGTAATTGTGCTGCCATTATTTTTAAAAGATGGCTATATGAAGGGCAACTCAGTTTCGATTGCAGTTGTTTGTATGCAAAAGTTAGTGTTTGGGCCTTTGCTCTTATTGCTCTTTTTTGATCAGTAAAGGACATGCATCACCCTAGGTTAATGCCCAAATACTTATAGGTGCCAACTTCCTCTATTTGTTCACCCTTTGCGAACCACCTGAATTTTTTGGGCCTTGGGCCCGCTAATCGCACCACCTTTGTTTTTTTCTTGTTTATCTCCAACACTTGTTGGTCAAAGTAAGTTGTCAGATGGTCGATGACTCTTTGTAAGCCAATTGGGGTTTGGCTCAAGACCACTTTGTCATCTGCATATTGCAGATAGTGTATGTGGTCTTCTGCCAGTTTCGGAGGATGGCCATTTATTTTCAACAAATGGATGTGCAGGTCAGCAAGGTACAGATTAAAAAGGCTTGGGGCCAGACCGTTGTTTATGTCTATATTAGACGATAATATACTGCCATCTCCCAGCTTCACCGGGCCCAGGTTTAGCTGTGACGGGCTACTATGGAGTTAATTAGTTGTTGTGGTACTCCCCATCCTTTCATTTTTGTCCAAAGTCGGTCTCGTGGGACTCTGTCGAAGGCAGATTTTAAATCGATACAACATGCAAATAGACCTGATCTCTTCAATATTGCTTATTCCGTAAGGATTGCCAATACTGTCAAGTTCGTACTTGTGTCCATTCCTTGCCTAAAACCAGTTTGATATTTGAGAATTATGCCTTTCACCTCCATCCATTCTTGTAATTGTAATAATAAACAGGATGCATAAAGTTTTGCCTCAACGTCCATCAGGGCTATAAGCTTGTAGTTACTAGGCTCGTTACGACTACCATTCTTGCATATGGGGTGAAATTATTTTGTGAGTACAGGTGATTAAAGAGCAGCGTGAGATAGTTTGCCCAAAAGTCCGGTTCATGTTTAAAGAGTGCATTCAGAAGACCATTTGGCCCTGCTGCTCCCTCCGTTTTCAGTTTTTTTATTACTTCTTTTAATTGTGTGTTATTAGTTAGAGTGTTTGGACCATTATGAGTTCCTGCGAATTATCTTCACGTTGTACTTTATCATGAACGAGTGAGATTCCTTCAAGTTGGGCTTTTTCCTGGAAAAGGGAACTGGTGACAAATTTTCTATGCTTTTCCTCCTGCAGAGCATTTAGCCCAGTTTCTGAACTCATTGTCTTTTCATTATTAGTTTTGTTGTATACATTTTGAATGTGTTGTACCCATGTTTTCTCGCTTATTCCTGCTTTTTGGAGCATTCCTGTTCCCTCTGTTAACTTGTTTATTATGCCCCAAAATTCACAACTGTTTGGCAGTTTGCTGGCCCAAAGTAATTTCTCCCAGAGGTTTTCCATGAGTTCCTTTTTTGCCACCCTACACCTCTCCTTGTATTTCTTCCTCATGTCTGTGATTTTGTTGTTCTTTACAGTTTTTCCCGCTCTTGCAGCAATAGCTGTTTTTCTCGCTTCCCTTGTGATTTCCCTTTTCAGGTCGCGGAGCTGTATATTGAACCACGGTTCATAAATTCTTCTTTGTGTACCTTGACGTCCCGAGAGTACCGGAAATTTGTTTAATAGAAACGTTCCTAATTTCTTCCAAACATCTTCTAACGATTGGGTACACTGCGACCCACTATCATTTATGTATTTATGCACAGCGTCCATTATTAGTGTGATGTTTGTTCCGCGCCATTTTAGTCTCTTCAGAATATATGTTACAGGCATTTCTGTTAGGGCTGTTTTTTTCTTTTTCTGAAACGGCTTTGCATTTAGAGTCAAAACTTGCGACAGGTGGTCGATTTCCGGGCGGGATTGTATATAGAACGAATCAACTGTGAGGTGAATTTCTTTGCTGACCATAGTGTAGTCAATGATTGATTGTTTTTTCCCGCTCAAGAATGTGATACCAACTGGTTGATCTCCCTTTATTTTTCCGTGCAGAATGTGTAGACCCAAGTTTTCCAAGTCATTTTTCAGATTGTTTTTCAGATTGTTAACCTCCAACTCCTTTTGACTCATTCTCTTGTTTACCTTGTTTACCTTGCTCCCTATTATATTGGAGTTGAAGTCGCCTGTCATTATCATCTCACAACTTTGATGGCTAATTTGCAGAGCCTTTATCAAGTTTATCAGGCATACCAGTTTATCCTTTTTCCACTTTTTGTTGGGGTGGAGATATATATATTTAAAATTAATAGCTGCCAAGGCTTTATGTTTGCAAAGTTGTTACTCTCCAGTTTCACAACCTGAAGCCAATTTTCTCCCGTGTCAAGTTCTTCCGTTTGCCGGACTAGTTTTTCAGTAACTTAAGTTGACAGCCCACCCCTTGGGTGCCCGTAGTTGTAATTTTTTTCCGCCATGACATGACATTCTATGTATCCAATAATAGGTTTTGGTGTCAGGTTCCATGTTTCTTGTAACAAGATGATGTCGAAACTTTGTAAAAAGGCTTGGGTCTCTGGGTCTTGGCACATTTCTCTGAACCCGTGAATGTTCCATGAGCAAATTCCTATTTTATTTACCTTGGGCGTACCTGAGTATAACTCTGTTAGCTGTTTGCTTTGTGGGCCGTTAAATACAACAGGGTCATTGTTGGCACATGAATTGGGGAACTCACGACCAATCGTGAACTTCTACTAACTGCTGTTTTGAACATGTTGGGCTCTGGTTTGATATTTCTGGCATCTTGCTTGGTGAGTCTGTGTTTTTAAGAGTGGTGCTTCTAGCCCCCCCAGGCAAGAATTTGGACGTGTGACTCATTTCCTGATGTATGTGGGGTCACTGTGTCAGATAAAAGGGGCTACGGATAGTTTGGGCTTTTTGGATAGGATAGTGATATACCCCATGCTTCAAAGATTGCTCTTGCTGAGAATATTAAAGCTGTTAATTCATTTGAGGACCAGGTTGTATGAGACACCTCTATTTCTGATCTTTTTTCCATTTGCAGGAATTCTACTGTCAAGTGATCTGCTGATGTGATATTACGCAGCTTTGGTATTTCTTTAAACAATCTCATTAGGTTTCCCCTGTTTAAAGAGTCCAATCTGCCCTTTGTATGGTATTCTGGCTCAAAGATAAATTTGTTAGATGACTCTGCTGGCTCACTTTGTCGAATTCCCATTTGATATAAACTGTTTTGTTCAGTTTGTGGTTCGTAGACCTTATTTCCATTTTGTGCTACTTTGTCAAGGACGACCCATTCTTGTTTTAATATATTCACGTTTCCATCACTGATTGTTGCACTTTCTGGGTTTACTGCATTTTGTCTTGTTACCACCCCTACGGGTTCTTGCAAATTAGATGTTACTGTTGGAAATTTACAGACCCGTCCCTGTTTGTCTAAGAAGATTTTTAATTGGTTCCGATTTAACTTTTTCATATTTTCACTTGAATTACCCGGCGATTTTTCTGATATTGTTAATAACCTGGTGTCCTGTTTTTTTCTGGTCTTCTTGTATTTTAGTTCGAGAACTTACCACTCTGTATTCGTTGGAATTTCCTTCACTATTTGGAGATATAATTTGTAAATTTAGTGAATTTCTATTTTCGCCCTCTTGTCTTTTGGTTGTGTTTTTTTGACCAAGCCTTGATATCGTGATTGTGATATGCTCCTTATCATTTTTTATTTGTTTGTATCCTTCACTTGGAAGATCTTTGTTTTTTTCTTGTTTGCTTTCCAATGGATTGTCTTGAAGAGATGTATGATAATTAGACCCTGCGTTTTTAGGTCTCGCCTGACCCAGCGCATGCGCTGCTCTGGCGAGACTTTTTGAGAAGGCTCCAAAAAGTGCTACCAGGCCAGCCTAGACCTACAGTGCATGTGCGCGGCCGCTCTTGACACGAGTACTTTCACTTTCGCGGCCGCACGGCCGCTTTGATGTTTGATCGCAATCACTTTCGCGGCCGCACGGCCGCTTGGCATAGCCAATAGGTCTCGCTTTTGGGACCTTATAAGTATTTAGTTATGCAATTGTTGCATGGCTAAACACTTATAAGGTCCCAAAGGCGAGACCTATTGGCTATGCCAATGCTTGTTGAAGTTGCTATGCACTCTTTGCTATATTTTATTTGTTTGGTACCTTCACTTAGGGGTACTTTATTATTTTCTTGTATGCATGAGGGTGAATCGCTTTGAAAAGATTTGTTAAGACTAACGATTGGATCTTGCAAATGTAACCTAAAGCTGCATGAGTCCCCAGTAGGGATTTTGTTGCTTTGATGGTTAGATTTATGGCTAAGTAGTTGAGAAAATATTGGATAAATGTGTTTCTTTTCTTGGCCAGTTTGCTCACTCACGTTATGCCTGGCCTTATGAGCTCTTTTTCATTGTCTTTTTGTTAATACGCCGTTTGATAAACTAAGTATGGATGTTGATTGCTGGGCGGTTTGCGTTTCCCCTATTCCATATATTTCCTTAATTTCATTGCTTTTGGTACTGCCATTGTGTTGAAAATTGCATATCTTCGCTTCGGGACCTGCTCTGTCGTATATCCCATCTTTTGGTTCAGTCGTTACTAAGCATTTCTTATTTCCCTTGTTTTCCGTTGGTTTAACAACATGTAGGATTTCTGTTAATATTTCTGGTAAGGACGCCAATTTATCTATTATCTGGCCGCATGCACAATTTAGATTTGGTAGACGTCCGCTGCCTGGAACTTCACTTTTATTTTCCTTAGTAATCAATACTGTTAACGTGTCCAGTTTTGTATTAATGCCTGCGATGTGTGCCGCGATCAAGTTCATTAGATCTAACTGGACCTCTAGTTTACCTGATTGAAAATGTAATGCATCTATAGCTCGCTGTAAAGATCTTAATAGGGTTTCACTCCATGTTGCTGAGTGGGTCGATTGGGTCAGACACCCTGAGATTAAATCGATTCCACTAACTGACGAAATTGTGATTAGGGGTGACCGGGACGTCTGTCTATCCAAAGGGCTGGTGTTTAGAGTGATGTTTTTCCCCTGCTGCTGCTCCTTGCTAGCTAGATTTTTTATTGGAGTGGAGGCTGTCCCCCCTTTCTCCCTAACTTGCCTATCCGGAGGTGAGCCAAGGGCTAGACTCTTTCCTTGATCTTGTATGTAGACATCCTCTTTAGTTTGTGTATTCATTTCCAGGGCTTGGATGGGGTCTGCATCATTTGATATGGAGAAAGAACTGATCCATTCGTTGGTTTGTACTTTATCTTTATCTAGGGCCCCTATTTCAACTGGAGCTCCTTTTTTATTTTTATTTTTTCCACATTTCCCTTCTTTGTTTAGGTCTAGCAAAGCCTTGGCCAAATGCACCTGCGCTGTTGTTGTTATCAACCCTCTTTTTGAGGGAACCTCTTCTCTGTCCACCTCACTTTTATTTGCTTCTTTGCTTACCTTTCTTATGTCCTCCTCACTTTTATTTACTTTGTGGGTTGCCTTCCTTATGTGAGGGGGACTTTCTCTTGGTAGACTTGGTTGAATTGATTTTACCTTAGAACTTGAGCATCCCGGTGACTGGAGACTTCTTTCTCCCAATTTTTTGGGGTGATTGGACTTGGCAAACCTTGAGCCCCGTCTGAGGAATAGATTGCAGCCATTGGATCCTTTAAAAAGTGAAATCTCTGTTTGTCGTTTTTATCTCCAAACTTAAAGAATGCATGTTTCGGTGTCAGTACCATAACCAACTTCTCCTTTTGTAGTATTGAATTCTCCTTCCTTCTCTTTTTGTTTGAGGTGGTGTTTAAATCAGTTGTTAGCACTCTCTTTTTGGATTTTCTCATCGGTGTCTGTCAAATTTTTTCCTGATTTCATAATCCTTAGTTGTTAGAGTCAACCCCCTGATAAACCACTCACTTTTAAGGCAGGTCACTCAACCGAGATTTTGCTGGTCTGAGGGTGGTCTGACAGTGGGGTGAGCTCGGTTGCTGACTTCTGACTACACCAACCACGGTCTCGTCTGATGTGGTGAGGTGCAGTGCGGTCCACAGCTGTCCCCTGTGGTCCTTGCTCCTACAACCACTTCCCCTTCGCTGTAACAGTAACAGTATTAGAATCTGTAACCGTATTGGTAACCGTAACCTGTGTCTGTATCGTTGGCTCTTTGCTCTTTCCTCTTACTCTGGCACTCTCCGTGCTCCAATCTGGGACTCTCGACAAAATGTCCCTTAAAGGAGATTGGCACGGTGCCCCCAACGAACACCCATCGGCCCGAGCACCGACAATGTGCCCTGTGGGAAGCCCCCCTCATCGGGGCCCTACTGGTGTCAAATTCAGCATGAAGGTAAGACAAAAAAGCCTCAAACACTCCCCGAGACTCTGACGGGGGGTCTGACGGGCTATGACTGGGCTCTGACTGTCTCTGTCGGTCGCAGACACTCGGGGAGAAGGCTGCTGGGCGGCCTCGCCAGCAAGCCGCGAATGGAAGACCACAGCAATCCTCCGCTGAAGCCTGCAAGTGATCCGCGGTAAGCACCCCCTGCAACCTCACTACCCCACAGCCCCTCGTCTTGCCGCGTCTTGCCCCGTCTTGCCTGCATCCTGCCTGCAGCCCGTTTGCCTCCGTTTGCCTCCCTCGCTAGACACACTCGGTCTCGCTCAACCCCCGATGGGAGAGATCCACGAGGGCTAGAGCAGGAATCGGAGGACCGAGTGAGCAAACAGGGAGCAAACAACTTTGACTCATGGCGTCCAGTGCCCAGCGCGTCCTCCTCTGCGGTCAAAACGAAATGCGGCAGTTGAAAAGTGCAACTAGAAGGATATGAACTTCAAACAGTAGTGAACATAAAATGTGTCTGTGAAAGTATGTTCTTGTTGCTTAGTGGTGTAGTAACCAGAGGACAATAGCTCTGTACAGCGGATAGATTGGAATAACAGACCTTCAAGATGGTTATTCTCCTACATTTGAGCTACCTGCTGTGGCAGAGAAACAAACCTGACCAGCGCCAAAGTCCTCCTTAAACTTAAAGTAGATACAACTATTTAAGTAATGGGTATGAATCCGAATATTCTGCCCCTTCTTGGCTGTACTCGTTACTCGCTGACTTAAATTTGAGTATGTCTCAAGCTCTCATGTATGTGATCTTAATGTTGACAGAGCAGTCTTCCACTCTCAAAAGCTACAATCCATACTAGATGAGTGGCAGCTAGCATCTACTGGAATGGAGTGATGGGCGAACTTGCTCGGAAAATTAAATTAAAAAGGCTTCCTCTGCTCTGCAGATCTTCTTTCGCTGATGCCCACATTAACTGGATTCTGTAACTCCCTTAACCAATCCTGGTGCTTCTATGATACTGTGAAAGGAACGCCAGGATTGGTGGGAGCGGCCTCACTCGGCACTCCACAGCTCCCTGGAGGCCTGAACTTACTCTAACCCAGCTGACTTATGAAAACCTGGTTAGAGGTTTCAAATTGTGCATGCCTGGCTGGCTCTCGCAAGACAGAAGACTAAAGGAACATGCACAGTTTCAAAAGTGCATAGCCAGCCCACCATCCTCTCTGCTGCTGTCATTCAGCAGAGGTCCTACCCTCACCCTGACAATCTGTTTGGGACGGGGTATGAATCATAAAATGGTAATAAATTACCATTTTATTTTTCATCTTGGGGGCTTTGGAGGGAATTTAAGTGGGGTGAGCTCTTCTGCTCCAACGGAGGAACAACCCATGCTCTAACCCCCACTGTTTTATACTAAAATCTAATACCTAGGGCCTCTTCAGTACAATTTCCTACCCAAGTTCTCATTTCTCCAAATCGCTTGTGTGCTTGGACTATCAAATTGCCAAGTCTACTTATTTTGGCTGCTTCCTGTGTTTTGCATAATTTATATGGTTTGTTTTGGCCGGCATAAGATGGCCCAGGGAGAATCAGGAAATCTCATGTACAGAGCAGTTAATGGTTCTCATTCGGATTGCTGGTTGTGTTCCACTGTTTTTCCTTTCATTAAGACCAACGGCTAAATTGTATCTGCAACCTTTTGCAGTTTTGTGTTGTGAGTTCCTTATTGTGGACTGGAAAAAAAATGGGCTTGGACTGGCTGCTACATACATTAATCTCTATCACTGCAACACCTCTCCTCAAATCATGCGAAAAGCACCCTCCAATCTACTCACTGGCCACACCATCCCACACCATTCTCATCTAACCAGGCATCACCTTCTTTCCGCTGCAAGTGAGGTATTAGCATTTCAGAGACCCCCTCTAGTTGCTTGTGAGCACTGTATCAATGACACTAAAAACTTCATAAACACTTGCTAAAGAGAATTAGAGGGGAAATAGGACTTTATACGATTTTGACAATACTTATTAATGGAGAGCACCTGACTGAAGGCAATTGCAGCTTGCAGAATATGCATTGCTTCTCCAATAGAAAAGAACAGAACATCAGAGTATATGCACACTGAAGCGGAACATGTGTGTCACACGATAGTATGCATGTGTTTTTGCTATTACGGCTGTGTTTTAGGACTCACAACTTCATAAAATTAATTTGAAGTTTCAAAATGACCAGTATATATGCAAATAATCAGTTTAGAATGTACATTGCAATATCATACATATTCATAGTGGTGCTGAAAAGCAAATTGAACTGTAATATTGGGTAGGTCAGAAGGCCCAACTTAGATGCTACGGTACACAGAGCACAATCCAAAAAAAGACAGTTAATCTCTCAACACCCTTGCTCTAGTTATTCTTGCCAGTCTCATACATTGTGTCAGTGCTTAATCACTTGCTTAAACCACCTGGAAATCTAGCATCATCCTAGATGACAAGCTCAACATGACGGCACAGGTAAACGCAGTGTGCGCTTTCTGCTTCCACATCCTACGCATGCTAGGAAAGATCTTCAAATGGTTTCCTCAGAACAAGAGAAGGACCATCATGCAAGCACTCATCACCAGCAGGCTGGACTATGGAAAACACTCTCTATATCGCAATCTCCAAACTAATCCCACACAGGCTGCGGTCCATCCAGAGTACCGCTGCAAGACTCAGTCTGCCTGCATACTCATACTCAACTTTCCATGCCGCACCCACATCACACCACACCTCAAGAAGTTTTTTTGGCTCCCCATTTACAAGCGCAGCCAATTCAAATTTCTCACGCAGACATACGAAGCCCTACACAACAGAGGACTAGATTATCTGAAAGGCTGCATACATTTTCAACAAACCACCAGACAGCTATTTTCTGTCTCACTCTCACTTGCACACATTTCACGCATCTGCAAAAGCAAAGCTGGAGGTCACTCATTCTCCTACAATGCACTCAAGACATGGAACAACTTTCCTCAACACATCAGAGCCTCCTCCTCACTTCTTGACTTCCGCAAAAATCTGGAGACCTGACTCCTCATATAAGTACCTTGGGGACCTCAAACCTTCCATCCTGCCCGAGTGCTTTATTACCCTCTCAGGTGATCAATGCACTAATCAAATCAATATACTATAACAAGACAGCAGCCATCTCAATCAAAGGTTGGGGTGTCAAATACCAAAGCTGCCTAGTCTTGATTCTACCTTATGCCTCCTAAATATAACACCAGGCAGTCCCTGCCTCTTTATCTCACTCTTTCATGTTTTTTTCAACCTTCCTTTCTCCCTTTGGCACTGATTTTCCATCTGTTGTTTCTGCCTTCTTTCCCCTTTTGTGTTTTTCTCTCTTTCTTGCTTTATATGAATGTCTGTTGAATTAAAATAAGTGTTGTTCTCTAAAACGAGAGCCAGTGGGTCCCACCTGCAACCATCAGCTTAATTTGAGCACTGCATAGTTTATACTGGTAGTTTTTAGCATTCGCACTAGATTTTCATTACTAATCCGGAACTTTACACAAGATGGCGTCTTCCCTCCCTGCTAACCCTGTCGAACAGCAAATTGTTGGATAATTGGACATAATTCCAACAGCATGACAGCGTTCTGCGAGAAACTGCACTAAAGCCATGAGCACAAAAAGGCAGAATGCTGACACTTGGGGAGAGTGAATCTTGTTATCTGGAAGTATGCAGACACTTCCACAAGAGTGAATGTTCGAGATGCATTATCGAGCCTAATTGTCAGGTCCTTGCTTTCAACGCAATTTTGCTGCTCTCCTTTACTTTGCCATCTGTGGCCCTTTAGCTTGTACACTTCGTGAGAGCTTTTAATATATTCCGCTTCAAATCTGCACATCAATTTTTGCATTTTTTTTGTCTTTCAATGATATCGAGCGTACGTTATCAATACTGTTGATATGATATATCTTATTGACTATCGCACGCTTAGATTCAGGCCATTATAGCTGTCACTGCAATATAAACCATCAGAACGGTAATGCTTACATAAATTATTGATAAAACCATTTGCTCCAAGTCCCACTCTTCCATGCCCTAGTTCTTATGTAGGGAGATGTGTCTGCACCCTTCTACTGCGCCTTTTCACACTCACTTGTCTTGCCACAAACCTGCAGTGTAAGAGCCCTTCTTTGCCACCATCGCCGTTTATCATTATCTATGGGTTACTTTCTTGAACGCTCACGGTCAATGACGCCGACAGGAGAATGGTTTAGGTTATAAGGCCTAGGACTCTGCGGAGTCAGTTTTCTTCTAACAAAGTTCGCGTAATTGCCACCCCATTCTAAGTTGTTTCCCTGTAGGTTGCAAAGTTCTCCACATATGGATTTTCACGTGTAGTTTTGCGATCAGTGTTAATTTTCAATACAACCTAGCACTCAGTTCATGAGGAGAAATCATGGGAGTGTGTAACCGCAGAACAAGCGAGAATCTCCACAAACTAAGAGTAAACCAGTAATTGGTTCGACGTGAGACTTAATTCACTATATAAAAAATGTCACATTCATAACCCTAACAATGGCTGTGACAGAGAACAATAAGACTGAGAGTGATGGCATTTTATAAGAATTAAAAGCATTGTGTCTACTCTATCGTTCGTGCAAGACCGCAAACAGAATGTTCCTAAACACATACGTTTGTTTTGCGGCATTGTTCCCAGACTTATCCCATCATTCGTGTCTTCGTATTTTTGTAGGTACCGCACAAAACACGACAAAGGAAAAAATCCATGAAGGAGAATGAGGGACGAAAAGTATCAAGAACATTTTCTTAGCTAGGACGACATAGCAGGTAAGCTGTAACGGGCTGTGAGGTCTATTGTGGTGGATACTGTCATTTACTTCTTTTCACCAGCTGTGCACACATGACTCTCCAAGGTTTTCCCAATCAAGCAGTCAGAGCTTTGTGTAGGATGTGCAAGAGGCTCTAGAACTCATCCACTGTATGACACAACTAAATTTATTCAATTGACTTAGATGACTATAATCAATCGGGCCACCAGACTCATGGTGGTGCGGTAGTGGTGGTCTTGTGCCCGTGCAATTAAGACCCTAGTGGTTGTGCTGCCTTGAGACAGCCGACTCTGCCAGGGAACCGCCAATCCCATGCGGTGGTGCAGCGGTCCAGAAACACCTATATGTTTGGCTCGAGCGCCACAGTCCCACCAAGAACATTACGACTTTCATCACTGCCACTTTTTTCAATAAGGTATTTGCCCCTTGAAAACAGTGGTGGAGAGGAAAGAAAGGGGGACCTGCAGGGTCCCTTTGTGCTTCATGCCTTGTGGATGCACACAGGGGAAACACAAGGAGATGATAGATAGATCTCTGAAACTTTTCAGACACTCACCACCAGTAACAGATCTGGGTTGAATCCATCATTATTCTTTAGCTCACTTCGCCACCTCAGTTCAGACCCAGCTATATGCAAATCAGCCTTGACCCTGTGCCTCATGGGAAGAGTCCAGCCTGAACTGCCAAGCCAGGTCTTCCCTGAACCGGCAACAAGCATCCTGGGACCAGCTTCTGGGTGAGACCGGCAATAAGCAACCTGGGACCGGTTTCTGGGCTGACCCTTCATCAGCCAGGCTAGCTTGAATCCAGAGGCAAAGTGAGCAAGGGACCCACGTCTGGGCATACCCTGCCAACTTAAGGCGAAAAAGCAAACACAAGTAAATGATAAAGGGAGCGCTGAAAGTTTTCAGACACTCACCCCAGTCACAGATTTGGGTTGAATCCATCATCATTCTTTAGCTCACTTCGCCACCTCAGTTCAGACCCAGCTGTATGCAAATCAGTCTTGACCCTGTGACTCATGGGAACAGTCCAGCCCAAACTGCCAAGCCAGGTCTTCCCTGGACTGGAAACAAACATCCAGGGACCGGTTTCTGGGTAATACCCTTCATCAGCCAGGCTAGCTTGAATCCAGTGGCAAAGTGAGCAAGGGACCAACGTCTGGGCATAACATGCCAACTTAGGGTGAACAAAGCAAACACGAGGAGATAATGGATGGAGCGCTAAAACGTTTCAGACACTCACCCCCAGTCACAGATCTAGGTTGAATCATCATCATTCTTTAGCTCACTTCGCCACCTCAGTTCAGACCCAGTTATATGCAAATCAGTCTTGACCAAGTGCCTCATGGGAACAGTCCATCCCGAACTGCCAAGCCAGATCTTCCCTGAACCGGCAACAAGCATCCTGGGACCGGTTTCTGGGTAACACCCTTCATCAGCCAGGCTAGCTTGAATCCAGTAGAAAAGTGAGCAAGAGACCCATGTCTGGGCATACCCTGCCAACTTAGGGCAAACACAAGAAGATGATAAATGGAGCACTGAAAGTTTTCAGACACTCACCCAAGTCACAGATTTGGGTTGAATCCATCATTATTCTTTAGCTCACTTCGCCACCTCAATTCAGACCCAGCTGTATACAAATCAGTCTTGACCCTGTGCCTCATGGGAACAGTCCAGCCCGAACTGCCAAGCCAGGTTTTCCCTGGACCGGAAATAAACATCCAATGACCAGTTTCTGGGTACACCCTTCGTCAGCCAGGCTAGCTTGAATCCAGTGGCAAAGTGAGCAAGGGACCCGTGTCTGGGCATACCCTGAACCGAAAACATACATCCTGGGGCCGGTTTTCTAGGTGACACCATGATAACATGCACCCCCCCTGTGTATATTCACAGAAGTTTTAGCATGTTTCCTTTGCAGTGGCTTTTTTATAGGCCCCGCCGTGGGAAGGCCAAATGAAAACTCCACCAATGACTGAAAAAGTCATAGTAGGGCGGGCGGTCTACACATGGGTTTGGCAGGGTGGTCCCGTCATCGCACCATCAAACTCGTAATAGGGCCCTAAATGTCCTACAGATCAAAAGCTTTAAAAAATAAAAGATATTTGTTAGACTTGGCATCTTTTGGCGTGTTTCCCCTGAGTTTTTTGCTTTCTGACCTCCCAGTTCTGACTCTGTTTGTGCTGGCTTAGTGTTTCTGCACACTTTCTCACTGCTAATCAGTGGTAAAGTGCAAGTGCTCCTGTGGTAAAATGTGTTATGAAATGGTGTTTCCATGGTTGGCCTGTTTGATTTATGTATCAGTCCCTAGTAAAGTGTACTGCATGCGCCAGGGCCTGTGAATCAAATGCCATTGGTGGGCTGCAGCACGGGATTGTGCCACCCACACAAACGGCCCATAAAAGGAAACTCGGACCTGCCATTGCAGAGCCCGTGTGCGGTCTGGTACCGCCTTGTTGACTGGCAAGTGCCCACGCTTGCCCGTCACTAACCTTTCCTTTTCTTACATGTCAGGCCAATTTCGTTTTTCGCTATTGCAAGGCTACCTGTTCTCCATAGGACAGAATGGGGAGTTTGTTTATAACATCTTATAAACATAACTGGCCTGGGGAAATAGGTAGGAAGATAAAGTTTAGTATGCCTGAACTCAGAATCTAAAGATGCATCTTTTAGTGAAGGTGATTTTTACATTCTGTGTTTGAAAATACCACTTTTAGAAAGTAGGTATTTTCTTGCTCAGTCATCCTGTGTGCCTCTACTGGAATGTGGATTGCCTGTCTGGGTTTTGGATGACAGAAGGCTGGGGAGCAGGAGTGGCTTCAGATAGCTTAGGTGGGTCAGGAAAGGGCTGAATAGACCTGGGCTGCAATTGGGGAGGACATTTCCTTGCACCTCAAAGGGCCTGGTCTGCCTCTGATCATGCCGTCTCCACCTCCTGCCAGGAAGTCACACCAGAGAAGGCAGAACTGGTTCTGGCTGGGCACAGATACTCTCTGCCCAAGAGATCAAAGGATTTTGGGATATAAATATTGGGACCAAGACCCCTGAACTTCAGAACTATTTTGGACCAAAACGACTGCCAAGAAGAAGAGCTGGAGAATCTGTGAGGAGGGACTACCACATTGCTGTGTGCTTTGCTGTGTTGGCCTGCAGTGGCTGCTTATGCCTTGGGCAGTGAAAGGACTGGACTGAACTTTCTGCAATCTACTTTTGTGAGTTTCTCCAAGGACTTGAGGTAGAGCTTGCCCCCTGTTCAAGAAGTCTCAGGAACAGCAAAGACTTCAAGCTCTTCTGCCCTCAGTACTGGGAGCTGTGTGTTTTGTGTTGCAACAGAAGAAAAAGCAACCCGACAACGTCAACAACGACGCTGCCAACTCCGTGTCCTGAAGGCAAAGCAGAAGGCACCGCCGCATCGCCTCACCGCGACCCTGGTGTCACCGACGTCTCCTGCTGACTCTTCCACGAGCCACTGCTCACACCGCGACCTGTGAGCCCCACACTCTGCACCACCTCTCTTCACGACGACGCCTTGGTATCCCTGACAACGTTGCCCCACACCAAAATTGACGCCGCTGCTTGCACCCTGGTTCGAGGGCACTGCTCGGAAAGTTACACGACGCACCGCTCTCATCCACATCGCAGCCTTGTCCTACCGGCTCTGGCACCATCGACTCCAGTTCGTCAGCCAACGACAGCGCTTCAGCAACGCCGATGATGCTGCTTGCACCGCGACCTGCCAGCACCGCGACAAAAAACACCGCATTGACTTTGCACCGCAAACCTGGTCTCACTGATGACGCGATCTGATGCCGCCACTGCGCCGCTGCTTGCACCGTGACCTGAGGGCACCGCACACCGCACCACTGCACTTCGCACCGCAGCACCTGATGCCTTCTGGCGCCAGTGCTCCTGACTTCAACAGAGAGGAGTTCGATCTGCAATGTGTGTGGCTTCAAGGGCCCCGAAGACTCCTGCACCGTCCTCTGGAACCGACGCCTGCAGACACCGTGCTTTCGGACGCTCAACAAGAGGTGACTGACACCCAGCGTTTCTAAAAGGTCCTGTTTGCGGGTCTTCCCGACATCGTAGCTAGCCCACAATGCCGTGGTCAGCCTGAACTGTTTGGATTTGTTTGCTCAAGACACTGTGATACCCCCGGACAGAGCTATCGACATCAAGGAACTATTTCTCAAGCATATTTTGATAATTGAAGATTTTTAAGTACTGTATTGTGGATTTTTATCGTATTTTGTCTTATCTTAAATATATAAAAATATTGGATATTTTTCTAAACTGGTGTGATGTCCTTTTGTAGTGCTTACACTGTATTACTGTTGGTTATGTGAAAATGCTTTACACAATGCCTCTTAGATAAGCCTGACTGCTCGTGCCAAACTACCAAGGGGGTGAGCAGGGGTTGTTTTAGGAGTGTAACTCCCTTATCCTGACTAGAGTGGTGGCTTCTGCCCGGCGTGGGCACATGCCCTAGTTGACCAAAAATACAATTTCTAACAATATTCATTTACATGCACAAATGGTATAGCAGTTAAAATAATAATGGCATAAAAAGAAGAAAGTCAAAGCACGTTCAAGAGCCGAAATGTAACCACAAATACCATTATGCCAATTACCACAAGTTTCAGTTTATATTTTACACAGATACAGAGATACTGATATTCAAGCTTCTAGGACACTGGCAAAGTTTAGTTGAAGCACTGTAAAGGTTCCAACTGGTCTCGAGCTAAAGCACAAGTACTACAGTCACTGAAATGAACAGCACCGAAAAACTGTACAAAGAGCTACCAAATTTTAAGAACTGTAACCCAAAAGTGGTGTGTTCTATTTAGGTGTTTCAAATGGCTTTGGTGCTAGTGCACTTAAGACACTCAGTAGATACACAGTTTTACCTTTTCTGGTTGAGGAACAGATTTGTACGTTAGGGTCAAAAAACAACTTTAAAGGTGGACATGCTTAAGTGTATAGGATAGAATGAAAACTGAAATAGATCTCAAATCATGGTTATAGGACATAGTCGACAGAACCCTAACCCGATTAAAGTGAAGAGGAAAAAACTCTGTGTCCATCTGTACCTGAAATCGGTCAGATATAGGCTATCCTGAGATCGGAGATGCATCTGGAGTATGCCCCCACCCCCGAACACCCTGGGGGCCCACAACGGGCCCCCTAAGGCAGAATCCGTATTCGGCACATCTCCGCATTCATCCTAAAAAGGATGGTGGTCTCTTGAAGACACCGCCACCATATTGGAGCCCTTTTCAGCCAAGTCGCCTGTCTGACCAGCGGAAAACCGGCGGACGGCCTTTCCATCCGCCAGGGTCCCCCCTGCCATCATAATATGGTGGGGGGAAATGGTAGGCGGGCAGTGGGATTTGGTGGGCAGATCATCACCGCTGTACGGGCGGTAGCGATCCACCCGCTATAATAATGACCCCCATAGTTTGTTATCAGCATCACAAATCTCAGATTAAAATGTTCCGGGTCCATGGGGTTCTTGTTGGCATCATAATACATACGTGTCTGGTAACTCTGTTTATTGCCCTCAGAATAAAAATGGAGCTCATTATCGCACCCATGCAGGGTTTTTGGTTATGGCTAAAGATACATGTAGATTTCACATCTACAATGAAAAAAGAGGACAACCTGAAGGATGTTAGACCTGGCATACTTGGTGTGGTTTCCCATGCTTTTTTGCCTACAGACCACCTGTTTTGCTGACTTTGTTTTTTATGGCTTTAGGACTCTGGGCACTTTACAACTGCTAACCAGTGTTAAAGTGCATGTAATTCTTGCTTAAAACATGGTAACATTGGCTTATCCACAATTGTCATATTTAATTTACTTGTAAGTCTCTAGTAAAGTGCCCAGTGCCGGTAAATTAAATGCTAAACAATGGATTTAAGCCCAGATTTCTGTACTGGGGTTAATGTTTGACATTATTCAGCATTGTGTCCATCAATTGTTCTTTTTGCATTTGTCACCCCGAGTGGGACAGGTATGCCCAGACGTGGTCTCCATGCCACTGGAGTCAAGCTAGCCTGGCTGATGAGGGCTGATATATCCCAAAACAAGTCCCAGGATGCTTGTCTCGAGGTTCAGGGAGGACATGGCTTGGAGTGTTCCCATGAGGCACAGGGTCAAGACTGATTTGTATATGTATGGGTTTAAGCTGGAATGGCATGAGAAGGCAGGCTGATGAGGGGTGATACCCCGAAACCGGTAAAAGGATGCTTGTTTCAGGTCCAGGGAGGATCTGGCCTGGCTGTTTGGGCTGTCCATCAATTGTTCTTTATGCATTAGTAGGCCTGCAGCACTGATTGTGCCACCCACTTAAGTAGCCCTTTAAACATCTCTCAGGCCTGACATTGCAGAGTCTTCATGTGCATAAAGAAACTGCCATGTTAACATGGCAAGTTAACCCTCTTGCCAGACCCAAACCTTCCTTTTTAATACATATACGTCATCCCTCAGGCAGGCCCTGGACATCCCAAGGAAGGGTGCAGTGTTTTTAAAAAGGAGGATATGAACTTTACATGTCTCTGTAGTGAATAACATTTACATTTGATTTTCACTAATGCAAGACCTAACTCTCCTGTATGATATCTTTGGTATTACCTTATTAGCTTTTATATGTGTAACCCCTAATTGGGAAGGGATTGGACCCCCAACTTTGGTGTCTCTGGAATCACAATTTAAAATCACAACTAATGGCAAAATCAGATTTGAAATTGTAATTCTAAAAATGCCACTTTAAAGAAAGTTGCCATTTTCTTACTTTGCCTCTTAGGTGTTTGCAGCCTGTCTCTGAATACATGTCTGTGGTGGGTGGCAGCTGGGCTTTGTGCATTCCATCTAGACAGCCACACACAAAGGGGGCTTAGGTGTAACTTGATGGGCCATCCACATTCTGATGGGCCTTCCTGGGCAGAATGGATGGGGGAGCTGGGCACAGCCTCACACTTACACCTAAATAGGCTGTGTCCTGTCCCCACACAAAGGGCTGCATAACCCCCTGTAGTGAGTCTTGAACCAGGGCAGAGGGTCAGACTCTGTGCACTTGAAAGCCATCTGCTTGAAGTCTTCCCCACTTCAAAGACCCAATTGGATATAAATACTGGACGTCTGACACCACTAACTCAGAACACTCCGGATTTGTGGATACTCTGCCAGGAAGAAGGACTGCTGGAATGCTGAAGGACTGCCTCTGTGCTGTACTGCTGCACTGGAAGAACTGCATTTGTGCTGTGCTGACCTGCTGCCCTCCTTGCCTTGGTGTCTAGGACTGGACACACTTCACTTAAACCCAGAGTGTGACTCCAAGTGCTTGATGACTTGCCTCCTTATCGAAGTTTTAGGGATATAAAAGACTTCATGCTGCTAACCAGTATCTGTACTTTGACTCTGCCATCTGTGAGTCTACCCTGCCAAGTGGTGGCACCCTAGTCCTGGACCTTGGAAGTGTGACCTAAGGTGCTTCTTCATCCAAACCATGCATTCTCAATAGAACTGGCACATCTTCACCATTGCGGGCATTGGAACCAACACATAATCACCATTACAGTGATCAGAACAGGTGCATCTTCACCTCCGCATGGAACAGAGCCGGTGCAACCTCCTCTCTGCAAGGAGCTGACCTGCTAAATCACCTTCGTAATAGTGTGTCGCTCTCAGAATCAATGCATCCTCTGCTACAGTAGCAGAACCAATGCATTGCATTCAGTGCCAGTGCATCACCCTAGGAACCGACGCACCGCCAAATTTGTGTGGAGAAAAGCAAAACATCCCCTCCTGTTGCGGGATCAGAACCGATGCATCACCTCAGCTGCACCCCACATCTTTCTTGACGTCGACTAAACCTGAATCAAGGTACTCTCAGTTCAGCGGGTTTAAGTGTGTCCCTGGAATTCAGACAAAATATTGAAATAAAATATTGTGTGACAAAAATATCGTGTTTAAAATAACATGATGTGAAAATATTGTGGTAAGCAATGTCAAAGTCAAAAAAAATTGAAATTAGGTGTTGTATTAAATATCGTTGTCAAAAATATCGTTATTTATTAAAATATAGTTTAGAATAATTTTGTATGTTTTGTTTAAATTGTAAATTAAAAAACATGGTATAATTACTTTTGCACATTTGTATGTTTTAATGAATTGAAATTAAAGAATTGTTTGTTTTTTGTGTTTAATAATATTTTTTAGGAACGGGATGTTGGGTTTAAAGGGGATAAGGAAGGGGAGTAAATTCAAAAACATTATTTACATATTGTATAATAATATAGGGGTCGATTACGATGGCCAAAGGACTTCAGTCCATCTGCCATCATATTGGGAATTGGGACCACCTGCCTGCAAGGTGGCGATCCCACAGGGCTAATTATAATGCTACTGGTGGTCACATTGACCATGTTTTTTATTGCGGCAGGGGCTGCGCTCTGCAGCACCTGCCGCAATACAAAACAGAGATCCCACATATATCCCTGCACTACGTTGCAGGTACTGTGTGGTGCCAGTCACATGGTGCAGGGATATGTAGGGGGCACCATAGGTGCCACCCAGGCCACCTGTCTGTGGGCCATGGGGAGGGGTGCCCGCTACAGGCCCCCAATGTCCCTTTCCACCAGCCTCTTCATGGCGTGTAACCCATTATGAAACAGCTGGCGGAAAGGGACATCGTAAGCCCTACGGTGGTGCCTGGTAGGCACCACCAGCATTGTAGGGACTACGAGCCCCACCGCTGTACTGGCGGGCTCAAGTAGCATGTCGGATGTGTGGTGGTCGGTCTTTACGACTTTCTTCTTTAATCATCCTTATTGTCGCTTCTAACTTTGGAAGAGCTGATTCTATCATAAAATATATTTTTGTAAAACAAAATATTATGGTAATATAAATATAATCCCAGTGTACCTTTTAATTTCAGGAAAAAATTGTGTGGCATTCCTGATGAAGGCGCCAGTGCGCCGAAACGCGCATCGAAGACAATTCATTGCCGCATTGCATTTTAATGAACTGTTGATTTAATTTTGTGCCATTGTATTAATAATTCATTTTTTTGTGGTTATTATACACAAACTGTATGGTGTATGAATTTAACAATATCAACAAAAATAACCAGAGAAAATTGGATTTATTTATTTGATGTATTGGAAAAATGTGTTCCTTTTTTTAATCTGTGATTGTATATGGCCTAAAAGTCTTTTTATATAACAAATTATCTTTTCTTTATAATAAAGAAAAAAAGTCACTCTATAATCATTTTCCGGTACACTGTGTTTTACTAGACGAATTTGGGTTCTGGTTCTTGAAAAAACACATTTATTGTGATATTTATCCTATAGTGATTGCCTAGGAAGTTATTACCCATTATGTGTAACCCATTATGAAACAGCTAGCGGAAAGGGACATCGTAAGCCCTACGGTGGTGCCTGGTAGGCACCACCAGCATTGTAGGGACTACGAGCCCCTCCGCTGTACTGGCGGGCTCAAGTAGCATGTCGGATGTGTGGTGGTCGGTCTTTACGACCGCCACACATCCCCCGCCATTATAATATGGCGGGCGGTAAAGTTGGTTACGATGGCGGGGAGACCGCCACCGACAGCCTTCCAGTGATAGTCTACCCACCATTGTAATCAGCCCCATATTTTTTTCAATTTTGATATAAAGTGATATAAGTGTGAAAGGGTTTAGGAGCACTCGGTTTATAGGAGATAAGGGTGGAAAGTAAATTAAAACTTTTTTTAAACATTTTGAAAATTATATTTTAAATATTTATTGAATATTTTAAATGTACATTGAATTTGTGGACAAATATTAGTTGGTTATTGTAATTTTAGTGGATAGGTGTGAAATTCATTAAAAAGTTATGAATACTTCAGAAATAATTTAATTATATTTAAAAAAATGTACATGTAAAATATTTGAAATAAGTGATTTAAAATTGTTAAAACTATTTGGAATATTTAAAAAAATATATATGTTTGTTTACATTTTTTTAATATTAGAAATCTAGGTTTGTGATTTTGAGAAGTTAGAGAATATTGGTGAGAAGGTATGTTAAATTTTGTTCTGAAGTTTTAAAGGTATTTTAAATATTGACAAAACATAATGGAAATATCTTTAAAAAATTATTTGGGCTTATTTTTAACTTGAAACTGAAAATGAATTTGTGATAAAATTTCAGAAATACATTATTTGTATGTGGGTGTTTTTTTTCTAGTTAAGATTACTTTGCATTTTTCAATATTTTATTTAATAGTTTGTTGATGGTAGAAGAGGTGCCTAACTCCAGACCACAAGGGTACATGGTTCGTCCCTGGCTCCGGTGGCAGGTTAGCCCAGCACCATGTGACTCTGGGCAATAGCTTGCTTAATCTTCCTGACAGTCCCCAGCGCCGGGACACCTCTCCTGAGGTAGCTCTGTGCTTTACAAATGCTGGCATTTACATTTAGGTGCCGATTCCGATCTGTTAAAAAAATTTACCGACCGACTGGTATCCATATTTTATTACGTACGAATCGTACAAGTCCCGTACAAACAGCGAAGTCCGATCCGTACGTGAAAAATACATACGAATGACCTTGGGAAAAGTCTACGGCACGTCCCCGGACAGTTTTACGTATGAGTCGTAAAACTGAAGTCCGAGCGCACAAGTCCGATCCGTACCGGCGTCCAGAATACACAAGCGTATGGAAAACGTCCCGTACGGAGCGAAGTTTGTACGACCCCTACCCCGGGTACACTTGGGCCCGGGGTAGGAGTCGTATGGCCCCCCCAGCCTCCCACCCCTCCCGCGTACGTCCGCACCGTACCCCCAGCCCCCCGTATGTACGCACCGTACCCCCAGCCCCCGTATGTACGCACCGTACCCCCAGCCCCCCGTATGTACGTGCGGTATGCCCAGCCCCCCGTATGTACGCGCCGTACCCCCAGCCCCCATATGTACACACCGTACCCCCAGCCCCCATATGTACGCACCGTACCCCCAGACCCCATATGTACGCACCGTACCCCCAGCCCCCCATACGTACGCACCGTACCCCCAACCCCCGTATGTACGCACCGTACCCCCAGCCCCCCGTATGTACGCACCATACCCCGAGCCCCCCCGTATGTACGTACCGTACCCCCAGCTCCCGTATGTACGCACCGTACCCCCAGCCCCCCGTATGTACGCGCCGTACCCCCAGCCCGCATATGCACGCGCTGTACCCCCAGCCCCCATATGTACACACCGTACCCCCAGCCCCCGTATGTACGCGCCGGACCCCCAGCCCCCTGTATGTACGTGCCGTACCCCCAGCCCCTCGTATGTTCGTGCCGTACCCCCAGCCCTGTATGAACGCACCATACCCCCAGCCCCCTGTATGTACGCGCCGTAACCCCAGCCCCCCGTATGTACGCGCTGTACCCCCAGCCCCCCGTATGTATGCGTCGTACCCCCAGCCCCCGTATGTACGCACCGTACCCCCAGCCCCCTTATGTACGCGCTGTACCCCCAGCCCCCGTATGTACGCACCGTACCCCCAGCCCCCCGTATGAACGCGCCGTACTCCCAGCACGTAGCGCTGGGGGTACGGTGCGTACATACGGGGGGCTGGGGGTACGGTGCATACATACGGGGGGCTGGGGGTACGGTGTGTACATACGGGGCTGGGGGTATGCGCTGGGGGTACGGTGCGTACATACGGGGGCTGGGGATATGGTGCGTACATATGGGGGCTGGGGGTACGGTGCGTACATACGGGGGGCTGGGGGTATGGTGCGTACATAAGGGGCTGGGGGTATGCGCTGGGGGTACGGTGCATACATACGGGGGCAGGGGGTACAGTGTGTACATACGGGGGCTGGGGGTACGGCGCGTACATACGGGGGCTAGGGGTACGGTGCGTACCGGCCCCCTTTTCCTCGTGCATCGCAGCGTACTTAGCTTTTCCGGCACTTTTTGGCTCCCGTAGAAATATAGCCATGCGGAGTGCTGTGGGAACGAATCGTACTTGCTGGTCCGTAAAATGCTGCCTGACTCCGTGCGGAAGTCGCGTACGCGCTGTCCAGATCGGAATTGTATGTATTTTTTAGCCGCACGGTGTTTTTTACGATTCGTACGGTAATGGTATTTCTGTACGAATCGTACTTGCTGGTTTGTACGGTGGAATTCCCGGGTACGAGTCGTACGGAGATAACGCTCCGTACGACCATTTGTACCCGGGTTTTACAGGACCGGAATCGGCACCTAAATGTAATATATTTATTTAAATACCATAACATGTTTAACAAACTAGATAAATATTTTGATTTGTTTTTGTTGATATTTAATATTTATTTATATAGTTTTCTAAATTTTGTTTACTTATTGCATTATGTTATTTAAATAAATTCATTTTGTTGGATTATCACTGGTTTATTTTTTTATATTGTGAAATTACTGAAAATGTTAACATTTTATTTCGATAGCTACATTTATTTGTGTTGATTGAAATAGTTATTTACATTTTAAGATGTTTATTTACTTATGTGTAATTTATTTGTAATACATAGGTTATTTTTATGAATTATGTTTTAACAAAATATTTCTCTGATTTTTTCAACTATTGTAATATCTTTTACTTTTTTGTTTAATAAGGTGTGTGAAAATGTATATGAGATATCTGTGAAAAAATAACATTTTTACTAAAATTAAAATTTTATTTATTAAAAAAAATTAAACATTTTATTGAGAAAATATTAGTATTTTAGTATTTAAGTAATGCATTTTTATATTTATAGATTGTTGTGTAGTGTTTTTCTTTAGTTATGATGTGTTTTAGTATGAAAAGTAAAGACTTTTGTTTAGTGTTAAGAGTTTATTTGAATTTATTTATATTGGAGAAGTGAAAACGTATTGTTATGTGTTTAATGCCTGGCATTTTTCAGGAATTGTTTTATGATTGGAGTGAGAAGAACATGTTAATTTTGTTTAGTGTCCAGCACCTTCCTTGACTTCAGTTATGTTGGATTGAGAATGGTAAATTATATAGGTTTAGTGTTGAACACCTTCCCAGACTTAAGTTTTATTGGAATGGGAATAGCAAATTATATATGTTTAGTGTCCAGCACCTTCCCAGACTTAAGTTGTTTTGGAGTGGCAATAGTAAATTATGTGTGTTTAGTGTACAGCACCTTCCCAGACCTAAGTCATTTTGGAGTTGGTATAGTAAATTCTGTTTGTTTAGTGTCCAGCACCCTCCCTGACTTAGGTTATGTTGGAGTGAAAATAGCAAGGTATGTATGTTTTGTATACAGCACCTTTCCTGATTTACATTATGTTTAGTAGGAATAGTAAATTATGAATGTTTAGGGCCTGATTAAGATGTCGGGGAGACTCACGTCCGCCTGATATTGTTGCGGACTCGGTCGGTTCCGACATAGCCATTAAAATGCGACTGCACTTGATGCAGTCACATACTCCCATTTCTCTCTGGCAGCTTGTGCTGTGGCCGTAAACCAACCATAGCACAAGCTCCTATGGAGCAATGGGAGATTCTGTTAATCCCTCAAGGTGCCTGCCACACGGTGCAGGGATTAACAGGGGGGGCATCATAGGTGCCCCCTCTGTTCCCAACCCGAGGTCATGGAAGAAAGGGGGCCCTGCTAGGGGCCATCAAAGTCACTTTTGGACAGGCTTTCCATGTCGGAAAGCCCAACATGGAAAGCCTGTTGGAAACCGACATCGTAATCCTGATGGCGGAAATGCCCTTCTCAGGGATTATGTTAGGGCCTCCAACTAGCCGACGGGCTTCTTGAGCCCATCTGAATCCAGCTGGAATTGCCTACCAGTTTCACTTTCAACCACAGGCATTGTAATGCGGCACTCAAAAGTGAAACCGAAGATGTCAGTCGGGAAGCCTCCAACCACAGATCGGAGGCTTTATGACCGACATCAAAATAGAACCCTTATGGTCTAGCTTTTGCCATAATTAAAACACACAATTTTTAAAAAGATTTTTATTTAACAAACATAGGTATTCAATGCACATTGTTATAGGATGAAAACACATTAAAAATAAAAGTTTTATTTGTTAAGACATATAACACATTGAACATTATTTGTAATTTATTGTATGGATTTATTTTTTAAATATTTTAACAATTTAAACAGAAAGTGGTATGGTGTATTTCAATACATAGTACCTACAAGTAGAGTATTTTTGAAAACAACATTCACATATATTTATAATTTTCACAATAACGTATTTTTTAATAACATTCATTAAATAATATTATTTTTGATGTATTGTTCAATCTTCAATTCTTTATTTACATTGTTCATTTGTACATAGACATATAAATCTAGCATATTTTGGAGAAAAATGTTTTTGTAGATAAAGCTTTGCTTTGGAATAAATAATTTTACTGTTGATTAAGTAGCATATTTTTAATATATATTAAATACTTTTTAGAGTAAATATTTTAATATTTAATTTATATATACAAATATTGAAACATATCAAACTGTTGGATGCTATTTCTACTGCCGTGTGAGGAGGACTCCAAGTCCCAGGTGACACCAGGAGGTGCCATCAGCTGTCTGGGGGCTGGTCCAAGGTGCGCTTTAAAGCACTGCCCCATTCTTACTTCGCAGCACTCCGTTTCTGCTGCCGCGAAAGGGGGACTTCAAGTCCCAGGTGACTTTGCAGCAGGAGGAACCATCATCTGTCTGGGGGCTGGTCCAAGGTGCACTTTAAAGCGCTTCCCCGATTCCTGCTACATGGGACACCTTTTCTGCTGCTGCAAAAAGGGGACTTCAAGTCCTAGGTGACTCTGCGCCAGGAGGTTCTTAAAGCCAAGATATCAGGATTATGTGTCTCATATCGAGTCACAGATTGCTCCATGTCCAACCACTCCTGCTGCCCCCCCCCCACTGCATTACCTCTAGCTGATCATGAAAGCAGAGAGGTGCAGGAGGAAGGTTTCCATTGCAGCAACCATTTCGCTCCTTTAAGTGAGCCACATGCTGGACTGAGATTGGCAGGGAATCTTGCAAGTAACACAAGTGATGCTATTTCAACATTGTCTGGGTGTTCTGTTGTTAATGAAACCACCATGACTGCCCTTGTAATATCTTTAAAGGATGAGGTGGGTGTGCTGAAATCCCTGGTGGCTTACTTGTCTGCCACAGTCAACCTGTTCCTAGTCCAGAGTAGGCCCTTTGTGGCACTTATTTCCCAACAGTTGCAGCACTCTCCATCTCTGAATGTGCCCCCCAAGTAGCGCAGATGCTATCTTTGATCACTAAATCGTGCCCCCTAGAAAGCTGTGGGCCTAGAGCTAAGGCCATGAGTGCTGATGTATTAACTAAACACACATTTGGCATTCTGAAAACTAAGCTTCAATAGGCTAGGGGCCATGTATTCTCTTCAGCTCATGCACAGTAATGCAGGGTTCCACAGAGAAGATATAGCAGAAGCACTCTACAACCAGGTAGGGGAGAACATGTCCCCCCTGGCCATATTACAATGATTAATGTTCCAAAACTCACTAAAAACTTGGCCATAGAGATTGAAAAATTCCTCCTAAATAAGTCCATTCATTGGATATGCAATGTTCGTAGCTGTTGTTCACTAATTCACATTGACGTTGTTGCAACTAGAACAGCAAACAGAAGCAGGGGGCTCGATAATGCTGAGTTGACCGTGTCTTCCCTGCTATTGGCAGACAATCTGGTTGTGCTAGGCCCTTCCAATATACAATTCAAATACATGAACTATTATGCTTGTACAAGCACAGAAAGTCCTACTTCTCCCCTCAGTCGTCTATTAATTGACATAAAAAGGCACCATTAGCATATATGCAGCTGCCTAAAATTCAGACATCAAGTATAGCTGATGTACTACCGGAGGAGTTCAGTGATGAGGTAGCCCCTAATCCGAGCCCCCCTCAAATGAAGGGCTTGAATAGCACCACTTTACATTAAAGTAGAGATACCACATCGGCATCTCATGAGCTCCTGCCCCACACTTTCAACCTTACATCCTTTTTCTGCTCTCAAAAATTGACAGGAAATAACCAAACCCCCTGGAGTGGCTTCTATTAATCTCTCACCAAGGCTTACTACCTTGGAAGTGAAGGACCCTGCATGCTCCACCCAGAAAGGTGACCCCAACATGAATAGTTAAACCAGTCTGACTTGTTGTCCTTAAAAAAGCATATTCCATGAAATGCTGCAGAGCATTCCCCAACACCTATTTCATGGAATATTGCAGGGCTAAGGGCCTAGCTAGAAGATGTTGATTGGGAACTGCACACAGGCAACTTTAATTTGTGCCTACTACAAGAGACATGGGCTACCACATACATCTTTAGGCAGGTATTTATTTCATATAGCAATCATGCTCTTAATGCTTCAGCAGGCGTGTTGATGGGGGAGCTCATTATATGGTTAAGAATCTCATTAGGTTGTGCTGCAAAAAGATTATATATTGACTCTCCTGATACACTAGCTCTCGGCTTATTACCTCCTTATCTAGTCATAAATATATATAATAGATCCACTTCCTTTTCAGAGACACCCAATACTTAAAAATCCTAAATGCATTTTTGGCAGATCAGCCCCCGTCCAATTGAATAATCATTATGGGAGACTTTAATGTTTGCTATGAGCCCTACGCACTATATCTAGATCTCATTGAGCAGGAGGATCGTCTGTGTAGTATATGACCCCTTAATTGACCACGCAGATTACCCACAATAAGTGTTGTAGAATCCCAGATTGTTGACATTATGGTCACGTATGGCTTAAGACCCAGGAATGGGCAATTTTCTTGAGATCAAGCTGCAAGGCCAACTTTAACCAGAGAGAATTACAACAGCCACATTAATTACATCTTGCTGGAAATAAGTATATGGCATGAGGTATCAGACCTGGCAGTTTGCGTACACCATAACAGCGATCATTTACCGATTTTACAACTCTGGGACAGGATGACATGTAAGGGGAGAGAGGCTGTAGAAGATACTGTTGCCATAAAATTGGTGGAGATCACCAGTAATAAACGAGCGGTTAAATGAGTCGTTTTACTTAAGTTTTAGGATTTGTTAGCTAACTTATACCAATTAATACTAAAGTAATTTGCTGCACTATGCCACAATGAGCTGACCCCTGGTCGGATTGTTGTAGCACATGTAGCCTTTTCAGTAGATTAGGCCTGCAGTTAGTAAAAATGTGCAGGGGGAAAAAGGCTCAAATTCGGTAAGGTCTAATAAATGGTTCGACTATAAGTGCAGACTTGCCAAAGGTGTTCTTGTTAAGGCCCTGAAAAGCAAGGATAGATCAAATATTGTCATAGCCAGGAGGGAGTATGCTAGTTCCATAAAGAAAAGAAAAGCCTCATGGGAAGAAGGAGCCTCGGAAAATCTATTGGCTGTGGCAGGGGTCAAAGACAGCAAACGCTTATGGCAGCGGACATCCCAAAATGGGTGATCTGATAAACTGATGCCAGATTGCCACATTCCCCCAGAGGAATGGGATTTATATTTCGGGGGTCTCTACCAGGCAAGCACCTTAATAGCTGATAGTGTTGTGGGCACATCAATATCCCCTGTAGACAATAGGGAGAAGACCATGAGAAATTCACGCTCGAAGAAACCACCTTAGCTATATTGGTGCAGAAGCCTGGGAAAGCTCCAGGGCTTGATAAAATCCAGGTTGCTCTAAATGGAAGTGAACCCCTGATCTGGGCTCCATATATAAATTCTGTGCCAAACGCCTTGATGGCTGGGGGTCAGGTCCCACATTCTTGAAAAGGTGCTATTATAGTGCCAATCCAAAAAAAGGGAGATAGAGCTTCACCAAGCAACCATAGACCCATAAGTCTAATCATTAACATTCCAACATTTTTTAGCTCCCAGATACTCAACAGGTTATGGGATTGGACTGCACAGGGGAAGGTGCTATCACATCTACAGGTAGGCTTCAGGCACAAAATTAGCAAAATAGACCACATTATAATTTTTTAGCCATCACGTAGCGGACAGTAGAATTTTAAAATGGGATGTTATTCATGGCCTTTGTGGATCTACTATCTCTGTTTGGCCTGGTCTCAAAGTCAAAACTATGGGAAACCTTCTGTAGGATAGGGGTTGCAAGAGGTTTACTGACTGTAATCCAAGCATTATATTCAGATAATTTCACCAGGGTTAGGTGGGGACCTGCAGGCAAATTGACAAACGTGATATCAATTCAGAGAGGAGTGCACCAAGTGTGCATACTGGCTCCCATACTCTTTCTCCTATACATCGATGAGTGTATTATTTGTAAAATGATTTTTACACTTGAACAGATATTTTTTACTTGTAATTACCAATGTAAATTATAATTAAGCGCGGGTGGAAAACTCTGCTCCGCCAACGGAGTCTGCCGAGATTTCCCTAATCCGCGCTCTGCTGAGAATGCGAAGTAGGGAAAAAAACTCAGACTCCACAGCAGAGCGGAGTTTGCCAGCCCCCCTGCTAAATTGGCAGCCCGCCTCCACCCCGCGCAATAAAATAATAGTGACAAAGAAATTTGAAAGAAATAAAAGTCACTTACCTGTGTTGCGGTGTCCCTGGGCTGCCCTCCTCGCCGTACATCTTGCCTGAACTGCGCCTGTGCATTTCTTTGGGAGAAATGCACACACGTGCGCATGCGCAGTTCCTGCAAGATGTAGGGCGAGGAGGAGGAGGGCAGACCGGGGATGACTCAATACAGGTAAGTGACTTTTATTTCTTTTAAATTTCTTTGTCACTATTATTTTTTTAGGCGGGGTGGAGGCGGGTGGCGGAGCGGAGCGGAGTTCTTCGGAGTTTTTCCCCCAACTCAGTGGACCCCCGCGTAGATCCACTCCTCAAGCTCCGCCCAGGGTTAATTATAATATACAGTAAATAGGATTATCTATAATATATCAGTTAATATATAGTTTATAATTTCTGTAATATGTTTACAAATAATATTTTAAATTGTTTTGCTTAATTATTTAGATACATTTTTGCTATAATTAATTTTTACATTGAGTTGACTGGGGAAATAGTATTTTTTTCCAGTTCAATTAGGCAGCCATTTTTCTTTTACCTTTGGGGCCTATTACAATGTCGGACACCGTCTCGGTGTTAGAACCAACCAACCAAAGGTCGGCAGTTCTGCACCCCCTATTACGATGCGATCACACATTGGCTATGATTACAATGCTGTAGGAAAGGCTCTGACTGTCGGTTGGAGCCTTTCCAACAGCATTGTAATTTGCAGATCGGCTTCCTTTCCGCCCGCCTCATTACAATAGAGGCTGTCAGAAAGGAATCTGACCCAACATCACAATAGGGCCCCATGGTGCGGACGTAAACTCCTACTGAGAAAATGGGAGTTTCTGTGAATCCCTTCACCGCAGTGCAGGGATTTACAGGGGGCACCATAGGTGTCCCCCAGGACCCCAACCAGAGGCCGTTGAGGGATGGGGCCCATAAGTCGCTCTATGACAGGTTTTCCATGTCGGAAAGTCCGAAATGGAAAGCCTGTCTGAAACTGTCATCGTAATCCATACGGTGTAAACGCCGTCATAAAGGGATTATAAACTCCCACCAACAGGCCGACTGGCTCCTTCTCGGAAGTTAGCCAGAATGACCGGCCAGTTTAAACTCCAACTGCCTTCTTTGTAATTACACAGTCAGAGATTTAACCAAGGATGTCGGTCGGAAAGCCTATGACCGCAGTTTGGAGTCTTCCCGACCAACATCCTATCTGTATTTTATATTTTATCTGTATTTTTGTTTGGTCAGTTTTGGAGAAGGAATCTTGCGGTTTGGAGCAGCGTTTGTAAGTTTGATTTTATTTCTTTGTAAAGTAATGTAAGGGTAGTGGGGAGGTAGTGAGGTATTGTATAGTGTATGTAGTGTATTATTTGTGATGTGTAGTGCATTGTTTTTATAGAAGTTAGTGTAGTAGCATTAGTGCATTGTGTTTTTCATGGAATGTAGGCACTGATTACGATGTTGGGTGGACGTTGCTGGAAAGGAACCACCCGACCATGGGTCAGCACTTCCGCAATCCCAATTAGGATGCAACCGCACTTAGGTGCTTGTTAGGATGTCGGACAGAAAGCCTCCGCCGGGAAGTCGGAATCTTCACCACTGCATTGGAGCCCGTCCAACTGACTCTGTCAGTTTACAGTCCGACCGCCTGATTACTATGTTCTCGGACATAACGGAAACCGGATGATCATTACGACTCAGTTTCCAGCGACTCAGGGAGTATTCATGTCAGTCGGAACTGCACAATAACCCCATATGGATGGCGTTTCCGCCACTGGGATTACAATGCCGCTTTCCAACAGCCTTTCCGCGTTGGCCTGTCCAACACGGAAAGGCAGTCAAAAAGTGACTTTGCCCCCTAGCCCCCGTGCCTTACAGTTGCTGGCTGAGGGGGTACCTAAGGTACCTCACTGTAAAACCCTGGACTGTTACAGGGTGAAGGGTTTTCCACACACACCCCATTTCCCTATAGAAGCCTGTGTTACGGCTGGTTCTTGGGGGTAACACTTGCTCCCATAGGAAACAATGGGAATCCAACCGAACAGTGTTCGATCGCATCGTAATCCGGTGGTCGGAACCGCCTACAGTAAGTCGGTCAGTCCGGAAACCGAGATGGTGTCGGGTGGAGACTTTCCGTCCAACAACATTATGAGACCCATAGTGCGGTTGTAAACTACCATTTTTCACTGGGAGCTTGTGCGGTCGACTAAAAACGCCATCAGTACAAGCCCCCATTGAAGAATGGAAGTTTGTGAACATCTTATTCTTTGGGTTATAAAGGTCGACATATACCAAACTGTAAGTAATTTACATTTTTCTAAAAAGGATGACAGATGGTATTTATTTTTTTGTAGTTTGATGTTTTAATTTTAGATGTACTGTTTCATTTTCTATTGGACCTGAGGTATATTAGCTTTGGTTGGTTATTTTGTATTGGTTTTTGCATAACTAATTGTTTTTTTTTAATGTTAAAAATCTTTTTATTATGTCAAATATTATTGAAATATATATATTTTTGGCACAATATAAATATTTTTAGATTTAACTAATTGTATAACATTTAGGTTGGGATGTTTTTTTTAGTTTGTTTACTTAATATACACATGATGATATCACTGATGACATCTAAAATTACATTCCTGATGACATCAGTGATCCCCACCTCCTGAGGATGATTTTAGCCCCGGGAACCCCATCCACCAGGGCTAGGCCTATGTTTTCATTTTAAGTGATTAAGGGAGGGGGCCATGTGGTCCCCCTTCCCAGGCCATTTTCAGTCCCCGTGGGCCCCATCCCCCAGGGCTTGGCCATTTCTTTTTACAATTCCTGGGGCATGGCCTCTCATTGGGGACCACAGGAGGAGCCTCAAGGCTCCAGTGGTCCCTGCATCTCCCTGCCTCATGCGGGAGCCGGAATTGCTTTTGAGCAAAGGGAGCTGGTAACATGTAGCTCCCTCTGTCCAAAAGCCTTTCTGCGTCGCTTCATGAAAGCTAGAGCATATTCAATACTCTTGCTTCCATGAAGTGAAGCAGTCTTTGCAATGGCTTGGTAGGAGCAGTGCTCCTGCCAAGCCATTGCAAACTGTAATGTTCCGGGATGGGCATTCTGGGCCAAGGCCATCTTCTGTATAACCCCTGGTTGGTGGTGGTCCCAGGGGGGCTGCAACAAACCCCTGCCTTTACTTAATTTGTGCCCCGGGGAGGTGGTGGTCCCTGGGGCTGTGTGGGGTGTCTAGAGCCCCCATGCATCTTTCTAAATTTAGTCCTGGGGAGGTGGCAGTCCCCGGGGCTGCGGGGAGCCCCCCACACTTTAATTTTAAAACTAGCTCCAGGGAGGTGACATTCTCTGGGGCTGCATGGGGGGGCTAGAGCCCCATGCATTTTTTTTAATTTAACCCTGGGGGTGGCGGTCCCCGGGGCTGCGGAGGCCCCATAGCCCCCCATTCAATTTAAGCCTAAGGTTGGTGGCAGGCCCCAGGGCATGCAGGGGCCCATGCAGGCCCTTGCATCTCATTTTACAATTGCCCCCGGGACCTTGCCCACCCAGGAGCTTCAAGAAAATGAAGCTCCGGAGACACTTTTTAAAAAAAGAAATTCAGCCGGATTTTTGGATCCAATGTGAATCCTGCAGACTACTTTTAAAAAAAATGCTTTTGTGGGTCTTGTGGATGTCTGTGGGACCCCTGAGCATGCTTAGGAGTTCAGGGTGTTTCTTTCCTGCCCCCTTTTTCTTGATTTTTAACCTTTTTGACAGTTTTTCTTGTGACTCAGTTCAACTGAGTCACAAGAAGGCTGCCAAAACTTCCTGGTTTGAAGTGTTGGCAGCCAATCAGATCTCAGGCACAAGATTGGGAGTGTTTGCAGATCTTCTGCGCCCATATTTTGATATCTGAGAAATAGTTATATTTCTCAGGAACTACTGAACAGATTGACACCATTTAACAAAAAGAGTGCTTTCTGAACCAAGAGCTAACTTTTTGCCAAATTTGGTGTAATTCAGTTCAGCAGTTTGGGCTGTAGCTGCGTCTAAGGTTTGCTATGGAAATTAACATGGAGAAAACATGTTTTTCTCGGCCCACTTGATGAATCACCCCGAAAATTTCAACACCCCAAAACTTTCAACACAGCAGCTGATCCGACCCCCCATTAATTTTGAACATTTCGTGAAGATTAATCAAACGGCGCCAAGGAATTGGCAGAAGAAAAAACGCTTTTGGAATGGAAACAAGGTCATAACTATAACTACCTATCTTCAATGAAAAAACTGAGGTTACATGGATGTTATAGTTAAGAATTGGCATACAAAAAAACCGTAGAAAATCACTGAAAAACCCACAGGTTTCAGGGACATTATAGTTAGGAATTAGCATTTAAAAAACCTTAGAAATGCACCGAAAAAACCTTAGGTTTCAGGGATATTATAGTTAGGAATTAGCATTTAAAAAACCTTAGATATTCAGTGTAAAAACCACAGATTTTAGGGACGTTATAGTTAGGCTGACACTTCACTCGTACAAAACCAGAGAAATTCAGCCATAACTCGCTCTCCCACAATGCACTGCTGATGACGTCACATATTACATCACTCATGACATGGTCAGTGGCATCACTTATGACATCTCAAATGACATCACTCCTGACATCATCCAGTGACTAAGTGTTTCTAAAAAGATAGAGGTCCAGAGGTTCCGAAAATAAATTTTCTTGTGGCACATCATCAATGCTCAAACATCTGGAGAAAGTACACCCTGTTCGTCTTGCAGGTGAAGTGATGGCTCGGGAGAAGAGGGAGCAAGCTGCAGCAGAAGATGGAAGTCAACCTTCGACATCAGCTGGAGTTGTTCTTACAACCCCGTATCTTCCCCGAATTCGCAGATGCAGGAATACACTGCAGGAAGTGTTTGACAACTCTCTGCACCCGTGAACTTTCCATTGATGCCATCATTAATTTGTTAAAAAGACATAAGTGTTAATTGTTTTTTTTAACCTTGTGTTATTTGTTTTTAAGAAACTTTATTGTTGGACTACTCAAGCATTTTTTGCATTAAAACAATTCAAAAACACCCACAAAAATAAAACATTGTTAGGAAATACAAAAAAACCTGAAAATTGTTTTAAAAAATTTCTTCCGGAATCACCCATACTAGTTAAAAATAGAAAAATTGTAGGTACTGAAACTGATTGCTTGCGTAAATGTGCATGTGATGAATCTAAGAATCAGTGCATAGGTAGTACATCAGTGAATGCATGAGCGTAAGGATACTGCTTGAGTGAATAGTTGAGTACAGGGGTACTGCCTGGTTGATTGAATGAGTGCAACGGTAGTGTGTGTGTCATTAGATGCTTACATTGGTAGTGCCAGGGTGATTGGATGAGTGTATGGGTAATGTCTAGGGGATTGGATGAGTGCATGGGTAGTGCCTGAGTGGAAATATGAGTGCAAGGGTTATGCCTAGGTCATTTGACGAGTGCATGGGTAGTGCCTGAGAGAATGAATGAGTGCATGGGTAGTGCCTGAGTGAATAGTTGAGTGCAAGAGTAGTACCTGAGTGATTGCATGAGAACAGGGATATTGCATGGGTGATTGAATGAGTACATGGGTAGTGCCTGAGTGGAAGGATGAGTGCAAGGGTAATGCCTCAGTCATTTGATGAGTTCATGGGTAGTGCTTGAGAGAATGGATGAGTGCATGGGTAGTGCCTGAGTGAATGGTTGATTTTAAGAGTAGTGCCTGAGTGATTGCATGAGTGTATGGGTACTGCTTGGGTAATTGCATGAGTGAAGGGGTAATACCTGTGTGATTGGATGAGTGCAGAGGTAGTGCATGGGTAATTGCATGCTTGTATGGGTAATGCTTGAGTGATTGGATTTGTGTATGGGTAGTGCCTCCTTGATTGCATGGTAAGTGCTTGAGTGAATGGATGAGTGTATGGGTAGTGCCTGAGTGAATGGTTGAGTGCAAGAATAGTGCCTGAGAGATTGCATGAGTGCATGGGTAGTACCTGGGTGATAGAATACATGGGTAGTGCTTGACTGAAAGGATAAGTGCAAGGGTAATGCCTGGGTTATTGCATTAGTGAGTTGTGCCTAAGAGAAAAGATGAGTGTATAGGTAGTGCCTGAGTGAATGGTTCAGTACAAGAATGGTGCCTGAGTGATTGCATGAGTGCTTGGGTAGTGCGTGGGTGATTGAATGAGTGCAGGGGCACTGCCTGAGTGATTGGATGACTGCATGTGTAGTACCTGAGTGAATTCATGAGTATTAGGGTAATGCTTTGGTGCTTAGATGAGTGCATGTGTAGTGCGTGAGTAAAAGGATCAGTGCAAGGGTAGGGCCTGGGTCATTGGATGAGTGCATGGGTACTGCCTGAGAGAATGGATGGGTGCATGGGTAATGCCTGTGTGAATGGTTGAGTAAACGAATAGTGCCTGAGAGATTGAATGAGTGCATGGGTAATATCTGGGTGATTGTAAGAGTGCAGGTGTAGTGCCTGAGTGATTGGATGAGTGCATATGTAGTGCCTGCATGAAAGGATGAGTGCAAGGCTAATGCCTTGGTCATTAGATGAGTACCTTTGGTTAAAACCTTTTTCTATCTACAACCCCCTGACTTCATGATTGTGCACCGTGGTGGCAAGGACCCAGGCATATTGACTGGGGTAGGGCTGGAAATCCGAATGAAGGATACCCTTGCACAAATGATGTTGCTTTTCCTTCAAACTGTCTTTGTATACTCTAACAAATGCCAAAGACAGAAATTGAAGTGGTCAAATGAATTCTGTGCACAGATTGAGAAGGCTAAAATGAATGTCTATAAAGCCGTTTCTGCTTACCTCAGAGACCATAGGATGGGTTCCATATATAACAATAATCTACGTTTTTATATGCATGATATCTACAGAAGTGATTAGGTTCATATCACAGATGAAGGAAACAGAGTGTTTCTCAACAACCTTAAGCTGTGCATCTGCACTTCCATGTATCACCAACAAAGTCATAATGAAAACAACTGCTCTTTTTAGAGCCAGCCTATAACCCAACAGTGAAAATTATTTATTTGTTAACATACATACTCTTTTTAAATATTTTCCAGATTTGTGAACCTGTTGCAAATTTGCATAACAAAAGCACAAATTCAATGTACTACAACACAATATACTTTTCAAGTTTAACTTTTAATTATTTTTATATTATTTGTAACTCTATCAAATTTATTGTGATTATTAACTTCGATCTCGCTAGCTCTATAAAAAAGTTTCACAAATGCAACACTACCTTCTGAAATATATACAATTTAAATTATTTATTTGAGGTGGATCCGCAAATCCACCACGATATTACACTGGGGACCCCGTTGAGAGCCGCGACAGGGTTGCGACTCCTATAACAACAGAAAAAAAAGGTTATTTCCCCCCAGTTCCAGTGCTCGTTATCAGCCCCAGGGATCCCATTTCCTGGGGCCCAGCCATTTAAAAAAACAAAAAAAACAAAAGGGAGAGGGGGTCACTCGGCCTCCCTCCTGGACCATTTGTGTCCCTGGGGACCCCATCCTCCAGGGCTAGGCCTCTAGTTGGGGACCGCAGGGGTATCACCAATGCCCACATGGTCCCTGCCGGCTCCCTGCCTCCTGCAGGATCCGACATTGCTTTTGAGCAAAGATAGCTGCAAACATGCAGCTCCCTTTGCCCAAAAGCAATTCTGCTTCACTTTATGGAATCAAGAGCAGTTTTCTTAATCTCACTGCCATGAAGCAAAGCAGAGTTTACTATGGCATGGCGGGTTGGGCACCGCAGGACATTGCTGGAGCCTGCCCTGTGGGGTGACGGCCCTCGGGGCCAAGGAGGGCTCCTGGAGGGGTGCCATGCTGACCCCTCTCAACAGGTTTAAAGCCACAGGGAGGTGGTGGTCCCCAAGGCCGGGGATCCGCAATGGACCCTCGCATTCAAGTAAAGTCTGCACCGGGGAGGTGGTGGTCCATGGGTCAGGGTGGGGGGCTTGACCCCCCACACTACATAAAAAAAAATAGCCCTGGGAGGTGGCAGGGCTATACATCCTCCCCCACCCTTAATGATTTAAGGGCCGGGGAGGTGGTGGTCCCAAAGGCTGTGGGGGGCCACATGGCCCCCCACATTTCATGAATATAGCCATAGGGAGGTGGCAGTCCCCAGGGCTGTGTGGGGGGCAGGAGCTTACTCATCACATTTTTTTAAAAAAATAGCCCTGGGGAGGTGGTGGTCCTTGGGGCTGCAGAGGTTGCGAATGGCCACGCATATAATTAACAAAGTACTGGGGAGGTGGTGGTCCCCTGAGCTGTGGGGTCTGCCACGGGCCCCCCATCTATTAACATATTTGTCCCTATGACCTGGCCCACCCGAGGCCTAATTAAATGAAGCGCAGGAGACTGCACTTCGTTTAAAAAAAAATTGTTAGGATTCGCGGACCCTACGCGACTCCCGCTGAATTGTTTTTTAAAAAAAAAAGCTTTTTTGGGCCCTTGGGATCCCTGTGAGACCATCTGAGGTGGCCTAGGGGGTCAGGGTGTTTCTACCCTGCCCCCTTTTCACATTTTCTCACCTTTTTTCCTGTGACTCAGTTCAAACGAGTCACAAGATGGCTGTCAACACTTCCTGGTTGTAACAGTGGGCAGCCAATCAGATTGATAGACTCGAGATTGGGAGGGTTCGTGTCGATAAATAGATATCTGTAAATATGTATTTTTCTTAAAAACTACTGAATGGATTTACACAATTTAACAAAAAAGAGTGCACTCTGGACCAAGAGCTACCTTTCTGCCAAATTTGATGTAATTCCTTTCAGCAGTTCGGTCTTCAGCTGTGTTTCATATGGAAATTAACATGAAGAAAACACGTTTTGGGACCCCCTTCCCCTTTTTTCTCAGCCCCTGCTTGACGAATCATCCCAATACTTTCATGACAGGAGCTGACCTGGGTGCCCCATTAGTTTTGAGAATTTCATGAAGATTTATCAAACGGTGCCAAAGATACTGACAATATATATATATATATATATATATATATATATATATATATATATATATATATATATATATATATATATATATATTCGCTCACACAAAACCAGTAGAATTCAGCACTTAAAGTAACTCATGACATCTCAAATGACATCACTGATGCTATTATACAGTGACTGTGAGTGTTTTAAAAAAGTCTATGTGTTAAGTATATACTAAGGTTTATTGGTGAATCAGAGAGTGTATGAGCACCTGTATGGATGATTCAGTGGGTGCGTGACTGACTGTATAAGTGAGTGATTAGTTGTCTCAATGAATGTATGGGCGAGTGACTGGTTGTGCGAATATCTGTATCAATATGTCAATTTATGTCTAATTGGCTATACGGGTATGTGAGTGGATACACGAGTGGCTGTATTAGTGAGTGATTGGTTCTCTGAGCACCTGTATGTTTGTCTGAGTGTCTGTGAGAGGGTGTGTGCCTGCCTGTATGGATGAGTGAGTGGGTGAGTTGGTGCCGGTATGGGTTAGTGAGTATATGTGTGCGGGCTGTATGGTTGAGTGTGTATATGGCTGTGTCAGTGAGTGAGTGGATGTATCAGTGTCATATGGGTGAGTAACTAGGTATGTGAAAGGCAGTATAGGTGAGTGATTGTGTATAAGAGTGACTGTATGGGTGAGTCAGTGAATGTGAGAATGGCTGCTTGTGTAAGTGACTCTATAGGTGAGTGAGTATGTGTTAGTATCTGTATGAGTAAATGAGTGGGTGTGTGTATCTGTATGGGTGAGTAAGTGGCTGTGTGATTGACTATATGTGTGAGTGACTAGGTGTGTGAGTAGCTCTATGGGTGACTGGCTTAGTTTGTGAGTGGTTGTATGGGTGTATGAGTAGATATGTCAGTAGCTGTATTTGTGACTGAGTGGGAATATGAGTGGCTGTATGGGGGAGTGTGTGGATGTGTATGTAGATCTGTGAATCAGTGAGTGGGTGTGTAAGTACTGGTATGGGTCGTGGGCGCTAGAGGGCGCCAAGCAAGATGGCCACAGTTACGTGAGGCTCTTGCGGCTCGGGCACAATCCTTCTAATATCCTCCTCATCATCTGCCCCTTCAAACTGTATACCTTGCTGCAGGGGTGGCGGAACCCTCTGTGCCATTAGCTGGAGCGCCAATAACTGCAGGGATGGCCTCGTGGCCGCTGGAGGAGACCTCAGAGAGGCCCAGCCTAACCTGTCTAAAATGGTGGCCGTCTGCGCTGGCCACCTCTGACTCTGCCGCCACTGGGCCGAGAACTTGCCGCTTGCTGTACCCACCTGGAATCCTGGATCCGGCCCCATCGCCACCTATCTTGGGGGCCCCTCCACTGAAGCTGTGGAGCCTGTTGCTGCCTGGCACGGAAGCTACGCCTGGAGCATGCACCCGACCTCGATCTGCCTCCGGGCTGGGAGGCCTGGAGGAGCCGAATGCTGTCACCACCCGGCTCTGTGGGGATCACTGAGTAAGCGGGCCTGGTGCAGACTGCCTCTGGTATGTGGGCATGGGACGGTGTCCCTGGGAGCTCCGGACCGTGCTGAGAGGAACCTGATTGCTGGAGCATCTGGCGGCATGCTGCGTGCCGCGTGCCGGGCGGCCTACTCCCCCCTCCACTACGCACTTCGGATGCCTGCTCTGACCACTCAGGGTGGCCCCGCAAATACTCTTCCCAGTGTCCAGTGAGTCTCTGCCTGCGGTGGTAGGCACGCATCTGAACTCCCCAATGCTTGCTCCCTCTCCACCCGCGCTACCCGCCCGGCCTACACCACGGGCCTGCACCAACTGCTACTGCGGCCTCCTGGGCCTACTGAAGTTCTGCACAGCTGCATCCCCGGAGCCCACTTGACTCAGTCTGATCCACCACTGCCTGGCTTTCCTCCCTGCGCTGGAGTAAAAGAGGGACCCGTCTGTTGCACCTGTACCTGGGGGGCAAGATGGCCTTTAGCCAGTCCGAGGCCCACGGGCAGGATGGAGGAGTATGTGGAGCGCATGGTCACTACCACCATTGGAAGAGAGGCCTTTTCGTCGGTACTCATCATTGAGAGAGCACATCACTCAATGGCACCTCACCCAGTGCCTGGCGCCCCTCCTCAACCCATCATTGCGAGGCTCCTTAACTATAGAGACCGTGACACCGCCCTGAGGCTCACCAGGGAACGCAAGAAGGTGCTCTTTGAAGGCATAGAAGTTTCACTATACCCAGATTTCACTATGTCCGTAAAGAAGGGAGGCAGGAAGTTCCTTCCATTGAAGAAGAAACTTCAACAAATGACCAAATTGAATACGCTATGCTCTTCGCTGCACGCCTCAAAGTCGTTCTCTAAGGGAAACAACCTTTTTTTACTAACCCTCAACATGTATACGACTTTATTAAAACACTGCCCTAGGACTCCGCTGATGAAGCGGGTACGTCGGATATATAGCGATGGCTCTGCCCCACCCCGGGGTCTCTGCGGCTTTCTCTACTCAGTCATCCTCATGGTCGCGGACCCCTCTGAAACCACAGCTTGGAACATTGTGCCCCGCACCATGGACTGCTGTATGGCCCCCGCTGGGCCTCACCTGCGGATGTTGTGACCGCTTCCATCACATGCAGTTTCTACCGCAGATCTACTGGGCTGATAAGACTCTCTAATGATATCTCCCGAGCTCCCTCGCCGAAGCGAGGAGTATTTGGTCCACCCTCTTCCTGCTACCCACCCTGGGAACCCCTAAACTGTTCTGGTTTGGAATGTTTGCTACCCTGCGTCCACTCTCCTCAGTTTGAGGAATGGAGCGTGAGGACTTTGGGAAGGGAGGGAGGGACACACAACACAGCAGGATTGGGCTGCTGTTGTGGGAGGGGGAGGGGAAAGGGTTTGTTCCATACCACGTTTTACTGACTTGACAAGCACATGTACACCCTGTTTAGCTGACCAGTGCAGTACGCACCCGCTAACAATCACTGCAACTCTGATACACTGCCATGGAGAACCGACCTAGTCCACCTAATTATAACTTCTTGACATGGAACGTACGAGGCCAGGGAGACCCTCGCAAACGCCACCCCATCCTCTCTTACCTAGATCGCCACAATATACACAGTGCTATTCTCCAGGAGACACATCTAGGCCCACCATCCCAGCTTCATTCGCATCCCGATGGGCGACTTGTAGGTGCTTTTCCTCATACTCCTCTTACATCCGTGGTACGGTCATATTGGTCAAGCGTGCACTCCCCTATACCCCATCGGGTCTTACGCCGACCAGCAAGGTGATACAGTATCCTATGGGGCAGGTTGGCTTCTCAATCTATAACACTTCTCTCCTGCTGTGGACAGAGCACTGATGATCCTGAACACTTTCGGGTCCTCTGGGGTGAGATACTTAATACAGGCTCAACACATATGATGTGGGGAGGAAATTTTAATGTTACTCTTGATCCAACGCTAGACTGATCACACCCGCTACGACACCACTACTCCAACGCACACCACACCCGCAACCACATCATCAATGACCATGATCTTGTCGATGCCTGGCGTGTCCTTCACCCACATGATAGAGAGGGGTCCTGTTTCTCCACTGCCCATTCCTCCTGGTCGTGTATAGATAGCTGGCTTCTCACTAGACAGTTAACCCCATGGTTGTCGCGTGCTTCTCAACTTTCTCGCACATACTCGGACCATTCACCGGTGCTCATCACTCTTACACCCCCCATGAAGAATCGCCATACCTGTCCTGGCACTTACCCCTGCAGGCCCTGTTGGACCCTGTGTTCAGGACTGAACTTGAACAAGAACTGATGAAAATTCGGTCATGCAGTACTCCACGGTCTGGGAGTTCTTTAAGGTCACCGTGCACGGAATCTGCCTCGCCAAAAGCAGGGTGGTCCTGAAGGACATTTGCTCCACACTCCGTAACCTAGAGATTGAGCTCAAACACACTGAAAAACAGATACGGACTACTCCCACCCCAGATTTGAAGGCATGCCTGAGGGACCTGCTTACTGACTTTCAGGAGACGGCCTGGAGGGAATGTAAGTTCAGGGGGAAATATCACCAAGCTCGTCACTATGGGGAGGGAGAAAGACCGGGTAAAGTGCTAGCGTCTCTGATTTGCCCACCTAGATTCTCCAACACCATCCTTGAAATTGACAACGAGAATGGTCAGCTGCACAGAAATACCCCAGATATAGTTGCCGTCTTTAAGCGCTTCTACAAAACCCTGTACACTTCACATTGGACGCAATCCATCGATTTCACTCCCTTCTTTGAGGACACCGCAATTGCTTGGCTGGGGGACACTTCAGAGGGAATTCCTCCTCACGCATCTTGAGGACGAAGAGATCATAACCACCATAATGCAACTGCAATCCGGAAAGGCCCCAGGACCAGACGGTCTCCAGGCTGAATTCTATAACACCTATCGCCATATACTCATCCCCGTACTGCGGCATGTCTTAAAAGAGGCTCGCAAAACTGGCATATTGCCCCAAACAATGCGAGAGGTGTTAGTAATATCCCTACCGAAGCCGGGCAAGCCGACTACACAATGCGACTCATATAGGCCCCTCTCCCTAATAAATATCAATGCTAAAATCTTAGCGAAACTGATTGCGAACCGCATTAGCCCCCTCATGACTGCCCTGGTCCTCCCTGACCTGTCGGGGTTTGTACCAAGCAGAGGCACATCCCACAACTTGCGCACCCCATTTGCTGCCCTGCAAGACATTGACCCTGACACGAACGCGGCGGCTGTCTTCCTTGACGTCACCAAGGCGTTCGAATATCTAGAATGGGATTACCTTGCATTTGTCCTGCAGCGTATGGGATTCGCCGCCTCCTTTTTAGCTTGGACTAACCTGTTATATATAGGCCTGCAGGGCAGCATTATGGTCAATGGCGCTCGATCCACCTCCTTCACAATAGCCAGAGGCACTAGACAGGGATGCCCCCTTTCATCTCTCCTTTTTGCCCTGACTATTGAGCCCCTGGATACCAAAGTTCGCCAGCACTTCCGTGACCATGCCCTCATATATCCAGAGAGACAAATACTAATCTCATTATATGCTGACGACCTCACCCTCTACCTCCGCAATCCAGCAGAAAGTCTCAACCCCATTCTCAGACTACTCATTCTCTTTGGTCACCTCTCTGGGGTCAACATAAATTGGGGGAAGTCTCAGATTTACTCCCTCACTGACGCCACAATGCAGTTCACACCCGACTACCCCCTCACGTGGTGCAAAGACACAATCACATATCTCGGCATAGTCATTACTCGCAATCGGAGTGAGTTGATGACAGCCAATTATGGGCGAACGCTTGACCTCCTTACTGAAAATATTACCAGATGGATTGCGTGCCAATCTCACTGGCTGGAAGAACCTCCCTTATTAAAATGGTGCTATTACCCAAATTGCTTTATTTTTTCATTAATATCGCCTACGCCCACAGCAGACACTTCTTTAAAGCCCTACAATCTCAACTCATCCGCCTTACATGGGGAGGGAAACAAGCCAGGCTGCGATGGGACACTCTCACTCGGCCCTTCAGTGCCGGGGGTTTCGAAGTATGAGACCTGGAATTATATTTCAGTTGTGCCCAGGCTCAGTTTGCAGCGTACTGAGTAAACCCCCCTTACATTCCCCACCTGGAAATGGAAGATGGATACGTGGCCCCAACCCCTTGCTCTGCTTACTTAAGCGCACCCGCCATCCTGAGGGGCCTAGCCTCCACCACTGTACACTGCACTACCAGCGCTTGGCGCAATCTGGCCAGCCGTCTCAACGCACCCATCCTATACTCCCCTCTGCTTCTCCTCCATGGAAGGCTTGACCTCCCTGTTACACAAGAAGGAGGCTGCCGCCAACTCCTCCAGAAACTTTCCATCCAGACCTTGGGTAAACTCTATATCAATGGCACATTCTTCACCAGTGAGGATTTCTTTGGCAATACCCTACATTCCCCCCTGGAGCGTTTTTTCTATGTTAGGCTGCGACAGGATGCAAAGGCCCTCACCCCGAACTTCCCACAGGAACCCCCCCATCATGTCTCCCTTACATGCCCTCCTACAACAAGCCACCCCTACACATGTGGTATCGCTGCTATACCGTACTACTCAAAAAGAACGTGCGTATGACCCCCCTCAGCTAGGGCACGCTGGGAAGAGGACCTGGGCTCCTCCCTTAATGATGACCAGTGGTCCTTCTGCTGCAGCCAAACTGGAAATATTTCTGCTAGCAGCAGGTTACGCATCATTCACTTCAAATACATTCACCGCCTTTATTATAAACCTACACGCTTGAAGTGCCTCCGCGACAATGACCGTTGTGACCGCTGCGGAAGTGAAGGAGAGGATTTCAGACACTTAGCTTGGAACTGCCCCATACGGTGCTACTAGACGGAGGTGTTGACAGCGCTCAACCATATGACAGGGTTACACATTCCCGACGACCTCCTAATTATGATTCTAGGGTACACTGAGGCACCAGTTGCTGCGGTGCGGAAATATGTCTCCCTAGCGCTCCTTCTCGCTAAGAGGCGAATCGTCTGCAGGTGGGTTAGAGGGAGAGCTCCCAAATTTAAGGACTGGCTGCAAGATCTTATCTATTGCCAAGACCAATAACACACTTATGCCGAACTCTTGCCACCGTCCTCTCGTCCACGGGACATATGGGTTCCCCTCCAGACATATCTTCTGGAGCAGACCACCACCACAGACACAGCCACCGAGTCTCGACCTGACGACGATGGGTCAAACGAAGAAAGTGCGAACTAAAGCATATTAAGTCTCACTCTGGCCAGTGGACAACACCCAGTGGGACAACAGGGACTATGGAAGAGTCACTCAATCAGTCGTTCGTTTAATCTTTATTCATCTATCAAAAGATAGTCATAAAAGTACATCGAACAAAGAAAAAACATGTTTTGTACATGGGTACAATCAAATTGATAAAATAATTTCATTTCCTATATTAAAACCGTACATCCAAGTTCATATTAGTACATCACCAAAAATCAAGCCATAAAAATTACACATAAAAAATCTAATACTAATATTCTAAAATTCCAGGGATCATGTCATTTCCTTTCTGCTAGATACTCATAGATTTTCTCATTATAGCAGCTTTCAGGATAAACAGTGCAACACTGTAACAAGTCAGGGGATCACCCAATGTCACCTAGAATTTCAACGCTTCTTTGTGTGACCTGATATGATGGGTGAGAAAAAGAGGCTTCAGATAAAAACATCTAAAATTCTTATAAAAATGACAAAATAGCAAAAAATGCATTGTACTCTGCTTACTCCTGTTGTCACATGGACATGGTATATCTTCAGGCGGATGAACCCGCATACTAGGGAAAGCTACAAGGTAATGAGCAATGCCACATCTTAATTTAATTAGCACAAATACATGATGGGCGTAGGTCACATATGACAGATAATTTTGTGTGCTTGCCTCTATGCAATTTGATATATACTGTACAACAATAGATTTGTCTTTTTCCGCCTTAGATCTCAGGTCCAGCCTAAGTTCTAGAAATGTGTTTTCAATCTCTTTCTTTGTGTACATCAGTGTTTTAGCAATTTCTGACTATATCGTTACCTTATACACGTTTTCCAGAGTGGAATTAATATATGGTATTTTAAGTGCAGTATGCAATTTAAGACAATCTAAAATAATTTCTTTTGTAAAAGCAGTTTCTTCCCTTTTCCATACTGAGTCTCAGAATACTAATGGTTGTACCAATAGTAGGTCTTCAATAAGCTGAAGACCCACCTCATAATGTGCAATGGTGTTTGAAGCAGATGGTGGTGGAAGAGTCACTCATGTTGCTAACAGTACGTTCATGTTATCTGAATGGTCGACTTATCATGTCAACAATGTTAAGTGGTAATGTTTATTTCTTATGGTTTGTCTATTATGCTCATGGACCTAAAAAGATATTGGCCATAATGTTTCATTTGACGTGGCCGGCCCGAAGTGGTTGTAGGCGGCTTGCTGTGTACTTTTACACTACCTATACTGCTATACCTGGTCCCACATTGCGCTGCCGTCCCGAACAGGGTTGTAGGCACCATGCCATGTTCAATAACTCTAGCCTACAATAAAGGTTTTTGAAAATCAAAAAAAATACTGGTATGGGTCTGTGAATGGGTTTGTGAATGGTTGTGTGGAAGTGGGAGTAGATGTATAAAAGGTTCTATGGGGGTGCAAGTGGGTGTGGCAGTGTTTCTGTGGATGGTTTCATCAATGATTCCATCAGTGATGTCACTGACCATGCCATGAGTGATATTTTAAATATTTGAAAGGTTTTATATAGCACTGGCTAGACCCGGGGGTATCAGAGCGCTTTACATGTGCAAAAAACAAGATAACAGTACAACAGGACAAAGAAAGGAATGTTCAGTAGCTGAGTATAAAAGCAAGTTAAATCAAAACTAAAATGAGCCGAGGGTAATATACATGAAAAGGTAATCCACGGATGTCTATAAACATAGAAACAACAGTAGCAGATACATTTACATAGGGAGAGACAGAGGGAGAAAGAAAGTGGGGTACAGGGGAGGCATACTTCAGACGTGGTGCAGTGTGGGGGTTCTATCCTAAGATCACTGACATATCAATCTCAGCCGGTGTATGGAGGTTGATAAAACAATATATTGAAGACGAAGATGACCGAAAAAGTTTCACATAGTATGGGTTGGTAATTGTTCTCGGGAACAGACTGATTACTAAGCAATAGATAGATATATGTATAAGTTAGTATAACCAACAGAAGCTGATGTTTTATGCCAATAAATATATAGAAATTAAATATTTGGTGTAGTTGCATTGCTAATACCACTGAAGCCCTAGAGTTTGATTTTGATGTTGAATTGTTCTTTTTTTTATTTTTATGGAAAGATAAAAAAAACGCAGAAAAAAAAAGATGGAAAAAGCTAAAAAAATAAAAGGCCTGGGTGAGTAGCTCCCTGATGCCAATGGTGTGTTCTGCTGGTCTAGATGCTGGAGTCAGCCCTTCAGCACCCATTTATCACACATCCTGTGGTTTGGAGCAGATCGCCATCTTTCCTTGGGCTCTTTCGGGCATTTATAAACAAGATCACATTGTGCAGAGGAGGAAGTGGGAGGTGAAGCAGACAGCTCCTCACCATCAGCAAACCTGGAAATATTACAAGAAGGTGTCGCTAACAGATGCTGTAGAGACTGTCCACAACCCATGTTTAAAGCACCTGATCACAACACATTATAAATCCCTGTTTCTCGGTATCCAGAGGGTTGGAAGGCCTAGGGCTGAGAATGGGCACTGCGGTACACAAAAGATGAGCAGGGTGGTGTAGTGGCCGCCATGTCTCCCCAAAAGGCGGAAACTGCAAACCAGTCAAAATATAAAAATAAGTAGTGATGGAAAATCATAATTTGTAAAGTCTCGGAAAGCAGAAAGGCATCGAAAAGGTCGGAAGGAGCACCAAACAGAACATTCAGGAAAAGCCTCAAAAATAAGAATAAAGCTAGCAGCAGCAGCTGAGAAAATTTGTAAAGTCTCGGGAAGCAGAAAGGCATCGAACAGGTCTGCAGGAGTGTCAAACAGAACATTCAGGAAAAGCCTAAAAAATAAGAATAAAGCTAGCAGCAGCAGCTGGGAAAATTTGCAAAGTCTCGGGAAGCAGAAAGGCATCAAAAAGGTATGTAGGAGCGTCAAACAGAACATTCAGGAAAAGCCTCAAAAATAAGAATAAAGCTAGCAGCAGCAACTGGGAAAATTTGTAAAGTCTCGGGAAGCAGAAAGGCATCGAAAAGGTCTGCAGGAGCGTCACACAGAACATTCAGGAAAAGCCTCAAAAATAAGAATAAAGCTAGCAGCAGCTGGGATAATTTGTAAAGTCTCGGGAAGCAGAAAGGCATCGAAAAGGTCTGCAGGAGCGTCAAACAGAACATTCAGGAAAAGCCTCAAAAATAAGAACAAAGCTAGCAGCAGCAGGGATAATTTGTAAAGTCTCTGGAAGCAGAAAGGCATCGAAAAGGTCTGCAGGAGCGTCAAACAGAACATTCAGGAAAAGCCTCAAAAATAAGAATAAAGCTAGCAGCAGCAGGGATAATTTGTAAAGTCTCCGGAAGCAGAAAGGCATCGAAAAGTGTGCAGGAGCGTCAAACAGAACATTCAGGAAAAGCTTAAAAAATAAGAACAAAGCTAGCAGCAGCTGGGATAATTTGTAAAGTCTTGGGCAGCAGAAAGGCATCGAAAAGGTCTGCAGGAGCGTCAAACAGAACATTCAGGAAAAGCCTAAAAAATAAGACTAAAGCTAGCAACAGCAGCTGGGAAAATTTATAAAGTCTCGGGAAGCATAAAGGCATTGAAAAGGTCTGCAGGAGCGTCAAACAGAACATTCAGGAAAATATGAGAGGTCAAAAGCAGTGCATTTCAGGGGGTGCAAGTTAAAGGTCACTCAGCTATCTATACTTGCTGAATTTTACTGGTTTTGTAAGAGTCAAATCTGAGCCTAACTATAACATTACTGGAACCTTTGCTTATCTTCAGGGAATTTCTAAGGTTTTTTCAATGTTAATTCCTAACTATAAAGTCCTTGTAACCTTAGTTTTTTTCAGTGAATTCCTATGGGTTTTTAATTAGTAGTTGTGTTTGTAGAGTGGTGGAGAAAGGGGGCAGGGCCTCCAACCAGCTCTCAGAAATCCTGCTGTGTAGGACTTACAGGAGGTACCGGGAGGGCTGCTTGGCCCCCAAGGTCCCTCAGGGGTAAAGTGAACTTCATCTCCTAACCAGTAATGCACCAGGAGCCATGTTTGCAGAGTCGTGGAAAAAGGGTGTGTGGCCTCTGAAGACAGGTAACAGGAGAGTACTTGGCCCCAAAGGATGTCCATGGGCGTCATCTACCTCATCTGTTATATCCATTAAGTCCCACACAGCAGGACTGCTGAGAGGTTGCCAGAGGCCACGCCCTGTTGCAGGGATTCTGCCCCAAAACAGAACTATGCGTAGGCTTATAGAACAGTGGTGTATAGGGACTGAGTCATCCTACCATCTTAGTACCCATGAGCCCAGAACCTACTAGCTATAGTGTCTCACTTGCTGTCCTACTCACTCACTGAGAAACAAATGATTAGACATCCCAGAACACAACACTCCCAGATCTCTCAGGAATTGTGGTAACAAGACTTACACTTTCACTCGCACTCTTGTACTTGTCCATAATAAGATCTGATAGAGACACAGAACAGTTTAAAATATTTATTTTAACTAACATGCCCTAACATGCATTGTATGTGTCACAATAAGCAGGCAAATGCATAGTACAAATACAGTCAGCATAGTAGCTAGTCCATACATCATGAAGGTAGATGTCGTCATGGAAAAACAATAGAGCCTAACCTCCCTCCCCTTGCTAAGTAATATTATTGTTTTATATTAGAAGATCTCTGGGTTTTGTGAGCAGGCCCCATACCTTAGCCTATAGATGATAGATCTACGTCATAGGTGCTGTCTCGCTCTTCTCCCTGGAAAGTTCCCTCTCCAAGTGTCTGCTACCTATTCATGTATTCTAATAAAACCAAAGTAAGTTGTCCACACAACATCTTCATCAGTATGTTTTGTCTAAGGGCTAAGGCCTGGCCAGAACAAAATAACAAGGGGCGTTGTTGTTCGACCTTGCTCACAATGTTCAGTCAAAATCCTAGGAACCTGCAGAGAGTGAACACAGCGATGAGTTCTCATGTGAAAACAGCCATAGAAATTATTGTAAAAATAAAGTTGTGTAGTATCGTGTGCAAAGGTGCAGCCAAGTTGCAGCATGCTCATGCTAACTTGAAGAAAACGACAATTTCCCCATGGGCCCTGTGACACCGTCCCCTTGGTCAGGTCGGTAGCACTGGGCTAAAACAAAATTCAAAGGTAAGCAGAGGCAAAGTGTCTTAGTGGTATCCCAATTAAAATATTTTTTTACTCAAAAAAATCTTTCCAAAATGTAATAAATAGCCTAATGGGCTCCCAAAACTATATCCAATCCCATGCAAGTCTTCAGAGTCAAACATGTTGCGGGAAAAGCAGAATGCCATATACTCCAGTATTTTGCCTGAACCTTCCATAGTAAAAAGGTATGCCATCCAATTATGTAAGTCAAACTAGCACACATGCTCCTCATATCCAGAGTCCGTTAGGAGCATATCAGGACAACCTGCATTAACTTCGATGAAACAGCGGCAACTGGACTGGGCGAGGCAGCTCCACAGATCGAGCAGATATTGCGGAGCAGCTGTAGAAGTACAAGTATGCCGCAAATCAACAGCTTCATTAGGGGAAACCCTCTGAAGGCGCTGGAAAAATAGAATGGATGAACGCAGGGATTACTCTAAAAATAGTCTGAAAGGAGGTGACAAGTCCAGATCACAGAAGTTTAAAAAAGTTGGCAAGGCCCTCTGTATCAGACGCATTAAATATTTGGTGAATTAATTCTACAAAATGGGAGTTTTCTGTTAAGCAGTGACTGAATCTCACTTGCGGCTCTTGCCACCTGCATTTCGAAGGTCTCACAAGCTGATGTGAGAGCCACTTATTGTTGAAACAATAGTGCTTGGAGTCTGTTTAGCTTATTGAAATCTGTTTTCAAAGTTGGAATGGAAGGCCAAAGCGAACTATCTACAATCCCATGCAAGGGTCGAAACAGGACATTGCGGCAACATGGAACACGTTGCAAAACTGTTGCTATATACGGGATGCCTGGCCCTGTTGTGATTATTTAGAAGCAGATAACTGACGTTAGAAAGCAAAGTGAGTGCGGGAATAATAGCTGGAACCGGGGTCCCCTTTAAAAAACAAGATAAATTAGGGGCAAAACGTTGAGGCACCGTGAAGTTTTACTTGTTTGCAGACTAGGGACTGTCCTACTGTAGAATCACAATCCTCCCCTGTAAGGAAACCTCATCTGCTCGTTGACATCGAAAGGTGAAAGGCAGCAACCATAATGCATGACTATAGCTACTCCCGAGCGGTTCATATCTATCAACCGTATAGTCTTTCATGCAGACCGTGAACTGAAAGAGTGAGATAGGCAATGAAATATCCCCATGTATTAACCACACAGCTGAATACGTTTCTGCTACAGAAAATGGTAACTGTTATAGTTGTTCAATATGTAACAATGTGTACGTCGCATCCTTCATTGCCACAATTTCTGTTTATCTGTCAAATTAAATGTAAAAACGGTGCAGAAGCATTCAGGTACTCCCATGGTACTTTTTCACTTTTGAGTGTTTGCAAGGTCCAACCAAATTGCATTTCAGAACGTAACTGATTTTGACCATGATACAAAAGAGACACTTCATTTTGAACAATGTCAATGACTGATGACACACTATAATACAAAGTGTATATAGAACAAGACAATGTATTAATACTGTTATCCAAAACTTTTTCAAAATTATCTTGGTCAATTTGGCGCACGTGCACTGCAGCTTCCAGCTGTGATAGCTTCCAAAATTCATTATATGCCGCATAAACAAAACGTTTTGCAGGAGGGGACTTTGGACTCAAACCAAAATCAGCAGGATCCACTTCACTTGATAAAAGAGAAAGATATTGTTTCACAGATGACAATGTGGAATGTTGCAACCATTATTGATATAAGTTACCTACAAAACATGTGGTAACTGTATGAGAATTTGGAAAATGAGGGCCAGGTCTACTTTGTGTAAACCCTTTGTGGTATTCAAAAAGCAAAATTGACATTCATTTGAGCTCGTTGGCCACAATATCCATCCCAAGGGGTCAATATTGAGACAGTTGAGTGTGCCATTCTGAAACATGACAGTTAATTCCTCAATTGAGTTGTTAATATATGTTTGGCATGTGTCATAAGCAACCAATGATGGAATCAAAGGAGTATTCCGATTTTTAGCTGTGGCTAAACCAAAACTCACAGTCTGTTGTACCATCTCATTTAAAAATATGAGCTGAGATGGTATCAGAGACGCGTGATGCAATGATTCAGTGCCCTGTACTTGCCAATCTTTGGTACCTCAAATGGATTTTTAAATCAACCGTGTCCTTCCAATAATCATAACCTTTCATGGACAAATCAGTTATGAAGGACAAGGAGTAGACTAATTTAGTATGGGTCAGCCATAAATTTGGTTCAGGAGGGTATCTTCAGTTTCTAAAAATAGGATGTAGGGTTAGAAAGATAGTAACCAGTAAAATACATAAATTTACTTCCTTGGGTCTTTAAGCTCCCCCGAAAACAGGGTCGAACAATATTCCCACTGGGTATAATTAAAATACAGTCTCTGTATTGGTTTTGTGCAAAAAATGATGGCCATAATGTTGGTAACAGAATAAATCAGCATAATTTGCCGAATTCAAATACAAATCCTAAGTGTCAAAAACAGTATAATATTTCAAATCTGAAAACAATGAATAAGCAGCGTTAACATCCCAGTCTTCAGAGTTTATTCCGGGCAAAACCACATTTCATAAAGAAACGCAAAATACGTATAGAATGTTCAAAGTCTCTGTCGGGCCATGGATATTGAATTGTACTTTATCCCAAACTATGCCATCAACATTTCTGAATGCTGAAATATTAACTAGGGTTTGATCTCTTTTCATTTTATGAGATGATGTGTGAGGGGCCAGAACTCCATTAACCAAGTTCACAGCAGAGCATTCAGGTAAGTTATGGACATTAATAAACAGGAAAAACACAGTCACGAGTCCAATCCACATAAAGAGGAACACCATTGTCAGCACTATCCGGATGTATGTCCAGGGCGGGACCAGGTAAGTCTTTTTGAACCAGTATAAAGCCTGACATGTGAAGGGAGCTTTACCACAGCTGATGAATACGAAGATGTATCAAAAGAAAAGCTACCACGGTCCATATAGTAACCACTGGACCCCAGCTGAAACAACGGGGCTGTTCTGCATTGGAATGTGAATGAATTGTACTTTCAGGAATGTCAATTATAACTTCAACTGGAGGAGAAGCATACTCAATATTCTCAGTTATAGGTGTAGAAGGTAAAACAGGCAACAAATCAATGGAAGATTCCATCTCAACCTCCATTTGTCGGGGATTAGTCGAGGAAAGAGAAGCCATCAGATTAAGTGAAATATCCTGGCATGGAATGATTGTGGCAACTACAAAAGAATCTGGTGGTCTCAAAAAAAGGGGAGCAAAAACCAAGTTATCACAGCTCATAAAATTACAAACACCAAGCAAGTATCCAAGATATTGTAGTAAGGACTCCCTTAATATGTACATACATTGTTAAGTTAGCATAACCACGTTAGATGTTAGAAAGCCATCTTGCTGCTTTTGCGCACAGCACTGCGTTTACATGTTATTGCTTAAACAAACTGCTGACTCAAGGTTTGCCTCATACGAGAGCAATCTGTTGTTACCATCCCGAGCTCTGCGCAGCGACCTTGGTCTGTACATGGCGTGACAAAACAGTCTGGTTTGTTAGACAATGCATGTTTTCCACTCTAGGTTGATCGACCCACTATTTAGCCATAATACACAGGCAGCTGCAAATACCTGAAAGTTGGTGCTTTTAATATCACAGACATCATGTTTAATATTCAGACCGAAGACGAGCCTTCCTGCGAGAAGACTCCTGATGCTCCTGTGATGTGATTTCACTAAGCTGATCTTTGAGGTATGGGGTCCCCTATTCAAGCCTAAGAGACCTTCTATTAGACTAACAATAATATTAGCTTCTTAATAAAGGGAAGGTGGTAGTATCCACTGTCATTATAACATGATCACCCCTTTTATATTCTATGGTATTGTAACGATGCTGATGGTTTTGATTTTAATCATTTGTCTGCTTGTATTAGCCAAAGTACTGCATCTTAGGACACGTGGTCTATAAAAATAAACTCTTTTTATTTTTACCGTGTCTCTGTTGATTCTTGTTGTGGACTGATGTGAGAATAATATACGAACAGGTATTTCCGATTCCCACCATTCCTGAGAGTACACTAAGTAGCTTGTTCTGGGTTGTCTTTTCATTGGGATCTCTGAGCCAAATCTCGGATAACGAATGGGACACTTATGCTAGCCGGATACTGGGTTCTGGGTTCTGAGGTGAGTTTCTGGTACACCACAATTCACTGAGGTCCTGGGGTTCTACGCATAGTTCTGTGTATAAGCAGAATCCCTGCAACATGGCGCACCTAACGTTTGGTCTATGAGTTGAAACGCCTTAGTAGTGCTTATATTAGTCCACAATACCCTCATTCTTGTTTCCGGATAACAAGTCTGACGGATTTTAAAACCTACCTATTTCTATTGATATAGGTTCCTTCAAGCTTAATCATTAAAAAAGGTTATTGAACCCTTGTGGTACTGCGTACTTTAAGTGTAGCTTGTCCTTATGGCGGTAGATATTGCGGCGCATAGCCGTGCAGCTCTGAAACGTCATTTGACGCAGTATGGGGTGCCGGACACTGGCATGGACGTCATCTTTGTGGTGGGAGCCGATGCGGCATATCCATATGAGTTGTTCTACTCTTGGGTGACGATTCCGGCGGTGAGTGCGGTTGATAATACCTTTCATACTTACACTGCAACTGCCGTGCCAGCGAACTATGTACCGTATAGGACACAAGAAATACCAATATCTGCTTGGCAGCATCTTATTTGGTTTAATGGCGCCCTTCCCCATGTGGTTATACCGCCGAGAATGGGCCCTTTATCAATTGCCGGGGCCACTTGGCCGGTACTAGCCGGATTTACACCTCATCCCCGTTACCTCACGGTGACGGTGGCTGAGTTGCGTGTACTGCACACTGCCCTAATTACGGTATATAGGGCGTTGGTGCAGTATGTATCGCGCAATATGCAGGCAGGGGCACCTGCTGTTGCGGGACAACCTACTGACCACCACACGGTGGTCATTAGTCCTGTTATGGTTAATTCTGTTATGGGCAAGCGCCCCCAAACTAGGGATGATTTCCCCTTTTGGCTTGCTGAAAAATTTGACCAAATAGAAGCGGTATTCCCGAATACATCTCCTGTGGAAAAACACAGGATCCTTACCATTAGTTTGCCTAAAGACTTGGTCCCTGACGTGGATGATTGTGTAAACTGGGGCAAGGTCTTTGCAGCGACGTACGCGCAGTGCTTTGGCACTCCGTCTATGATGATGCTGCCCTCCGTTATAAAACGTGTTCAAGACAACCACGGTGCGGAGTCTGCGATAGAATTAGGAATGCGGCTCCTCGGACAGTTTGAACTGGTGGCTACCATGATAATGGGTAACCTTAAGGGTGATGCGTTGCAGTTCCAAGTTCGTAATGAACTGAAGAAAGTTGCTGAGGAGGATAAGCCGCTGGAATTTGCGAAAATAATCTCGTGTGCGTACAGAGATTTGGGTCGTAGCTCTTTAGGGGTTAAGCCTGTGGTCAAAATTCCCGATATTAAGCAGATGGGTAAGGCGGAAGCCTCTGGTAAGGATGACCGTCCAATCTTTCAGAAACAGAATTGGCGGTCAAAACAACAGGGAAAGCAGCTGCAGCAGAAACAGGGCTCTCGGCCTGCCTCTCCCGTTCAGTCAAGTAGTGAACGCACTTATGATCTGCGAGATCGTGCTACTATTAAGTCTCCTGATAGATTTCAGGTTTCTGAACAACGTTCTCCTCATTCTTCACAGGAAACATCGGCTTCACAGTCTGGTGGCGGAGGCGGTGGCAAAGGTCGGGGTGCTCCACAAACACGTGACCAACCCCGACAGACTGAAGGAAAAGGCAAGCAGGACGAATTTGCACGACAAAGACCCCCGTTTCAGAAGAAGAAAGTGGCGGCTCTGACGGCAAGATATGCCTCAGATAGTGCGGACACAGCTTCGGAACCGGACATGGGCGCTGACGCTACTGGACAGCGCAGCGGAAATTACCATAGTCCGTCAAGCTCTGCGTCCATTTCTGGCGGCGACAGCAACTGATATAATGGTTACTGTTGAGACAGCTGACACCAGAGTGGCTCCCCCTGACAGACTTTATGAAATAGTCTTATTAATTGAGGGTGACATACAACGTACAATAAAGGGGATTTTTTGGGATAATCTGACTACCACCTATGATATCCTCCTAGCGGAGGCAGATTGGCCCCCAGCTTTCATTTTAGAAGCTCCTAGAGGGGAGGAGGTAATCCTCCCGTCCTTTGCGCACACGGTGCCTAAGGACCAGGCTGAAGTGTACGCTGAGGAGTGGGCGCTGGCGCTTGCGCCAGCGGTGTATCGTACTCAGGTGGGATGGGACCGGTTGTCCCCCTGCCATGAGATTCCCTTGCGGTCTATGCCCCAGCCTCAACCCAAATATCCCATGCGTCGTGAAGCTAGACCCCATGTCGCAGCAATCCTTGAACAATTGGAATATCAGGGTGTTATTGAAACTTGTGTGTCCCCTATGAATAACCCTTTATTCACTGTAACGAAGCCTGACGGCTCGTACCGTTTAGTTTTGGATTACCGGCACCTAAACTCCCATTGCCGGACCTGCGCGGTACAAAATACACACAGCTCGGCTCTTGTCGACAGTCTTGTGCGTAAAAGATTTAAAACGACACTTGACATTTCCAATGGCTCTTTTAGCCATAACCTGTCCACACTGAGTAGCCAGTGGACGGCGTTTACATCGGGCGGCAAACAAAAACAGTTTACGAGATTAGCCATGGGCTACAAAAATAGCCCTGGCGTCTTCTCCGCTCGCGTGGTTTCTCTCTTAGAAAGAATAGACCCCGACGCATACTCCTATGTTGATGATATCTACCTCACGGATGATGAGCTGATACCACATCTGTCTCGAGTCGACAATATTATAGTGAGTTTTGCTGACGATGGCTACAAATTCAATTTTGCGAAGTCTCACATCGAGGAATATACTGTGTTGTTTTTGGGCTACGAGCTCAACAATGAAGGTAAGGGACTGGCTCCCCACTTTCTGGAGAAGTGCGCATGTTTGCGTGCCCCTACAACGCTGAAAAAATTACAATCTTTGCTGGGCTTTCTGAATTTCGGACGTACGTATATTCCTGATTATGCCCAGCGTATCAAGCCGTTATACGCCTTGGTACAACCTTCTTTTTCGAAGTCTAGCTGGCAGCTAAAACACTCTGCTATATTACAGTTTTTACAGGCTGATCTTCTTGCTTCACAGTACTTGCTGACGCGTGATAATCGCACTAACCTGGTAATAAGAATAGTACCAGGCGCCGTGGGTTTCACGTATTTGACGTTTAATGAGGGTGATACAGTCCCCATTGTGTATAAATCACACTTGTACACCTCTGCTGAATTACGTTTTTCCACAGTCGAGAAAGTTCTGACTGCTGTACAGATGGCGATCCTTAAGGAACGTGCACTGTCGCATGGGAAACAGATTCTGGTTGTAACACCGTATCCTGCCTTAGAGGCAGTGACTAAAGCAAGTGTACTAAACTCTAAAGCTTTGCATCCACGGTGGATATAATGGGCCACAAGTTTGACATCACCAGATGTCACTTATATCTTTGACGCCTCATTTCAGACTCAGGAGTACTTGCAGTATGAATTCGTTCATCCGGCTCCTCTGTCTTTGCGCCCGCTCGAAGAATACCATTGTGTCATATACACTGACGGCTCGGCGCAGCCCGTGATTGGATCAAAGCATGCCTATTCTGCGGCTTGCGCAATTGTCGTAGGTACATTCGTAAATGGTGAATTACAATCTGATGCAGTGCATACGCAGTCATTGGGTGATTGTACCGCGCAATTGGCGGAGCTCCGGGCTCTGGTGCTTGCACTGGAGTTTGCTGATCCCCGAGTCACGACTCTTATAGTAAGTGACTCCTTCTATTGTGTCCAGTCCTACAATGACAACTTACACTTCTGGTCTCAAAACGATTACCGCGATACCAAAGGTAGCACAATTAAGCATAAACTGCTTTGGGTTCGAGTGGCAGACTTTAAAGAACGTCTCCCTCTTGTGAATGTTGTTCACACTCTTGGTCACCAACGACTTAGTGTCCATGCTGTCGGTAACAGCTTGGCTGACGAGGCAGCAAAAACCGCAGTGGCTACATACTTAGTGGCAGCAGTTACAAGATCCAAAAGTAAGATTGATGATGACATCTTGGCAGCTATTGCTGCTACAGAGAAGGGAAGTGATTACCCGAAGGGTTTTCCTTCTCGTTATTTTTATCATTTAAGTCCTGATAACGTCCCGTTAGTGAGGATTAACGACGTTGGTGACAGAATTATTCCCAACGCGGACTGCAGACCAGCTCTGATACTAGCAGCGCACGAGGGGTTGGCATCAGCCCACGCCGGCGTGTCCGCTACTATATCTCTGTTACAACAACGTTACTGGTGGTTTGGTTTATATAAACAAGCGTGCGCTTATGTCCTTGATTGTGACATTTGCCAACAGATTAAACCTTCAACTGTTGCGCGCCCACCACAAACACAGTTGTACATATCAAATAAGCCATTTGGTTGTGTTTATTTAGATCACTGCGGTCCTTTTTCTTCTGATACTGCGTACAAGTATATCTTGGTTGCAGTGGATTCGTGCACACGTTTTCTTTGGGTATGGCCACAAAGGAGTGCTGATTCGCGGACTGTCATCAGGGATTTGCGTGTCCTTGTGGGAACTTTTGCGTGTGGTACCTTCCATTCTGATCAGGGCCCTGCGTTCGCCTCTAAGGCTTACAAGGAGGCTATGAGAAATTTGGGGGTCCTAGTCAAATTTTCGTCCCCCTACCGACCTGAGGGTAATAGTGTGGTGGAGCGAATGAACCGTGACTTAAAGCAATCATTGACAGCACGTGTCTTAGGCACAGGCCGGAACTGGCTAGCCCATTTGGATAACGTCCAACGTGCACTTAATAATCTCCCTAGAAGGTCTCTGGGTGGGCGGACCCCGTACATGATGCTCTTCGGAATCAGAATGTTTGTTCCAGACCTTGATGGTCTAGACATTGCGGCGTCGACCGCACCCTTTGATGTAGATGATCACTGTGCTGTTTTGCAGAATCTACAAGAAGCCAGAGACACTCTTTCGAAGGAACACTTGCCCTCCACGTCTGAAGCTGAAGTTCAGATTCCGGTAGTCGGCTGGCTACCCCGAGTTGGAGACCTGGTCCGTGAGAAGGTGGAGAACAAGAAGGAGTTCGGCCCCTCTTACCGTGCACCGGTTCCAGTGCTTGGAGTGCAGGGTACAAGAACAGTCATTTTACCTCCACTTCCTGGTCGCAAAGAAAACAGGTACATCTCTATTGACAATGTCAAACTACAGCGAGTGGCCGATACTTCTTAGTATGACTCCAGCAGTTTCATGCCAGACGATGCAAAGAAATTCAATGTTGGTTCCTGCTTCTAACACCTTGTCTGATGTTGCCATCGAGATGCAGTCAGTAACTGATCCCCTGTTAATACCACCGGCTGGTGGTCTGCCTGACGAGACTGAGTATGCTTATCCTACAAATGGTCACTCGCCTGTTTTGCAATCTACGGCGCTTGACCAGTCCAGTTTTTCCTTTGACACTAATTCATTGCCCACCACTCCCCCTTCGAACATTGCTGTTTTTGCTAGTTGGTTTAAAAGACATTTTTTGGTTACCCCTTGGACATACATCTGGCTGTTGCTTTTCAGTATTTTTTTGTTTATGTCCATTGGATTCGTAATAGTGTTTTTCCGTCTCGTGGATGGCCACTATCTCAAAGAGAGATCAACAATTAGACTTATCAATGGAACTTTGGCCCCCCACTCCTCGTCCCACATCATGAAAAGAGACCAGACTTTTGTGAATATTACTGCCTGGCCCGTCTTGGATGGAATCGCGTGGGATGCTGTTAAATTTCAAATTCATGGGCCTACAGAGGTCATTAATGTACCTAATGTATTTCGTGTTTCTATGGGTGATGTGGTTAAGCAGAACATACGTTCTGATGATTGGGATGTTCACGCCATTGAAGCACTGTTTTCAGATTTGAAATATTATGCTGCTTTTGATGCTGAAGATTTATATGAAAATGCGGCTAACTATGCGGAACAGTATTGTTTTCAGCATTATGGAAATCACTTCCTGCATAAAGCGAATACATTTAGGAGTTTTGTAAATTTTACCCAATGGGAACACTGTCCCACCCCCTCTTTTGGCAGTTCACCTACATTAGTTGAAAAGTATACTTATTTTACTGATTTCAGTGTTTCCAACCCGGCATCCTATTATTTTAAGGTAATGCCTGAGTCTGCCTCAAAGGTTCGACTGACACACACCAAATTGCTTTATTCTAAGTCCTTTATGGATGAGTTGTCAATCAAAGGTTATGATCTATGGAAGGCTACTATTGATCTGAAATCGGTTTGGGGTTCCAAACCGTGGCAGGTTCAAGGAACTGAAGCTTTACATCGTGCCTGTCTTGTACCGAATCATATGTTGTTTTTAAATTCAACCATCTTCCAAACCACCTGTTTCGGATTGGCCACTTCTAAAAAACTAAATTCACCTTCTGTGCCGGATCTGGGCGCTTACCCCAATTGGGATAACCACACAGATCTGTCCCTTCCTGCTTTGCAGTCATTGGTTTCTAATACATCTTTCAATATTTCGAAATTTAGTAGTGAGGGATGGTTAATTTGGCAAAGCAGTTCAGATACCTGTCAACGTCGTTTTCTAGGGCTGAAACCTGGGTATACTAAGGAACGCGTAGACCCTAGGTTTGAGTCGTCACATACAGTAACTACATACTCTGTAGGGAAATTATGTCAGTCCTGGCTGCGACATTCCACCTTGGCATCTGTCAAAGTTCATTTATCAAAATTACATGACAAAATAGATTTGAATGATTTTGTTAAAGGTCCTGTGGGTGGCAGATCCAAAAGGTGGGCGTATGCTATTTACAACGAAGTATGGAAATTGTCGCAAATTGAGGCGGCCTCCAGATTGAGAGCTATTGATCAGGCTAATATGGAAAAGGTGTTAGCCGTTATTGACAACAGCATTAGCACTTTGTCTTCTCGAATTTATACATTAGACAATATTGTTTCTTCAATTGATGATATTGTGCATGATGATATGTCTGTGTTGTATCATGGTCAGAACCAGTTGCGTTCTGTTATGCAGTTTGCATGGACATTACAAACGTTAAAGGCAGGAAAGGTCCCCTGGGACTATCTGAATACGACATCTTTATTTCTTCCCTTTAACCTTACTGACAAACAGCAGTTCATGTCCATGAAAGATGCTACATATTCATTGTTACATATTGAAAAGTTGGAGCCGTTACCTTTTTCTGTGGCGGAATTGGATTCAGCCGTGTGGTTATTACATGGGTTGATCACTCTCCCGTTCGCGCTTTTTAAGTTTACGTCCTGTATGAAACACTATGCTCTGGGTAGATATGAAAAACTGGGTACCGCTTTCATACATGAGGTTTGGTCCCTCCCTTTTACGTATCGATGCACAAGAGACGGTACTGAGGTTTATCTGAAAGGTGAGGAATGTACAACGACACCTGATCATTCTGTCGTGTGTAGGCACATTCAGTTACACGGTGCATGCAATGTACAAGCCCCGAATTTGGCCTGCGTCCTAAAAGGTGTCCCAGTGCCCGTGATTACGCCATCTTTCACGCTGCTTGCAAACGGTAGTTATTTAATTTTGAATAATGAAGCTTGCTGCGGGATGTTAGTGGGAATCCCATATATAGTAACTGTATCGCAGATGGTTGTCTGCTTCAATAATGTTCTATTTCCTCCCCCGCATGGGCGGCTGGATGTTTCCATCTGGCCTTCGATTCCGACCTTGAAAGCAGAGTTCAACAAGATGAGCAGAATAAGGGCTCTTTTGTCCCAAAAGGAGGTGCCATTGACTTCCTCCCGAGAAACATTTGTCCTTCATGTAGCAAATACGCGCACTGAGGTACAGGCGCTTTTGAATACTGATCTCCCCCTGCATTTTGGAGCTTTGATCCAAACAATTTTCAATGCCTCGTCGACAACCGGCCTGGCTCATTTTTTTAAACTTGTGGGCTCGGGCCTCGTGACCTCCTTCCAAACTATTTTTGGTGTGATTCCGGCATTTTTTCATTCTATTTTCTCGAGCATCTTTGGAGGTGTCCCGCTGATTCTGGCGCTGGTGGCAGGTGTGCTTCTTTTATTTTTCGTACTGCGGAATGGCTGCTCTTTCTGCATCTTCTTCGTGACAGGATGCTTGACTATTATGGTTCGCTGCAATTGGCGACTTTGAGCCTGGAGTATGGATTATCCTTCCGGTACTCCTACTTCACCTGCGTACAGCCTGTCTTTCACTGCCTAGATTGTCCCTTTGAATGGCCTATGGATTTGTGCTTAACCAACACGGTGTCTCCGGTGCCGGATTATGATCGACTGATGAGGCCCTTAGTGTCTCACGAGTTTGCCTGTTCTGGTGTTCGGATTATGGCCTGTGGTGCGGCGCATGGTATCCTGGGTAATTGGGACATCGCAAGGGCTGCCTATGATTTCTTGGAAATTAGCTATCTGGAGGAACAATTCGGATGCCCTCTGATCGTGCTAGAGGCTCCGCTTATTGAAGAACATGTATGTTCCTTTTCTTTGATTAATTGGATGACTGAAACTTTTAGTGGCTCTGCAAACGATTTCTTGTTGGAAGCAGTTGCCACGTATGCTGCATATACGTTCATGGATTGAGTGAACTGTCGTCCACTATGTTTTTACTCCCATGTCTTTACCTGTGCCTATGGACTGCTGCCCGATGCCACATTTTTTTTTATTTTTTTTTCCCATTACACGTTTGAGGTTTTTTTGGTTTTTTGATTGAATACACATTGTTCTGCTCTGTCGAAACTGAACTCTGCGTTCTCTGTTTTCTTGCCTACTAAATAGTGCTTCGATCAAGGGGGCATGTAGTAAGGACTCCCTTAATACGTACATACATTGTTAAGTTAGCATAACCACGTTAGATGTTAGAAAGCCATCTTGCTGCTTTTGCGCACGACACTGCGTTTACATGTTATTGCTTAAACAAACTGCTGACTCAAGGTTTGTATCATACGAGAGCAATCTGTTGTTACCATCCCGAGCTCTGCGCAGCGACCTTGGTCTGTACATGGCGTGACAAAACAGTCTGGTTTGTTAGACAATGCATGTTTTCCACTCTAGGTTGATCGACCCACTATTTAGCCATAATACACAGGCAGCTGCAAATACCTGAAAGTTGGTGCTTTTAATATCACAGACATCATGTTTAATATTCAGACCGAAGACGAGCCTTCCTGCGAGAAGACTCCTGATGCTCCTGTGATGTGATTTCACTAAGCTGATCTTTGAGGTATGGGGTCCCCTATTCAAGCCTAAGAGACCTTCTATTAGACTAATAATAATATTAGCTTCTTAATAAAGGGAAGGTGGTAGTATCCACTGTCATTATAACATGATCACCCCTTTTATATTCTATGGTATTGTAACGATGCTGATGGTTTTGATTTTAATCATTTGTCTGCTTGTATTAGCCAAAGTACTGCATCTTAGGACACGTGGTCTATAAAAATAAACTCTTATTATTTTTACCGTGTCTCTGTTGATTCTTGTTGTGGACTGATGTGAGAATACTATACGAACAGGTATTTCCGATTCCCACCATTCCTGAGAGTACACTAAGTAGCTTGTTCTGGGTTGTCTTTTCATTGGGATCTCTGAGCCAAATCTCGGATAACGAATGGGACACTTATGCTAGCCGGATACTGGGTTCTGGGTTCTGAGGTGAGTTTCTGGTACACCACAATTCACTGAGGTCCTGGGGTTCTACGCATAGTTCTGTGTATAAGCAGAATCCCTGCAACAATATGATGAAAAAAGAGAGCACAATCTACGTGATAAATTGGTACATACGCGACCAATAGAGCAAGGACCAAGAAAAGCTGGGACATGCTGGGACTTACCGGCTGTCCAGGGACATTTTCCCTGTGGAGCGGGCGTCATTTGCCCGCAAACTAGTTATTCAAAAACAGTCGATATTGGAACCACCAGACGGTGGATACAGAAAACCTTTACCAATTGCAACAGCAACAACTTGATCTATCTGATACAATGCCCCTGCAAATATCAATATGTGGGGATGACAACTCGCAAAGTTAAACTAAGGATGTTGGAACACAAAAGTACATTTAGATGTAAAAAAAAACAACACCAGATTGACAAGGCATTTTCTTGAATTTAACCACCATGCAGATAAATTCACATGGACAGTTTTGGAAAAACCCTATATACCATCTCTTTTGAGTGATAAAGCCAGGTTTCTCTTCAATAAAGAACAAAAATGGGTTTTCAAACTACATAGTGACAGTAAGGGCCTGAACGATGGCATACAATGGACAGCCTTATAAAATTTGTTGTGACTTCAAAACAAATGAAAGGTACAGGGCTTTGTGTAGTAGTTATTACCACTCACTCGGCCCCTAATAAATAAATAAAAAACTATGTCACCAAGAAACTTTGTCACAACTAAAAAAACTATGTCATGAGTATGGCCTATGGCTCACAATAGTAAGTCACTTCCACTATTTTTTGATTAGTTTTGTCAATTTTCTGGCGATACATTAAAAAGACACCATTATAGCTGAAAGAAATGGCAAAGTATGCAAATGTATCCAGTACTAATCAAGAAGTTGCTAATATGTTTTTGTCTTCCAGCTTCAGGCGACCTGATATATTTATATGTGATATATTTAATATTTTTGGCAGCTTGATGCCATGTTGTGGCCTTTTTGCTGGATTAGCAGATAAAGCATTTTTCCCATGTTTTACACCAAAGCCTTCTAGCACACAAACGCCTTTAGGAATGAATGACAACAAAAAGATACTATGAAATGATCTATAAAGGCGATTTTTCTATTAACATCTTCTAAATTAATAGCTCATTAAAAACAACCACTTCTAGGTATGGTGACGCAAGTCAGTGGTCCTTAGGAAAGATCTTGTCAATTGCAAGATTTTATATTCTAAACTACAGCTTCCGGGCTTTGTTGCGTCATTCTGTAGTTAATAATTACGACATTTTGAAGCACCAAAGGGTCGCGGGTGATTTAAAAAACAGGTCAGTCAAGTGCCTCGGTACCTCCCACTGACTCAGGAGAGTCCGAGGCACCGACGGAGAGGTGAGTGGCGCGGCACGCGCTGCCCGTTTATTTGCTTTTTTTTGCTTTTTTTCTCTCTTCGTTATACTACTGAACCTCGCTACACAGCGAGTACTCTCATGCAATTTACACGCATTGAAGAAAAGATAATCTTTCATACTTTCTAAACTGCCTGTTCGATGCAATAGACACTAAGCAGGCTACCGCGGCGTTAAAGACCTGCCGCTTACTAAGAACTAGCTTCAGTGTTCTCTTTTCTCTTTAGACTACGGTTTTTGTTAAACAACTATTGTAGCTCTAGAGACTTGTTTATTTGAACTGGCTCTGGCACTTACATCCACGGAGCTTTCAAGTAGCAAAGATTAAAGGCGCAGTCCTGAGCATTTTTTACTATATATAAAGGCGTAGAAACACTCTATAAACAGAATGTATCTCTAAATGGTTTTGGGATCACCCCATGCGTGGAATATCCTTAAAAACAGTTAACAATAGAAAACACTGGGGTTCAGGCTCTTTAGAGCTAAGAGTTAATCGCTCTGCTTTGCCCGTACCAAACATAAATTTAAATGCATTAGACGCTTGTATAAGAAAAAGACAATGGGCCATATGTAGATAAATTATATTTACCGATTCATAAATTCCGAATTTTACCGAATCGGTATTCATGAATCGGTAAATAGTATGTAGGTTAACATTCAGTATAAATTACCGAATCGGTAAAATTCGGTAAATGAATACCGAATCCACAATACCGGCCGGAATCATGAAGCGGTATTTACCGAATCGGATTTTACTGAATCGGTAATTTAGAAATCGGTAAAGATTAATCGGTATTTACCGATTCATGTGTACCGAATCCTTCTTTTTGGACTCCTACATCTCAAATGCATGAATACCGGTCGGTAACGGGATATTTACCGAATATCGGCCGTTACCGACCGGTATTTAGCTACCTACATGAGGCCCAATGTGTAGTAATACAGTGATCTCATTTTGGTTTTTCACTTTGAGTTGTTACAGACATTAGACCAAACAATGGTTGTGTTCAGTGATTACAGAACTCGCGTTGGCCAGTCAGTATTAATAATAAAGCGAATATAAGAAATACACTGCTTTTTCGACATATCCAGTCTCCTGAGATGGTTTTTCGAGTGTTTTCCTTGTGTAAAAAGGTGTCCACCAAAGAATAGAGTATTATAAAACATGATATACTCTTGATGGGGAACATTAATTGAATATAATTTTATCTTTTGTTCCCCTCATAAGCCAATTTTACTTTCCTTACAGGGCGGGGTCTCCCATACCAGAGTTTTTACCGAGTGAGGTGAGGTTTATATCTCATACAAGACAGGTGAGTGCACCGGCCTTAAATTGATACGGCGGTGCAGTAATGGAATTGGTTAGAATATATATAGCCAATGAACAGCATCTAGTTATGATGTACATGATGTGGTGAGCATCTATAACTGGTTTATCATTTCACAAATAGAATATATGTGCTTGTCTTTTACAGGTGTGAAGATCACTCCGCTTGTTTTGAGGTATTATCACAAAAAAGGTTGTACTTGAGGATAACTTCCAGCAAATTTCACTTACCTTAGAATGCAGTAGCAATCTATTGTTTAGGTCCTGAAGAAAGCCGGGGCAATGTGCCCTGAAGGCTGAAACTAGTTGACCATACTGTAAAGCGGCCTATTTGTTGAAAGCTGCTGTTGCACTATTTTAATAGGATTGGCAGAGATATTTGTATTAAAGTTTTTTTTCTCTCCAAAATCCTTTTTAATCTCACTGATATGCACTGCACTGATAATTTCTATCACACAAGCTATGGATATCCATTTTGAAATTTGTAAATAGATGACCAAAATGGTCCTTCTTTTCTTCTTCTTGTACCTCCTTCTGTCGGTATTTCTGTGGCCTGGTCGAAACCCGATCCACATGACTTCCCTCTGTGATCTGGAGGAGTCGTGGTAGGAAGGAAGGATATCCAAGTGATTACACTGACCTCCCTTGGTAGTTGATGGAAATCCTATCATCTTGCGAAGGTCGTTTCTCTTATCTATTTAATTTTTTCTTTTTTCATCATATCTTGGATACTTGCTTGGTGTTTGTAATTTTATGAGTTGTGATAACTTGTTTTTTGCTCCCCTTTTTTTTGAGACCACCAGATTCTTTTGTAGTTGCTATTAATTGTATTGGGGATTAAATCTGTAGTTTGGTCGTTAAACTTTCCCTAGGAGCCTTTCTCCTTTTTGGAGGTGTATTGAATGGAATGATTGTGAGCATACTATTCAGTATAAGCCATATGGTGTCACTTGACATGCTCGATTGAAATGTAACGATTTTCCTTGCGACCAGGTAGTATAGGCACAATCACAGTATGGGTGCCTTTTAAACAAAGGACTTTGACAGGTGCACTGAATGATGGATCAAATTCTTTCTTGTTCTCCACTTTCTCTCGGACCAGATCTCCAACTTTAGGAAGCCAGCCAGAAACCGGAATCAGCACAGCTGCATCCGTGGAAGAGGGCAAATGGGCTTTCGCTTGTGAATCACAAGCCTTTTGTAGATCCTGTAACATAGCACAATGGTTATCTATGTTAAACGTTGCGGCAGCCGCCACAACGTCTAGATCATCAAGGTCTGGCACAAACATTTCAGTGCCAAAGAGCATTTCATATGGGGTCCGCCCACACAAAGATCTTTTAAGGAGATTATTAAGTGCACCTTGAACTCCATATAGATGAGTCAACCAGCCTCGACCGGTACCTAATACTCTCGCTGTTAAAGATTGCTTTAAGCCACGGTTCATCCGCTTCACAACAGAATTGCCCTCAGGCCTATATGGAAACAAAAATTTCACCTGTCCCCCCCCCAGTGACTTCATTGCATCCCGGTAAGCCTTAGAGGCAAAAGCAGGACCTTGGTCAGAATGGAAGGTGCCCCAAGCAAATGTCCCTACACAGACACGCAAATCTTTTATAACAGTTCGAGCGTCAGCACTACGTTGTAGCCAAACCCAAAGGAAGCTGGTGCACAAATCCACTGCAACCAAACATATTTACATGCCAGTTAGTACAAACCACGTCACCAAAAACATTGCTGTAAAAGGGAAATTGTCTCTGTCAAACTGGCATGTGCAGAAGCAACTCCTTCATGTGCAGCCACTATTTAAGAAAGTCTGCGGTCCTCGAGAATCAGCCATTCCCCAACGGATTGAATAGTCACATATAAAATTTGATCAGACGACAAGTGGCATGTATAACATGGAGGGAAACCTTGGGGAGACTCTGTTCCCTCCTTCGAAGCAGCTATAGCCTCTAGAATATCAACATCAATTTTAGTTATTTGCGCTGCCTTTAGAATCACAAAATTCATTTTGTGTCCAGAGGATCAAATTGTCATTGAAGGATTGTAAACAGTAAAACGAATCACACACTACAAGTGTCGGAACAGCTGAATCAGCAAATTCAAAAGTCAAAAGCAAAGCATGTAGCTCTTCCAATTGAGCCATGCAATCTTCAAGAGATTATGTATGCACCAAGGAGAATTTAAAATCCTCATCAACAATCGTACATGCCACAATTGCGCAGGCTGCAGAATAAGCATGTTTAGAGCCAGTTGCTGCTCAGACCCATCAGTGTAAATAGTACATTTGTACCGATCAAGAGGGAGAAATGATAAAGGTGGAGGATGAACATGTTAATATTGTAAAAGCTCATGTTTCTGCAAAGAAAGGTCAAAGATAAAGTTGACATCACCCGACATTAAAGAACTAGCCCATTGCATACAAACATAGAGGCAAGGATTTGGAATTAGGGACACTAGCCTTCGTGACTACTTCTAAAGCAGGTACCGGTGAAACCATGAAAATATGCTCACCCTGAGCCAGAGAGCGTTCTTTCAGAATTGCCATCTGGACTGTTGTCAAAAAAAAATATGTAGAAGAGAAAAGCATCTCAGCTGGAGTATACAAATGCGATTTATAAGCAATTGGGACAGTGTCCTCTTCATTGAAAGTTACGTAAGTGAATCCTAATGTTCCTGGTTCAATCGTATGACCATATTAGTAGTATTATCCCTCGCTAACAAGAATTGAGTCCCAAGCAGATCAGACTGCAAAGACCTAAGTACTGATGTATGTGTCCGAAACCACCTAGAAGACGAAAAAGAGGGTTGTATCAACGCGTATAGCGGTTTGATATGCTGGGTATAATCAGGAATGTAATTCTTCCAAAAGTTTTTTTTAAAACGGCAAAGACTGCAATTTTTTAGGGGTAGAGGGAGCACATTTCTCCAAAAGGTGGGGGGCCAACCTCCTACCTTTGTTATTGAGTTAATAACCAAGAAAAAGTACTGTCAAAAAGGCAATGTGTAATTTCTCACAATTAAATTTGTAGCCTAGCTTCACAAAATGTGTGACCAGGCGATTCATGTGGATGTGGAGTCATATCATCATCCGTCACATAAATGTCATCGACGTACAAAAAGGCATTAGGGTCAATCGTATGTAAAATTGAAACACTGCGTGCCGCAAACACTCTTGGGCTATTCTTATATCCCATAGACAATCTTGCTTAGCATCTCTGATTGCCTAATGCACTGAATGCGGTCAAATCACGGCTTTCCAGTGCCAAAGTAATATCTGGAAATATCCAAAGTAGTTTTATATTTTTAGCAAACAATGTTGTTTACTAATGCAGAGCTGTGGGTGTTCTGAATCGCAAAGGTATGAACATGACTGTACAAATGTCTGTTATCTAAAACTATACAATATGAACTGTCCGGGTTCAATATTGGAAAAAGAGGATTAATCATCAGCCAAACACAGGGTTCAATCACACCCTGATATTCCAATTGTGTCAAAATGTCACTCGCGAATGCTTTTGCATCAGGTTTAATTAGATATTGAGTTTGGGGCTGAGGTGCAGAACGTAAAGGAATCACATGAACTAGGGAATCCTTGTCCCAACCCGCCCGCCTGATTGCGATATAACGCTGGAGCTAAGGACAATACCCACTTCAAGGCATAAGCCATTTTATCGTCATCAGGTACGTGTTGCGAAAAACTGAATAACATATTCCCCTCTGGAGGAAGCTAGGACAAAATGAGAGGCCAATCAACCTCCGCCAATAAAATATCATGAAAAAAGTTAGATTCTCCCACAAGACTGCTTTAACCGGGCATTTATTATCACCTTCAATTTGGAGGCTTACTTTATAAAGCATATCAGGAGGAGCAACTTGAGTATCAGCTGTTTCTACGGTACTAAAAGTGTCAGTTGCTTTCGCCTCTAGATGCTGGTGGAGTGTCTTCCGCACTATGGTAACCTCTGCTGTGCTGTTGAAGAGGGTTACTGAGCATCTCCTGTCGAGGAGCAGGGTTCTCAACTTCTCACCGTCTGAGGTATACTTTGCAGTCATAGCGGCAACCTTTTTTCTGATATGAGGCACGATAGTGAGGTGGTTCCTCCTGCTTGACTTTTAAATCAAATTGGCACTGCGGGTCACATCTTGCTTCTGTAGACTTGCCTTGTCAGCGAACCTGACGCCCTCCTCATCTGGACTGTTGATCCAATGATTCCTGAAAGGAATGAGGAGAACGAGGATCAGGAACCTGGAACCTCTCGGGTGTCTTAATTTTTGAGCAGTCACGCAAATCATATCTACGCTCAGAAGCGTCAGGTGGAGGCAAACCTGCATGAGAACTAGTCTTCTGTTGTTGCTGCCGCTGGTTTTTGTTCCAAGACTTTTTCAGAAAGACAGGATGACCCTCATTCTCGTATTGCGACCTAAAGATGTATACACATCTGCAATAATAATCGGCAACTGTCGCTGCTGTTCCACTTCCGCCACGGCCACCAGGCATTGGCGTACTTGTAAGCAAACTGCTTCACCTTTAATGTTGCCAAGAATCATATCAGAGACAATGGGGAACATTTGCACTAACTTCATCCCCAAATTCAGGGCTGGACCAGCTCTATAATCATCCTGTACCTTCTTCAGAATGTTCAGTAGAACGCTCATGGAGGGGGTGCCAAAGTACAGAGTATACACTGAAGCAAACACTGTACCCCAAGTGGTGCAGTCAGCTAAAGAAGGAATCAGACCATTTGGAAAACTCATTGTAAGGATCCTGTGTTTTTCCACAGGAGTCGTATGGGGTAAAACCGCCTCAAGCTGCTCAAAGTTTTGTACAAGCTAAAACGGCAAGTCATCACGATTTTGAGGACGTTTGCCCATCACCAAGTTAATTATGATGGGACTAATCACAAATTTGCCTCCATTTCCTGGTGGTCGGAGCTGCTTGAAGGGCATGAGACATAAACTGTGTGACTCATCTATGAAGATGAATCAACTGTGAATACAATTGACGTAGCTCTGCGATTAACATAATTTGGATGTGGTGGAAAACCAGCCAAAACAGGCCAAGTGGCCCCATTGACAAACAAGGGGCCCATTTGTACAAAAGAAACAGGGTGAGGAAGGGTGCCATTAAACCAAATGGTATGCTCCCAGGATGTCAACAGAACTTCAAATAATACATCAGGATGATACGCTGCCGGAGGAGAGGCGACAGTGTATTCATGAAACAAATTATCATTTCCATCCACAGCCGGAAATGTAACTCACAAATAAAATACCTCAAAGCAGTGTGCTGGATCAGCCTCAACCAAGAAAATAATGTTTGCCCCTGCATTTGGGACTCTGTGTTGAGTTAAAAAAGCTGTAACCGCAGTGCGGTTCTGTGCTGCAATAGCGACCGGTTGTTTCATGTTTATGAAGAAAGCAACTAACAAGACGGCAGCACAAACCTACACCTACCACCTGCGGAGTCCCCCATGGTTCCTCCCTCAGCATGACGCTCCACTCGCCCCAATCGTCAGAACCTATGGACTCAACATTGTGTCATACACAGACGACACCCAACTCATCCTCTCCCTATCCAGCGAACCCAACACCGCCAGACACAACTTTCGAGAAGGCATGGAAGCTGTCGCCAAATGGATGAAAAACAGCTGCCTACAACTAAACACCAACAACACAGAAATACTCATCATGGGCCCTAACCCCGATGCCTGGAATTACACCTGGTGGCCACCACCCTCGGAAACCCGCCCACCCCCATGGACCACGCACGAAACCTGGGAATCATCCTGGACTCCAAGATCAAAATGGACCACCAGATCAACTCCATCTCGTTCACCTGCTTCCACACCCTCCGCCTCCGACGTAAGACCTTCAAATGGATCCCCCTTGAAAACAGAAAGACCGTCACTCATGCCCTGGTCACCAGCAGACTCGACTACAGCAATGCACTCTACACAGAATAAACAAAAACCTCACCCGCAAGCTACAAAACATCCAGAACGCCTCCGCAAGACTGGTCCTCCACCTGCCAAAACACCGCCACATCTCCCAGCACCTGCACACACTCCACTGGCTCCCCATCGAGGCTAGAGTCACCTTCAAAATGCTCACCCATGCACACAAGGCCCTCTATGACACCGGACCAGCATACCTGAACAGCTGACTCAAATTCCACGCACCCCAAAGGACCCTACAATAAGCCCAGCTCTCCTAGGCCGTGGTCCCCTGCACCAGAAAGACCAGATCGGGAGGCCACTCCTTCTCCTTCCTCGCGGCCAGAGCCTGGAACGCCCTTCCGCTCCACTTCAGACAGACATCGCTCCCCTTCTTCGCAAGAAACCTCAAACCCTGGCTGTTCGAAAGACCCGCCTCCTTGATGGACTGCACCCCCCACCCCTAGCGCCTCAGACCCTTACGGGTGAGTAGTTGCGCTTTAACAAACGCCTGATTGATTGAATGATTGACAAACTGGTTCCAAAAACCTTTTAAACTTCAAGCTTGAAAAACTTATAAAAATAGGGATACCCCACAAATTCAGGAGGCCAAGCCCCCACCACAGACGTCTCCGGGAACCGGTGAGAGGGTACTGTGGACAAGCACAAGAGCTACTCAGGGGTCTTGTGAAAAAGTACCAGACCAAACGTTGGTGGGGCCATTTTACAGGGATTCTGCCCAAAAGCAGAACTATACGTAGGCGCGTAGGACCTTGGTGTATAGGGACTGAGCCATCCTACCACCTTAGTACCCATGAGCCCAGGACCGACTAGCTATAGTGTCTCACTTGCTCAACTACTCACTCACAGAGAAACAAATGATTAGACACCCAGAACACATCACTCCCTGATCTCTGAGGAATTGTGGTAACAAGACACACCCTTTCACTTTCACTCTTGTACTTGTCCACAATAAGAGCTGACAGGGACATGAAACTGTTTAAATATTTATTTTAACTAACGTGCCATAACATGCAGTATATGTGCCACAATAAGCAGGAAATGCATGGTACAAATACAGTCAGCTTAGCAGCTAGTCCATAAATCATGAAGGGAGATGTCATTTTGTAAAGACAATTGAGACTAACTTCCCTCTCCTTGCTAAGAAGTATTATTATTATATTTGAGAAGATCTCTGGGCTTGGTGAGCAGACCCTATACCTTAGCCTATAGATGGTAGGTCTACATCATAGGTGCTGTCTCGCTCTTCATGCTTGAAAGGTCCCAATCTAAGTGTTTGCTACCTATTTGTGTATTCTAATAAAACCAAAGTACGTTGTCAAAAAACAGCTGCATTAGACTGTTTTGTCTATGGGCTAAGGTCTGGCCAGAAAAAAATAACAAGGGGCATTGTTTTCGACCTTGCTCACAATGTTCAGTCAAAATCCCAGGAAACTGCAGAGAGTGAACACAGCGATGAGTTCTCATGTGAAAACAGCCATAGAAATTATTGCAAAAATAAAGTTGTGCAGTAACATGTGCAAAGCAGCAGGCAAGCTGCAGTGTGCTAATGCTAGCTAGAAAAAACAGCAATGTCCCAATGGGCCATGTGACAGCCCCTTTTCTCCACCACTCTGCAAATGCACTGCCTGGTGCATTGCTAGTTGGGAGATATAGTCCCCTTGGCTCTTGGGAGTCCTTGGGGGCCAACCACCCATCCTGTTACCTCCAGTAGATCCTACACAGCTGGATTGCTAAGAGGTTGTTGGAGGTCACACCCCCTTTGTCCACCAGTCTGCAAAAGTGCCTCCTGGCCCACAGCTGCTTGGGGAAAGAAGCCCACTTTAGTCATGTGGGCTCATCCCTCACCAGCAGTGCACCGAGAGGCATGCTTGCAGAGTGGTGGAGAAAGGGGGCATGACCTCCAACCACCTCTCAGTAATCCCACTGTGTGGCACTTATTGGTGGTAAACACAAGGAGATGATGGACGGAGTGCTGAAACTTTTCAGACACTCGCCCTCAGTCACAGATCTGGGTTGAATCCATTATCCTTCTTTAGCTCACTTCACCACCCCAGTTCAGACCCAGCTATATGCAAATCAGTCTTAATCTATGCCTCGTGTGAACAGTCCAGTCCGAACTGCCAAGTCAGGTCTTCCCTGGACTGGAAACAAGCATCCTGGGAACGGTTTTGGGTTAACACTGACCATTTCATGAGTGATGCAATATGTGAGATCATGAGCAGTGCATTGCTTGGAAGTAAGTTATAGTTTGCTCAGGTAACTATAACTGCTGAATTTCAGTGGTTTTGTACAAGGGAGATCTGAGCCTAACTACTACATCCCTGTAACCTTTGTTTTTTTTCAATACATTTCTAAGGTTTTTTCAATTCTATTTCGTAACTATAATGTTATTGTAACCTTTGTTTTTATCTGTTAATTTTTAAGGTTTTTCAAAATCAATTTTTTAACTAATTTTTAAGTGAATTCCTATGGTTCTTAGGTTTTTCTTGTGTGAAATTGCTTTATTTAATATATCTTAAAAGGGGGCTCCTATCAGTTACCATGGCTTAATTACGGTGTTCATTCGCGTGGATTTTTGTTGTTGTTGTTAACTGCTTCTGGCTGCACACATTTACAACACGTCTGCTAAAGCTGTTCACACTGTTTAATCCCCATACCCTGTCAAGATAAGATCTCTTCCCATAGAAAAGGCAGACAGCTTCTAACAGTATGCTTGCTTTTTATTATTTAGATGTGTAAAGCAGATGGTTTAGCCTTGTACCATTTGTGGCATTTTCTATCAAGAAAGTACCTTTCTTTGTACTTTGCAGGCATTATCGGATTGATATCAATCACCCGGAGGACACTGTTCCTGTGGCTTGGTGCAAAAAGTCACCCATGCCCTTAAAAAAGGATAATAAAGAAGAAAGGAAAGAAAGAAAGAGTGGAATAGGAACCTAGGTGAGGGACCCAGTCAGGACAAGGAAGACCACTCTTTGTCCTCTAATGCCCTCACACACCCCGAAAGATGTCATGCTTCATCATCGGGCAGTTGCTCCTCGTAGGGCCGGCGCTGCAATTCCCTACGGGCCCCCGAAGGGTCACTTTATCGGAGATCTTCTGAGGACTGCCGGAAGATGCATGCGGGTGTGTGAAGATTGGATCCTTAAGGAGGGTGGAAAAAGTGCGTGCAATATTGTGAACATTTTTAATAAAGGGTCATTATGCAGCGAATGTCAAAATAATGTACCCCGAGCAGACACTGTCTGCCGAAAATTGATAAAATCACCTGGAGGCACTCTATGTCCAGGTATCATAAGTCGACATGTTTCGCGCCTGTATTGCCATAAGGGTCATTGGCGTTTCTTCAGGACCAGGGTTATAGTTAATAAAATAAAGTGCACGTGATACATAAATAAAATTCAATAAAATACCCTCTATATCGATCAGGGCAATAGTCTGTACTCCCTCAATGTGGTTACAGGCTAAAGTTGGAAATCGCTCCTGATCAATTCCTAGGAAAGAGAAAAAAGAAAACATAACGGGTATGTGCATCAGTGAAACTTGATGCATCAATAGTGTGCCACAGCTGTGTGCACATCAACCACATTTAGAAAGCAGGTACAAGAATCATGTAAATGCATATATAACACACGATAGACCCAAGGCTCTATGTAATAACAAAAAGACATTCCTCCCCATGGACAATGAAACATATTTTTGTGGCTTGTAATTGCGTTAGTAGTGGTAGGAGACAGGTAAAACACAGATGAAATTTAAATAAAAATATCCTCATCCATTTGCAGGTGGGCCCCAGAGTAAATGTCTCTGAAAGAGACCATGGGCCCTAGTGTTCAGAACTGAATGGCTTATTTTGGGGATAATTGGTGCTCTGTCATCCTTACCTAATGTTTAGAAGACGGTCGCTCCATTAGCTAGAAGCATGGGACGCCCGCATATTATCGGACTGAAACAACAAAGATATTGTTTTGAATACCGATGGTGAAAGTGCACAAATTATCAGTGGTCTATACTCTAACATCCATTTCCTCTATTATTCAAAGAACTCACGGTTCTGCCTGGGCGATAGCTCCTGTATACCTGCCCCGTCCATGCGACTGCCAGAAAGAACCTGATTCTGGCAGCGCGCGGGACTCATATGGTTACGGGGGCGGGTATCGGGGCGGTGTCCCTTTCCGGGATAGCAGCACTGATTAGAACCCAATGCGCGTGCGCAAATGGAGGCCGTCAGTGCGCATGTGTAAATAGGATGCACTGATCTCCTATGCTTCAAAAAATGGGCATACTGTTTTTACCCCGTGCATAACGGTAGTTAATAAGTAGTTGTTGCCTGAATTGCTGATAACCGCATTCAAACAGCTCGGAAAACTACCGAACGGAGGCTAAACTCTTTTGCATGTCACATCAATTTCACATATATAAAGACTCAACACGCGTTGCGGTCTAAATAATTATAGGCAGTGCGGCGGCATATTACCATCCAAAACCGACCCAGTCCAGATACACGTGTTAAAATTTCCAGAAATCTTGTGATAAAAACCTTATATAATGTTGGGTAATCTAAGAATCCATTGAGAAAGAGGAAATGGGAAAGGGGTGATGAGGTGACCTAATTTCATGAACCTCAACTATCCTATAAACACTTTGTCCCTAAAGCTCTTTGTGCCATGTCAAGTCCAGGGGGGTAAGATGAACAGGAGCCTTGCCATAACCAGTGCGTCAAATGCACCATGTCGTATTTCCCACTGCCATCAGTGTAGTAATGGGCTCATATACCTAAGAAATAGAAAATATGAAATAAAGTAATAGATTGAGGTCCCACGGCTAACTGCCGTACTATATTTCTATCACACAAAAAGAGGGGGGGACCAAGGAGCTAATAAAGGTCCAGTGTCCATGCTCCCTTTAACTACATATCAATCACCCGGAGGACACTGTTCCTGTGGCTTGGTGCAAAAAGTCACCCATGCCCTTAAAAAAGGATAATAAAGAAGAAAGGAAAGAAAGAAAGAGTGGAATAGGAACCTAGGTGAGGGACCCAGTCAGGACAAGGAAGACCACTCTTTGTCCTCTAATGCCCTCACACACCCCGAAAGATGTCATGCTTCATCATCGGGCAGTTGCTCCTCGTAGGGCCGGCGCTGCAATTCCCTACGGGCCCCCGAAGGGTCACTTTATCGGAGATCTTCTGAGGACTGCCGTAAGATGCATGCGGGTGTGTGAAGATTGGATCCTTAAGGAGGGTGGAAAAAGTGCGTGCAATATTGTGAACATTTTTAATAAAGGGTCATTATGCAGCGAATGTCAAAATAATGTACCCCGAGCAGACACTGTCTGCCGAAAATTGATAAAATCACCTGGAGGCACTCTATGTCCAGGTATCATAAGTCGACATGTTTCGCGCCTGTATTGTCATAAGGGTCATTGGCGTTTCTTCAGGACCAGGGTTATAGTTAATAAAATAAAGTGCACGTGATACATAAATAAAATTCAATAAAATACCCTCTATATCGATCAGGGCAATAGTCTGTACTCCCTCAATGTGGTTACAGGCTAAAGTTGGAAATCGCTCCTGATCAATTCCTAGGAAAGAGAAAAAAGAAAACATAACGGGTATGTGCATCAGTGAAACTTGATGCATCAATAGTGTGCCACAGCTGTGTGCACATCAACCACATTTAGAAAGCAGGTACAAGAATCATGTAAATGCATATATAACACACGATAGACCCAAGGCTCTATGTAATAACAAAAAGACATTCCTCCCCATGGACAATGAAACATATTTTTGTGGCTTGTAATTGCGTTAGTAGTGGTAGGAGACAGGTAAAACACAGATGAAATTTAAATAAAAATATCCTCATCCATTTGCAGGTGGGCCCCAGAGTAAATGTCTCTGAAAGAGACCATGGGCCCTAGTGTTCAGAACTGAATGGCTTATTTTGGGGATAATTGGTGCTCTGTCATCCTTACCTAATGTTTAGAAGACGGTCGCTCCATTAGCTAGAAGCATGGGACGCCCGCATATTATCGGACTGAAACAACAAAGATATTGTTTTGAATACCGATGGTGAAAGTGCACAAATTATCAGTGGTCTATACTCTAACATCCATTTCCTCTATTATTCAAAGAACTCACGGTTCTGCCTGGGCGATAGCTCCTGTATACCTGCCCCGTCCATGCGACTGCCAGAAAGAACCTGATTCTGGCAGCGCGCGGGACTCATATGGTTACGGGGGCGGGTATCGGGGCGGTGTCCCTTTCCGGGATAGCAGCACTGATTAGAACCCAATGCGCGTGCGCAAATGGAGGCCATCAGTGCGCATGTGTAAATAGGATGCACTGATCTCCTATGCTTCAAAAAATGGGCATACTGTTTTTACCCCGTGCATAACGGTAGTTAATAAGTAGTTGTTGCCTGAATTGCTGATAACCGCATTCAAACAGCTCGGAAAACTACCGAACGGAGGCTAAACTCTTTTGCATGTCACATCAATTTCACATATATAAAGACTCAACACGCGTTGCGGTCTAAATAATTATAGGCAGTGCGGCGGCATATTACCATCCAAAACCGACCCAGTCCAGATACACGTGTTAAAATTTCCAGAAATCTTGTGATAAAAACCTTATATAATGTTGGGTAATCTAAGAATCCATTGAGAAAGAGGAAATGGGAAAGGGGTGATGAGGTGACCTAATTTCATGAACCTCAACTATCCTATAAACACTTTGTCCCTAAAGCTCTTTGTGCCATGTCAAGTCCAGGGGGGTAAGATGAACAGGAGCCTTGCCATATCCAGTGCGTCAAATGCACCATGTCGTATTTCCCACTGCCATCAGTGTAGTAATGGGCTCATATACCTAAGAAATAGAAAATATGAAATAAAGTAATAGATTGAGGTCCCACGGCTAACCGCCGTACTATATTTCTATCACACAAAAAGAGGGGGGGACCAAGGAGCTAATAAAGGTCCAGTGTCCATGCTCCCTTTAACTACATATCAATCACCCGGAGGACACTGTTCCTGTGGCTTGGTGCAAAAAGTCACCCATGCCCTTAAAAAAGGATAATAAAGAAGAAAGGAAAGAAAGAAAGAGTGGAATAGGAACCTAGGTGAGGGACCCAGTCAGGACAAGGAAGACCACTCTTTGTCCTCTAATGCCCTCACACACCCCGAAAGATGTCATGCTTCATCATCGGGCAGTTGCTCCTCGTAGGGCCGGCGCTGCAATTCCCTACGGGCCCCCGAAGGGTCACTTTATCGGAGATCTTCTGAGGACTGCCAGAAGATGCATGCGGGTGTGTGAAGATTGGATCCTTAAGGAGGGTGGAAAAAGTGCGTGCAATATTGTGAACATTTTTAATAAAGGGTCATTATGCAGCGAATGTCAAAATAATGTACCCCGAGCAGACACTGTCTGCCGAAAATTGATAAAATCACCTGGAGGCACTCTATGTCCAGGTATCATAAGTCGACATGTTTCGCGCCTGTATTGCCATAAGGGTCATTGGCGTTTCTTCAGGACCAGGGTTATAGTTAATAAAATAAAGTGCACGTGATACATAAATAAAATTCAATAAAATACCCTCTATATCGATCAGGGCAATAGTCTGTACTCCCTCAATGTGGTTACAGGCTAAAGTTGGAAATCGCTCCTGATCAATTCCTAGGAAAGAGAAAAAAGAAAACATAACGGGTATGTGCATCAGTGAAACTTGATGCATCAATAGTGTGCCACAGCTGTGTGCACATCAACCACATTTAGAAAGCAGGTACAAGAATCATGTAAATGCATATATAACACACGATAGACCCAAGGCTCTATGTAATAACAAAAAGACATTCCTCCCCATGGACAATGAAACATATTTTTGTGGCTTGTAATTGCGTTAGTAGTGGTAGGAGACAGGTAAAACACAGATGAAATTTAAATAAAAATATCCTCATCCATTTGCAGGTGGGCCCCAGAGTAAATGTCTCTGAAAGAGACCATGGGCCCTAGTGTTCAGAACTGAATGGCTTATTTTGGGGATAATTGGTGCTCTGTCATCCTTACCTAATGTTTAGAAGACGGTCGCTCCATTAGCTAGAAGCATGGGACGCCCGCATATTATCGGACTGAAACAACAAAGATATTGTTTTGAATACCGATGGTGAAAGTGCACAAATTATCAGTGGTCTATACTCTAACATCCATTTCCTCTATTATTCAAAGAACTCACGGTTCTGCCTGGGCGATAGCTCCTGTATACCTGCCCCGTCCATGCGACTGCCAGAAAGAACCTGATTCTGGCAGCGCGCGGGACTCATATGGTTACGGGGGCGGGTATCGGGGCGGTGTCCCTTTCCGGGATAGCAGCACTGATTAGAACCCAATGCGCGTGCGCAAATGGAGGCCGTCAGTGCGCATGTGTAAATAGGATGCACTGATCTCCTATGCTTCAAAAAATGGGCATACTGTTTTTACCCCGTGCATAACGGTAGTTAATAAGTAGTTGTTGCCTGAATTGCTGATAACCGCATTCAAACAGCTCGGAAAACTACCGAACGGAGGCTAAACTCTTTTGCATGTCACATCAATTTCACATATATAAAGACTCAACACGCGTTGCGGTCTAAATAATTATAGGCAGTGCGGCGGCATATTACCATCCAAAACCGACCCAGTCCAGATACACGTGTTAAAATTTCCAGAAATCTTGTGATAAAAACCTTATATAATGTTGGGTAATCTAAGAATCCATTGAGAAAGAGGAAATGGGAAAGGGGTGATGAGGTGACCTAATTTCATGAACCTCAACTATCCTATAAACACTTTGTCCCTAAAGCTCTTTGTGCCATGTCAAGTCCAGGGGGGTAAGATGAACAGGAGCCTTGCCATAACCAGTGCGTCAAATGCACCATGTCGTATTTCCCACTGCCATCAGTGTAGTAATGGGCTCATATACCTAAGAAATAAAAAATATGAAATAAAGTAATAGATTGAGGTCCCACGGCTAACCGCCGTACTATATTTCTATCACACAAAAAGAGGGGGGATCAAGGAGCTAATAAAGGTCCAGTGTCCATGCTCCCTTTAACTACATATCAATCACCCGGAGGACACTGTTCCTGTGGCTTGGTGCAAAAAGTCACCCATGCCCTTAAAAAAGGATAATAAAGAAGAAAGGAAAGAAAGAAAGAGTGGAATAGGAACCTAGGTGAGGGACCCAGTCAGGACAAGGAAGACCACTCTTTGTCCTCTAATGCCCTCACACACCCCGAAAGATGTCATGCTTCATCATCGGGCAGTTGCTCCTCGTAGGGCCGGCGCTGCAATTCCCTACGGGCCCCCGAAGGGTCACTTTATCGGAGATCTTCTGAGGACTGCCGGAAGATGCATGCGGGTGTGTGAAGATTGGATCCTTAAGGAGGGTGGAAAAAGTGCGTGCAATATTGTGAACATTTTTAATAAAGGGTCATTATGCAGCGAATGTCAAAATAATGTACCCCGAGCAGACACTGTCTGCCGAAAATTGATAAAATCACCTGGAGGCACTCTATGTCCAGGTATCATAAGTCGACATGTTTCGCGCCTGTATTGCCATAAGGGTCATTGGCGTTTCTTCAGGACCAGGGTTATAGTTAATAAAATAAAGTGCACGTGATACATAAATAAAATTCAATAAAATACCCTCTATATCGATCAGGGCAATAGTCTGTACTCCCTCAATGTGGTTACAGGCTAAAGTTGGAAATCGCTACTGATCAATTCCTAGGAAAGAGAAAAAAGAAAACATAACGGGTATGTGCATCAGTGAAACTTGATGCATCAATAGTGTGCCACAGCTGTGTGCACATCAACCACATTTAGAAAGCAGGTACAAGAATCATGTAAATGCATATATAACACACGATAGACCCAAGGCTCTATGTAATAACAAAAAGACATTCCTCCCCATGGACAATGAAACATATTTTTGTGGCTTGTAATTGCGTTAGTAGTGGTAGGAGACAGGTAAAACACAGATGAAATTTAAATAAAAATATCCTCATCCATTTGCAGGTGGGCCCCAGAGTAAATGTCTCTGAAAGAGACCATGGGCCCTAGTGTTCAGAACTGAATGGCTTATTTTGGGGATAATTGGTGCTCTGTCATCCTTACCTAATGTTTACCTAAGGTATCGGATTGATTCCTTTCAACTTAATCTATTTGGTCATTATGATCACACTCTAAATGTTGTAATAAACATTGCACGTTAAACATAAAGCTAATATAAAAGAGCAATGCTATATTTTCTTACTAAACAGACAGCCACAAGTGCAGTTAACCCGCAGCCAACAGGGTCATGATTTTAATGGTGCAGAAGGAGCAGTAGCACTGGGCCCAAAAGTAGTCAGATCTCCTCTAAACACCTAGGGCCCGATTACGATATCGAGCGAAAAGCCTCTGATCAGCTATCAGAGGCTTTCCAGCTGACATTGTTGGTTTCACTCTAACCCCTGTATAATGATGATGGCGGTCGGAGGGAGACCTGCGAGAGGATTCTGCTGTGCTCCTTGTGCCCATTGGAGTGTCGTAATCTAACAAAGTCCTATAATGACAGTGGAGCCAGCCTCGTCTCTGCCATCGGGATTAGGATGGCACTTTCTGACAGCCTTGCCATGTTGTCCTTTCTGACATTGAAAGGCTGTCGGAAAGAGACTTTGGGGCCCCTAGCAGGGCTGCCTTCCTCCCTGGCCCTCCCCTATGGGGCCTGGGGGGCACCTACCCTGGTGGCAGGAACTGCATGGTGCCTGCCACACAGTGTAGGGATGTTTAAAAAGATACATTTTTCAACGGCAGCTGTGCTGCAAGCCTTTTCCACCTCCCACATAAGCTACCATTGGAAAATGTATGTTTCCGACCACCCATAGGACCTCCGCATACAAATTGTGCGGTCGGAACTGCCGACCTTTGGTCGGACAGTTTCAATCCACAGCGGTATCAATGGACGCAAGTCCGCCCAACATCGTAATCAGCTTCATAATATTGCTATATTTGACTACTAAACAGGCAGTCACTATTGCAGTTACCTTGCAGTTAAAAGGAACTTGATTTGAATGGCACAGCAGGTGCAGCAGCACTGGGGCCAAAAGCTCTAGGGACACCACTAAACACCTAATATTACTATATTTTACTACTAAACAGGCAGTCACAAGGGCAGTTGCCTTGTAGATAGCTGGACCATGATTTTAATGGTGCAGCACGTGCAGTGGCACTGGGCCCACAATTTGTCATGACCTCCTTGAAAAACTTAATATTGCTATATTTTACTACTATACAGGCGGACACAATTGCAGTTATCTTTCAATTAAAAGAGACTTGATTTGATTGGTGTAGCAGGTGGAATGACACTCGGGCTACAAGTTGTCAGAACTGCTCTAAACACAGCATATTGCTGTTCCATCAATTAATTCTATTATTTCCCTCTTTCATTTCATTTTCCAAAATCTTGGTATTACTTACCTGCACTATACCACTAATAACAACACAATATATTGCCTTTTTGTACATTAACAAGCATAAAACTTTAACAGACTCTCTGTAATGTATATTGTAAAACTGCTCAGTGATGGAGCAAGGACTCGTATGAAAGAGACTTGCTCGGAAGCAATCCTCTCAAATAACTCGTAACAGTGTATTAATCATGTTTGTAAAGACTAATATTCACCACATTCCATATAATTAGCTTAGAGGAAGCTTGCATATGTGTCTTAGTAACAAGTAACCCAAGGGGAAACTTAAAATGGCTGCTAACGTGGGAATGTGTACTGCACATGCATCAACTGCATCTACGTAGGATGACGAACTAAAGCTTGGAGGGAAGTTTCTGCATCTGCGCATTAGTTTCTAATATGGCCGCTTAAGGGCTCACATGCTAAGCATCTGTCTTGCTGAAACTAAAACATGCTATTTACTAAATGCTAATGCAGAGAGATTTAATTTAAGTAAATGGGATTAGAGTATAGATAGGTGGTATACAGTGAAATCAATTAATTTTGATTTTAACATGTTTCTTTTTGACCTCTCTATTAGTTCGTATTTGGGCCTCAGAGGGATGCCAAAGTCTATATTGCACATGACTGCTCACGCAGGCGCAGTAACTACCAGCCAGAAGCCATGAGGATGTGCTTGGATCCCGTCCAAGGCCGCGTTTGCAACATGTCCTGGGAAAGTGATGGGCATAATGCAAGATGAACAAGACAACTATTGAATGTATTCTTTTTATTGATAAAGATGTGAAATGCGGGTGGGAAATAAAGCTTGGGTAAATAAAATTAAGGGGCGGGACCACTGAGTAACAAACTGGAAATTGTTAAAACTTAGCATGGTGTGATGATCATCCCCCCTTTCCTAGCCAATCAGAATTAGGAGTTTCATAAATTTGAAACATTTAGGGGTGGTACATGCCATTAGAAAGGTATAATTGAGGTAGTTTAGTTAGTTAGTTAAGGAGATGCTGATGGTGATGCTGATGCGGCTGCTGCTGCTGGTGTTGCCGAGAGACCGGGATACTGTCCGAGAGCTGATCCAATACTGAAGAAGTATCGAATTGCAGAACTTAGAGCCAAAATCTAATTAATTAGAAGAAGTTTGCGGAAGAATCGAGGAGGAAGATAGTGTCATAGAGGGGTATGACGCAGGCGTCGGATCTAAAAGAGGTCATCTATCCTGTCCCTAAAACCTGTCCTGAAACCTTTGTCACCTGAGCTGTCCCAGGGGACGCTTCCAGCTCCTTGGCCAAGGGTTTGGTTTCCACAAAATCCTAGGTAACTATAATTCTGTGTAGTATATCATTGTACTGCTCTCTCTATTTTATCTTCTCCAGGTACTGCCATTGAAATAATATGGTTTAGATGATTTACTGACATATTCGATAGATTGATTTTCCTTCCTTGGAGAAAATGATGTACGAATTGTATTTTTGCTTTGGCTCACATGAAGTTAACTAGATAAACATTTAAATTCTTCCCGAATCTGTGGTTATTTAAAATATTCAATTACGTCATTTCACCTTATACTAGCTTAACTAAAAGGTCCATTGGCCAGAGGAAAGTTCTTTTGATATAGAAAGATATTAAAGAAATGTTAAGGTAAAGTAAAATTGAAAGTATATCACACAAATTGACCCCAGTGGCACTTTACCAACTTATGTGAATGTGTGTTTGTGGGCCCAGGTGAGTATGTGGATTGTGAGTATTTCGAGTTGGTAACCCACTGGATCAGTTTTTCTGGTACCAGAGGATGTTTTTTTATGAACTAGTTAGGTGAAAAGGTCGACATTTGAGGTATTGATTATGTATTAACTAACCCAATTGTATTTAGTTTCTTGTTTTTTTGAAATTCCCGGGAATATTGAATAGCGGGTGGTGAATGGAAGCCACACTGCAGTGAGGTTACTCGTCTGTTGGAATAGCACTGAAAAGCTATGCAGGGCTGGCAGTGCTGAATTAGGGATAATTTTTCGTATAAAAGTGAGAGTGATTGATAGCAAAATAAGTTCACTGGTGAAACTTTGGTCTAGAAAGGGTTATAGCGAAGGAGTAGCAGGTTCGTCAGAGCTTGAGTGAAGAGTAAACCGAACAGTTTTACTCGTAGCGTGTGAAGAGTAAGTGGAAAGGTTTACTCGCAGTAAAAGAAATCGACTGTTCTTTGGTTTTAGCAGAGCAGACAGAGTAGCAAATGTTTCTATGTCGTCATTAATGAAATTTGTATGAAATGTAAGAAAATACATTTTTCGTGTTACCTTGTAAAGGAGGGGTCAGTTGCTGGAGTTGCACTGACGTCACAGGGGGCCGCGCTGGGATTAGTTGGAGCAGCGGGCGTGTGACTGACGCAAAATTGTAAAGGAGGGGTCAATAGTAAGGAGCGATACTGACTTCACAGAAAGGCCACGCTAGTATTTGTTAGACGAATAGTGTGAGCCTTAGTTTGATTGGTCGAAAGAATAGAAGCTGCGCTGGGATTGGGATGCAGTTGACGCATGTGCAGTACAAATTATCGGGATTGGTCAAACCTCAAGTGTAAGAGAGAATCTAATTGGTTGTCAGAGTAGAAGCCATAATAGTACTGGACAGTGGAGTTAGTATGTGGACATACGATCCAACACTAGTAGGGAATCGCCCAGACAGGAGATATTTAGGATTTGCCAGAGACGAATATATAAAAAGATCGTCACCTAAAATGTATGGAGAAAAGAGAAAGATGTCATTTGTGCAGAAGATTAAAAATTATTTGAAGAAGTATAAACTCATTACGACTTGAGAGGGAATTCTTATCCCTCCCCTGAAAACGCCCGCATCATTCATGATGATGGAAAGAGGTTTTCATACATGTGTGTGGTTAGAAAATTGGATAGAATATACTAAAAGTGATGGAGTGTTAGCTTTCCCAGAGAGTGGCACATTCAATGGGAGGGCATTACATAATTTAAGGATGCGAATGAATGAATTAGAGCCCAGACCTAGATTAACACAGTATGAGGCTTTAGAAGAGTGGGAAATTGAGGCATTTGAGAGTGACAGACCTAGAATTAGTAGAAGTTACAGGGGATTTTTCCCTAGACAGATGTGTGAATCACGAGATAGCCAGATGAAACAATGGAGACAAGCAATGGTTACAGAAGGACTGTATCCTGTATTAATGGCGGAGGAACAGTCAGGAGGAAAATGTACAGAGAAAACCAGATATTTGACAATGACAGGTTGTGGGGAATCAGAAGATAAGTTCATGGAGGACATTTTAATGAAAAACCCTCCACCATACCAGGAAGGACCCAGTAGAACTACTCCTCCTAGTGCCCCTATTTTGGGAACCCCTTTTGTTCCACAAGTTATACATGAGCAAATGAATGGAAGGGTACTTCAGGAGAAGGAAAGAGAAGCAATAAATAAAAATAGAGAAGAACTAATACAGAAAATAACCCAATTGAACACACACCTGAAGCACTGACTATACCAGTGACCATAGGTTCGGTTGTTCCACTGTATGGGGACAAAATGACCTGTCCCAAACTACCAGTCATAACCACACCTATAATAGAGCCTAGAAAAGAAAATGTAATAATTAATGATCAAGGCAGTGAGTGCGATTCGGAAATATCATTGATGGATTTACCAATAAGAGGACAGATAAATGAAACCCCAAAAAGAGCTACACCTAGGTGTTCAAAAGAAATACGATTAGAAACATCAACAGGAGTTAAGAATGCCACAATAGTGTCTCAAAAAGAATTAGAAAGATTGGCGCAGGGAAGAGAGAAGCCGAAACAGCAGCTAAAGATTTTAGATATTTACAAATTAAGAGTGGAATTGGAAGAGATGATAGCTGGAAATGTGGGATTGGACCGATTAAATACCTACAGTGAAGAAGAATTGCTGTTTATTTGTAGAAGTATTACTAGAAATACGAAGATATTGCATAAGAAATTGACAGATCTAGCTTCTGAAATGGGAATTGAAATAGGGAAATCAAAGGGACCACAGAAACCTTATAGAGCAGAATTTAGTGATAAGGATTTGGAAAACATGAATGTGTCAGGGAGAAAATTACAGATTAGGGAATTAATTAACATTTTGCAAAAATGGGGAGATTTAGAGATATGGAAAGCAAGGTGGATGAGAAAAAAGGAGGAAGCACAGGCAAATCAAACAACTTGAGAATTTTTATTGAAAGAAACATGAAAGGTAGAAAGATTATGCCCAATGAGAGAAGTTCCTGGAGGAGGATATGTGCATGTTCCATGGACCAGACAACGTATTTTGTCATTTACTAATGATTTCCCGAGGTTAAGAGAAAAACCAGTTGAATGGTATCGGCAAGTTGAAAGGTTTGTGAAGGTTTCTAAGGTTTTGCTGAAGGATTTGGATGGCCTGTTTGACATAGTGGTACCTGCCGATTTATGGACAGAATGAAAATTACAGTTGATTGGCCTAGTGATGAGTACCCAAGAGACGAGAAAACAGCAGCCCCATCAGAGGAGGTAATGAAGAAATATCCCCAGGTGATTACTTTTTTTAAAGGGAAAATCCCTCCAAAGGAAACAGATTGGGTTAAAATAGCTAGGACGACACAGAATATAAATGAGACTGTACATGCTTATTATGAACGTCTGTTGCAGGTGTTCAAGCAATATAGCGGTTTTGAAAATGTTGGAGACAAGGGCATGGGTCATTAGGTCGAGGACTACCGGTCTGCCGAAGGCAGAACCGGAAGTCGGAAGATTTAATGTTTCCTAGAGTGGCTGTTTAGCCCGCCTCTCTTTTAGCTTCTCCTCCATTGGCTGGCTTCCTAAACGGAGGCCAGCCATTGGAGGAGAGAGCCGTCCCTCCAAATAGGCTCCGTCTTTTCCAGATTCGGGGGCGTGTTCCTTGCTGTTCTTTCCACTTTTTAGCCACGCCCTTTTAGAACAGCAGGAACACGCCCTCGAAGCCGAAAAAGTTTTGGAGCTTCCATCCGTCCTTTTCGGATTCGGGGGCGTGTTTTTGTTTTTCTCTCCTCCAGCCAATGGCAAGAGGAGAGAAAAAGAAACACGCCCCCGAATCCGAAAACGTCACTGCGTTTCTCCGAGGCATTTCTGCTTCGCCTCGGAGAAAGGCAGTTGGTTTAATGGCGTCCTCTCCCCCTGCTCTCGGTCCCCGTGTGGTGAATTACTTGGCTGGCTGTTGTTCCGTCGTCCTGAATGCACTGTCTGTACTTGTTGTAATTGTATCGCATCCTCGGCTGCTAGTAGGGGTTGACAATTGCGCAACAAAGTGGCTGCTGGTGGCAGGACAGGGCACTGAGATCCGGCCAGATTAGACAATCGTTAAAACCGATTTGGCGCTCCAAAGGTAATCTGATGTCAAGGCTCCGTGATCTGCATCCGGATTTGTTGTGTCCGCCGAGAGTTCTGCAGGCTGTGACGGCTGCATGTGTAATGGAGTCTGATGTGTTGAAAGTAAACTGCAGGATTCTTTACCCTACTGAAGCTCAGTACGTCAGTGTGCGCTGGGATTTTGGGAACCGGTTAGTCGGCGGTGCGCGTTTTCCCGCAGCTTGATGTAAAAGTGCAGCCTGTAAAACCCCCCCCCCCCCCCGCCCCGCCTTCGTCCGAACCATGAGCGTTCGGAAGCTGACCATTGCTCCATTTGTCAGTGCGTCCCGATCCAGTGTACCTCAGCGCCGCTGGGCTTATAAACGAAGCCCATAGTTTCTTGCTGCTCGTTATAAACAAGATGCAATGCTTGCTGAGACATAGAATACATAAGAAATATGTATTGGGAAATTAAACAAGTTACAATGCAGTTTATAGTTAGTTTCCTAAATATTTTCTAAGCAGCTAAATGTAAGTCATGTTTAATAGCGTCTGTAATTTACATGTTTTGGTAACATGTCAGTAGATTTCTTCTTTCTTGTATAACATTCCAGTGGTACAATAAATAAATATGGAGCCATAAAGCCTTCTCTTCTGTGGATGCAGAAAATATCCAGAGACAAACAGCTGGGAAGGAAGAGCGGTGCAGCTGGCTGTAGCCCTCATACTTCGCTGCATCCACGATTCTGTCAGTGATATCTGAAGTGCACACTGGCAGCTGGCACTGGCAGGACACATTGTGACATCACAACTCAACAGTGTTAACTAATTGCAGTGTTCCAGAATCATCTTATTACATTTGAGACGTGATATTGCCCTTAGATCGGTTTTCATACAGTCATTGCACACTTCCTTGCATTAATGGAGTCTGATGTGTTGAAAGTAAACTGCAGGATTCTTTACCCTACTGAAGCTCAGTACGTCAGTGTGCGCTGGGATTTTGGGAACCGGTTAGTCGGCGGTGCGCGTTTTCCCGCAGCTTGATGTAAAAGTGCAGCCTGTAAACCCCCCCCCCCCCCCCCCCCGCCTTCGTCCGAACCATGAGCGTTCGGAAGCTGACCATTGCTCCATTTGTCAGTGCGTCCCGATCCAGTGTACCTCAGTGTAAACCTGACCTGTCTTTTGCTTGGAGCCTTCCAACGCTTGCGCAGTAATCCAAGCATTAAAAGCATACGCTGTCACTGTTTTTTGTGCCAGGTGGCGGGATGGCTTTTGTATTTCGATTTTCTTCTCCACCCGCCCCCCCCCTGATGTTCGCATAGCTGCTGGTGCGCTCTTTCCTCAACCCACCCTTGGGAATGTTGGCCTCCATGTTGAGCACTGTTCCATGGGGCTCAGCTCACTGAGATGCCTCTGCACCAGTGTGCTTGTTTCTAGCGCTCATTCCACTGCACGGGCCATTCCCTTGCTTCACCTGACACTTGTACCCTTATTACAATTTAGTGGGAAACAGTATCTTTATTTCTCATAGAAGCCAGACTTGTTCCACGAATTAAAGAGTCACTTTAGCTTATTTTTAAAATCACCTTTTTAAAAAAAATGCAATCAGTGGCCACGTTTTCGAGTCTGGGCAACATAACTGTTGTCTTATTTGTGCTGGGTCCTGGCAGCCACGGGTGTTCCTCGTTCTGGAGGATTCTTTTACTTGCCCCACGCATGCCATCTCTGGTTAAAGTTGTGGCGCAGTAGAGCCGTGTTACCTAGGCCAGTGTTCTAGTTTTGTGCTGGGCCTTGGCCCAAGGTTCTACGCTGAACTGGTACAGTGTGACTGTATTGTGGCATCTGTGGACCGTGAAGGGCTGAGGATTGGGGCCTCTCTATTGGAGCTAGGCTTTCAGAATAAACTAAAGGGCATGTTTACGTCCCTTCTAGTGACGTTCTGGTAGTGTTCACTCCTTCGCCTTATTTACACAGTAGCGTTAAGCCACTTTAATTGGCTTAACCCCGCCATGCAAATAATGCCCCTGTTCACGCAGCACTTAGCGTGAAAGGGACAGGCAACGGACAGGCAACGGGTGTTGCAGTGGGCTTTCGGCCACAACACCCATTGGTTTTTGATGCTGACCCATATCTACAAGCTATGGGCATGCGCCAAAAATGAGGCCAGGAAATACCTGGTCTTAAACAGGTGCTACACAGAGATGTTTTATTTCTCATCTTGTATTACTCTTTCCACGTGTGCTGCATTCTGCAGCTCACATGGATAGAGCAAATCGCCTGTTAACATTATGTGCAGGAAGATATCCATTCCTTCACATAAACAATTGCTCCTGCAGCACAGGCACCCAAGCAAAATGGCAGCAGAGTGCCTTCGCTGGCGCTAGGCTGCTCCAGCGCTAAGGGAAATGCTGGGGTGCACCATATTTTTGTAAATACGGTGCATCCCTGCGTTTTGAAACTGATGAAGTGCGGTGTTACAATTTTTGGCATAACACCGCGCTTGGCCAGTTTCTTGTACATACGCCCCTAGGTTTGGTTTTAGCCCCTATGTCCTGGAGTTTATTGGACAACACTTCAAGCACCTGTTTCTGAAAGCAGTATTCAGTTAGTACTCCAAGAGTGAGTTCAGGTTCCCGAAGTGACAAACCAGTTTTTAATTTTTTACTCTTTAGGTCATGCAGTATTGAATGTTCTTTGAAATGTAGTGCGTTTGGTCTTTTTACATCTCTCCTGAGACCGCGCATGTACTTTAACTTGCAGGCCTTTTTTTTTTTTTTTTTTTTTAAACTTACAGCTGATTTGGAGAGGGCTCATTGCTTACCACTGGTTGACTTCTTCGTTTCTCATTTCCTTGTTTCTTTGGTCTGCACTTGCTGGCTTCACTACCTCTTTGTGTGTTTGTCCCTCAACTGGAGCATTGTCCAACCTTTCATTGTAATTTTATTATTTTAGTTTTTTTGTTGAAGGGCTCCATAAGAGTGCCTAAGCTTGCAGGCAGTCTCCCTCATGTGCTGCTACATCATTTCGTTCTGTTGCATTCCCCCCTCCCACCCTCCTGTCCCTTTGTATTGTCACTTGCTCTCTTTCCTTACCCACTCCCTTATTGTTGCTTGCCCCCTCCTGCTCCTTCCTACTTTGTTGCATGCCTACCTCCACCCTCCTGCATTGTCCGCCCCCTCCTGGCAGGGGAACAAAAAAAGCATTGACAAAGCCAGTAGTTCTCACCAACACAAACTGTTGGTTTTGTCCATGTTAATAGACAAGTTGCACAAAAGTGTGGCTGCAATGCAACATGGCTAACAAGTAAAAAAAATTTTTTTAAAAAAGCGCTATGATCTGGCCAGAGATGGCTCACTCTCTCTCTGCTAATGCATTAGGTATCACATATGCAAAAAAAAAGCTAATGCCAATAGAAATGACAATGCCATTTATTTAGGGATACAAAAATAATAAAAAAATAATGAGCAATACCAATAGCTCTACCTATAATATTGCCGAGACCATTGCATTGTAAATGCTTGTTTTTTATATGGTTTTGTGTCAGGTTTAAGGCCAGAAATCTCTCAGATGATTTAGCAGCACATGTTGTGCTGGCAGGCAAAACCGATTGATGAGATTCTAAAGTACGCCAAGTACTGCAGAGATGACATTGATAATAGACGTAAAAAGTTAGAAGAAAAGGTAATATGGGCCCAAGTTAAATTAGCAGAGCACCAAGAACTAAAATTAAACAGTCAGACAGGGGATCAAGGGGAAGGGCAAGGCCAGAATGAAAATAATGGGGGAGAACAAAGAGGACAAATGAGTAGAGAGGAGGCAAAGAAGTTTCTGTGTCATGGGTGCGGAAAATTGGGGCATTTGAAAAACGAGTGTAAAAATATTCAGAATAATAATGGTCCAAATCAAAATTTAAATCCACAGACACAGAATGAGGTTATAATGAGTCAACCGCAGCAGGTTGTAAATCAGCAGTATGCCACCTGCCCCTCTGCCAAATTTTGTGAACAGAGCCAAGTACAGTGCGGACACCGGATTTCAAGAAGGAAGTGGTAAGAAAAATTCTGTAACTTCACAATTTCTTTTACAGAATAATTATCTGGACGACAATGACCAATGACGGTGCCTGAGGGGGGAGGAAAAGGAGTGCGTACTTGGCGCATCCTTACCGGTAGATCAGTCGGGTCCATATATTGATGGTAAAGTAGAAGGAAAATATATTACCTTTTTGTTGGACACTGGTGCTACCAGTTCTACTGTGAGAACAGCAGACATCCCAAACCTACCCCTCTCGAGAGAAGTGATCCAAGTAGTGGGCATTGAAGAACCAGAACCTTTTGGACCTGGCGGCGCAGGGTACGCCTTAATCGCCTGGGTTCTCCTGCTTAGCTACACAGAGACACGGGGACACTCTGTCGGCGTAAAAGATTAGATTTATTAGCTGCAGCTAGTACAGTTGTCCTAGAAGTACACACGGTATGTTCTCAGGAGACTGCCACTTCACTCCGTGGCGCACAATCTTATGTAGTATATATGTGACATATACATTAACTAAGAGCACACCTAAAACATATAAAATGAGCCAATAAGGAAAGTTGGAAAACAGAATGGAATCAATAGGAAAGGTTTGAAAACAGAGTATCGACTAACTCGAAGAAGCCTATCCTCTAACTGTGTTTGTTACCCCACCCCACAAGCTAATTCATTAACTGACTTGTAGTTGTCTTGCAGGTGACGAGATACGTTTGTGTGTTTTGGAAGATAGTTGTGAAACAAGAGAATACGAGCAGAGGACAGCGAAGGCCAGACGATAAGATAAAATCAGAGGAGAATAGTGTGAACCAACAGATAGTTGAGACAGGGATTAGGAAAACCAGACAGGGATTAGTGTACTCGGCCAGTCTCAAACACCAGCTTTTGTAAACAGAGGCACACGGTTATTTTAATACACTATTGCAGGAAAAGCAGAAAAAGACTTCGATCGTCGTGCTGCCTGAGTGAGGGCAACACAAAATGGCGGCGGAGCACAAAATGGCATGTCGATACGATCACGATCGGAAATCGAAGTTCCTCAGACCCTCTTTTTGCCAGAACTCAGACAAGATACTTATATTAATCTGAGTCAATGTCGATGGCCATGAGGTCATCCAGCTGTTGCTGTAGCATCATTCTGATATTCTCCGCTCTTTGTGACTTGGGTTTAGGGATGCATATAGTAGCACAGAGGTCGCAGATGGTGGGGACACAGTGCATACAAAGGCAACAAGAGAATATGATGGCTAAAACTACTCCAAGGAACGTCAATACCTTCCAACCCCATTTGGACAGTAGTCCCCAAAACCACTCCAATAAGGACCAATTACCTTCGTCCTGGTGAATTGACTCAGAGATTATATGTAACTTAGAGATAGCTTGGTATACTGTCGGAGCGTCATTAGGTATGAAAATACAGCAACTTGACCCGATCAATTTGCAAACTCCACCACGGTCTGCAAGAACAAAGTTTAAAGCAACTCGGTTTTGTAAAGTCATAAGACGATCTGCCTGTAGTTCTGCCGTAATATTACTTAAGGCTCCTACAGTGATGTCTATGGTGGTTTCTACTACACAAACCAGTTGCCTTATATTTCTACTGTTGGCCATCGGACCCTAAAAAGGAAGAAATCCTTTGAGGAAATCTCCTCCCTCTTGTCCTGCTGTGTCCTTGGAATTAATAATCCCTCTGCCATATCTGTTTCGATGATGATTTGCAGAAGCGGTGTATGTTGGGGAAAGAAGGAAAGCTATATAACAGGTACCAGAAAAAACAGTTGGCAACCACGTGTAAGCCCTATTATAACAGATGAAATATGAACCTTGAGACGGTACTAGAGGCAGTGAATTCTGAGAGTAGATGTATGTGTGGGAACAGCTATTTCTTTGTACGGTGTCAGCAGACTGACCATTATCTGTAGACAGAAATTACCCTGATGTGGTATAGTCCAAATCGGTGAAGATTTTCCCTTTTTAACTTTATCGCTAAGGCTAGTGACATAATGGGTGACGTTCCAGTTAGTGTACGCTTTTCTTTCGTCAACTGAGATCTTAGTGTTTTCTATGATTTTAGCCATAGCTACCATTCCCTTTATCAATGAACTATGACTAAAATCTGGATCACCAATATGTGAACTAACGGATCGTCTGAATTTGCTTTGATAGGCATTGGAGAAGATAACAAAATAAGCCCAAGCAGGACCTTCATAGGAGAACTGAAGAACTAAATATGGCATCCCTTTTTCTACGGTATGTGGCATAAGCCCACACACCCAACAGTCAGTTGTATTGATCACTAATTGGTGTTGATGTAACAACTGGACAAATGATTTATTGTAATATTCAGTTCTTCTAGTGAGTTCATGTTGAGGAAGTGTATGAAATAGATGTGGAGAGACAGTAGAGGAAGACGAAGAGGTAGAAGGAGAGACAACTTTTTGCTGCAGAGCAATAACAATCCAATTTATACATGCCAAAAGAATACACAATAATATAATAATACATAAAGCAATACCACAACGACTATACATTTCTTTACAATGATTCATTTTATCCTTACTTTCTCTTTTGCCGAATGTAGTCTCCATCTTTGTAAGTGGATGCTCACGGCAATCTTCCTCAATCACTTAATCACGATTGTCTGCTGTCCTATGACACTGCAAGTCCTGCAGGCCTATTGCCATTACTCAGGTCGCAACCAAGACTCCTACCGAGACCCTGCAACCGGGACAGAATACTACATAGGAGAGAAAAATCTTAAGTGTTCTTTAGTCTAGGTCTTAGGTTATAGTGTTCTTTATCAGGTACAGTTTGGTCTTGGAACAATATTCACGGATTGGTTGTATCCAAGCGACGATGTGATGGTATTGCTTCCTGAAGAATGTCGTTGTCCTCTTTCTCAGACAAAGTTCCACTCAGGCGTGCATCACTGAAAGGTACAAATCGTGGAACCTTTTCGCTCTCAGAGACTCTAATGCATTTACGTACCCACTGATCGAACGGAAGAGGCAAAGGCACTTTCTTGCAATGCACACCGTGAATCCAATTTTTCTTTCCTTCGACTTTCACTGCTGTTCTCGTGGTGAGCAAAACCATTCAGGGCTCTCTCCACCTGGGTTCCAGATTTTTCGTTCTTTGGAAGTTCTTCGTGCAGACCCAGTCACCTGGCCGAATGGAATGACCTGGGTCTGTGGAAACCTCCGGCAAAGCACTCTGAACCTGTTGATGGAGAACACGCAATTTAGTCGTAAGGTCATGCAAGTAATCAATTAACATTGGATATGGTAAGTCTGAGTATTTCTTAGGGCGAGGGACTCCCCATACATTAGCTAGACATCCAAAAACCACTTCGTAAGGGCTAAGTCCCAAACGAGAGTGTACTGCAGTTCTGGTGGACAGAAGAGCCAATGGTAAAGCATCGGGCCAACTAAGTCCTGTACTAGCCTGAACTTTTGCTAGTTTTAGCATTAATGTTCCATTGTAACATTCTACTAAACCCGCTGACTGTGGATGATTTTCCGCATGGAACTTTTGCTTGATACCAAGACCCGCACAAACTTTTTGCATGACTTGGCCCACAAATTCGCTCCCATTGTCACTCCAGACAATGCGCGGCAAACCAAACCTGGGGAAAAATTCTTTTAGTTGAACTTTAGCTGTGGATAAGGCTGTGTTGTCTTTTAGAGGGTATGCTTCTATCCATCTAGAAAAGGCGCATACTACCACCAGAACATATTTGAGGTTGTTGCATCGCTCCATATGAATATAATCGATCTGGAACACCTCAAATGGATATGTCGGAGGAGCAAAGTGACCTGCCGCAGTTGGGGTTCCCTTTCCCGAATTGTACATCAAACAAACAATACAATGTTTCACTACATTGTGTGCACACTTTGGGATTCCTTCATTCTGCCACACTGGAGCCAGAAGCTTGCATATACATTTCGAACTTAAGTGAGCTGGACCATGCGCCATAGTGACTACTGGCAGCACATAAGCGTCCGGTAACAGCCAACGTTGGTGCTCAGACAATTCCAACCAACATCCCATCTCATCCAACATTCCTGTACTTTCTTTCCACTTGCTCAATTCTTTCTCTGAAGCCTCTTTCTGAATCGATCTTACACTTTATATTGTATCCTCATACATTCCTCTCTCTCTAACCCAATTTGCAGGACCCGCAACATACATTCGACTTGTAGCATCTCTCGCTGTCTTTTTCGCTACCTCATCCGCAAATGCATTTCCTCGACCAACATCATCTCTAATCTTTTTGTGTGCACTACACTTCACAATTGCTATTTGGGTAGGCAAGGAAAGTGACTCAAGAAGATCAGTCACCAATTGACCATGTTGTATTTTAGTGCCATGTGAAGTAAGGAATCCCCTCTCTTTCCAAAGACGCCTAAAATTGAACGCCACACCAAAGGCGTATTGACTGTCAGTGTACACATTCACTCTTTTTCCTTTTGAAAACACACAGGCTCTCGTCAAAGCTATCAGTTCTGCTGCTTGAGCTGAATTGTATCTGATACGTACTGTTTCCACAACTATATGTAAAGTAGTAACAGCATAGGCTGAAACTGTATCTCCATTAGGAAGCTTGAAACAAGAACCATCCACCCGTAGAATTCCATCCGGATTTTCTAGCGGTGTATCTTTCAAGTCAATTCTTCCTTTTGTTTCTTCCTCAGTACGGAGGAAACAATCATGTTGTTCTTGGTCATCTTTGTCTACTGGAAGAGGCAACAAAGTAGCAGGATTTAAAGTGTTACATCGTTTGATGTGCACGTGACTAGCCAAAAGTGTCAGCTCATATCCAGACAAACGAGCACTCGTAAGATGTTGTGTTTTTGTTCGGTTTAATAAGGTGTCCACTGCATGTGGCACCATAACAATAAGTGTGTTATCTAACACTACTCCAGCAGACTGTCGAATAGAAATTGCTGCTGTCGCTTTAAGACAACTAGGCAATGCTTTAGCTACTGGATCTAACGTAGCCGAAAAATATGCACATGGCCGCTGTTTATCTCCAAAACGCTGCGTTAAAACTGACAACGCACAACCTTTTCTTTCATAAACGTAAAGCGTGAAAGGCTTACTGTAATCGGGAGTACCCAATACAGGAGCAGAACATAGCGCAGTACGCAAGTCAGCGAAACTCTTCTGACATTCGTCAGTCCATGGAAGGGGCTGAGGCGTATCTTTCAAAGTGAGTGCCAACAGAGGTTTAGCCAGCAGAGAAAATTTCGGAATCCACTGCCTACAGTAAGAAGTGATACCCAGAAAAGCACGTACCTCCTTTTGTGTGGATGGCACAGACATTTGCGCAATCGCCTGAATTCGTTCTGGAGTTAATCGTCGTCCCTCCTTTGATAGGAGATGATCCAAGTAGGTAACCTCTCGAAGAACATATTGTAGTTTTCAAGGTGAAACCTTATGATTCAGATTAAACAGATGACGTAACAATGCAACAGTCACATCTTTGCAAATATCTTCTGAATCAGCAGCAATCAACAAGTCATCCATGTATTGAATAAGGGCAGCACCAGATGGCAAATGAAAAGCATCAAGATGACATTTTAAAGCTTGACTGTAAATAGAGGGACTTTCACAATAGCCCTGAGGTGTGCGCAGGAAGAATAGGACTATTGCATATGTTACCTCTCGTTTCCTCAACCACACCCTTCTGAATAAAATCATGAATGATTTCCAAAAACGCTTTTTCACCTTCAGTAGAAATTCTATACTGCGGAATACGTGGCAATTCAACATTAGGTTTAAGAGTGACAACATAAGGTGGAATCACCAGACAACCCTCATCATTCGGACCCGTGGCCCAAAGCGTTGCCGGAAGAGAAAGCAATTGAGGTGGAAACTGATCTTTGGACAAATACATTGGAGAAATCAGTTTCTGTCCTAAAGTAAGATGTACACCAGAAGGAGAACAATATATTATAGCATGCATTCTTTTCAATAAGTCCAAACCCAACAGATTTTCATCGCAACCATTCGTCAAAAGAAGCGGAGCTTCCAAATCATAGGGGCCAACTGAAATAGGCAACGGGCAAGAAACCGGATTACGAACAGGGGGGCCAGAAAATCCTACAGAAACATTCGTTAAGCCAGACAAAGGTGCCCCAGGGAGTTTGGAATGATTGATAGAACTTCTCATCGCACCAGTATCTAGGAGAAATGGCTCTGAAACACCCATTGTAGTGACATTAACATAGGGTCAATTCTGATCTACTGGAATTGACATAACTCCCTTACTTTGTCCATGGCTGTCCTAGTTAGTGTGAAGACTTTCATTCTCGCCTTCAACATAACAATCCTCATTGTAGTACTGTGTAGACCTAATATTTTGCTGATCAAAATAATTCACGGAATTAGGAAGAGGAAGGGAGCGCTGTTCTTGAGTCGACATACCTCGACCTCTGCCTCTGTTTGCTGACTGGAGGCCAGCACGACCTCGTGGAGCAGATAGTGCTCCATTGCGCTGTAATAAAATCGGACAACTACTCTTAAAATGACCTTCTTCTCTACAATAGGCACATTGATTAGGTCCTAACAAAGGTCGCGGAATATATGGCTCAGGTTTTTGATACAACCTCTGAAACTGCGGAGGCTGTTGAAACTGAGGCTGAACATAGGGAGGAGGATAAGCTTGTTGCAAGAGAACCTTTGTTTTTAATTCTTTTGTCTTTTTCTCTTGATTTTCTCTTTCTTCTTTTTCTCTATTTTCATAATATTGTGCGGTAGCCAATATCTGGGCAGAAGAAGAAACAGCCCATGAACTTTCGGAATCTTTTAATTTATGTGACAACTCGGGAAGCAAATTAAATACAAATTTGTCCACAAATAATCACTGACCACCCTCTGTAGCCATATCTTGACCACTGTGATCAATAAATGTCTCCTCGAAACGAGTAAAGAAATCAGAGACACTCTCATCTTTCTTTTGTTTGCATGCTGCTAATTTATCCCAGTTAACTCTCAAGGCAGGCATCATCGTTTTCATTAATGTAATAATCCTACCAGGGAGTTCTGAAACTAAAGCATCAGGCTTAGCACCACCCACTTGAGCTGCGTCTGCGGCAATTATAGCAGCCCAATTACCACCTAATGCTTGAGCATGATCTTCTCTACGAATCTTAGCCCATAAAGCTTGTGGAACGACATTTCCCATCAACATATCGATATCAGCTAGATTCATGATGCAAGCATCAACCGTCTGTGATAATTCTTTATAATAACCTGCAGGATTCTTACGAGGATCCGGTAGAGTCTGTTTAAGAGCTAAAACTTCAGATCGTTTCCAAGGGACATGTACCCATATACGTTGAAAATGAGCAGGAACAGCTGGAATATTACCTTGAGCCGCAACTTCCTCCTTCCACACTGGAGGAACCTCTCTCATAGGATAATTTTTCAGTGTTAGTCTAACCGACGGATCGGAATCAAGGAAAGTCTGAGAAGACAACAAGGATCTAAAGGAAATAAGTTTCCTTATAGCTTTCTCAACCTTAGAACCCACAACAAGTCCTTTGTCGAAATCGGTCTGAACATCTAACAGATCCTGTGGAATCGAACTCGAATTCACATCCTCCCATTCTTTAATGAGAGTTTCACACATTACATTAAAAACATATCTTTGCGTAGGCGCATTCCATTGTGAGAAGGTAGACATAATATCAGGTACACTATATTGGGGACCCCTCTTGATCCATTTACGTGCGAGAGTCCAACCTTTCTCGTTCTTCAGAATCTGGGAACTGACTACCAGATTGTCTTCGAACAAAAGCCGGAGACACATTTAAAGCTTCAAAGAAAGGAGATAGAATACCAGTGACGGTGTCCGTGAGACGCTTACGCACAGACGGAGAATTAGACATAAGTATAGGGGACAAGGTATTAGGCGAGCTAACAGAAGGAGAACCGGTGATTGCAGGAGGAGCAGAAGGCAAAGTAGATCGAAGATCAGGAGATGAGGGCAAAGAAGTTGAAGTTAAAGGCAAAACTGGTAGAGGCGGAGATACTAAAAGGGGCAAAGGCGGAAGAGCCGGAACAGGCGGAGGTACTGCTGGGGGCTGAACAGGCTGTAACAACTGGGGTGTATTAGTACCTTGTGCATATGGCGGAGGCAACCTCAATAAATGGGACATTAGGGGATCTTCTTCTAAATCTTTCTTGTTATCGGAAGGGGAAACAGGCAACACCGGATAACATTTATCTATCGCCATACGATGCTGTCTTTCTGAAATTTCCATCGCATTATTAGTTTCATCATCTTTGAATTGTTGGGCAGCCTGTATAATTGTCATACCCTGTGCTTTCTTATCTCGTTTTGCTTGCTTAATTTCTCTCTGTTTGGCTTCCTTACGCCAAAGGCGGAAAGAGTCAAACATTGCCGGCCGGGCTTTTCTTTTGAATAGAACTGCTTCCAAATTATCTAGCACATCAGAATTGAAACTACCATTCTCTAGCCATTTTAAAACACCATCTTTCTTCGTGTATTGTGTCCATGCCTCGTTAAAGGCAATGGGGCCAACACCATGTTTAGAATAGAGCTCATATGTGGGAGTTCCAACCGAATGAATCGGACAAGAGTCCTCAAGCCGGGAATCCCTATTACAACCAAAGCAACAAAGTTTTCCAAACTTAGTCAGACCAGGCATCTCGTGATTTCACCTGACTGTTCACAAACTTCAAGGGGGTAAAACTCAGTTTACGCAGCACAAATGCACTTACCCTCGGCTTCGGCTATTGCAATAGTCGAATTTAAGGACCAAAGAAACTAAGGAACAAAGTACTAAAATTGTGGGCGCGACCCACGAAATACTTAACTAAGGACGTCTTCTTACGCCAACAGAGGCCCGTTTATCATCTCGCCTTACCATACATCACCAAAGGAAGGGCCAAGGCAGGGCGGCAGTCAGGGCCAGCAGTCGTTAGTAGCCGTCAGGAAGGAGTAACCGCGCTGAAAAAGACCTTCGGACCACTTTAGACATAAGGGGTCGCTTGACGTGGCTCGCGATTCCTCCAGAATTTTCTTGCGGGGTTCCTCACAACCTTCAGGCAGAACCGGTACCACTGAAGCCGCCCAACGTTGGGCGCCAGTTGAAGAACCAGAACCTTTTGGACCTGGTGGCGCAGGGTACGCCTTAATCTCCTGGGTTCTCCTGCTTAGCTACACGGGGACACTCTGTCGGCGTAAAATATTAGATTTATTAGCTGCAGCTAGTACAGTTGTCCTAGAAGTACACAAGGTATGTTCTCAGGAGACTGCCACTTCACTCTGTGGCGCACAATCTTATATAGTATATGTGTGACATATACATTAACTAAGAGCACACCTAAAACATATAAAAGGAGCTAATAAGGAAAGTTGGAAAACAGAACGGAACCAATAGGAAAGGTTTGAAAACAGAGTATAGAGTAACTCGAAGAAGCCTATCCTCTAACTTTGTTTGTTACCCCACCCCACAAGCTAATTCATTAACTGACTTGTAGCTGTCTTGCAGGTGACGAGATACGTGTGTGTGTTTTGGAAGATAGTTGTGAAACAAGAGAATACGAGCAGAGGACAGCGAAGGCCAGACGATAAGATAAAATCAGAGGAGAATAGTGTGAACCAACAGATAGTTGAGACAGGGATTAGGAAAACCAGACAGGGATTAGTGTACTCGGCCAGTCTCAAACATCAGCTTTTGTAAACAGAGGCACAAGGTTATTTTAATACACTATTGCAGGAAAAGCAGAAAAAGACTCCGATCGTCGTGCTGCCTGAGTGAGGGCAACACAAAATGGCGGCGGAGCACAAAATGGTGGGTCGATACGATCACGATCGAAAATCGAAGTTCCTCAGCATTTCAACTAAACAGATTAGAACACCTATTACAAAACTAATGGAGGTGCGTATTGGAAATTTTAGGGAAATGCATAAGTTTGTGGTGTGTGACTCTAGTCCAGTAAACTTACTAGGAAGCAACCTATTGTGCAAAATGAATTGCACTATATTTTGCACTCCGGACCGTGTTGCGATTCAGACCCCAGACTAAGAAGGAGTCTATAAAATCATGTTAGCTAAACAAGGCACAGAGTTGGATGAGATGTATTCCTTAATGATAAAAGACGATTTACCAGATGAGTTAAAAGCAACCATAAATCCTGATGTGTGGGATTTTACAGGAAAAGAAGTAGGGTTAATGGCAAATGTGGACCCAGTGAAGGTGACTTTGAAGGAAGGTGCAGTTTATCCAAACACCTGACAATACAAAATGAGTCCTGAAGTCAAAGCTGGTGTTGCAGCAGAAATTGATCGAATGATTAAACAAGGCATTTTGAAAGAAATAATGAGCAGTCCCTGTAATTCACCTATAATTGGCGTTAAGAAACCTAGTGGGAAATCCAGGATAGTTCAATATTTAAGAAAGATTAATAAGATTGTCGTGCCTTGTTGCCCCGTAGTGCCCAATCCAGCAGTAATTCTGTATCAGATACCGTGAAAGGCAGGATGGTTTACTGTAATTGATCTATGTCAAGCCTTTTTCTCTATTTCATTACACCCAGACAGCCAGTATCTCTTTTCATTTAAGTTTGAGAAACATATTTTAGTATGGAATCGAGTTCCTCAAGGATATACAGAAAGTCCTTAAATCTTCAATCAGATTTTGAAAAAGTGTCTAGAAACCTTAGTACTGCCTAGAAAAGTCAGTTCTAGTTCAATACATTGATGATTTGTTAACGCATCAAAAACAAGAGATGACTGTGTTACTGATTCAATTGCTTTGTTAAATCACTTGGCTGATGGTGGACATAAAGTGACCCCAGAGAAATTGCAATTTTGAAGGACAGGAGTCAGATATCTAGGACATCAAATCGAACGAGGAGTGAGGAAAGTGACCCCTGAAAGAATAAAGATAATAAAACAAATGCAGTTACCACAAACCTAGAGAGAGATTAGAATGTTCCTTGGAGTGGTAGTATACTGTAGACAGTGGATTGTAGGGTTTTCATTACTAGCCAAACCCTTAATCCAAATGACAATGAAACGAGCAAAGGACCCAATAGAATGGGATGATGAAAGCATGGAAGCCTTTGTGAGGTTGCGAAATACTCACAATCCACATAATCACATGGGCCCACAAACACACATTCACATAAGTTGGTAAAGTGCCACTGGGGTCAATTTGTGTGATATACTTTCAAGTTTACTTTACCTTAACATTTCTTTAATATCTTTCTATATCAAAAGAACTTTCCTCTGGCCAATGGACCTTTTAGTTAAGCTAGTATAAGGTGAAAGCAATGATATACTACACAGAAGTATAGTTACCTAGGATGGTGTGGAAACCAACCCCTTGGCCAAGGAGCTGGAAGGGTCCCCTGGGACAGCTCAGGTGACAAAGGTTTCAGGACAGGTTTCAGGGACAGGATAGATGACCTCTTTTACATCCGACGCCTGCGTCTTACCCCTCTCTGACACTATCTTCCTCCTCGATTCTTCCGTGATCTTCTTCTAATTCTTTGCCTTATTTCCGTACTCGATTCCTCTGCGATCTTTTTCTAATTAATTAGATTTTGGCTCTAAGTTCTGCAATTCGATTCTTCTTCAGTATTGGATCAGCTCTCGGACAGTATCCCGGTCTCTCGGCAACACCAGCAGCAGCAGCCGCATCAGCATCACCTTCACCATCACCATCTCCTTAACTAACTAACTAAACTACCTCAATTATACCTTTCTAATTGCATGTACCACCACTAAATGTTTCAAATTTATGAAACTCCTAATTCTGATTGGGTGTGAAAGGGGGGATGATCATCACACCAAGCTAAGTTTCAACAATTTCTAGTTTGTTACTCAGTGGTCCCGCCCCTTAATTTTATTTTCCCAAGCTTTATTCCCCACCCGCATTTCACATCTTTATCAATAAAAAGAATACAATCAATAGTTGTCTTGTGCATATTGCAGGATATCCATCATTTTCCCTGGACATGTTGCGAAAGCGGCATTGGACGGGATCCAAGCACATCCTCATGGCTTCTGGCTGCTAGTTACTGCACCTGCGTGAGCAGTCACGTGCAATATAGACATTGGCATCCCTCTGAGGCCCAAATATGAACTAATAAAGAGTTCAAAAAGAAACGTGATACAATCAAAATAAAATGATTTCACTGTATACCAACTATCTCTACTCTAATCCCATTTACTTAAATTAAATCTCTCTGCATTAGCATTTAGTAAATAGCATTTTTTAGTTTCAGAAAGACAGATGCTTAACATGTGAGCCCTCAAGCGGCCATATTAGAAACAAGTGCGCAGATGCAGAATATTCCCTCCAAGCTTTAGTTCCTCATCCTACGTAGATGCAGTTGAAGCATGCGCAGTACAAATTCCCGCGTTAGCAGCCATTTTAAGGTTTCCCTTGGGTTACTTGTCAGTAAGACACATATGCAAGCTTCCTCTAAGCTAATTTTATGGAATGTGGTGCATATTAGAATTTACAAACATGATTAATACAGTGTTACGAATTATTTGAGAGGATTGCTTCCGATCACATCTCTTTTATACGAGACCTTGCTCCATCAATCCCTTCTCTAATGGCATCTGTGCCATCACCAATTTATCTATCATCAATTCAGATGCCGTTTTTGTCTTTTCATCTCCTTCTTGATTATTGTATTGCAAATTCTTCATCTTTTTGTATAAATCTCCGTTCATTTCTTCCAACTGAATTTCATCATAGTTCCTTTTCTTTACTCCATCATTCACTTCATATCTCTTTCTTTTCTTACAGCTTTTGCACCATGTCATTATTGCTAAAACTAATATAGTTATTCCAAGTATTGGCAATATTATTTTACCTATAATATTAGTAAACCAGCTCCCTATGGTAGTAATACTATTGGTTAATTTCTTCCATGCACTGTCAACTTCCAGTGGTTTCAAATCTTCCTCCAATTTTTAAATATTTTTAATGTATCCTCCAATTTCAACACTTTTGCCAGGAATATATGTGCAACAATGTTGCACTTTCAATATTTTACAGACTCTGCCCTCTTTTGCCAATAATATATCAAGAGAAAGTCCATTTTGTAAAACCATTGACCTAATTGCAACCATTTCTGTATGAATCATCAAGAAACCTCCAGCAGTATCAGTCGATAGACGATCAACTACTGTGGTAACTGACAAATTTTCAGTGAATTCAGAATTACTCCCACTGAAGGTATAAATGCACTAAATATATCACCTACTATTTCAGAAAAACTAGCTCTCTTGATACGTGTTAGTTCCTTTGTGTCTTCATTGCTTCCAGTGATTCTTTTCACATGGTACACCTTTGGGAATACTATTCCAAAATAGCAACTCCCGTACCAATGTGCAGGCAGCCTATAATAGGTTTTATTCCCACACACGTAATAAACTCAAGAAAATGCTGGGTCTGTTCCACTTTTTAGTTCCCATCCCCCGATAACTAAGAAATTATGTTCACATTCACTGGGACCAATAAATGCATTGTTATAGTCAGTTTTTAACCTATGGAGGCAGATCTTCCCTTTCTTTTCAAAATCCAGGGACATTGCAGCATGAGTCTTGCCAGCTGTATAAATCTCCTCTTTCTCAGCCCAATAAGGAATCTGAGGTTTCTTTTCAGAAGCCTTTCTTTGTAAATCCTGTCTCCTTTGCTCCACTAAATTAAAAAATATTGTTTCTTCTTCATGCAATGTACATGTTAAGTTGTGCTTGTGTGCTTCAGCTATATCCATTGTTTTCATTGTTAGGAAATATCCACCCATAAACTGTGCATCCTTAGTACTAAGAACTGGGTTCATATTCTTTCGAATAGTAGCCTCTGAAAAAAATCACATCTACGTTAGAATAATAATACTGTAATTTTCCTGTTCTATAAAATAAACTTGACAAAATACTACATGAAATACCATATGTTAATGGTAAATGGTGATATGTTACACCTTCAGCTACCGATGCTGGTAATTTCATACATACATAACAATCACTAACTTTCATAGTGTCTACATATTGCACTAATAAATTTGCAAAGACATTTAAAGCAGTGTCATTATTTGTCACAGTTTGGTGTAAATCTAATTCATCTGGTGCTTCTAATGCTACTCTATCTCTTTTAATATTTGCTACCCTTTCATTAGTGTTTGTTTTCTTTTTCTTTTCTGTCACCATCAAATAAGGGATGGCTACTGTTAATATTAACCAAATTATGAGTACTAAAAATATACTACATATACAATCAATCAAACAAGCTTTATTCGCATATAAAATCATAAAAGCAGACAGTTAAAAACATTTCGTCTTACTTCTAAAAAGTACATCGGTAAATATAAATAAATACAAAATACATAAAAACAGTTCATTTAGCTATAACTATCTCTGGTCTATGAAAATACAGAATGTTTGGCAGCTGTACTTGTAATATTCCCTTGAAGGTCTAAACATTTAGGTGTTTCCTTGCTCTCAATATACTTTTTAAGAAGCCTGCCATAGTACCAATGCAATAAAAGTTTTCTAACATCTGTAAATACATAAAATCAGGGCGGCATTGTCTCCATCCTCCCTGTTTTAAGAGGGGTACAATCCATCTTCATCATTCGTTTGCATAGTACCTACAGAATAATATTACATGAATTGTTGTTTGTAAAGAGATGTTATCGCAAGGGCATGGGCATAATTCCCTTGACCAATTATTCATAACCGGATGACTAATCAGGCGGTGGAAAGTCCCAAATCTAAAGCGTGTTAGCACGTCCCTATCGTACCCCCCAAACAACATAATAGGTACGGTTGGATGTTATACGTTATGGTGATCAGTTGATGCTGGACCACCATGGGTTTATTTATTTCCAAAACCAGCCTATTTTTATCCAGAACGGTCACACAAACTTTTTAAAATTCCTTCCGGTGTATTGATTTCAATGTTTCAGGCTGGGAAAAATATTCTGGATGCCCAATTACATGCATTACATTTTTACCATATTTTAACCATGTGATCTTGCTGACATGATCCAATTTCATTGCGTCGGTTAAAATTTCCTTGTTTAGACCTGTACTGGTAGAGGTCCAAATTCTGTGCCAGAGCAGCACTGGTTGTACCTTAATTAAATCTGAAATGTATTGTACTCCTAGCTCACTGTGGCAGTTAAAAACAGAGGTACTAGCAGGGACAGCCAAAATAAATCTTAAAAACTTGTTTTCGACATATTGGATTGGGGCACAATCATGGAACCCCCATAATCACTTGTTTACATATGGCGGGTCCCTCACGTTTGACACCAACTCCTGTTCTAGTGCGTTTGTATAAAGAGTGAACAGGAGTGGTGCCAAAACACATCCTTGCCTCACTCCCCTCTCCACTTTTAACGGTGCGGTACACTCTCCCTTAAGTCCATATCGAACTTTGGCTGTTGCACCTAAATATAACTGTCTTAAAAACTGAATTAATGTTGGGTCGACCTTAAGATCACTAAGGATACTCCACAATTTGCTGTGTATGACACAGTCAAATGTGGATGTGAGATCAACAAATGGCAGATAAAGTTTTTCTAATTTAGCCTGAGTATATTTTCCAATTAAAATATTAAGATTAAGTGCCTGCTTTTTGATTCCTAAACAAGATCTATAACCGTACTGCACATTACTTAAAATATTATTGTCCATATTTGTAGCCGATCTAAAACAATCCTTCCTGCTACCTTCATAAGGGTATCTAATAAGGATATCGGGCGGTAGCAGGCGGGGTTTTCCCGATCCCCCTTCTTAAAAATTGGGACAATAATTGATTCATACCATGTATCAATAAATCCCTTTGCACAACATGCCTGTAAAATACATGTTAAAATTGGAGACCAGAGATACGGGTATGACTTATATAGATCAATTGGTACCCCGTCCGGGCCTTGGGCCTTGCCGCTCTTACTGGCTTTTATGGTCATAATTACATCATTCAGAGTGATGTGAAGATCAAAAGGCAAAAAAGCCTGGCGGCCCCCATCAGCTTCTCATCTAGGATATGTTACCCTCTCTATAGTATTTTGCATGGAGTAGACATTCGAAAAGCAATCGACCCAGGTTTTTTCATTTGATTATCTTTGTTATCAGAATCCCTCTCTGTCTGTCCTCGTCTAGGGATTATAACTGTGGCCTCATCTGCCTTGATATGTTATTCTACCCTTATTTGACCCTGTTCAGGTTTTATTTCTTTTTGTTCCTTTTCTTCCACCTGAACTTGTTCTTCTTCTCCTAACTGGTCCTGCTCAGGTCTTACTGCACTTTGGTTTTCTGCAGCCTGAACGTGTTCTTCTAGACCTATCTGTCCCTCCTCAGATCCGTGAACATTTTCATTCACCTCTGTCTGAATATATTGTTCTTTCCTTGTCTGATCCTGCTCAGGATGTCAAACAGTTTGATTTTCCCTTCCCTGAGCTTTCTCTTCTACACCTATCTGGACCTCTCTATTTTCCTGTCTCTCTATCCTGGTTCTGCTTCTTTTCTTTACAATCACTTCAGGTATGTCAGCCACTGGTATCCAGTCATCCTCACTTATGCTCGGTTGTTCTTGGTCAGCTACTTCAGGATCTGTTATCCTAGATCCTTCAGCTGCACAACCTTCAGCGGCCCCAACTGCATGAGTCAGTTGTGGTCCCTCTTCGTCAGGGGCTGGTACTCTTTTAGTATGGCTTGCATGAATCTAGTTAGGCAAACCTGCACATTTTACTGCTGTTGATGTAACCAATATAACCTGAAGTGGTTTTTCCCACCTGGGTGCTAGGCACGACTCTCGAGAGTGATTGTTCACCACCACCCAGTCACCGGGATTCAGATCATGTGCTTGAATCAGCTGCCTGGCAACTGCGTCCTCTCCAACCTGGTGAGAGACAGAACGCACTAGGTCAGCCAATCCTTTGCAATAATCTAATACCAGATCATCAGATATATTCAACAGTTTGTGTCCTGGTATACATGCTTGTCTCATTGCTTTTCCCATGAGAATTTCATGGGGACTCAATCCTGTATTTCTGTCAGGAATACTTCTAAATCCCATCCGAACAAGAGGTAAAGCATCAGGCCACTCCAGCGGGGTGGATGCACAATATTGCCATTATTGTGCCATTCATTTGTTCAACCACTCCAGAAGCTTCTGGCGATATGCACAGTGCAATTTTTGTCCAATTTTAAATGCTTCAGAGATTAATCAAATTATTTCATTATTAAAATGAGACCCTCTATCTGATTCCAAAGTTACTGGAAAACCAAATCATGGAATCAATTCCCTTAACAGTAGTTTGGCGACTGTTATGCTGTCATTTTTTCTAGTAGGGTATGCCTCCACCCACCGTGAGAATAAGCAAACTATGACAAGGACGTACTTCAATCCCCAGTAAGGTGGTAATTGAATGAAATCTACCTGCAACCTCACAAATGGTCCTTCTGCCTTTCCAATTCTTCCCCAAATGACCACTGTTTTCCTGCCTGGATTCATTTGTTGACAGGTTAGACATCTCTGACATAGACTCTCAGTGACATTCCTGAACTTTGGATTAAACCAATCCTGTCTAAAGAGTCTGATCCTGGCATCCCTACCTATGTGTGTGTCTCCATGGTACCTTCTGGCCATCTGTGAACGTAGGGAATCTGGCATTACTGGCCTGCCATCCAGATATATCCACACACCATCTTCTGTCCTTCTCTGGCTTCCTATTGTTATCCATTCTTCTCTTTCACTCGCTTCCACCTCATCCTGCAGTTGTCTTACATCTTCCCATATTTCTTTTTTTAAGTTTAAAAGAATTTTATTAGGTAATGAAAAAATGAGAATGCAGTACAGAGTATCCGCGGGAAGGGGAGAAAGGAGGGAAAGGGGAGGAAAGGGAAGGAAGGGGAGTGCAAAATACAATGTGTAAGAGAGAATATACGACAAGATAATAATCATGAGCATTAGAAGAGAGGCAATAAAAAATTGCATCAACCATATCTAAACAACTAAGCACAAAAGGGTTGAAAACAAAACAATATGGTGAAAAATTATGGACATGGGAAGGGTATCATGGGGGTTTAGGAACTTCTTGTTGAGCAGGCAATGGACGGAAGGAGCGGGCAACACAATTATCTAAATATAACGTAACGGGGAGCCATAAGTCCGCACGTTTAGTTGCTACTTGAACAGGAAAAACAAAGGCATTATCAAGTCTATGATTGTGACAGACATTATACCACCACGCTTTGAAAGAAATATGGGACGCATTTTTCCAATTAACAGTAATCTGCTGAAAGGCAACGCCCAATAACAAGTCAACAATGCGAACACACATATCTACATTATCCCAACTAGAAGATAAACTGCCCAAAAAAAGGTGAGGGAGAGAAAAAGGAATACAAGTATGAAAAATAACATTAACTTGAACCCACACCTGTAACCAAAAAGCATGCACACGTTCACAAAGAAATAACATGTGAAGCAATGTAGCATTGGGAGAACCACATGACCAGCATTCGTCTGATGTATTGGGGAAACGTTTGTGTAGTATAGAAGGAGTGTAAAGTAGTCTGTTATAAATAAAGAATAAGGATTGTGTCAAGGAAGCCGCTCTGGAAGTTTTACGAAGCTTTGTCCAGATTTTATCCCATAAAGATATCGGCCAATCTACTTCGAGATCGGCTTCCCACTGAGATTCAATCTTGGACTTAGGTCTGAGTGGTTCATGCGCATGGAGGTATTTATAAATAAGAGACGCTCTGGGAGTGGTACGCAAGAAAGAATGAAGTTGAGAAATAGGGAGGTGAGGAACAGGGGGAGGAAGGGAAACCGAGAGTCGATCATGAACCTCCCGAACTGCAGCTTTAAGTAAAAGGTATTTGGAAAGAAAGGAAGCGGGTAAGTCAAAGGAAGAACGAAGATCAGAAAAAGAGGAGAAGGTGGAGCCAGAAAAGAGCTGCGAGATCCAAATCAATCCTCGAACTCTCCAAGATTTCCAATAGAAGGGCTTATGGCCAATCAAGAGATATTTATTATGCCAGATGGTGGAAGAAAGAAAATCAGCAACGGTCTGAAGAGGTCCAGGGGCAGCAGACAATAAAAGCTTAAGGGTGAACTTGTGAATAGAGGTAGAAAGCAAAGAGGGTTTACGGGAAAAAGTAAGAAATTCTGCAAAAGAAAACGGAGAGAGGAGAGCGCGCTCAACCTTAATCCATAGAGGGCAGGGGGAGGTGGAGTCTTGTAGCCAGAGGGAAGCTTGACGCAATAAAAAGGCCTTCTGATACGCAGGGAAGTCAGGAAAGTTGACACCACCCTCGGAGGCAGGACGAATAAGTCTGGCAAGAGACATTCTGGGTTTCTTGAGGTTCCACAAAAAAGAGGAGAGCGTCGAATTGACCTTCGTAAAAAATTTCGCTGGAATGGGTACAGGAATATTAGAGAGCGTATAAAGAATAATAGGGGAGATCATCATTTTAATGGTGTCAAGACGACCCCACCAGGATAGGTATAAAGGATGCCACCTTGCGGTGAGATCAGCAATCTTTTGGATGCATTTGGACATACATAAAGAGACAGTGTCCGAAATGGAGGGGGTGATATATAAACCCAGATACTTAATATGGGAAGGACACCAAGTAAACTGAGAGTCATGAAATTCTTGTTTGAAAGTGAATTTGGTCAGGGGAAGGATCTCACATTTGTCATGGTTAAGTTTATACCCAGAGATAGAGGAATAAGTCCGGACTTCATTCAGAAAGGCAGGGAGAGATTCTGCAGGGTTGGAAAGGAAGAGTAGAATATCGTCTGCATAAGCAGCGAGTTTAATATGAGAGTCTGCAATCTGGAAACCATGAATGGCAGGATTCTGACGCAACTTGGATAAAAAAGGCTCTAAGGCGAGGTTGAAGAGAAAGGGGGACAGGGGGCAACCCTGGCGGACGCCTCTGCCTAAATCAAAATAAGAGGAAATTTGACCATTCGCAAAAACTGCAGCTCTGGGATGTGAATAGAGAAGGGAAATTAAAGAGATAAATCTAGGGCCAAAACCAAACCAAGTCAAGGTGTGAAATAGATAATGCCATTCAACACGATCGAACGCCTTCTCAGCATCGAGGGCAATCGCTGCAAGGGAATGTTGACAACGGGAGGATTTTGATAGGATGTTAAATAAGAGTCTTGTGTTATCCGTGATATACCGACCCTTGACAAACCCGGATTGCTCTTCGCCTAGAAGATCGGGGAGAAGGTGATCCAAGCGGATCGCCAATGCTTTAGCGAAGAGTTTGTAGTCAATATTGACTAAGGCTATGGGCCTGTAATTTTTGCAGTATTTAACGTCTTTCCCAGGCTTAGGTATTAGGCAAATGTGGGCATCGGAGAAAGTCCCCGAGGAGGTACCGTGAGCAATAAAAGAATGAAGAAGGGAATGAAGTCGCGGAATCAAGAATTTAGAAAAGTGAAGGTAAAATTCTACGGTAAAACCGTCAGGACCAGGAGCCTTATTGGGTTTGAGATGTTGCAGTGCATTAAATAATTCTTTTTGTGTGACGTCAGACTCTAAAGAGGAAAGATCAAGGGGGAAATTGGATGGTGTGTGAATGGTGGAGAAAAAACAAGCAAGGGAGCTGGGAGAGGGTTGGGTTTCAGACGTATACAAAGTCTTATAAAAACGTGAAAATTCAGCAAGAATGTCAGCCTCCATATGTTTCAAAGTATCAGCAGAGTCATATACAGATTCAATATTTAACTTATTATGCTTGATATTCAAATAATTAGCTAAGAGATTTCCTGCTTTGTTCCTACCCCCATAAAATTTAGCAGTAGACTTCAGCAAGTACAAGGAGGCGTCCTCCGTAGACTTCTCATTGAATTTCATTTTTGCAGCAACAAGGGCAACCAAGCTATCAGCAGAATGAGAGGTAAAATATGCATGTTCCAATTTCTAATGTCAGAAAGGAGGTTTTTGGTGAACCTTCGTGCAAACTTGCGTTTGTCTGCAACGTAACGAATAATAAAGTCGCGTGCAGCTGCTTTAAAAGCATCCCAGATAGTATGGTCAGGGAGAGTGACATCGTCATTAATCAGAAAGAATTCATCAAAAAAAGAGGTGAAGGTGGCTGTGAACTTGGGGTCGGCAAGGAGGGAGTTGTTGAATCGCCATCTTCTAGGACCAGTAATTTTAGGGAATACATCAACACTTGTAAGGACAGGGGCGTGATCAGAAAGCAGTATGGGGCCTATCTCAGAGTGTAGAAGTGATTGGGCAAGATGATGGGAGACAAAAATATAGTCAAGTCGTGACTGGGAGTGATGACAGGGAGAATAAAAAGTGTATTCCCGTAATTTTGGATTACAAAGGCGCCAAGAATCTACTAACTTATGCTGCGCAACAGCATGGCTAAACAACTTATGAGGTCTGTTGGGAATGTAGGGAGCTTTGGACATCCTATCGATAAAGGGATCGAGAGGTTGATTACAATCCCCCGCCAGAATAAAATTGGGATCCATAAATTTGGTTAAGAGTGGAGAGAAATCAGCCCAAAAAGAAGTTTCACCCACGGTAGGGCCATAGACATTAAGCAGAGAGATTGGAACACCTCTCAGTGATAGCTTGGCATAAGCCCACCGACCAGAAGCACCCGATTCGTGGGCAAGGACCTGAAAGGGGAGAGACTTGCGACACAGGATTGCCACACCATTACGTTTGCCATCACCCTGCGAATAAAACAGTTCTCCCACCCATCCACGTCTAAGCTTAACAGATTCTACATCAGTTAAATGCGTTTCCTGGAGGAATGCAATATCAACATTCAATTTAGCTAGGTGTGATAAAATCCGTTGACGCTTAATCGGAGAATTAATACCCTTCACATTCCATGACAATAAATTCAATGACATAACAGTAACTTAGCCATGGGAAATATGGAAAACATGATTAGGGAAAGAGAGACTCCTGAAAAGGAGGGAAGACAGAAATAGAGAAGAGAAGCCAGTGGAAACACGTTGAAGGAAAAGAAAAGAGATAAGTAAACAAAAGCATGAGCACTGGTAGGAAAGGGAGAATAAAAGACAGCAGTATCAAAATTGAAACCAAGAACCAGAAAGGAAGGAGAGGTTGAAAAACAAATGCACCGAGAAAAATAGGGAGTATAACTCTTACATCAGTAAAGGGATCCAACCAGAAGTAGGAAGACAAGATACAGACATGTGAACAAAAATGAGAACAAGGAAAAGGGAGAGGGGAAGGAATTGAAGGAGGGAGCAAAGGAGGCATAGGAAAGACAGATAAGGAAATAGAGAAGGAACATACCTACAAAGGAAGGATGTGAGAAAGGGTGGAGGAGGGAAGGAGCCACTTGGGTGAGGTGACACATCCAGGAGCAACGAGGCAAGGACCGGGAGACATCATCAAAACATGAAACAAAAGTTCCTGTAGAACGAAAAAGGAGAAAAGAGGATTAAGGCATATTAGGAAATTACGATGAAACCATGAGAAACATGCAAAACAAAAGACAACCTACAACATAAACAGTGAGGACTAGCAGAGTAAATAACGGGAGAATCAGAAAAGCTCAGGTAAATTGCAGCAAGAAAATCATAAAATCACTAGTCAACCAGGATCTTCCCATATTTCTATTCCTGAGAGTAACATAAGTTGGCAGCCAATTCTACTTTTTTCAATTTTCTTGTTCACCGCCAATTTACTTCTGGCACAATACTGGGCAACCTGGTCAGCCTACTTATTACCAGCTGTCACATAGTTATCTCCTGACTGATGTGCAGCACACTTGACCACTGCCACTTCTTTTAGCAATTGTATTGCTTCAAGCAGTTCTTTCACACATTTTCCGTTTTTAATTGGGGATCCTGATGAAGTCATGAAATCCCTCTGCATCCAAAGCTGGCCAATATCATTCACAACTCCGTAACCATACTGGCTATCAGTAAAAATGGTTACTTTCCAATTTTTCCCAATTTTGCAAGCTTTAATCAAAGCTATCAATTCGGTTACTTGTGCAGATTTGACTCCAGGTAAACAGGATGCTTCAACTATTCCAGCCAATGTGCACACTGCGTACGCAGCACTTAAACCTCCCTCCTCATGTCTTAAACACGAGTCATCTACAAATAGCTCATGTTCTGCCTTTTTCAGTAGCTCTTCCTGAATGTCTGGATGGGGTTAAGTACATAGTTCAGTCACGTCCAAATAATCATGCTCGACTTCATCTTTCACCTTCTCTCCCCGTACATCTGGCAATAAGGTAGAAGGGTTTAATACAGTATACCTGACTATTGTCACATTTTCAGTTCCCAATATGATTCTCTCATACTTAGTCATCCGACTGGGAGTAAGGTACAGTGTTCGGGTTCTTGTTAAAAGAAAAAAACAAAGGTTACAGGGCTGTTATAGTAAGGAAATAGAATAAAAAAATCTTTGAAATTCACTGAAAAAACTAAAGGTTACAAGGATGTTATTGTTTGGGTCAGATTTCCCAAGCACAGTCCAGAGAAATTGAGCAGTTAATCGCGTCCCGCAATGCACTGCTTATGACCTCATATATTACGTAACTCATCACATGGTCAGTGACATCACTGATGACATCACTGAAGTGGTGTGTAAGTAGCTCTTTGAGTGACTGTGTGTGAGTGGCTGTATGGGTGTATGTGCGGCCATATCAGTGGCTGCATTAGTGAGTGAGTTACTGTATGGGGGCTGTATGGGTAACTGAGGTGATGTGTGTTTAGACCTATGAATCAGTAAGTGGGTGTGTAAGTACTGGTATGGGTGAGTCAATGGTTTTGAGAATGCTAGTGTAGAAGTTGGCATCGGTATATTAAAGCTTATATTGGAGTGTGAGTGGGTGTGTAAGCAACTCTGTGGATGATATCTTCAGTGATGTCCCTAACCATGTCATGAGCAATGTAATTTGTGAGGTCATAAACAGTATATAGTGGAGGCGTGAGTTATAGTTAGCTCATCTAACTATAACTGTAAATTTCTCTGGTTTTGTGCATGTGAAATCTGAGCCTAACTATAACATCCCTGTAACCTTTGCTTTTTTCAGTGAACTTCTATGGTTTTTTAAATGCTAATTCCTAACTATACCATCCTTGTAACCATTATTTTTTTCAGTGAATTTTAATGTTTTTTTTAAGTAGCAATGGTGTTTGGAGAGTGGTGGGTAAAAGTGGCCGGTCCTCTGACCAGCTCTCAGGAATCCCACTGTGTAGGAATTACAGAAAGTACCAGGAAGGCTTCTTGGTCCCCAAGGTCCCTTAGCATCCAAGAGAACTTTATTTCCCAACCAGTAGTGTGCCAGGGCACTGTTTGCAGAATGGTGCAGAAAGGGGACATGGCCTCTGAGGAGCTCTTAGCAAACTGATTGTTTGAGACTTGCTAGAGGTAACAGGAGAGGTAGTTGGCCTCCAACAACTCTCAATAGTGAGGGAGACTTCCCCCCCCAACTAGTACTGTACCAGGAGGCACATTTACAGTGGTGGAGAAAAGACATGCTTCATGATTACATAGGTAGTGCATGTCTGATTCTATGCGTGCCATTGCCAAGGATATACTGGGAATACTGGGTGTTTTTGACAAAGTGTATAACACATATATATAGATATTTTACATAAAGTTTCAGTGTAGCTTTTTAGTAAGATACTAATTTAACTTTCCCCTTCGTATACATTTATCAAAATAGCAACATCAAAAATGCATTTTCTTCTTCACAGCAACACTGAAGGTCGCATTGACATCAGTATTCACATATACAAATGACAAAATGTAAAACAGATTTTTAAACGTATTTTACACAAAGTTTGAGTTTTAACAACAAATTTAACACAAACATCAATTTCGAAAAATACCTTTCAACATCTGAACTCACGAATAAAACAAAACTTCAAAACACCCATAAAACTACTCATACTTACCCAAACTCAACAGGAATCAAAAACTGCTCCAGAACTAGTACAATGCACACTTTGTGAAAAGATCCAATCTAGAGGGACAAATAAAAAAATATTCTTGTGGGATGATGTCCATGGTCTATCATCTTGAAACCTAACATAGAAAACATCTCTAACTGGCAATCAAGTAGAGGGAAACTGGAGGATCATCTACATCAATGGCACCAAGAACAACTCCCAGAAAGTCCTTTGAGAGGTTCAGACTACTGCAACAGATATGGCCCCAGAGTTTTTATGAATGGCCACATAAAAAACCTTCAAAAAGAAATCTAAAACAATACAGAAAATCATGTAACTGAGAAAAAAGGAATATCATTGGATAATACACTACTCAACTAAAAAGTAAAAAGAATATGCCCATTTACCTATCTTGAACATTCTTTAGGAGTTCATAGTGAGTGGATTTGTGCAATGCACAATATGACATAAGACATTGTACAAAGCAAAAATATTTTTACGGGAGTACATCCATGCTTTACCATTTAAAAACATACCAAAGTAATAGTGGGAAGCAGAAATACAGCACTTCAAGGCTAATGGACCCTGCTTCATTACCAGCCACAACAACACTGGGACAGTTAGTTCCTTCAGAGGTCCATTTTCAACTTCCAGATTTAGCTCCACAGTTTTCCCAGATGGCATCATACTACATGGATTGTGGAGCTATCGTGAGTGCTGGAGAGCAGTCCATAAGAGCTCTTCCCAATGCTGCAAGGAATCATACATTTAAATGTTTTTTTTTAATTGTTGGCCCTTCATAGCTTTTCTACATTAGCAGGCATTGTATTATCTTACAAAATGGGTTTAATAGCTATGTGTTGTTCATTTTATTTTCTTCTTATTTATTGTAACACAAGTTACATATAACTTACCTTATGGACAAGTCAGAGCATTTCTCTACAAATAAATACGCAGCTAACTTTTGCTAGTTATCAATATTTACTTTTTCACTTTATATACTCCGACAGTCTGTGTTTAAATTTTCTAGTGAGTGCGTCGACAACATATAAAAACATACTTTGTTTTTTTTAGACCACACTGTGTAAAAGTTTGTAATCTCTCCTTCAAAACTATCAAGTGTAATATCTGTGTCCTGTTCTACATCTCCTCCTCTTAACAACTCTTCTTTTTCCCTAGAATCCTGCTGAGGACCAAAGAAACAAAACTACATATCATCATAAACCTTTTCTACATCTGCCACAGTACCATACAAAAGTGTTCTATTAATTTTTCTTAAACATAAAGCAGGAGTTTTCACATAGTACACCCTCCTAACTAAAGAATGCATTGTTGAGTAGGGTACAACTAACATCCTCAATTGATGAAAAGTGCTTTGGCACACTTTGCTTGATAAACAAACTAGTGAGTGTCCCTTCAAATCTGTATGCTTTCTAACCTTGCAAGGATCCAGTCCTTGTAAAGTACTTATTTTATGGTTGAAACTGCACCTTTTAAAGATATGTAGAAATGTCCTTAATATGTCAATGAATTGCTGTTGAATACTGCACATACTACTACAATTCCATTTCTATATAGGCACCTCATGCCGCCTTCCTTGTTCCTGTTCTCCAATAGCTTGTTCTACATTTGTAGGTACCATCACCTCTTTCGCTATAGGAATGCCATTCTTTCTTTCATCACACTGTCTTCTGTAATCAATAGCATGAACTAATATATTATTCTGGAGATAGCTTTTTTCATCAAAGAAAGATTATGTACTAGAAGTATGTATGTATTCTCCACTAAAAACTGTAAAACGTTTCTTCTATTCACTAATCCTTTTTTCTGGTTGTGTCTTCTCAAGTACAACACAATTTTGTCAAGTCTTTATTCTATTTATAATCAAAATGAAAACATTCACCTTCAAAGCAAAGGCCTTATCAACTACTCTCTCAACTCGCTCTATCTGTTTTACTCCATTTCTCTTTATTCTATACTTCCTAATATTTCTCTGTAGATTTATAAATACTCTACTATGAAACATTCTAGCTCGGATTTTCTTAAACTGCTTCTGTCTCCTGGTTAAGGTGTATACATCTTTGTTACATTATTTCCTGTTCTTGCTATATAGATTTTGTCAATTGTTATTCTTTCTCATAATTTGAATTTTTTTCCATTGTTATTCCTTCTCATAGTTTGAATTTTATTTTTAGCACTTCATAATCTTTGTAAATGTCCAAAGAGTTTCTTACCAATAGCTCTTTTTCGTTCACCACTTTTTCTTTATTTTTCCCCTTTTGAGTCTCAGTTCTGCATAGATACTGTACTTGCTTCTGTTCCTTCCCCCCCTAGCCTTTGTATGCAATCTATCTGTAATTATGGAGATATTGTTCAGTAAAAAAAAGCTATATTTGAATTTCTTTTCTAGACAGTGTACCAGCTACTTTACTACTGGCTTGCACATAATACAAAAAGTTTTTATGTTATTTTGCAGTTTTAAATGTACAAATCAACCTACATACATAACTACAATCATTTAGTTCAATGTACTAATCCCAAACCAAAACACAAAACTTAATTTATTACTTACCTTTTAATTTTATAGCACCATCTCCTACTTTACAGTTGCAGCATATATTAGTTCTCACTTATACACAATAAAAGACTACTTTATCCCTTATGTACTCAATTTAAAAATAAACATCAACCAAGCAAAGTATAAAAGAACACACAGTGTCTCAATACTATAAATCCTGAAACACAACTTAAGACCTATTTCTGTGCCCCTCTACAACTGTGTCACTGATGCATGTAGGATGCATGTAGGAAACACTCCCTATAAAAATCTGCACATTAACGTGTATCACAGCATATAGGTCACTAATTCTTCTGAGTACATGAAAACAGTGTGCAACAGATTACATTTATAATTTGCCAGATCGTTCTAAAAGAGTACATATTCCTCCCTAAAACTTGTAAATACACGTGTTTCTATTTGAGTACAACAATACTCCCTGGATGATTGGATGAGTGCATAGATAGTGCTTACGTAATTCCCTCAGGATATAGGTAGTGCCTGCATGATTCCTAGAGCATAAAGATACTACATCAGTGGGTCCATATCTGCATAGTTAGTGCCTGTGTATTCAGATAACTGTATTGCTACTATCTGGGTGATTGGATAAACGCATGGGTGTTGCCTGCGTAGTTCAATGAGCACATAATTATTGCCTGTGAGATTGGAAGTATGCATATGTATTACCTGGGTGATTGAATAAGTCTAGATATCACACTTGATAACTAATTGTATACATGGCTAAGAGTGTACATTGCTCTGTTACTCAGCATCCACATGCATCAATACTGAAAACATAAATTCTCACCTTTTGAAAGCACAAAACCTTTTCCTAATGGCATACCTACATCATCTCACAAATATGTCTTGTGTCTTTAAAACATATATTCAGAATTTCTCAAAGAAAAGTTTCATTCCAAGTGATGCTAGCAGACAAACTCACAAAAGACATTCTTCATTATTGCCGCTCCACAATTTTCAACAGAGCATTTTGAAAGAAATGCACCACTCTCACTATATACATGACATTTTCAACAGCCTTGAAGGGCATAGATCACTATGTAAACACGTATGTGATTTCATAAAAGATATACACCTTAAGGCCATCTTCCAAAAATATATAGTTCTCTGCATCTTCAAGTAAACTCAACAGTCTCACCACACATATAACTATCTGCAACCATAAAAACCATATCTAAACAGATGCAAACCGATCATATAAATTAAAAATGACATTGACAAACACTTTCTAATACATACCAAACAAGTATTGTTACTTTATAATTTATATACAGGCACAGCACATTTTTCTTAGGTTTTATTCATGACTACAGTAATCCTTTTTAATAACGCGAGTAAACCCCCCAACTCCCCTTGCCTCTCCTTTGCCCACATCTCCTCCCTCATCCTCTTTCTCTACCTCCTGTATCCTCCCCACTTCTATCCGACTGCCCCAACCCCCCCTCCTCTCCTCTTTTATTAATTCCTGCAGCCAAGCCCCTCTACCTGTACCTCGCACTCCCCCTTGTACACAGACTTACACATTACATAACGAGGAAAAAAAGTGCTCTCCTACCTTCAGTCAAAGAGGGTGGACATAGCATTACAACAGGAGACACACCTAGATGCCCCAGATTCTGAGAAGTTATGCAGGGACTGGGTGGGTAAGGTGATCCACAGTAGCATAGGGAGGGGAGATTCCCCAAATAAGGCACCTACTCAGAAATGCTGGGTAGCGATCCTCATGCGCAAATCTCTCTCGGCTATGGTGTCCAAGACGTGGATTGACCCTGATGGGCGGTGCGTGTTTGCCAGGCTGCATATAGGGGAGGTCTCTGTCTGCGTTGGCTCGGTCTATGACCCGACTGGAGCAAAAGAATCATTCCTTCTCCAACTAAACCACCTCCTGGTGGAAATAGGCGCTTTGCAGTATCTCATTGGCGGGGACTAGAATCTGGAGAGTGACCCAGTCCTGGACAGAACGGGCCCCTTGACAGAGCCCCAATGGGCGACATACTGGCAGACAGTGGTCTGGTGGACCACTGGCACCTCTGCCACCTGGCCAACGCAGAATATACATTGACCTCCCTGACCCACCCTCTCCCATTTGGACTACTTCCTGGTCTCCCAGAGGACGGTGCAATTAGTCCAAGACTCCTGCATTTTAGAAGTTGCACTTTCTGACCACTCACCGGTTCTCCTTTCACTGGAAGTGGGGCTGGCCAGACTGGGCCACAAACCCTGGCGCATGAATATACAACGCCATCGCACTCCACAGGGCAAATCTCCACTGCGAGTGCACTTCCAGGGGTATCTCGCCACCAATCAGGATCCTCTGGGAGGCAGCAAAGGCTACCATCAGGGGCCAGCTGATGCAGGACGCAGCGCTGGCCAATAGTCAAACAGCGGCTTGGCAGAAGGAACTCGAAAAGGACATTTTGTCCTATACCCGCTTACACACAGAGAAACTGACCCTGCAGCACTGTAAATCCTTAGAGCAGGCCCGCATGTTGCTAAATAACCTCTTCATCTCAAAGGCAGAATATGCATTACAATGGATGAAAGGAAGGCCCTACGAGCAGCGGGAACAGGAAGGAAGGCTACTGGCAGCACAGCTACGCCAAAGGGGAGCTGCCATGGCCATACCAGCAATACAGTCAGCAGGAGTGAGAACACTTACACGTCCCGAAGATATTGTGAACTAATTTGCTCAGTACTACCAGACTCTTTACACCTCAGGGATGCAAGCCAATGAGGCTAAACTGACCACCTTTCTCACTGAGGTGACCCTCCCCCACCTATTGGACAAGGGTAGAGAACTCCTCGAGAGAGAGTTCAGAAAGGAGGGGATTGCGCAGGCAATAGCGAACCTTCCCTGTCACCAGGCTCTCGGTGTGGACGGCTTTCCATCAGAATTCTACAGATGGGCCGGGAAGGGGGCGGTCGACACTCTACATGCGGCATTCCAAGAGGCAGAACGCACATCCTCTTTAGGTCCCCTCTATAATAAAGCAGAGATGGCCATCCTACCGTAGCCTGGGAAGGATCCCACTCGGTGCGGCAGCTATTGCCCTATATCATTGTTGAACTGCGATATCAAACTTTTGATCAGCATTCTGGCTGCCCACCTCTGCAAAGTCCTCCCCTCCCTAGTCCACCACACACAGGTGGGATTTGTACCCGACCGCTCCTCAAGAAACCATCTGCGAACCCTGGCCCATATTTTATGGTCCGCCAAAAGCCTTCACACTGGCACTGTCACTCGATGTGGAGAAAGCGTTCGACCGCATCGAGTGGGATTATCTTTTTAAAGTAATGGCGCGATTCAGACTGGGAGATCAATTCAAAGTACCACTGCTATATGACAACCCCACCACCCAGGTAAACTGCAGGGGCTTTGTTTTTAACCCATTTCCGATCTGTCGGGGGACGCGTCTAGGGAAGCTCCCTCTCTCCACTCCTCTTTCTCCTTGCCATGGAACCCCTGGGGGCTACCATATGCTAATCGGCCAAAGTCACGTTCATAACCCTCACGCTGGGAGAACCCAAACTCTATTCGTATGTGGAAGATATCCTGCTCACTTTCACAGACCTACCCCGCTCTTTACTGCCCCTGCTTCAAATAGTAAACAACATTTCACTCTTCCCCAGCTACAAAATAAACTGCGACTGAAGTGAGGCACTGCCTATCTCAGACGGAACCACAAGGGCAGCCATACATGGATCCCCCTTCCACTGGCAGCCCTCGCGCCTTAAATACCTAGGCGTCCTGGTGAACAAAGGGATGGAAGGGATGGTCGCGGACAATCAAAATACCCTGCTCACTCAGATGCAACGCAACTTTGAAAAGTGGAATGTGCTGGGGCCCTCTATGTGGGGGAGGGTACAACCCGTACGTATGGTCACACTCCTGCGCTTCGTATATACCTTGGACATGCTTCTCTTACAGGTGTCCCTGGTCAAACTATGTTTAATCAACTCCAGGATAAAATCCTTCCTGTGGGGTTCCTCGAGGCCCCGTCTGGGGGCGCTGAAACTGAAGACTCACCGTTCCTGCGGGGGTCTAAGCCTTCCATTAGCAGAACACTTTGCCCTAGCACTACAGCTCTCTCAAACAGCACATATGCTAACAGGTACCCCTGATGTACCGCAATGGGTGCATATAGAGGGGCACCTGCTGTCTACAGGGATATGCCTCTATGCTCTATATGGACAGGGGGCTAGCTGACAAGACCCCTCCAACCTGGTACTACTGGCCATGCACAAGGTCTAGCAATGAGCACATCGGCTGCTGGGCTCATACCCACGACTCTATGAGAAAGCTCCCCTATGGGGCAATGCAGGCATATGCAACAATGGGAGACAGCAGGCATACAAACCGTGGACTCCATGACGGGGACCACAAGACATAGGTGCAACTCCAAGAGATATTTGGGCTCCCCACACCGCTGTCCTGGAAACACATGTACCTTGGACATTGCCTGCAGAAATGTCTGGGGTCGCACCCTTGGTCGCTGCCAACCTCACCAGTGCTATTGTACCTCCACATGTGGGGGACACACAAAGGAGTTACGTCCAGCCTTTACGGAGTACTCACTTCCGATCTTTTCTCACAACTCCTATCACAAGCCCTTCGCACAAGGTGACAAACCTGACTCATGGTCTCCTGAGAGAAGGATAAGTGGGGGGAGCTTTTGGAGCACCTGTATAGGGGTGCCTGGGAGGCAAGACTGAAACTTTGCCTCTTTAAAATCCTACACGAGTGGCATTTGACGTCTATGAAACTGCACAGAGCAGGCCTTCTCATGCATGCAAACTGTTGGAGATGCGTGAACACGGCTTGAGACACAACCCATTTCATATGTGAATGTCCCTCGGTGCAGCCCTTTTGGGCCTACTTGGGCAAGACCCTGAGCACCACAATGCCCCTGCACCTGCTGCACCCCCCCGCTGCTATCCTACTGCACGACCTGTGGCACTCCCCTGAGCTGTTGAAGCTGCATCACCAGCTCTACCACACAGCACTTGCCACAGCTAATTTGTGCATCCTGCACCAATGAGTTCACATACCCCACTGTCACAGGAGGCTTGGTTAGTGGTCATGATTCACATGGCCTCACATGAGCGAGTCATCTACAAACTCCATGACCAATATGACTTATTCCTCCAAGTATGGGCTCCTTTCCTACGCACAGAGAGTGGCAGCGAGGAATGCCCCCGCAACAGAGGCACAGCCTTGGACATCACCATGAGGCAATGCAGCACCCTGCTTTATTTTAACTTCCCCCACACATACGCCCACTCCCCCTACCCATATATCCCCCTCCTCTACCCCCACCACCTCCCACTACTACTCTTTCTTGCAAGTGTCCCCCCATAATCCCTGCCATCCCCTTCCCCTCTACACCCTATAACCCCCCCCTAGCACCGCAGCCCAACAGGTATATATTAGCCAAGTCCCACCCAGGTAGTGAGACGAGATTCACCATAGGGAGACGAAGTACATTGCCCCCGCCCCTGCCCCTACTCCTACCCAGGTATTGCCAATGTAGCTTTAAAGCAGGACATCTAACCTCCCTTGTACCACGCACTGCAGCCAACACAAACAGTAGCTTGTCCTCACATCACCTGATAAACCCCCTACTGATTCGTACAATACGTGCATAACCCCCACCCACACCTGGGAACTGGCACAGCCCTAACATGACATGGTGTGGCTCATTATGCTATGTCACCCCTGTTACTTCTGACATCACCCCTCTCCCACAACTGGGCACTGCAATATTAACACCTGATGGGCAGAAACAGGCACACCTCCTACAATCCCCCCTCTCTTCCCCCTCCCTACCCCACACCCTACTACCTTTCGTATCTGGATATTTTCTTCAGTGTTCAAGAGGCAAACGCCACGCAAATTCTTGTTGTACTATCTGATATGGCCATTGTACTTGTGTGGCCAATGCTGTGTTCACAATGTTATCCTTTAAAAACTGCTAATAAAGAATTACCACACAAAAAAATTTGATTGTTGAAGGCATTGCTCATGGTAATTTTTAATAGTACTAACATCTTAAATGCATACCCTTTGTCAGATACAGTTCATCTGATATATTTTTTTCACATCACTGTGATACTCTTTTTAATCAAACAGAAATCTTCATTTCTAATGTAAATTGTTTATATAATTAAAAAGTTACTTGCATACCAGTGAATTGAGCTCATAGGTTATATTGTTCTTTTAGCTCTTTCTGGATATGTTTCACACTGTTAAAAACTAAGCACAAGAATGGTACACCACTCACATAGAAAGCAACTATAAAATGGTAACCTCTTCAACTTTCCACTCTATGATCATGAGAAAGGCATCAAATGAAAATCATGCCTTTCATTTTAGACTACTCTACCTCTAATTGTGAAAAGTTAGCATCTGTTAACCCTTTCTCTCTCTTTCAAAATGAGGTTCGTGTCAGTGCATTTTTGCAATGTATTCGTGATGATCACGGAGAAATTGTGAAAAAAACGGGAGTTCAAACCTATATCTAGCTTTATTTAAAAAAAAAAAAAAATGCTATACAACAGTTACCTAGCAACCCAGTAGAACCAGCAGGTCACAATTTCACAGCACATCCTAGAAGTAACATGCTACTTTCAAATGAGTGTATTACATTTCTTTTTTTAAACACCAGCCAATAATAAGCCTTCTTCCTATCGCATCCAACACAATATTTATATATTGTATATATGGGAAACTACCTCAGTCAGCTCCAACCTTCTCCTGACTACAATTGCTCCTTCACTTCAAAATGCTTTGTGTATGGATTGTGGGCCACAACTATATCTATTGGGCTAAAGAGGCTAAAAAAAGATGAATTGAAATGGACTTGGTTTTTCCAAATGTGCAGATTAATTGGTTCGCTCCGAGAGGATTAATGTTTCATCAATTGCTGGCTTTGGTTAAATCCAATGTGCCCAAAAGAGTTTGTTTTTGGTATTTGGGGCTCTTCGTGATGACGTCCTTACCCCCACGGACACGTCATGAAAACGGAAAACAAAAGTTGACATTCAATGACCACCAACATATCCCATAAAATAATACGTCAAAATATCCATTCTGAACATTGCACTACACATATTACTATATACATACTTATTTCAAAGCATGTTTAAACTCATATTTTTGTACTAACTTTCTTTATAAAAATAATTTTTAAGATCTATTTTCTGTTTTTGCGGCTATACGGGACGTGGCGACGTGGCTGTTAACCGCAATGATTTCACCTTTTCCATGAAGTGAAAACATATATATGCACACATATTACAGTATTTTAGACACTAGGAGTTTATGACTGTACACTTCAAACTCATGTTTTTCTGTTGTAGTTCTAGAACAACCATCTCTGAAGCCTATTTTACATTTTCGCGGTCAGTACGGAGATCTTGATGACGTGGGTAATCGCGATCCCCGCGGTTACGTCACGAAAGCAGAAAACTAAAACTGGAATTCAATAGCCACCACCACATTCACAAATTATAACCATATAATTAATTCTAATCATCTCAGTAGGTAACTCACTATATAAATAACTCTATAAAAGCATTTATCAGAAATCTCAATATCTCTATAACAATGCGTATTAATGATTCATTGATATATAATTGTTTTTATTTTCACCAATATTTGCGAAGACGTCGTGATAGTCATGATGCCCCCATGAAGGTACTCAGGGGGGTAATCTGACAGTTGTGGCATCAACACGAATATCACTTGCTATAAAAAAAAACAATTTTGGACACAAAACTTGTGTCACTAACACCCCATTTCTTATGTTAGCTTTTTCAGAAATTTCATGGCCAGAGATATCACTATAATTTTCACCTTAAATTTCTCAAAACCTCCTGAACAGATGTACACAAAATAGGCAAAAGACACTTCCTTGAACCAACATCTACCTCCCTGCCAAATTTGGTGTAAGTCCTTTCAGCAGTTTTTTTGATTTATTGTCAACAAAGCTGAATAACCCAACACATTTTGGTGTGGATATTATAATTTCTGAAAAAAACAAAAGGATACATGGAAATTATAGTTAGATTTAGATGTTAGACTCACAAAACGATATAAATTTGCCAGTTATATTTATTTCAAGTAACTATAACTCATGCCCTAATGTAACTATGACTCATACCCTTGCCATGCAGTGCTAATTACCGCACATATTACATCACATATTACATCGTCCATGACATCATTGATAATATCACTGCAACAGTTGCAGTAAAATTATTGATGAGAAAAATGTGCATGGCGGGGCACAAGTTATAATTTCCTTACGATTACGAGTTATAATTACTTGAGATAACTATAACTATACTATAACATCCCTATTACCTTTGTTATTTTCGTTGAATGTCATGATTTTTAATGCTATTTCATAACTATAATGTGATTTGATGTGTGAGTGGCATGTGGATCTGTGAGTGGATGTGAGGGTGGGTTTGTGGGTTTGTTAGTGGGTGTGTTTGAGAAAGCAGGGCTTTTTGCAGATGTCCCCCCACTTGATACCCCCATTTGGACTACTAGATGGTGGTTGTCTAACTTTGTCCTAGGCTCTGCTACCCAGTCCCAGGGTCAGTGCACTGTTTACAGAGGTACATTGTAATTAGGTGTAATTACAATTGGTACTGACTACCAACCTGTAAGTCCCTAGTATATGGGAGAAAATGTAGGTATAGAGCCCCCCTTGGAAATTAACTTAATGCATTTAATGTGTACTGCTGTGGTGCCTATTGTCATTTTAAAGACAGCCTTGCTTTGAAGGCTGCTTTTAAAATAAAACTATGTCCAAATGCCACTTTGGAATTAAAAGTAATTCCAAAGTCTTAAACTAAACGTTTTCTACATCTAAGTCACCCGAAGGTCTGGCCTAGGTACCCCCAGGATAGGGAGAATTCTTATAATAGACAGGGACATATCAAAAGATGTGTTCTTTGCCCTGGTGAGGAAAAACTGCCAATTTAGTTTTCACCCATTGTAGATTGCTCGCTCCATAGGCTAAAATGGGAAGGCTGTATAAATACTTAATAAAGCATAACTTTCATAGGAGTGAGCTAGAAAAAAAATTAAAGTATGAAAATAATAGTTGCAATAATTCAGCAACTTGCCAAGGTTGGATTTATTATAACTATGTCAGGACAAAGTTATAGAACTGCTTTCAAAATGTTACTAAATTCAGCCCTGTGGCAGTCTCTTCTGATTGGCCAGCCTTTGGCAGGCTGAGCTAAGATTTCTTGATGAGATGTGAAGTGGCCTGTCTGAGATAAAGGAGACATTTTTGGGAGGAGATCTGCTTCTGCAGATGCAAGGACAGAAAGGGGCTTGATAGGCAAACTGGTCATGAACCATGCCCACCCCCATGTACTGCAACCCCAGCCAGATGGGAAAACATGTAATTAGATTAAGAGAGGGCTAAAAAGGGAGTTTAGGGAAAAGTTAGCCACACAGGTGAGTTGGGTTAGCTAGACATGAACCTCTGGGAGAGATTTTCTCCATTTAGTTTTTTGTTAAAACGTGCTTACTAGGACACAAATATGCCAGACATCTAAGGAAGCTGTCATCACAGAGGGTGCCACCCGCACCCCAGTGGTCAGGGGTGCACCCCGCCCCCCTTGCCAGCCAACAAAACTGGGATAAATATGGTAGTGCTGTCCAGAAACTCAGCAGTTCCATGCCTGGAAATAGCACTGCCCTGCTAAACCCCTGGTCTGCATCAAAACAGGATGGAACTCATTGGAACTGCACATGCTGCATACTTTGGGCTTCATAAAGGAGACTTTGCTTGGCTTCAAAAGGATCAAGGAGTGGACTTTCTGAAAGCAACAGGTTCAAAAGAGCTTCAGGAAGTCACCTGTATTAACTCCATGAAGACAGGCCCACTGACCAGCTTCACCTGGACTTTAAAAGATTTCACCAGGTGCATTGTGGGAATTGTAGCCCAATCCTCCAAGAAGCAAATCAAGGCTTCTGGACCCTTGGCTGGTGTTGTGGACCTTCAAAGTCAACCCAAAAGAGACCATTTGGAAGAAGATGCACCCGCACCAAGCCATAAATCAGCCTTGTGGATCTCATTTCCCTAGGGCAAATGACTGGTGCACTGGTGGTGACACTTGTGTTCCCTGCCTAGAAGCATGGAATATAAACTTTATTACCTACCTGCACACTCCCGGGAAGGGAGCACAACTTTGCTTCTCACCCAGGTGGAGCAGAGAAAAATGCTGTTCTTGCCCAGGCAGGAGAAAAACAAAAAAGAAGGCTCCCGCGAGCCCAACTATGAATGCAGGCTGGGGAACTGGATGGAGCCACAGGGCTTGTGGTTCGCTCAGTGGCCCCAATAATGTAGGCTGTTGTGTGTGTCCCCCGTGTGCTTCTCCCACAGTTCCCAGCTTGAAAAATAAAAGTATGGGTGCCCCAGATGGGCACCGGTGCATCCATAAAAAAAGGACAAAAGAAGAAAAAAGAATGATAAATGAGAGGAAGGAGTCACTCATTTATTATTTACTGCTCCTGTGAGGAGCACCCTGTAATGCCCTGTGGGTGTTATTTAAGTAATATTCTTTCTTCCTGGTGTTAGCTTAGAAGGTGCAGGGTCAAAGCCAACCTTTGTTTAATGTTATGGAGGGCTGCATGGAGCTCAGCAGCCCACCAACAAAATTAAACAAAATAAAATAGTAAGTCACCTGGGTCATTGGATTCATGACCAAGTGAGAGTTTACTTTCGTTTTTAACTTTTTTGTAATCAATTTGTACATCAACAGCTAGATTTCCAATCTGGCATGATCTTACCTCACATCTAGGGAAACTAATGACTAGGCTAGATAATGGGGATTTGGGCTAATAATGGATGAAGACTCACAGAATCTTTTAGTTCTAAAACGGCCACGCCCAGAGGTAGGGTCATTAAGGCATTTGCTAACCATAGTGTGGACTAGGTAGGGTAAAAATAAGAGACGGGCAATGTCTAGTGGGCAGGTATTATCTGATACAGTGAGGATGAAAAGGACCCTCATAAGTTGATGAACACTTCCATCTTATCATTCAGTTTGTAGATAACTTTCTCGTGGGACACTGTGTCAGCCACAGCTGATGCCCATTCTTTCACCAATGGTGGGGTGGGGGATCACGTTGGATTGTTAAATTACGTTTGTTAGTGCTCATGCAATGTCATGTTTTAGTTAGCATTCGCTACCCCATTTTCTTTGCAAGTGCCATTTTAGGCTGTTCGAAACTGATCTCATCTATTTCTGAGAAATGGTCTTTGCTAAGTTTCATTTATGAAATGTTTGGTTTTGTTTCGATAATGAATAGACTGTTCATGTTAACGCATACCTTTCTCACTAGATAGAGGCCATCTACCACTTGTCTGGTGGCGGGCCCAGGGTGAAACGATCTTGGATTGTATTAGGTTGTATAAGATATGAGAGCCAAAACGTTTTTTTGTATTTCACAGTCCAGCTGCCTCTGCCTGGAAAATTCCACTGCGGGCGTTTTTTGCCCAGCTATGAAATGTACATAATGTCTCTCTATGGTCGCTATCCTTTAGTTCCCTCTGTAGCACTCTCATGGAATGTACATATGGGGCTCCACTCTGAGTGTATATGAATAAACAGTTATTGGTTCATATTCTCCACTGTCTGACAGACTATTCATTTTGTGCGGAAGGCTGAGAGATGGTCATTAGTGACCTGGGTGACCCGAGCGGGTCACTTCCTTCAGTTGGTGCCCAAACAGCGATCTTTCGGGTTATTGACCCATCCCTTTCCGTGGATGGAGGGGAGGATGAAGACATCATCAGGTCGGACTGACAGCTCAGGGATCCCTTCACAAAGAGCTTTGTTTCTCACAACTGCTGCCTTTGTCCCACCGGAGGGTACCTCACCCAGCGGTCATACTGACTGGAGTCCTGAACAGCAAAACCCTTTATCTGACTGTTTGGTCTGAAGAGTCAGCAGTGGAGCACAGGTCTATCTGTGCGCCTGGCATCAGATGAGTCTGTTTTGGTTATATATGGATATGGTACCATTGTGGTTTGAGTTTGTTTTAGCATAAGGACTGTTTTAGTAAAATGTGTTTGCAAATACTTTGCCTGGTAAAAGAACGATTCAATTCTTTTTTTGTAATGTCTGGGTTTAGTAAAATTTGGAGTTTGTGTTGTCATTGCTCTGCAGATCCTCAGTTCGAAGAATCTCAGACTGCACCTCCTGAAGGCAGCCCTAACTTTGATATGTATGTGAAACATGGCCTTGGCCCTATTATATTTAGTACATTATGGAACAAATATACAAGGGACAATGCCGAGTTGCAGTGGCCTTTGACAGGTTCTTTTGATGAGCAGAAAATTGGATTTCTCCAGGAAGAGTTCTTTAAGAGAAGTATCAGACAGTCTATGTTTGACTCTCTTTTGACTTGGCAGAAGGAGGCCAGACAAAGGCGGTTAAAGATGGAGTGAGATGCACGGAAAGGTAGAATGCAAACCCTTACAGAGAAGGCTGCAGCGTATGACAAAGAGAAACAAGAGACAGGAGTAGACTGCGAAGATAGGAGATTTCGACTGCACATTGGTAAGTCTAACGTGGCCAAGGAGGAAGAGGATGCTTTCGTTGAGGCTCTGTTAGATACCCGACCCCCAACCCCTTTTTCTCCGCAAAGGATATATGCTGTGGTTCCCCCTCAGTTACAGCCACCTGCCCAAAGTATCCCCCTCTCTACTGCTGTTATACCCACCGCTCCGGTTACTCATGTCTGCCACGTTGATTGATCTTTTGTATACGCATATTGAAATGGAAGCTCCTCAAATATTATTTGATATTAGATATCACGTTTATGTTACTGACCTGGCGCCAAACCAAGTGTTTGGTAATATCTCCACTATACTTTCTTATAGAAGCAGGTTATATGAAAAGAGTCCTACTCAACTCAGTTCCCTATGCATGAAGTCCAACCAATTTATGATCCGGAAATACCTGCATTAATAGATCAACATGGAGCGATCACTAGACAGGCCATGGCTGCCCGCTTTCAGGAGCAATGGGTTTATACTCCATGAGAAAGGAGTGAGGTTTTAGCCCTTAAGACTACTTTGCCCGATCCTAGAAAAAACCCTACTGCCTATTATAAAGAATTGACAGAGGCTGCCTCCTCTACTGTAAAGACTCTTGCTGACTTTGAGATGTACTTTTGTCTCTTTGTTCCAGTTGATATTTGGCAGCAGGTACATACTCAGGATCATGTCGCCGAGTTGGGCGAAACATGGTATGTTCGGTCCTAGGATGCTTGTTTCCGGTCCAGGCAGGACCTGGCGAGGCAGTTTGGGCTGGACTGTTCCCATGAGGCACAGGGTCAAGACTGATTTGCATATGGCCAGGTTCAAACTGGGGTGGCATGGTCAGCAAAAGAATGATGGATTTAACCCAGATCTCTTGACTGGGGTTGAATGTTTTGATTTGTTCTGCATTCCATCCATCAATTGTGTGGCAGTTGATAAACATGGCTGTATTTTCTGAACAGAAGAGATGAAGGGACGGGTAGACTTGACTGATGTTCCTATATCTGACCCTCAAGGAGAACTATATGTCAAAGGCTCTTGTTACAAATTACCAGATGGCACCACCACTGCCGCTTTTGCTATCACTTCATTGCGTAAGGTGGTAGAGACCTCACAAGTCCCCTATAAGTTGGCTCAAGCTGCTAAACTTGTTGCTCCCATCCGAGCTTGCGTATTGAGTGAAGGGTTGGTTGTTAATATGCATTTGGGGTGGCCCATAATTTCGGTCGATTGTGGGCACAGAGAGAGTTCCTTATTTCTCATGGTACCAGAATACTGCATGGACACCTTATATTGCGATTGTTATCCACACTAAGGCTTCCTAAGCAATTGGCAATAATCAAGTTTAGTGCCCACAAAAAGATCACTGTTGATGTGGGTAGAAGGAATGCATTTGCAGATCAGGTAGCTAGGGACACTGCTCGGAGTAAAATGAAAAGAATGTTTGTTGCAGGTCCAGCTACATGTGTTCCCAAGATTGCTATGTTTGAGTATACAGTTGAGCGTGTAAAGGAGATACAGAGGGAAACCACATTAGAGGAATTAGTGAAGTGGCAGGAAAGTACAGCACAGTTAAATGAGGAAGGATGCTGGATTGATAAATCCGGGGAACAGAAATGGATGTTACCTGATGCATATGTATGTCCTGTGGTTACTATGGTGCATGGTCCAGCTCATATTAGTACAAAAGGCATTTGTAAATTGTTAAATCCAGTCTGGCACAATGATAACATTTCTAAAACAGCTGCACATTTGGTGAAACATTGCATGATTTGCATGAAGCATAATCCAGGGAAGGGTACCCCTACATCACCTGGTAATTTTGCACCACCTACTTTCATTTTGAGGTTCTCCAAATGGATTTTATGGAATTAGAGATGCAATAATCTCAAGTAAGTTTTAGTGGTTATATGTATGTTTAGCAAATGGGTGGAGGCTTACCCCACTAAAGACAACACGGCCATTACAACTGCGAAAGTACTCCTTAAAGATTCGGAATGCCAAAAATTATCTGAAGTGAGAATGGGTCTCATTTTAATGGGAAAGTGATTAAATTAATGTGTGAAGGATTGCACATTAAACAGAAATTTCATGCTGCCAATCACTCTCAGTCAGCGGGCCTTGTTGAGAAGTATAATGGTGCGCTCAAATTGAAATTGGCAAAAGTTCAACAGACGACAGTGGTGCAATGGCCTGATGCTCTTCCATTAGCTCTTTTGTCAGTAAGAACTACTGCACACTCTAGGACTGGGTTGTCCCCATTTGAGGTGGTTTTTGGGCACCCAGCCAATGTCTGGGGTGCCCCCCGACCCAAACCTTTTTCAGAAATGTAATATTCTGTGTTGCTTGATTATCTTGGCCAGTTGACAGAAATTCTGTGTTCTATTTACCAACAGGTTCACGACTCCCTATCTCTGAAACCTGAAGGACCTGGTCAGGACATACAGCCTGGGGATTTTGTGTTAATCAAGAACTTTCAGAGGAAGAAAAGTCTGGAACCCAGATGGAAAGGTCCTGAGCAGGTTTTACTGGTCACTCAAATGGCTGTGAAGGTTGCAGGTCGAAAGAATTGGGTGCATGCCAACCACTGCAAGAAAGTACCTTTGCCTCTACCTTATGACCAGTAGGTCAAGGAAGGAGTAGGGGATGTTGAATGTGAGCAAGTGCCTAGGTTTGTGTCTTTTACCGATACCCCACTGATAAGGACCAGAACAGATGAGAAAAAGTATGATGTTTTGAACGAGGCTGTTTCACCTGAAATACGAGCTACCAAGAGGTTCTGTTTTCAGATCATATGGTGCCAGAGGCTGTCAAGGGGTGGATGCGGACCACCGGGACAAAAGAAAAAAAGATTAGGGATGAACTGATCAAGGTAGGCCAGTACTGCGTAGCAGTATCGAGGAGAGGTACTAATATTCTGCATTTGCTTAGTTTTTTTTGTCTAAACATTAGTTAGGGAAGAAAATATACCTTGAGAGTACATCATTTCTGTTGACGTGGGATAGAGCAGGGCGAGCTTAGGACGGAGCAAGCTCCACGGCTGGTGCTCAAGAGAGCTAACTAATTGATGTACCAGTGAGGCTCTGACGGACAATGGGAACATTTAAATTCTTTATCACTTTGTGTTTCTTTGTTTTATGTCATTATACATCCTTTTGGTAGACCAGTCGATGAAGAGGAGCAGCCAATAATTCCAAGTCAACGTCATGTGATTTGATCCACTCAAAGTCAAATCGTATGTGTTATTGCTCTAGTAATGATGGTCATAACAGTGTGGGGGGTGTTGTGGTTTTTGGAGGATGTATATGATGCAACTACACTTGACCTGGGTGGACCCATTTCTCTGGGGAGAGACAAGAGGGCTACAAAGAATAATGTGTTTGTGGCAGCGCATATGAAATTTATCATGAATGGTACCTCTTGTTATCCTATTGGTTCATTTGCCAGCCTCTGAACAGCATATCCCCTGTCACTTATTAGTTACACAAACGCTTGGCCACCAGATTTCGTAGCAGTCAAGGGTATGTTTGGAATTGGTTATCCCGAGCCACATCTATATCATAGAAAACCACAGGACGAGGGTTACCCCGGGTGTGATAACAGCACGTATTGTGATAATTTTGGAATGGAGAAACAGAATTATAACACCTGTGGGTTGGCATTATAAAGAGCTAACCGTACCCCGAAAAGCTAGTTATTATCCGCTTGTTGCCCTATTGTGAATTCTATGGAAACTTCTTTGTACATACATTTTTCAGGCACTATGTTGTACAAGCAAACATTTTCCCTAGAGCATAAATCAGCTCCAGGTTCGCTTGGGATGAATTCCAGGTATTCAGCAGTGAATTATGAGGGGCCGATATATGCACATTCTTGGTTTTCTTTTCTGTCCAATGGAACTTATTCCAATGTTTATAATGGGACTGATGATGTGGCTCTGGGAATGGTGTTGCTTTTAGGTGTCCCATGTAAAAATGTTGAACCGAAAAAGAGGTGGGTGAAAATAACATTGACAAAAGAGTTTTGCTAAGGAGTCAGAGATTTAGAGGTGAATAGTTATAGTAATGGTATCACATTTGGGTATATTTTTTCTTCTATATTTACCTTGAGTGGTACGGCTTTGACCAGGAAAGAAAAATCCAGAGTATACTTTGGATGTAAATTACAAATTCTGTCCAATACCACAGTGGTGGCTCTGAGAGAGATTACTACCCAATTGGAAGGTATGCGAGTGTATTCGGAACAAATATGCAGTAGATTTTCTATTGGCTAGTCTAGTGTTGTTTGTGCTTTACTTGGCGATCAGTGTGTTATGGGGATAGAAAATTTGGAGAAATACATAATATAACACATTTTGGACATCATTGAGAATGTCAAGGGCATGGAAAGTGGTCATTGGAGTTGGTCCCTGTTTGGTAGTTGGGTTTGAATTATAAAGGAACTGATTTATTTTATAGTGGTGTTGGTGTTTTGCTGCATCCTTATTCGGTGTCTTCCTTTTTGTGTTTCCTATTGCCCTTCTGTTTTTATGCCCAAACAAAAAATATGAGCTCATGTTACAAATGCCGCTATGGTGTTGCAGAATGACATTGATGATTTAATGCACATTGATGAAGGAATATTTGAGGAATCCTCCCTCCTTGATGTACCCCTTTCTGCCGATGATTGTAAAGAATGCCCATAATTCCAACTTATTTCCATTTTTGCTTTTAATGTTTCCTTTATTTCTGACATATCGATATTGCTATAGTACTATTGTTTATATGATGGCCATTTATTTTTACTTCTTAGAAAATGTCTTTAGCTCTTGCTAAAAGAAGGGTTTGTTAGATTAGGTTTGTTAATGATCATGCAATGTCATGTTTTAATTAGCTTCCGCTACCCCATTTTCTTTGCAGGTGCAATTTTAGGCTGTTCAAAACTGATCTCGTCTGTTTCTGAGAAATGGTCTTTGCTAAGGTCCGTTTCTGAAATGTTAGGTTTTGTTTTGGTAATGAATAGACTATTCATGCTAATGCATACCTTTCTCACTAGATAGAGGCCCTCTCCCACTTGGCTGGTGGCGTGCCTATGGTGAAACGACCTTGGATTGTATTAGGTTGTGTAAAATATGAGAACTGAAACCTTTTTTTTTGTATTTCACTGTCCAGCTACTTCTGCCTGGAAAATTCCTCTGTGGGTGTGTTATGTACATAATGTATCTCTATGTTCGCTGTTCTTTAGTTCCCTTTGTAGCACTCTCATGGACTGTACAGATGGGGCTCCGCTCTGAGTGTATATGAATAAACAGTTATTGGTTCATATTCTCCACTGTCTGATGACTCTTCATTTAGTATGGAAGGCTGAGAGGTGGTCATTAGTGACCCGGGTGGCCCCGAGCCAGTCACTTCCTTCAGTGTGTCATATGCAAGAGCACTAGATCTAGGGAAGGCTGCAACTGTAGGTCGTGGCATTTTAAAGAATATCCCATACTGATGACCAATAGGATTGGACCACTGACAACTTCATAATATGTGCAGTGTGTTTCCTCTGATATGTCTGCATCTCCAGCAGCAAGAAGAAGTAGCCGGCTTCACCCTCTGGAGCTTAAAAGGTGACTAATGGCAATCATGAATGATCTTAAAGTGGCTACATTTCAGGCACTCTTCCCTTAGGCTTTTGTCATAAATGAAAAGGAGTTCTTCCTAGTCTGTTTCAGTCAGAGATGCTGAGAGATGGGGTTTCCAATACTTGTACAGAAAAGTCAAGGAGGGTTTCAAATATGCATGATTGATGAGCGTGTTATAAAGGCCTTGATAAGCCTCTTGTACTTATCCATTTGGATAAGTACCAGTGTAGTATAGAGTGGCCTAGGGTCTGGGGATCGCCACCCATTTTCAATAGAAGTATAGCTTAATTGAAGAAAGTGTGTTTGTTACAGATGATATTCCTGTTGTAGGTAGGCAAAGGCAACCACATGCTCATTGTTAATCAGATTGTCCAATGTCCTTGTGCCTTTCCCAGACCACAGGGGCCAGGTGAGTAGCTCTCCTTCCAGGGTAAGATCTGCATTGTGCCAAAGAGGGGCTGAGGACTGGACGTATCCCCTTTCCTTCAAGAGTCTGTGACCTGCATCCCAGTGCCCTGAAGTATAGGATAGGTGAAGGCTGTCGGTGTTATGGTGTTTTGTACAATACAGAAATATTGTCTGCCACTTCCTGTATGTGTTTCTCTAGGAGCAGCAAATCAGGGATTTCAAGGGTGGGCTGGGAGGAGAACAGAGAGAGGTAAATCCCCTTGTGAAAAATCTTGAGGCAGGGGAGACGGAGTCTGACAGAGGAGGTTGTCACATAGAGCTTAGCCACAGAAAGTCTCAGAACTACTCCCTGCCAAATGTACTGCCTGATCTGTGAATCTATATAGCTTAGTTTGAGTAATGGGATGGACACCAGCAGCAAACCAATGATGTAGTTAAAGTGAGGGGCTACAACTATTCCCCATAAGGAGAGCTGTAAGTGCTGCTATTTCATGAAGGTTGTCTTCATTTGGTCTGTAAGGGAGTTGATGTTGATCGACACCATGTTATATGGATTAGTGTGAATTAAAACTCCTAGTTATTCTATTCACGTCAGCATCCACCAGAACTGCAGTCCATTTAAGATGTGTACAGTTGTACCTGGAGTCATGAGGAGAGCTCTGCTTTTGGACTAATTTCTTTATTTATTGCACTTGTAAAACGTGCAGCTACCCAACAGGGTCTCCTGGCGCTGAATCATGTGGAGGCAAGACCAAATTAAACAGCAGGCAAAAAAGGGAGCACAGAGATCAAGCCAAGTTACCAACCAGAAGCGTCTTTCGGCTTTTACAGAAGTATAGCAGGGAATGACAGTTCCTAAGGGCAATTGGAAGAGAATTCCAAAGGCTAGCGGCCAAGACAGGCAAAGGAACAACCCCTCATATGGAAAAGTCAAAATCTGGGAACTGATAACAGTGAGAGGCTGGAAGATCTTAACTGTCGAGCCGGAACATAAGGTGTAACCAGACTTTGAATATAAGAAGGAGCAAGGCCACATTTGGCACAAAACAGATAACAGAGGGCCTTGAACTCAATACGCTTATTAACACCAAGCCAGTGGAGTTGGTAGAGCAGAGGAGAAGCAGAAGCATATCTGGGCAGATGGGAAAGAAGACAAGCAGCAGCAGTTTGAATGAACCTGTAAGCGATGTATTGAGGCTTTGTCAGCGCCCAGGTACAACACATTGTCCTAGTCTAGCCTGGATATTACCAAATCCTGTAGAACCATTCTCTGAGCTGGGGGTTGGATTAGCCAGATGATTTTTTTGCTCAATCTAAGAGCAGCTAGGCAAGATGCCACTACCCTAGAGACCTGAGGCTTAAGGGAAAGCATTTTATCAACAATAAAACCCAGGTTTTTTACTTTAGGGACAGAGGCAGGTACTAGGGCCCAGATTTTCAGGCCAGTGTTTGATTCCCCAAACCTCCGGGTTGTTACCCAGAATAAGCACCTCGGTTTTGGTCAAGCTGCAGCAGAGAAGGATCTTGGTGCTGGGCAGCAGAAAGGGAGAAAACTATCTGGGTATCGGCGTAATAGGAAAAAATTGTCAAAACTGACTTCTCAAAAATGTCGGCCAAAGGGCGAACATATATGTTAAAAAGTAGCGGGCTAAAAATTAATTCTGTAACTGCTGAAGGTTGGAAAAAAATAAACAATCTTCATTACCACTGTGACAGAGACAGAAGGAGAGTTTAGGGTTAGTAAGATATCATCGACATAAAGCATTAGCCTCAAATCCCCAGCAATCATTGGTATTCTTTCCACTGCAGGTGATTTATGAATGTTTGTTGCCAGGGGTACAAAGGCCAACATAAAAGGCATGAAAGAGAATGGACACCCTTCTCGATAGAGGGACCTTGCCTGGTCCCTCTATCGATATTCATGGGAGGAGAACCATTAGAGCCATTAGAGGAGTATTGAACCAATACCCAGTCGCTTCAGGGGTCCAGTAGTTGTAGCCTTTTTGCAATTGAGTGAGAGGAGAGGGCTATCTGTTTAGTGCTGTCATTCTTGGTGGACCAAAGAATGTGGGATAGTGTTTGTAAATGATTACGCCATGATCAGCGAGGAATTAATCCCACTTGAACTTTATGGATGAGGGATGGGATGTATTTTTTGAGTCTATTGGCTAGGACTTCTGCAACATTTTTCACACTTGAATGGTTGATGAGAGAGATCAGGAGGTAGTTTTCAGAGTGAAAATGGTCCCTATCTGACTTTGCTATCAGCGCTATTGAGGCTTGGATAAATTCCGGCAATAGAGTAGTTTGTGAGGTGGCAGCTCTAGACAAATTTTCCCAATACTGGCACTGACTGTTCGGCTCTAATTTTGTAGAATGATATGGGAAATCTGTTGATTCCTGGCACCTTGCCAGCTGGCAATGCTTGAATAGATTCTGTGACTTTGCTATTCATTTTTTCTCTGTTAAGATCTGCTAGACTATCCAGCATCAAGCGAGGCATGGGAATGTCCCTGAAGAATCAGAATTCCTGGTCATTGCCATTTCAGGCATCTGTGAGATAGAGGCCTATGTAGCACAGTCTAAATTCTGCAACGATGGTTGTTGGATGACTGACTAGTCTGTTGTCTCATATGTATGCAGCGGTCACTGTGGATAGCACTGTCCATTGCTTCAATTGGAAGGCAAACAGTATGCCTGCCTTTTCTCCTTGTTTACGATGATGACCCCTGAGGCTCCAGAGGGCCTTCTCAGTGGCCATTATGAAAATGGGGTGACCCAATGATGGACGTGGACCTGGCTTCAATGAGGTAAAAAAGACAATGGTCCTAGACCTTTTCTTGTAAACATAAAACAAATTCCTTTGCGCCCGCTGCATCGCAAAATGCGATGCAGCGAGCGCAACAAAATTTGTTTTATTTATTTAAATGTGTACTTACCTCCGTTCATCCATATTCCAGTGTTTACATTTCCCCACCCTGCCCCTCCCCGCCCCGCCTCACTGCCCCATCGAACTCCCTCCACGGACCGCTACTGTCTCTAGGTATTGAAGATAATTGACATTATATGTTCCTCTCAATCCATGACCATCATCTTTTCGTGCAAATTATTTATTTTGATTTTTTTTTGGGTCCCACCAATTTCACATTTTAATTAATAAATTAAAATTTGTGAAATCGTCTGACTCTGAATGTTCTTATGTGTGAACAGCTACAGGAGACACATAGTGAAGGTGAGTGGGAAAGTAGCCTTGCTTGACTATTTAAAACAGCTGCAGGGATATCTAGTATCAGCCAATCCTACTCAAAGGAGCATATTCACAAGGACCTATCTCCGATTTATCTCCACCTTAATGCATCAAAAGTGAAGATAGATTTAACACCCCATTCACAAGCTGGTGCAAACTGCACACATCGCCAGTATACCCGCGATAACTGCCCCAAAATGTATCTCCAAAGTGGACACCACCAACTAACCCTAATGAGATGCAGAGTAGGCGTTCCCATGCAAAAATACACGAAAAAACCACAACACCACTTTCACTAACTGCCAGATCCACGATGCGAGTCAAAATCACACAATAAGCCGCAGTATCTGCAGGTATTTAACACCTGCCTTTTGCTGGTGTTACAAAAGGGGGTGGTGATGGACGGAGCATCAGAACCAATCAAACACTCACACCCAGTCAACAGATCTGGGTTTGATCCATCACCGTTCTTTAGCCCACTCTGCCACCCCAGTTCAGACATGGCCATATGCAAATCAGTCTGACCCTGTGACTCATGGGAACAGTCCAGCCCGAACTGCCAAGCCATGTCTTCCCTGGACCGGAAACAAGCTTCCTAGGACCGGTTCCCGGCATTTCAGCCGTCTTCAGCCAGGCTTGCTTGAATCCAGTGGCAAACTGAGCAAGGGACTCACGTCTGAGCATACCCTGCCAACTTATGGCGAACAAAGCGGTACAAAAGGGGGTGGTGATGGACGGAGCATCAGAACCAATCAAACACTCACACTCAGTCAACAGATCTGGGTTTGATCCCTCACCGTTCTTTAGCCCACTCTGCCACCCCAGTTCAGACATAGCCCTATGCAAATCAGTCTGACCCTGTGACTCATGGGAACAGTCCAGCCCGAACTGCCAAGCCATGTCTTCCCTGGACCGGAAACAAGCTTCCTAGGACCGGTTTCTGGCATTTCAGCCGTCTTCAGCCAGGCTTGCTTGAATCCAGTGGCAAAGTGAGCAAGGGACTCACGTCTGAGCATACCCTGCCAACTTATGGCGAACAAAGCGGTACAAAAGGGGGTGGTGATGGACGGAGCATCAGAACCAATCAAACACTCACACCCAGTCAACAGATCTGGGTTTGATCCATCACTGTTCTTTAGCCCACTCTGCCACCCCAGTTCAGACATGGCCATATGCAAATCAGTCTGACCCTGTGACGCATGGGAACAGTCCAGCCCGAACTGCCAAGCCATGTCTTCCCTGGACCAGAAACAAGCTTCCTAGGACCGGTTTCTGGCATTTCAGCCGTCTTCAGTCAGGCTTGCTTGAATCCAGTGGCAAAGTGAGCAAGGGACTCACGTCTGAGCATACCCTGCCAACTTATGGTGAACAAAGCGGTACAAAAGGGAGTGGTGATGGACGGAGCATCAGAACGGTGATGCATCAAACCCAGATCTGTTGACTGGGTGTGAGGGTTTGATTGGTTCTGATACTCCGTCCATCACCACCCCCTTTTGTACCGTTTTGCTGGTGTTAAGCAGGACGACTACCTGCAGCACGAAAGGGAGCCTAGCCAAGAGCCACACAGGAAGACCCACAGATGCCATGGTGACAATGATCATGCAACTCGGATACCCATGAGGGCCGCAACACCCACTGCAAACACCCCAGGCCCGGCACCACCCCCAGGACCCGTCCTGCACCCCCCCTGGAACACCGCAGAGGCAGCATACACAAGTGTGGGGGCTCGTGGGAGGGAGGAGCAGCTGTGTGGCAATGTAACACACAGTGAGGTCGCTCATGTGCCCAGTGTCATCCATGATTCCCAAGGGTGCAGGCATCCCACCACACCCACGACAGGCCTCTGTCCATCTCCTGTATGCATGCATATGGTGACTTCACTGTAGAGATGAACGGTCCTTTGTCTGATCTATCAGGTGGTAGCACATCTGCAGGTCCGAGCAGGAACTTGCATGTGGGCAGCTCCCCTGATACGATAGCATTTGCTTGTGACTCCCACACTACGCACTGCCCGACGTGAGACCAATGTGTACACATGCCACACGCAGACGTCCTTGGTCGTAGTTACCATGCGTGAAATGGCCTTCACATGTACTCCCAACACACCCCATACCTGCACCCGTTGCACACAGACACTGCATATTGCACCGAACTGTGCCATTGAATCCACAGGACTGGCGCTGGGCAAGCCTGTGCCGCTTCAAGCAGAGCCACTGCATGGATGTTTGGCATGCAGGCTGGAATCTGGACCTGGGAGATTGCATGAGTCGCCGTGTGCAGTGAGCACATTGAGCCACTACCCGATTGGGCTTTGGTGCACATTGGGTCCAGTGGTTGGAGTCAGCACATCTGTCCGGGTCAGCTGATTGATCACGTCGATAACATGTCAGATGTGGTGGACAACGATCGCTCATTGGAGATGTTGGCCTACGCAGCTGCACTCGCGTTCATGGACGGGTGACAAGTTACCTGCAGCCACAACTGGATGTAACCCATTGCACATGTCCCAATGCCTGGTTGCGTGTTGGGAATCTGGTCACATATCCCAAGACGACAGTGGACATGGCTGCATTGGCCTGGACTCATGTTCCCGGGGCGAACATCCAACGCGGGTTGGCACTGACGTGTTGGTGATGGACTCCCCCGATGGTGACATGGGTGCGTTCCTACGTTGCTCACTCAGACATGCTGCTGCATTGGTCTGCTTTTCATGGCACTTTTCTTGGACGTACTGACACGCACTTGTTGATAAAGCTTCCTCACTTTCACTTTTCTCCAACTGTGTTGTGTATTGATTTGTATGGCAATGTGTGTGCCACTGACTCTCTGGCTCTGCCATACGTGCATTGCTACCCCATCAGGACTGTGGGTTTGGACTTGTGTATTATCATGTCCCTGTTTCATGCTTAGCCAGATGTGTATGGCCGTTTACCGGCCACAGGCGGGTACACTTGTGTCCTGTGTTAGGTTATGCAGATGTTGGTGTTTGTACCACATTGTGTTGGATGTTGGGGTGCTCTGCTTCCTATGTATGTGTGCTGCATAGTGTATGAGATGTCCCTTCAGCTCTGATTTGGGTCACCCTTCTCCCTTTCAGGCAGTGTGGTTTTCACTTCTGTGCATGTTCAGAGGTGTGATTTTGCCGGGTTGTGTGACTTGTGCTCCTGGTTGGTGTTGCTACTCTTGGGCATGGTTTCTCTGCAGTTATGCTGTGCTTAATTGTGCATGTGTGCCATTGTGCCCATCTCCCCCCGTCCCCCCAGTCCCTGCTTGTTTCTCTTCCTGTTGCTGTTGTGTCTGTTGTTTTGGGCAGTTTGCGGTCCCCGAGTCCTGCCACCATCTCCATCCTGATGTGGTGGACACCATTTCCTCAATGGCATCCAGCTCCTGGTGTGGCACTGGGCTTCCACCTCCAGTGTGCATTGCTGCCTTCTTGTTGTTGGTGTGTTTCTGCTTGTTTGTGCGTTTTACATCATTCCGGATGTTCTGGTTTTCTTCCATCATCCTCCTCCATTCTCAGGTTACATTCACCTTGTCCAAGATGACCTGCCATGTGCAATGTTTTGTTGCCAATGGGGCTTGTGGGGTTGCCTGCTGGCTCGGGTTGACTCCATTGTGCTTGGCTGTTGTTTTCTGTGTGGTTTGTCTTTTTTTCAGGCTTTTATTGTGTTTAATCCTGCCTTCTGTGTGTATCGCAGGCCTGGCGGGGCTTATTCCTGCTTTCCTCATCGCGAATGGCTCATGGCATGTTTTATCGCGTTGTTGTTTGTGATTTTATCTCCGTCGAAGTGGTTGTATCACGGACATTGTCCGCGGTGTTGGCAGACTATCGCATGGTACCGCCTTGTTGTGAATTCCACGTTGACACAGGGTTATTTTCCCGTGATAGGCTGAGATGTGTGAAGTTGCGTTGACTTTTTGGGTGATTTTCATCACACGTTTTTGTGAATATACCCCAAAGATTTTTGATTATTGTCTTTTGGTGACCGATTATTGAGTATAGGAGGACATCTCCTAACAGTTTACCTTTCATCTTTCTTCTATCGCTTATGATTTTGACTTTCCATTTTAACTTGCTTCTCTAGCTCATAACTTTTTATCTATATTGTCTGTGTAAAAATTAAATTTTATTTGGTAGCGGGCGTCAAATTACGGGAACCAATGCAAGAACTTCTAAATCTTTAAGCGGATGAAAAGTATGAGGGGTGTGTGAATTCATAATTTTCTGAAGAGGTGAAATTAGCCGCAACCATCTTGCCATCAGTAATTGACACTGAGAGAAGAACCACGTGTTTCTTAAAACATGGTGAAAAGTACGGGAAGCTAGAACAGGACTTCATGAAATTACTTACTGTCAAGGTCACTTATATAGCTCTAATTGCAATAGATTTGCATTCCAAGTTGCAGGTGTTCGTTCTACTTCAAATGCACACCTCAGAGTGCCATCTGGCCCTCTGTTAGTTGAGTCATAAAAAGAGCGTGCACGGGTCGGTGCCCCGCCCCGGCGCACGTCTGATCATGGCCGTCAAATATAAGGTGCATGATCGGATGTAATTGATGGATTGTGGAGGGCAGGTTACTGGAGTGAAAGCACGTCCTGTAGGTTAAAGTTTATGAGCGGATCGTGAAATTAATTCACAGCCATGTTCAGCTCTCCTATAAAGACTCGCTTACATTACGCCCAATAAAAGCCATCTATTAACATATGTCATCCACACCTGGGCAATAATAGCCTATAATTACAGACCAGTGTTTTGGAAAATAACAGAGTACATCAGTAACAAGATACTAACTTCCTACTTTGCTGGCAGAAAAAGGGTACAGACTTCCAAAGGTATTGCAATAACTGCAAAAAGCACATTTACACTGATTTATCTCTCAGAAAGTCGCTGATGAAGACCACTAATCTTGGCTGTGTCTAATTTTCTCCCCTGTGGTTTCCCTCCTCCTGGGTCTGTCTGTTAGAAGCGCGCGGTTTTCCTTGGAGGCCATGTTTCATGGATGGTACGCGGAGCCCACCTGCCATGTGTCAGGAACACATTTCTCATGAAGGAGTGAGGCACCCCAAGGGCGCTGGCACAGGCTTGAGATTTCAAGGCTTGTTGGTTTTGCAGTTCGGCTATGAGCTCACTGGGGCCAGTCCTGCTGTCAAGAGGCAGGATTTGAATAACGCTGGAGGAGCCGGTGGAGGATGGGGAGCCAGCAGTGTTCTCAGACGAGCCACACAAAGGAGCACATATGCGGAACCCAGTCTACTGCAGAGTAAGCCGCTGACATGTGAAGTGTAGGCAACACACGTGAAATGCTTGCATTGAGCATCCTGCTACACTGTTATCAGAAATATTTCTTATTTCAACAACTGTCTGATATTTTGTATCATTAAATAACCGAGAGCCAAAACTGTTTGGCTTATGATTGTCTTAGGGCTGCATAAAGTATGATCAATTCACCAAGATGGAAACACAGTTAGAGGATCAAAAATATTCACCATCAAGTGCGCCAAAAAATACAAAGGGGCATATCAACAACAACCGGCGATAATTATCTCTAAGCGCACTTAGCGCTAGGATAATTATCGCCGGCTAGCGTGAATTTTTATCGCTGAGATAGCGTGCTATTAGCAACGCTTATCTCAATAGCGATAAAAATCCTCACGCTAACAGGCTAACGTGAGATTATCGCTGGAAACCCAGCGATAATCTCACGTTACCTTGTTGATAGGGACAGGCAAACTTAGCCATGATATCCTCCTTCCATAGGATATCATGGCTAAGTCAGAAAAATAAAAATACAAAACTAACTGTGAGTCTATAGGGCTAGGTGGACTTCATACAGCTACACCATCAAAAATGTGTTCCTACCAAAATATCTCTCTGGATATGTGCATGCATTTAAGATCTATGAATGCATCGAAGGTTCCCATCACCCACATGAAGTGGCTTGCCTCATCATTTGGGAAACCAGGGACTTATCTGGAAACCGGATGCCGCCAAGTTGTCATAAGGCAGGGTTCAGAGTACGTCCCGGATGCTCGTGTGGCAATGTTGTTCCAATGAGAAGACCACTCTAGGGATTTGTGTGGGGTGATGTGTGCAGTGCAATTAAGTGAGTGTGGTGTAATAAAATTGGGAACAAGGCACAAAAATTGTTTAATGAGGTGCTGCCTTGGTACCAATCTAGTTGGGGTAGGCTGGATACACACAAAAAGATAACCTGTGCTCAACCTCTGGTAGCTTGGCACAGAGCAGTCAGGATTATCTAAAGAAGGACTGTGCAAAGTATTAGTACAACACACACATACACATGCACACACACACACTGAAAACATCACAAAAGACTCCACAGTGGTTTAGAATCAATAAGCGACTAAGGTGCACATGCATCAACATCCCGAAAAGCGATTCCTTATTAGCGAAAAATAAAGATTCGCTAATAAGGAATCGCATTTCGGAATGCATGAACAGATTCGGTAAATCTCAGCGATTCCTTAAAAATCGCTAATATTTACCGAATACTCAATAGCGATTTCTGAAAATAACGATTAGCAATTACCGAAATCGCTATTACCGAAATCGGTATTAGCGAGTTCGGAATTAGCGATTTCGCTAAAAACGGGTCGCTCTAGAAGCGGGCTGATGACATCACAACCAGGAAGTCAACAAGCCCCCCCCCTCATTCACTGCCCTGAGGAGCTCACAGGAGAAGGCAGAGCACACAGGCTGAGGCAACATAATTCACCCACTGAAATCATCCACCCTACCTTCATCCAGGATGGACAAGGATGCACCTGCCACTGCAGACACGCCCAGGAAGAGGAAGAGAAAGTTCTCTGACAGGGAACTTGAGCACCTGATCGAGGGGGTGAGCAGCAAGCATGACAAGCTGTTTGGCAAGCTGTCATTCGAGGTGCCCGGAGCTGAGAAGAGGAAAATTTGGCTTCGCATCAGGGAGAGGGTGAATGCTGTGGGAGTGATGCACCGCAGCATCGAAGACCTAAAGAAGAGGTGGTATGACCTCAGGAAGAGGGCAAAGGAAAGAATTGCCAAAAGGGTCAAGGAGGCAGCTGGCACAGGAGGGGGGCCATCCACAGTACCTGCAAACACTGCCCTGGAGGAGCTCGTCGAGGGGACCATTGAGCCAGAGGCGGTCGTCGGAGTAACGCAGATGGACACCTCTGGCGCAGCTGCTGCAGATCAGTGCTTATAAATTCCCCCTACTTCCACGGACAGAGTAATTTTTCAGTCATACGCACATACACTCATCATACGCTGGTGGGGCCCATTACACCAACATTCATTCTATTACCCTATCCGTACTGAATATGAGAGAACTCTTTAATCAATCTTCACCTAATTTGAGGTCAATGCAACCAAATTGAATTGTCTTGAGTCTTGATATAAACAATGAAACACATCTGAGATCTCAATAACATGACAAAGAAATAACCACCCGACACTGTGATTCAAACAAGAATTATTTATCTAAATTAATTCATTGAAAGCCAATTAATTGCAAATCATTAATCTCATATTTACCTATTCTGGCTAAATGTCGTTTTCTAAGTCAGGACAGGTCTCACGGCAAAGAATTAAAGTCTCTCAAGCTGCCATGAAGAGTCACCGTCCTTTCAGTCAGCATCGATCCTCTTGAGCATAAGTTCAGGAAGAAGTGGCCTCAGACCCTCTCTAGTCTCGAAATATTTATACTAAAATTTACATACTAAAAGTTACAAACAATCTTTAAAACGTCCGTTGTCTGTTGAGCAGAGCGAGCAGGAAAGGATGTTAGCTTGCAACATTTAGAAAAATCTTCACTCTCGGATATCTCAAAAATAAAAACACGGAAAAAGGAAGTCACAACTAAACTTGCAACATCCATGAATGCTCTTCTCCGGAATTATAGTGAAGCCACCGCAAGTTTATCAAAAATGTTCATTTGTGACAAATGTTCTCCTCCAAGGATATCTGGCGACGAGCCCAGAGCTGCTGTCCTTTCATAACTTTTAGCCCAGACAGAGGCCGAGGTCATTTTCAATCATATTCAGCGAGGCCTCTCTTCATATTTCATCTACTCAAATGCCGGCTGTAGATGTCGGCCATTTTCTCAACAGGCCAAAATGGACAACTTAATTAAAAGAAACACAAAACAACGTTACTACATTGTATTGATTATACAGTGTTAATTCCCACTAATACCCTTATGTGTATGTATTTATCTAGCCATTTGCAACATAAAAAAAACATTAATGCATATTAATTTAAAGCGCAAACACATAAGCCACACTTATTTAATTAATTTGCTCACCAACTTAGTTCACTTATTAGTTTAGCCATGCAATTGCATTCCCACGTGTAATTCTTTCATTAGTAAGGTTGGTTAATAGAAAACTCAACAAACTTAATACCTAGTAATTAATCATTAGTAATTTTAATTATGACATACGAAAATATAAACTGAAGTTTGAGTTTAAATAGAAAACCCTGCTCCAGCAATCCCCCCTTTGGTGATATATCATCACCACAAAAATCCAACCCAAAAATGTAGTCCCCTTTTCTTAGGAGAAATTCAAATGTCTTTTTGCTTTTACATTAAACACATTAAACTCCAGTTTCTCTTTCATCATCTCTTTTTGTTTCTAAGTACATGCTCTCTCTAAATTTTTCTAATTCAATTTCTTGTAGGTCTCTTTTTGACCTCTTTTGTCTCTTTTCAATATTTTCTTTTATTATTTTCTTTTTATTCCTCCTATTTCTACAACATAAACACCCTAATCTAAGAATCAATAAAGCAGCAATTATACATGTCAAAGGAAATAATATCTTACCAAAAATGGTACTACCTATCTTAGCTATAAAATTCTTAACAGCAATCATCTTATTAGCCATTTTAGTCCAGATACTTTCAGCTTCCAGTGGTACTAATTCTTCATGCAAATCAGTAATATTTTTTATATAGACTTTTAGATCTTTGCTTTCATCAGGAATGTAAGTGCAACAATGTTGAACTTTCAGCATTCCACAGACTCCACCCTCTTTTGCCAATAGAATATCAAGGGCAAGTCGATTTTGCATAGACATGGCACGTAAGGCAACCATTTCCGTATTTACCAATAGAAACCCTCCAGCGGTGCTTGTCGATAAGCGATCCACCACTGTTGACAGTTTCCGAATTCCATATGCATTTAATGAAATTCCCACTGCTGGAATCAAAGCTCCAAAAATATCTCCTACAATTTCTGTCCAAGTTTCTCTTTTAAAGCGAGTTAGTAGATTAATTTCTTCTGCATCTTCTATTCTATCTATATGAAAAATCTTTGGAAAGACCAGGCCAACATAACATGTGCCATACCAATGGTCAGGCAACCTGTAATAAGCCCTATTCCCACAAATATAATACACTCCCGGGAAAACCGGATCTTCTCCTCCTTTGAAACCCCAACCTGTTGCAATAAAGTATGTATCATGGCACTCACTAGTCCCGACAAAGTAATAATCATATTGGGATTTCCTTCTAGTAATGCATAGTTTACCCTTCTGTGGTGCATCTAAAGCCAAAGTTGGACTGGCCCCATTCTTCAACTCCTTTCCCATCTCAATGTCCCACATCGTCTCACTCATTTTATATCCTCCTTCCTTTTCATGCATACCCATTCTCCTCTTCTCTACCGTGTCTAGGAAAGCTTTTTCTTCTTCCTTCAAACTACAAGTTAAATTGTTTCTAAAAATGTAATCTAATGTTAATTCTTCTATTTCAATAAAAATCTCACCTAAAATGTTAGCTTCTTTAGCAGGATTCAGTCTTTTATTCATAGGCAATTGCCCAAAAATGTTATTCTTATTAGACATATCATAATCTATTTTCCCTAACAAATAAAAAATACTAATCAACACACTAAATGAAATTCCATACGTAGCTGGAAGATGATGATAAGTAACTCCCTCTGAAACGGATGCAGGTAACTGCATACAGACGTAGCAATCCCTTACCTCCATTGTCTTTACATACTCATACAATAATTTTGAAAAAACATTACTAGAAAAATCATTAATTGACCTATCCTTGTGTATGTATATATTACTAATTCTAGTTGGTACTACTTTCTGTGAACTCTTCTCTATGTTAGTCATATTCTCAGTATGTATTCCCAAAGTCTCTACTGTAACTCTAAAAGTAACTAATAAAGCAAGCACACTCCATAGTAGCATTAATAGTCATGTACAGCAGCAGCACATTCTGCACCATCTTTTCAGGAAGGTACATCTACTTTGATTATTTTCTGTGTTAGTCATCTTATTACTTTGACTGTGTCTTTTGACTTAGCCTCTACTACTCCACTACTGAATCTCTAGAACATTAGATTATTACAATCTGTTAATTTTCAGAACTCTTCTTCACTCTTCTCCAAGTGACTCCTTTAGCTCACTCAATTTGGGTTTTCATCACTTTTCACTTCTTCTTCAGCAACATCAAATTGTATCAGATCCTGATCATCCGTCTCTTCTCCAATGTCAGACAAGATAACTTTCAGGATTCTAACAGTTTCCTTTCCCTCAACCACTTTCAGTAAGGTCCCCTCTGGATTTCCTTGACTCTCTGCCTCTCCTTCCTCTTCAGACAGTGCCACATACGTCCATTCCGGTGACCTATACTTCTGGTTGGGCTTTCTGATTCTCTTGATCTCCTCTGGTTCTTTTAGTTCTTTTCGTTCTTCCTCTTTTGCTTGATTTTGACTTGACACCTCGTTCACCTGTTCAGCTTTCGATGAATTCACTCGTGTCAGTCGATATCTCAACCTCTTTATCTTGTTAGGCCAAAGATCTCCTTTTACACTTCTTTTCTGTTTCACTTCTTTTTTTTTCCTTTCTCCAATCCAAGTTCTCTTTCTCAGAACTCGACCCTCTGGTATCTCATTCTCACTCTCATCAGATTCTGTTTCATTTGCCTCTTGTTCATCAACAATTCTCTCTTTTTCCACAGTCTTTTTCTCCACCGATTGAGATTTCCCTACTACTGTCCCTCCTCGGGTCTCCGACACGCAATCTTCTTGCTGTCTACTTGTCCCTTCACCTAGCTTATCATGAATGTTCCCTACACCTCCTCGGGGGTCTTCCGCAATCTGTCCCTCTCTATCTTCTTCTGACCCTACTTCTTCAGAAGTTATCTCAGATGGATTCCTCTCAATCTCTTCATTTGACTCAGGTATAGTCTCTGTGGAATCACTCTTTTCTTTTCTTTTTTTCTCTTTATCTTTTCCACTACTTGTCAGAACTTCAGGCACCTTTCCAGAATCTGAACTCTCTTCTGAGGTTCGCAATGCTCCTCTCGAAGCTTCTCTTGGTAAGAAAAAAGAATCACCTGACTCTCTTTCTGACTCTCTTTCCCCCCTTTCAGGATTCTTTTTTCTTCTTACTGTTTCAGTGTCTGCATCATCACTGGAATCTGATTCTTCAAAATACTCTTTCCCAGTCCCATCCTTTGGATTTGGAACTCTCAGAGTAGGACTTGCATGGATCCAGTTCTTCACTCCAGCACACTTTACAGCAGTCGTCGTAGTCAGAATGACTTGTCTTGGCCTTCCCCACCTTGGAGCCAAGCAATTTCTTCTCCTGTGCACTTTTATTCTCACCCAGTCCCCTGGGCTCAGATCATGGGCCTGCTTCTTTTCAAGTGTGGTGGTGTCTTCTCCAACCTGGTGAAGCACAGAATGAACTGCGTCAGCCAGGCCTTTACAGTAATCCAAAATCATGTCATCAGTTATAGTCATCAGCTTGTTGACGGGCACGAATGCATGTCTCGTTGCACGTCCCATTAATATTTCATGTGGACTCAACCCCGTAGTTCTGTCTGGAGTAGATCTAATAGTCATCAGCACTAGAGGCAAGACATCAGGCCATTTCATTCCAGTAGCTAAGCACATCTTGCCAATTCTGTTTTTGATTGTGCCATTCATCTGCTCAACAAGGCCAGAAGCCTCTGGCCTGTATGCACAATGTAGCTTCTGCTGTATGCTCAATGCTTCACAAATTAAACTCATGAGCTCATTGTAGAAATGTCCTCCTCTATCTGACTCAATTGTCACTGGAAACCCGTATCTAGGAATCAACTCTCTTAACAGCAACTTGGCCACTGTTATTCCATCATTTCTCCTAGTTGGATATGCTTCCACCCACCTTGAGAACAAACAGACTACCACTAGAACATACCTCAATCTATTGACTTGGGGCATTTCAATGAAATCTATCTGCATTCTGGTAAAGGGACCTCCTTCTCTGCCTATTGTTCCTAGGCTCACCACTGCTTTCTTTCCAGTATTGAATTGCTTACAAATCAAAAATCTTTGACAGATGCTCTCTGCTATCAGCCTGAACTTTGCATTGTACCAGGTCTGTTTAAAGGATCTAATCATAGCATCCCTTCCCAGGTGTCCCTGGCCATGATACATTCTCGCCATTGTTGACAACATAGAATTTGGCATGACTGGTCTTCCATCCCTATAGATCCATACATGATCCTTTTCTCTTGGTGCACAACCTGCCTTGATCCAATCTCTCATTTCTTCATCTCCTGCTTCATCCTGCAACTGCCTCACCTCTTCCCATGTTTCCATCACGTTAGTAAACATCACAGAACAAAAAGACATTTCCTTCTCCTTTCCCCTGTTAATGGAATGATTGTTCTTTGCACAATACTGTGCTATGTCATTTGCAAATCGATTACCAAGAGTAACAAAATCATTTCCCTGTCCATGAGCAGCACATTTTACAACTGCTAGTTCTTTAGGCAGCTGTATCGCCTCAAGCAATTTCCCAATCACTTGTGCATTCTTTATAGGAGTTCCACTCGAGGTCAGGAAACCTCTCTGTAGCCATAGCTGGCCAAAATCGTGAACAACTCCAAATCCGTATTGACTATCAGTCATTACAGTCACTCTCATATTTCTTCCAATCTTGCAAGCTTTTGTCAGTGCCACCAATTCCGCTACTTGAGCAGACTTAACTCCTTTCAAACGTGAAGCTTCCACAACTTCTGAAACTTTACACACCACATATGCTGCACTTAGCTCACCTTCTTCTGTTCTCAGACATGATCCATCCACAAACAACACATGATCACTCTCAGGCAGTGGCAGATCTCTTATATCTGGTCTCGGTTTTGTACAGTAATCAAGCACATCCAAGCAATCATGATCAACATTATCTCTCACACTCACATTTTCAGCATCTGGCAACAGTGTCGCTGGATTCACATTCACACATCTCTCAAGAGTCACATTTGATGCTCCCAGAATAATTTTCTCATATTTAGTCAGCCGACTATGTGACATATATTGAGTTCTGCTTCTTGTCAAAAGAATTGCCACATCATGAGGTACGAATACCCGTACAGGATATCCCATTATTATACCCTCACTCTGTTCCAAGCTTCTGCATGTAGCAGCTACTGCTTTCAGGCAACCTGGTAAACCCACAGCTACTGGGTCAAGTGTTGATGAGAAGTACGCAACTGGCCTCCTCAGACGTCCATGTTTCTGGATTAACACTGAAAGTGCACATCCATTCCTCTCACTACAGTATAGTTCAAACTCCTTCTCATAGTCTGGCATTCCGAGAGCAGGGGCTTCACATAATCTGCTCTTTAATTCTTCAAATGCTGCCATTTGTTCTGCATTCAATTCCAATGGGTCTTTTACTTTACTTTTGATCAATTTAATCAGTGGCTTTGCTATCAGGGAAAAATTACTTCTCCACTGACAACAATAACCTACCATTCCCAGAAACATTCTCACTTCTCTCTGGGTCATTGGGGCTCTCATTCCTCTGATAATTTTGATTCTGTCAATGGTCACTTTTCTCAGACCTTTTTCAATATTGTGTCCAAGATAATGTACTTCTTTCCTGCAAAATTGCAATTTGGCTGGAGATACCTTTAATCCTCCATCTGCCAGATGATTCAGTAAAGCTATGGTATCTACTTCACAGGCTTCACGTGTCTTTGATGCCACAAGTAGGTCATCGATATACTGTACTAGTACTGAGCTTTCAGGCATAGTTAGACTTTCCAATGATTTCTTCAGCAACTGATTGAATATTGAAGGGCTCTCTGTATACCCCTGTGGCATTCGGCACCATGCCAAAATACGCTGTCCAAACCGAAATGCAAAAATCGGCTGGCTATCATGATGTAATGGAATTGAAAACAAAGCATGGCACAAATCAATTACTGTGTACCATTCAGCATCATGGGGAATCTGATACAAAATCACTGATGGATTTGGCACAATAGGACAGCACGATACCACAATTTTATTAACCTTTCTCAAATCTTGTACTATTCTGAACTTCCCATTAGGTTTCTTCAGTCCCATTATAGGTGAATTACATGGGCTACTCAGTAACTCTCTCAAAACACCTTGCTGAATCATTTTATCAATTATAGGTGTTATTCCTTCAATTATTTCTGGTGTCAGTCTGTATTGTGGGATATTAGGATAAGAGATTCCCTCTTTCACTGTAATCTTTACTGGATCTACATTATTCATCAATCCCACATCCTCTCCAGTAAAATCCCAAACTGCTGCTTTTACTGTATGTCTTAATTCTTGAGGTAAGTCATCTGGATTAAATACAGCATATGTTCCAACAATCTCATTTTCTCTATTATCTAGAGTTACTCTGTATAAGACATCCTCATCCGGTGTCTCAAATGCTATTCCATCTGGAGTACAAAAAATTGTGCAATTCATTTTACACAACAAGTCCCTACCTAACAAATTCACTGGACTAGTGTCGCACACTACAAACCCGTGCATATCTGAAAATTTCCCTATCCTTACCCTTACTGGTTCAGTAAGTCGACTCTTAATCTGTGTATTGGATACACCAACCACTTGGATTGCTTCGTCCGAGAGAGGAAGATTGCTTATATCTGCTGACCTGACAGTTGATCTCGTCGCTCCTGTGTCTACTAAAAAAGTAACACTTTCCCCATTTATTTTCCCATCTACAAATGGTCCTGCCTGGTCTATTTCTAGAGTTGCTCCAAGTATGCACTCTTCCTCCTCTCTTCGGCACCGTCAGTAGTCCCCTTCAGACTCACTCCCCTCATTTTTTAGCCAGTATTGTTGTACGGGATTTGTACGTCTCGGTTTGTTTACCTGTTCATCATTGTAGAATCCTGAGTCTTTATCGTATTTTTGGGACCCTCTGTTCTGCGGCAAGGGCGGTTTTGGCTTTTGATTCTGCTGCTTGACAACCTTCTGCTGTTGCTGCTGATGATTACACCCCTCGTTCTGCACCTGTTGATTCAATGATTGATTATCATTATTCACTAATGATGGATTCGTACACTCGGATCTCCAGTGCCCTAATTTTCCGCAGTTGTGGCACGGAAACTTCTTTTTCGCCTCTTCGATATTCCATTTTCCTTTTCCTGTACCACATCTAGGCCTATTTCCTGGATTATTTGCTTGTTCAACCAACTGTGCTTCCTGTCTTTCTGCAACTTTCACCTGTGCCCACATTGCTTTTTCCTTCAGCTTCCTTTGTTTCACCTCAATTTCATCACTGAAGTACTTCGCATGTCTCAAGATCTCATCAATCTTCTTACTCTGCCAATCAACTGCGTGCTCACGTATCCTTTCACTGATTTCAGGTTGCAAGCCATATACAAATCTGTATACAAAATGACTCAAATCCTTATCACCCAGATGTTCATCTCCACTGAACTGTTTAAAGCCAGTATTAACCTTTCATAAAAAGCATGAACTGATTCTTTTGCTTCCTGATGTGTTCGATCTATCTTAACCCAATCTGTCTCTTTAGGGGGTACCTTATTCTTCAGGAACACTATGACCTGTTCGTATTTTCTCATAACCTCCGGGTCTGGAGCTCAAGTCTTTTGATCCCTCGGGTATTCTTTAGTGGGCCAATCTATGACTATTTTACACTCTGGCCACAAGTCTGCTGGAACAATTATATCAAACAGACTAGTATTCAGGTCAATCCACAGCACTTTTGACAATTTCACAAACCTATCTACCTGCCTATACCACTCGACAGGCTTCTCTCTCAGTCGAGGGAAATCATTTGTAAATGACAAAATATCCTGTCTAGTCCATGGGACATGCACATATCCTCCTCCAGGAATCTCTCTCATAGGATAGGCATCCACTGTTTTTTCCTTTTCTCTCATGGGAAATGCTGAGTAAGTCCTGTCCACTGTATCTTCTCTTTTCTTATACCATCTATCCTTCCACTTTTCCACATCACCCCATTTTCGCAATAATCCAATCATTTCCTTAATCTGCCCTGTTCTACCAGCATCATTTAAATTCTCAATGTCTTAATCCGAAAAGTCCACTCTGTAAGGTTTCTGCAAAGCTTTCACCTTATCCATGTCAATTCCCATTTCACTCGCTATTCCTTTTAACCTTTCATGTGTATTCTTAGCCCTCCATGTGATGTTCTTGCACATGAATAACAACTCTCCAGCATGATGATTTTTTAACGTTTCTGTAGGAATTGTTCCCACTATAAGCTCCTCCAATTCCATACGTAACCTGGCTACATCAATCGCCTGAGAATCTTTATCTTTCCTTTGAAGAGCTTTCAACCAATCATTCAAATCCTCAGCTGTTATTCCTGCAGATTTTTCTGTACTCACTTGTTCTGCCATCCTCTGTGGTTCCAAAATTGATCCTCCCATCATAACATTTCTTTCTACACAACCAGTATTCAATCCTGAATTAGGCTGTACATCTGACTCTCCACCACATGTGTCATGTCTCATCTGTCTCAAATGATTTTCTCCCGTCCTCATTCCTGACTCTCCCGTAGAACCAACTAGTCCGTTTCCTACATATGGAACTGTCAAACCACTTTCACCCATTCTTTGCTTATCAAAAATAGGCATAACCGGACCTATGGTTACAGGTACTGTAACAGCTTCTAGATTCTTCGTCAATTCCCTGATTTTCTCCGTCAACTCCAATGTGGTTCTTGCTAATTCTCTTGTTTTCCCATCCTCGATTTCATTCTCTCTTTCTCTCTCTCGCTCTCTCTCTCTTTCCCTTTCCATGAAAGAGCTACCACTTTTCAGATCAGGTGTCACAACTTCTGTTTTTATAATTTGCAAAGTATCTCTCATTGGGGTAACAACTGGTGTTCTCACTTCTGGTTCTGGTCTATAAGGAGGTGGTCTTTTGTAGATCATGTCATCCAAGACTTCATCCTCATATTCATTAGCCCCTTATCTTCTCAATTCTGCATCAGGTACCTTTTCCGTACTTTTTCTCCCTTCTGTTTCCTCAACAGTTCTCACAGGATATAGTCCCTCAGTCATACTAGCATCTCGCCATCTCCTCATTCGATCATGATGAGTTTCACGATCATATTTCCTCCCAAAAATGTACCTATAATTACCTCCACTCCTCTGCTTTTCTCGCTCATGTACCTCATCTTCCCATTCTACCAATGCCTCGAACTGTGTCGGCCTTGGTCTAGGCTCTAGACACATCATTTTCTCCCGTAAATTTCTCAACACGGCCAGATTAAATGAACCATGTTCCGGGAATGCTAAAACACCATCTTCTCTAGTGTACTTAGCCCGATTGTCTAACCAAATACAGGTATGATACCCATATTTCGCAACCATGAAGGATGCAGGTGTTCTTGTCGGAGGTAGTAACTCACCCTCTCTAGTTTTTATGTCTTTATCCTTTTCAAACCATTTTTTAATTTTACTGAACAAGGATTTCTTCTTCTTTTCCTCCGCTTGGTAATACATTTTCGCGTTTACCACAACCCTCTAGTCCTCACTACTACTGTACGATCTTTTGTCCAATAACAGCGCGACTCACACTAACGCACCAATCCCGGAGCGTCTACGTCACCCTGTACTTCTTCCAATCCCTGCGCGGCTCACACCAACGCACCAATCACAGTGAAAGCACTGTTCTAACCCACTGTCCAATCACAGCGCGGTCTTTTCTGACGTCAGTAGTCGCAGCAGTCTCTTCTACTCCTGTCTCCTGTCACTCGTCCACCCCTCCTTTACACAACCTTCTTGGTAGACTCTGTTTCGTTTCATATTCCACAAATCTATTAGTTACAACATATAAACATCTCCATTGTCTGCTCCGCTAACCACAGAATAGTAAAGACCTTTCCCACAGGAATCCCGCTCCTTTCTAGAACAGCGCTTACCTCTGCTCTACTACAGAATTATTACTTTCGTTGACACAGTAGCACATCCCTCTACTCTGCCCTTCTAACATGCATCCATTATGTTTCCTCCCGGAATGTTCCTAAGAGCTTCACAATCAACTAAATGCTCACACATTCACGCACTTTCACACCAGAAAATGTAGCACATCCCCACAGAATCCTGTCTTTCCCGAGAACAGCGAACAATCTGTCCTTCTACAGAATTTTAACATACGTTAACCAAGCAGCGCTTACCTCTGCTTTGTCCTTCAAACAAGCTCAGAGAATACCTATTACCTTTCCAGTGATAAGCGATAACGGCAATCCAAAAAAGGATCCCTGGTACCTAAAACCAGAACTTCACAGATAACCTTCGCAACCATACACACTTCTCTTATACAGAAAATATGTCTCTAGTAGTAACACACGACGATGTCACTGAATCGAACCCAGACAATGCGACGCGCAACTTCAATTGTCACACGCTTTTCCCTGCATACGTACAGGCCAACAATTTCGCCTTTCCCGAGAGCAGCACTTACTTCCCTCTGCCCTACTACGAAACTGTCACCGACTCCCTACGTTCCAGAAGCCGTACACACTACATATAACTCAATATGACGACTTCAACATTCAGTGTTAGTACATGTATCAACATCAATCAATAAATCCAAAAGCCTATGTACAAGCAATCTATCAGATCAAGACAATAATCAAAACCATCATACTGCTACCAGGAAACTGCTGCAGATCAGAGCTTATAAATTCCCCCTACTTCCACGGACAGAGTAATTTTTCAGTCATACGCACATACACTCATCATACGCTGGTGGGGCCCATTACACCAACATTCATTCTATTACCCTATCCGTACTGAATATGAGAGAACTCTTTAATCAATCTGCACCTAATTTGAGGTCAATGCAACCAAATTGAATTGTCTTGAGTCTTGATATAAACAATGAAATACATCTGAGATCTCAATAACATGACAAAGAAATAACCACCCGACACTGTGATTCAAACAAGAATTATTTATCTAAATTAATTCATATGAAAGCCAATTAATTGCAAATCATTAATCTCATATATACCTATTCTGGCTAAATGTCGTTTTCTAAGTCAGGACAGGTCTCACGGAAAAGAATTAAAGTCTCTCAAGCTGCCATGAAGAGTCACCGTCCTTTCAGTCAGCATTGATCCTCTTGAGCATAAGTTCAGGAAGAAGTGTCCTCAGAGCCTCTCTAGGCTAGAAATATTTATACTAAAATGTACATACTAAAAGTTACAAACAATCTTTAAAACGTCCGTTGTCCGTTGAGCAGAGCGAGCAGGAAAGGATGTTAGCTTGCAACATTTAGAAAAATCTTCACTCTCGGATATCTCAAAAATAAAAACACGGAAAATGGAAGTCACAACTAAACTTGCAACATCCATGAATGCTCTTCTCCGGAATTATAGTGAAGCCACCGCAAGTTTATCAAAAATGTTCATTTGTGACAAATGTTCTCCTCCAAGGATATATGGCGACGAGCCCAGAGCTGCTGTCCTTTCATAACTTTTAGCCCAGACAGAGGCCGAGGTCATTTTCAATCATATTCAGCGAGGCCTCTCTTCATATTTTATCTACTCAAATGCAGGCTGTAGATGTCGGCCATTTTCTCAACAGGCCAAAATGGACAACTTAATTAAAAGAAACACAAAACAACGTTACTACATTGTATTGATTATACAGTGTTAATTCCCACAAATACCCGTATGTGTATGTATTTATCTAGCCATTTGCAACATAAAAAAAAAATAATGCATATTAATTTAAAGCGCAAACACATAACAAATAACACATAAGCCACACTTATTTAATTATTTTGCTCACCAACTTAGTTCACTTATTAGTTTAGCCATGCAAACTCAACAAACTTAATACCTAGTAATTAATCATTAGTAATTTTAATTATGACATACGAAAATATAAACTAAAGTTTGAGTTTAAATAGAAAACCCTGCTCCAGCACAGCCACCACAGAACAAGGTAAGATGCATGCCTGCGCCCATACGCTGCGTATCGTATACCCTTCCCCATCCCCCCAGGTCAATCACAGTGTGCAGTCAGAAGTGCATAACACATATGCCCTCACATTAGTATTGCATCATGGGAGTCATAGTCATGTCAGCAAAGTGTGCATGTATAGTCACAAATGCACAATAAATGAGATCAGCAGTACAGGGCCAACAGAGAGTCAAATCATGTAATTCATTGTAGGAAATAAATGCAGAATGACAAACAGATGTAGTCACAAAATAAACTAACAATGCACTGTTTCATACACAGATGCATCTCCTGGGGATTCAGATGATAGTGAGCGCCTCATCATTTCCGAAACACCGGCAGATACCGATGGCGACACTCCGCAGCAAGGTCAATCCCCACCACCACCAGCGACAATACCACCACCACCAGCGACAATACCACCACCACCACCACCAGCGACAATACCACCAAGACGCAGGGCACATGTCCCCTCCCTGCAGGTGATGGATGCATGCCCGAGTCCTGCACCCACAAGTGGGCAAAGTCACACAGGTGTCACACTGCCAGCACCACCACCAGCATGTGGCAGAGTCACGCAGCAGCGCAGGTCCATGCGCAGTACTGCCGAGGGATCTGACCAGCCAAGGAACATTTATGGTGGAGTCGGGGCCCAGATGCTGCGTGTTCAGCGCCTGCAGGGGAGACACATGGGGACAATGAACCTCAATATTTCAAGACTCGCCAAACATATGTGCTCTCTAACTGACGCTGTGCTGCACATGACCACAGTTGTGGCAGAGGGCAATAGGGACATTAGTCAGAACCTCCAGGAGCTCACCCGTGCCATCCGAGCAGGACAACACAGCGAGCGCCGGAGGCATAGGCAGAACTTGCTCCGTACCACAGCATCGACCAGGGCCATCACAAAGCTCTGCAACAGCACTGCTGTGTTGTCCCACCGCTCCGTGTCACTGCAGGTGGACCTCGGACATTACTGTGGTGACTTGGCGAAGGCCTTAGGCCAGGTGACCACTGCAGTGGAACACTTGCAGTCAGGGACATTCAGTGGCAGCAACTTGGGAGGGGAGGATGGCAGTGAGGCTGCATCCAGTGTGAGCAGCGTGTCGGTGCTGGAGACCTGCACCAGGAGGCGCAGTTCACGCTGCTCCACAGCCACAGAGACACAGCGTGGTGAGGTGGAGGAGACACGCGATAGGAGGCTGGGTGTTTGTGGGAAGCGCCACTAGACATTCAGTCCTGCATCCCTGACCATGGTGGGGTAACCATGGCCCACTTTAATTTTGCATTTGCACTCCCGTGATGCCAACGGTCATGTTTTTGCCCACAATGTGTGGGGCAACTCTAATTTGCATGTTAGTGTAACATTACCTACATAAGTGCTCATGTGAAGTAAACAGTAGCACTCCTAATGATATCGTCATGGCTCATTCTTACCTGGCTCTGAAATGATGTTGTGTGATGTATGTCCGCCTCCTTTGACCTTCAGCTGTGTTTGGAACGTGTGACTGTCGGTGTTGTGCGGGTGGTTGATCATCCCGGTAGTTGTCATTCTTGTCCACCTCTATGGGTATCGCCCTTCTGGTTGCAATGTTGTGCAGCATGGCACATACTGCTACAATCCTGCAGCAGGTGTCGGGTTTATATTGCAAAGCACCACCAGTCTTATGTAAGATTCGGAAGCGAATCTTCAGGATCCCGAATGTCCTCTCAATTACATTTCTGGTGCTAATGTGGGCCGCGTTGTAGCGTTGTTCCTGTGGTGTAGCTGGGTTGATGTAGGGGGTGAGGATATATTCCAGCAGGGCGTATGCACTGTCACCTACAGGGTGTTAGCACAGGTTTAGCGTCAGTCATGATGATACATGTGTGATACAGATGTTATGAATAGGTATGTTTACGTACCAAGCAGGAGTCCCTCTCCGAATTCTCCATTGAGCAGACGCCTGTGGATGACACTGTGTCTAAATATAAAGGAGTCGTGTTTGCTCCCTGGAAATTGTGCCACTATGTCTGTGATGATGTGCTTGGCATCGCACACGACCTGCACGTTGATGGAGTGATAGGACTTCCTGTTACGGAAGATGTACTCATTGGCTGAGGGTGGACAGATGGGGACATGCGTGCAGTCAATGCATCCTATGACATGGGGGAATTGGGCCACCTGGTAGAATTCCTGTTTGGTGTGGTCCATCTGCTGTGGGGTTGTGGGGAAGCTGATGTGGGTATGTATCATTGTCAGCATGGCATCAATGAATTTACGGAAGAAGCGTGATAGTGCGCTTTGTGATATGCCTCCCGCTACCGCTATGACCCCCTGGAAACTTCCAGACGCCAGTAGGTGCAGGCTGCATAGGACCTGGAAGTGCGCAGGAATGGCATTGGTCCGACGTGTCTGGTGCTGCAGTAGTAGTTCCAGGTCAGCTATTAGGCGCATTATCATAGCACGATTGAGACGGTACTTGTCGTATACTTCATCCTCATTTTGGCCAAGCAATGTAATGCACACTCTGAATACTCTCTCCTGGATCCTTCTCCTGTGCTGTGCTGCAGCATTTATTCTCATCCTCCTTGCAAGCCCGTAGGGGGCTGCCATTTTGTGAAAGGAAACAGGGTCTCCAGGCCCAATTTCTATGGCTTTCTGATTGATAGCATCTGTGGAACACTTGTGATTTTTTCTTTTTTTGATTTCTTTTTCTGCAACTTTACCTCCTGGTTCTGATTCCCCTTAATCTGCTCATTTTTGAGAATTTCGGTATTTGCGACTTTTGATGCATTCATTAGCGATTCTTTAATTGCGAATCGCTTATGCCAGGCGCTATTTGTATTTTCAGTATTGCCGAATCTTTATTTAGCGATTCTTTATTTTAACGGGGATTTTTTTAGCGATTCTTTATTTTTTCGCTATTGGTGTTGATGCATTGGGATTCGTTGTTTGCCACTCGCTAACGGTAGATTTTAGAGATTCGGTATTTTTGCGAGGTGATTTTTGCTTGATGCATGTGCCAGTAAGGGGGTTATTTGGTTACATGGCACTGGGACAAAGCTAACCATAATGAATCACTGGCCGGGGGACAAGAGCCACGCAGCCCCGGTGAACAGAGTACCTTGAGCCTAGGTCACAACAGAGAGATGCGGGGTGCAGACGAGCGATATGGTAATTTTCAACCTGCAGTTGAAAAGGTGCTTTGATTTTCTTCACGCAGTGGCGGCGATGTGTCAGGTCCATTGATCAAAGCGCCTGTTCCGAGTGCAGTGGTTCCAAAGACGATGTGCAGGGTTAATCCATGCTGGAGGGGTGATGAGTCCATCTTATCCATGCATTGGCAGTGATAAGTTAGTTCCCAAGCACAGATTCCAGATGCAATACACCAATTCTACTCACACAACATGGTCAATCGGCCGTTTCTGCTGCAGGCTGCAGAAGCGTCAAATTCTCAGGTTCAAGAATATGGGTCCACTTCCAGTAAACCAGGCAGAGGAGCAGGTGTAGGGACTTCGATAACCCTGAGTCTCAATCAACAGGAGGCAAGCCAACAAGCCCTTGAAGATCACTTTGGTTGCAAGGCAGAGTTCAGCTCTCCTCAGAGAGCAGCAGGACAGCACAGCAGAATAGCAAGCCTTCCAGGTCAGCAGTCAAGCAGAGTCTCAATCTTTGATTCAGCACAGCATTTCTTCTGAAAGAGTCAAGTTATAGGTGCAGATGTGTTGGTGGGGTCAGAGACCCAGTACATATACCCAGTTGTGCCTTTGATTTGAGGGTGAGTCAAAGAAGGGTCTTTGAAGTGCACAGAAATCCTTTCTTCCAACCCTGGCTACACACTACCAGTAGGGGGTAACCAGCTCTTTGTGCCAGCCCCTCCTTCCCTTCCTTCCCAGGAAGAGCCCTCAGAATGCAGATGAATACTCAGACACACCTAACCTTCCTCTGCGTTTAGCTGTCTAGAGGGAATGAACAACGTTTAGCTGTCACCCACCCAGAAGTGTATTGGAGACAGGCTTCAGGCACACAGAGCTATATGAGCAGAGAAATGTCCACTTTTTAAAAGTGGCATTTCTACAACAGTAATGGTAAATCCAACTTTAACAGCAAAGAGGATTTATCATTACCATTCTAAAGATATAAACATGACACAGCTATTCCTTTCTACTCAGGAATTACAGCTTAAAAGTGTATTAAGGAATTATAAAAGTTAACCTATGAGAAGAGAAGGACTCACTGTATTGAAAAATATATTTATTTATTTTTACTACCAGAACATGCCTACCATTCACTTACACAGCACCCTGCTGTATGGGCTACCTAGGGCCTACCTAATGGGAGACGTATGTGTAATAAAAGGGGAGTTTAAGGCTTGACAAAGGGTTTTAATGGCCAAATTGAAATCCCAGTAAATCAGCAAATGCAGACTATGCAGTGGCAATCCTGGGACATGTTTACATGGCTACTGATGTGGGTGGCACAGTCAGTGCTGCAGGCCCACTATTAGCATTTAATTTAAAGGCTCTGGGTATATGGTATGCCACTTTACAAGGGAATTACAAGTAAATTAAATATGCCAATTGTGTATACACTAATGTAACCATGTTTAGGGGAGAAACACATGCACATTAGCACTGGTCAGCAGCGGTAAAGTGCTCAGAGTCCTAATGCCAACAGAAAGAATCAGCAAAAAGAGGAGTTAAGCATGCTAAAAGTTTGGGGAAGACCACAGGTCTAACACATATCAGCTGTAATTGTGTTTCAAACCATCATGAAATGCCCTAAAACGAGTCACTGTTTTGGGTAGTCCAAAAACATGAACATCATTGCATCAAATATTCCATCAAAAGTGAATAAATTAACAACAGAATCAACATCATGTAATGTTATCACAATTGTCGTAAATGACTATAAGAAAATCAGCATGAAACGCTATCAAGAATTAACATACATTACTTTAACCTATGAGCAGTATTAAAGTCAAATGTAGTCAAGCCAACACACAGTGCTCACTAATTATTACAAAGATGTTATGATGCCTTAGAAACATTGTCATGAACATAAAAAAGGGACAATCCCCAATAAACATGGATTGCATCCTTGCTATCTTCTCCATGAATGACATTCTTAGGTTTTAGAGTTTGGCAGATGGGTCAAAATGTGACAGATAGTTTGTCCATCGTAATCCCAGTGCCATAGGCCAGCGGTTCCTAACCTGTGGTTCTGGGACACCTGGGGGAGTCTGCAAAGCCTACTCAGGAGGTCTGCAACTGCCTAAACAATAAAACCATATTAACAGAATAATAAAGTGTACACACATTTAGAAGCAAAATGTAAAATGTTAAGTTAAAAATAAACATTCTGTAAATGTGAGGGAATTTGAAATTGGAGGCCAAAAATTAAGTGCAAGTACATAAAAAAATGTAGGATGGACAATGGGTGGCCTTCAGGGGAATTTAGAAAAGATCTAACCTTCCCATTAATTACTATTGTGATTTTTTCGTACTTGTTTGTGAGTTCAATAAATATTTAATTAATTGTGTATTTGTTTAGTTAATGCCTATTTCCATAATTTTGTGTATTGTTTTGCAGTGTACATTTTCAAAATTCCTTAGACTGGGGTCCCCGAATACCAATAATGACTTAGTAGATGTCCCTGGATTCAAAATAGTGATCCAATGGTGATTCCCAGATTTCAGTAAAGATTAAGTCGGGGTCCACAGAAGTCAAAAGGTTAAGAAGTACTGCCAGAAGCTAAAATGCATGTCATACAGTGGACATCCACCACGTTTGTGACAGAGTAACCCATCTACCGAAATCTAAATCAAGCCCCTAGTTTTAAAGTTTCAATTCTTTAACATAAAATTCCTTGCTATGTGTGCAAGATACGGGTAGTTTGGGGATGTGTTAAGCTTTGTACCTTCCATGATATCCTCTGCTTTGTTATTTTTTAAGGTTCCATAGAGCTATATTCCTGTACCTTGAAAGCAGGATCCCTCTCCATGATTGTACTCCTGTTAGATTCAGCATGCCAACCTCTGCAAATATATATATTATTTTGTTCACAAAATGTCAGCCATTCTAGGAAGGTTCCACACATTGCTTGTTCATGATAATTTCATGGTCCACAATACAAAATCTTGGATTCATCCACTCTTTTTTCTAAATCTAACTTCTGTCACTTTTTCCAAAATTCAAAAGTTGAATGGTAACACATTGCCACTACCAACCTTCTCCCTTTCTGGCAAATTTCCAGTAGAAAAGAGGCAAATGTTACTCTGTCATTTTATGTGGCCACACTTGCCAAAACATCCAATTAGGTATGTACCATGTGCCGATCTTCCGTCTAAAATATGTCATGGAGCAAGAGGGCAAGACAAGCCAAGAATCTCAAAGCCAGCTTTTTTTTAGGATAATTTAGGTAAAGGAAGTGGGCAGCCGCCAAACAATCATTGTGTGTATTCTTGATTTAAGTCAGCCAGAGAATCGTGGCCATCTCCCTGTGCCCAAGCAATGCCTAGCAAGTCAGTTGAATGGTTTCTGAGGCATTGTTGAAGTGTAGATATTTGTGGACTTATCTATGAGAAATCTGCATCACTTTTGCACTATGTAAAGTGGTACAAGTGTGATGCATGGCTCTCAATCTGATTTATGAAGCCAAGCAAAGCCACCCTGCATTTCCTTGAGTGGCCTCATAAATCATGAGTAAGGCAACGCAGGACAAACCGCTTTGTCACCTTACTCTGCACCCAGGTGTTGTTCCATGTGCATTGCAGTGGGTTTTCCCACTCAACACCCATGGAATCTGACACTGTCCCAGATTTACAAAGTCATGTAAATCTGGGGACGAACCAGATCCGCACGCCTCCCATGGTTCCACTTCCTGCACAAAAAACAATCTTGCATGTAATGGAGACACCATGGTGTAAGAGTGCTTACGTTTAGGGTTACGCGAGGAAGAAAAAGACACACAAATGGTGCATGGAATGCAGAGCAAATCAGTCTTGACCCTATTCCTCATGGGAACAGTCCAGCCCAAATTGCCAAGCCAGGCCCTCCCTGGACCAGAAACAAGCATCCAGGGACTGCTTTTGGGGTATCACCCCTCATCAGCCAGGCAAGCTTGAATATAGTGACACAGTGAGCTCGGGAACAACGTCTGGGCGTACCCGGTGCACTTAGGGCAAGAAAGCATAAGACACACAGATGATGGACGGAATGCAGAGCAAATCAAACATTCACCCCAGTCAAGAGATCTGGGTTAAATCAATCATTCTTTTGCTCGCCATGCACCCCAGTTTAGATTCAGTATATGCAAATCAGTCTTGACACTGGTCCTCATGGGAACAGTCCAGCCCAAACTTCCAAGCCATGCCCTCCCTGGACCGGAAACAAGCATCCTGGGACCGGTTTCGGGGCAGCAACCCTCATCAGCCAGGGTAGGTTGAATCCAATGGCACAGTGAGCGTCTGGGCATAACTGTCGCACTTAGGGCGAAAAAGCAAAAGACACACAGATGATGGATAGAATGCATAGTAAATCAGACAATCACCCCTAGTCAAGAGATCTGCACTAGGATGCAGAAACGACACCAGCGGAGGGAAAAAGGACAGGAATGCATCATATTGCTTAAATATGGTGCATTCCTTCCCTTTCACTTTGGCGTAAAGAAGTGCAGCAAGGTGCTACATTTGTCTACGTCAAAATCCCATAAATTCGCCCCTCAGTTGTAAGGGTACAGATGTATATTTCACTGTCCCCCCGATAAATGAGCTGTCTCTGTTGCAGAGCCTCAGGATGACAGTGTCTAGCCTTGCATATTGTAACATACCATTACATTGCATGTAGCTTACCTGCTGCACAACATGTTAAAAATTACACATACATTTGGCCTGATTATGAGTAGGCCCTATTCGATGCTAATTAGGACTTCTGATAAAAATCTGACCTCAATGTGTTTGGAATTTATGGGATAAGGTATTTATCACATAGTCTGACTTTTTGATGAATAACATGAGGTCACATTGGGTTGGAGGACCTGCAAATTGCTGAAAATACCTCTCTGAGACGGGCCCTATTAGTACAACAAAGTACCCAATCCTACATTGTGCATGAAGAGCTGTGGATGCCCTTTCTCTCAGATGAACTTGCTTTTCGCCCACTAGCATTGTGGTTAAAGATCTGGGCTAAGCAAGAAAACTCACTCAGTAAAGCTATTTTAAAGGATTGTCTCTCCCTTGACCACGTCACGTGCATTTGATGGCTAACGTATATAAGAGCAGGCCTTTCGAGGCTCGGTAGGGCATAACTATTTGATGAGCCCGAGCTTATACGCAAGAGGGACTTTGCCTGGGCTAAAGATAGTTTTATTTTAAGGAGCTGCTGTGACAGAGAAGAAATAGAGCTGTGTAAGCCCAGCGTGCATAGGTATATTGTGTTAAAAACTGTACCAACCACCAAACCATATCTTTTAGGGCTTAAAAGCATTCATGATCACTTTTTATTGACTAGATTTTGGCTTGATCTTTTTCATTATCTCCTGGCACAACCACATGGTGCACATAGAGGGCAGTGCCTCATGCCCTGTGGCTGCGATGGTCAGTCTCCAGAGGACATGATGGACTTTTTAGTGTTTTGTAGTTTTTATGCTGCTCCCAGAAAGTTATTTATTATCCCCATTCTTAAAAAGGCTTCTTTTGGGAGGGTCAGCCCTGCTCTTATCTTTTTACAACTCTTCTCAAATAACTCTGTTTTGTATACACTGAGGGTTATATTCACAAGAACGTGTGATAACTACCGCAAGAGTAGCTTAACGCAACTCTCAATATCGCAGCCTATCACGGGAAAATAACCCCGTGTCAAAGTGGAATTCACAACAAGGCGGCCCCATGCGATAGTTTGCCGAAACCGCGGCCAATGCAACCACCTCGATGGAGATAAAAACACAAACACCAACGCCAAAAAACCTGCGATGGGCCAAAGTGCGAGAAGAAAACAGTGACAACCAGCGCGAGGGCAGCAACACTCACGCGTAATGCGGGAAAAAGCACAAGACCAGCATATGGAAAATGCCACAGAAAAAAATACATCAACAGCGGAGTACCACGGATGCACCCTGACCGACTGCAGAGGACAACATGTACACCACAACATCCAAGCACCGTGGAAGAACAGAACAGACAGGCACACCGCATGAAAGAGACTAGTGCAGACAAATAAGAGCTGCATGAGCGACTCGCCCACCGTGCAGCATATGCACATAAGCATAAGTGCATCTCGACATTGGCAACATCCTGGTACAAACAGCAACACCTCCAGAACAGAACACAGGACACAACTGGTTCCGCAAATTTTCACAACATGGCAAGTCACATCTGAAACCGCAGGAAAATGTAACATGGCAATGTACAAGTACAACCTGTAACCTGCAAATATGTTTTAATCACACATGCAGTGCAGTTGGACATCTTCTATTGTCCCATGATTGCTATGGACGGCCATAATGTGACGTCCTCATGAGAAGTAAGTGTCAATGTTGGAGTTTCTACGGATCATTCCTGCCGCAGCTGCAGTGGGATGTGGGCCACCTGCCCCATCGTCGCCATCATCGCCCGGTACTTCTGGAACTGGGATCCATGGGGCATTGGTGCGACCACAAATGTTGTGCAACACACAACATGCAACGATCATCTTGCACACGATGTCCGGGCTGTATAGGAGCTTCCCACCTGTGTTTCCCAGGCAACTGAAACGTGACTTCAAGACGCCAAATGTGCGTTCAACAATGCCCCTGGTGCGTATGTGGGCTGCATTGAACTGCCTCTGGGCGAGTGTGTCTGGGTCTCCGAGGGGTGTCATCATCCAAGCGCAGAGTGCATATCCTTGATCACCTGTGACAGTGCAGGGAGAAAAGAGACAATACTCGGTTCGGCAGGATGTGATGGCAGGCCCACTAATACAGTGACTGCTGTGCTAGCTGTGTGTGGGGTGAGTGTAAGCCAGCCCTCAGGGAGTAGCTGGTGCTGGCAACAACTCCAACAGTCATCAGGCACTCAGAAAGGCAATGTCAGTACAACAAGGGGGAATGACTCGAGTCGCACAGGGCTAGTGGCCCCTGACGCACAGCGGCCGCCACGGGCCCACCGCCATGGGACGCTCACCGGCTGGAGCTTGGGGTAGGGTCATGAGGGCAGAGCAGGGCCTCGCATTTGTCATAGGTGCATTCTGCAGAGTGTCACAGGGAGAATGGGAGGCCTACCCCCAGGGCATGATGCAGAGGGCACATGCCAGCTGTGTTCGGCAACATGGCGGATATGAATGCCACAGACCCAGACCAGACACCAATTCGTACCTGTCCATTGCTGATGACAACCCCCAGGCCACAGGCTCAGATACCAAAAATTTCCGCCGGAGGATGGTGATCACTCATGGCGCACAGGGTTAGTGGCACCACGTGTCGCTGCCTTGCGTTGAACAGGGTTAGTGACACCACGTGTCGCAGGCCTGCAATATGGAATTATGCCTCACTGATCGAAGAGAGTCTGGTGCTGTGGCCGCTGCCACGGACTTGGGGTCACTGCCATTCAGGACTCTGGACACGGTTCCACATGTGGGACCAACTGGGCCAAAGAGGACGGCGGTGGAGCATGTAAATAAGTAAGGAGTGATGTGGACCAGCATCGGGGGTGCCAGCGTTGGTCTGCCGAGGCTGCAGGGATCGCGGGACTGGGGCTTGGTGCTTGCAACGGCACGTGTTGGGCCCTGTTTGACACATGACGGTGTCGGCAGGTGTGCAGTGCAGCCCTGGTGCGCTGGGGCGGGCAGGCCTGGTCTGTGCATCAGCGTACTGGGGTGCAGCAGGCACACATGGTCGCAGGCCCCGTTGTTCACGGCTTCGGCCTCGTGACAAATCGCGCGGCGCCGCACTGTCAGTGTCATTGGCCTTCTCGGGAGTGAACCACGCCCTGCGCAACAGGTTTTTTCACCACACCCCTGCGCAGCCCTGGTGTACTCAGGGCCAAACCACTACGCTCACAAACACAGGGGGGGATGCAGCGTGTGATACTTCCGCTATCTGTCCCACGGCCTGGGGTGACATGGTTGTGTTTACTGCTCGCTACTCTGCAGTCACCTACAGTTGTGGTCTTCATGGACATATCAGTGGTTTGCATAGCCATGTCTGTCCTGCACATCCACGCCTCACTTCTCGTTGTGTACATTTCCACTCATGGGTCACTTGCATCCTCGCACATGGATGCATGCTGCATCTCTACACGTTCAGCTGTTGTGTGGCTGTGGTGCCATGAAATGTCTGTATTGGGTGCAGGGGTAGCCCAGGATGACCATGGAGTGGTGTAGTCATGTCTGGTAGGTGGTCGTGTAGTTTGACATGTTTTATGTGGTTTGGTTGTGCATGCATTCCCACAGTTGTGCGTTGTGTGTTGGTGGCTTTGGGGTGTGTGATGTGTTGATTTGGCACTTACCAACGAGCAGTCCCGTTCTCTATGTGCCATGCTGAAAGCGCTGTTTGATGATGGACTGTTGAAAGATGAAGGAATCATGTACACTGCCTGGTTAGTTGGCAACGACATTGGTGAAGAGTCCCCGGTGGTCCACTATTGCCTGCACATTGATGAAATGCTGATGCTTTCTGTTGCGGTAGTGGTGTGCAGTATCCGCAGGGGGCACAAGTGGGACATGTGTGCAGTCGATTGCCCCCAACACGGCCGGGAATCCGGCTATGGTGTGGAAGCCTTGCTTTGTCTCCAGCTGTTCCTGCAATGTGCTGGGGAAGTGAAAGTACTGGGGTATGAAGCTGAGGATGGCATCCAGGACAGGTGTGATGAACTTTGATAGGGCTGGCTGTGAGATCCCTCCGACTCTGGCAGTTGTTGGTTGAAAGGTAACAGAGACCAACAGGTGCAGCACAGCCAGCAGCTTTGTCTGCGGAGGGATGGTGGTTCTCCACTGTGTTGGGACCGTCAGCCTGTGGGCGATGTGTGTCATGATGCGGAGGATGGTTGCCCTTTTGACCCTGTAGTGGGCAATGACTTCCTCGGGCGTAAGGTCTGTGAGAGTGGTGCGTATTCGGTAGGTCCGCTGTCTTACTCTGCGCTGCCTCTGTGGTGGTCCAGGGAGGTGCAGGTCCAGGTCCTGGGGGTGGTGGCGGTCCTGAGGGTGGTGGCGGTGGGTGTTGTGGCCCTTTTGGGGATCTGAGCTGCATGATGAGTAGCTCCATGGCATTGTTTGTTCTTCGTGTGTGGCTGTGTGCGGGGCTCCGTTGCCTACTGCAGGTAGTCGTCCGTCTTTACACCTGCTTGAGGCAGGTGTTAAATACCTGTGGCTACCGCAGCCTATCACCTGTTTTTGGTTTGCTTCGCAGATCTGGCAGTTCGTTGTGAAAGTGGTGTTGTGGTTTTTTCACGTGTTTTTTCACGGGAACGCCTACTCTGCATCTCATTAGGGTTAGTTGGTGGTGTCCACCGTGGAGTTAAATTTTGGGGCAGTTTTCGTGAGATTACTGGTGTTGTCTGCAGTTTGCACCAGCTTGTGAATGGGGTGGTAAATCTATCTCCACTTTTGATGCGTTAAGGTGGAGATAAATCGGAGATAAGTCCTTGTGAATATGCCCCTTAATTTTTTACGGGTTGCTGTTAGGCTTAGATCAAGCTGTGACTAATCTTGGCATCGGGTCTCACAAATTTTTACCATGTAAAATAGATTACCATAGACATACTGAATTGTGAACTTTTTGGTGAAGTTGTTATTGATGTTTGCATGACCTTAATGGTTTTTATTTGTAAAACCAAATAAAGTTTTGATGATGATGATGAATAACATTTCAAATTTGGTCCTTACTGTACCAAACTCTGCATTTTCCACTCAATACCATACCTTACTCCATGTTATCTTCTGGGAGGTTTGACCTGCCAAAACGTAATGAACGCCAGTGCTTAGTTTGAACTGGTGGTTTCCGGTGCTTGGCACCAGAACTTAATTCACAGCACCGGGGCTTGTGACAATCTGCCACAAGGTGGCTAACTTAGAGATGAGCACAACAACAGTTAGTTACTGACTCAATACACTATTAAAATTGAATATTACCTGCCACCCAAGCAATTCTTATAGCTTTGGGGGCCTGAAATAGTCCAAACTGTCACACTTGTAGGAGTGTGAATGTTAGTACTTGTGTTGTTACTATCATTGGCGGCCCTGGCAGTGGCACTGTGTGGTACAAGGTGCAGTGGCCTCCTGAAGAGAACCCTGGCACTTCTATTTTTACAAATTAAGCACTGAGGTGAGACTTTTATTGCACATGGTATCATCATTTTACAGTCCACTTGTAATCAGGCCCTATGGGGTTTTTCGGCACCTTATAATTCTCACTACTTTCCTCTACCCATAGAGAGCCTCCTGTTAAGTTCATAAATGTCATAAAAACATGAAGGCTGCTCACTGGGGGATATTACATGGCTGATCAGAAAAAGTTCGAAAGGAATAAGGTGGCACTGCTTTTGTTATGGCATAAGGACATTCATTCTTATACTAAGACTCCATTACTTAACACAGCATCACAATGTGTAGTTCATAAAACCATAGCAAAACATGACAGGTATTTAAAAATCATATGTTCAGATCAGTGGGTCTTTTGGTGTTATGCATTAGTTTATTGTTACCCAAAACCGTCCTCATTTTATTGTTACTCATTATCACTCACACTCATTGCAAGGTAACAGAAGACTAAAAATCCTCCATGCCGAACTTCAGAGTAAATGTTTATTGAGTATAGTACTATACGTAACATATATCCCAATGCTATGTCTGGGCAAGTCTCATGATCCTAAATTATACTAATGAAAGAGAGTGAGACGGGTCAGAAATTTCAAAATTAAAAATGAACTGTAATTTATTTTTTTACTTTTGCTGGCTATTGATAAAGTAATAACAGACAGCACTTTAACTGGTAAGCAGTTTGCGCTGCATCTTGGATAGTTATATAACTAGGGGCAGATTTAATAACAAAAGTTCCTGTGTTGTGTTGCATCAATGGGAAAGACAAAACAGAACTAAATGAACAAGGACATGGTGCTGTTTTTTTGTCCTCCAGCATTGGCACACTTTTGTCTGCCATGCCCCAAACCACACACCTGCAGCGCAATAGTGTGTGTATTTTGTCAAGAATCGGTGTTGTACTTGAAAAGGACACTTCCACTACAAAAAATAGCTCTGAAACATTTCCCACTTTGTATGTGTGCTGTACAGTGTAGTACACATGCAAAATTTGAAAAGTTTTGAGACTAGAATGTATTTTTATATCTTACCCCTGCTTCGATGAGCAAATACCCATCAACAAATTTTAGTAGATACAGATTTGCATCAAAACCAATGGGTGGGTGTAAGACAGCGCCCATGTACCAAAGATGAAATGCCCCATGACATTTGTGGCTGATTATGATGACGGTCGCAGTAGTCTCCGATCGACATCATCAAAGAATTGAGACTGTCCGACCTCCTGTCAGCGGTCCCTCCCGCCTAATTATGATGTAACTGCAATGGTGCGGTTGCATACTCACATTTCCCTATGGGAGCTTGTGCTACGGCCATAAACTGGCCGTAGCACAAGCTCCCATAAGGAAATGGGAAATTGGAGGTTGTGCTCATCCCTGCACTGCGTGGCAGGCACCTCAGGGGGCCTGCCACATGGTGCAGAGATCAACAGGGGGGCCTAGGCCCCCACCTGGAGGCCAAAAGGAGAAGGGGGCCCTGCTAGGGGACCCCAAACTCGCTTTACAACAGGCTTTTCATGTTGGAAAGCCCGACATGGAAAGCCTGTCAGAAACCGAGGATCATAATCCGAATGACAGAAACGCCGTCCATTGGGAATACGGACTGGTCTACGACTGGCCAACGGGCTCCTTGAGCCCGTCGGAATCCAGCAAGAATGACTGGCTGGTTTTAATTCTTACCGCCTAGATTGTAATTAGGCGGTCAGGTTTGAAACCGCCGATCTCGATCGGAAAGCCTCTGACCTCTAGTTGGAGGCTTTCCGACCAAGATCGTAATAGGCCCCAAAGTAGGGCAAAGTAGTGCATAGCACTACTTTGTGTTACTTTAGGCAATTTTTCAATGCAAATTAGGGTTTCCGCTGGAAAGTAAATCCCAACACAACAGTGTTGATACATTTCCCTCTTAATTTCATTATTTTCGACTTGTTTTATAGTGCTTAGTTCTATTTTTTGCTGTTTATATATGATTTAAATAATGCATGTTTCTATAACCCAATGGAGGGTCACAGACCACGGAAGGATGGAAGGTTGAGGAGTTCTTGGCAGAATTCCAGCTTGAAAGCTGCAGCTCTTAGCTGGTGGTAGAACCAAGTGCTTAACTGCCACCCAACAAGAACACTGTAGCTCCTATTTGCCACAGCACATTTTCTTCCAAAGACGCTCACACACCTTTGCAGTGTGGCAGTAAAGCAAAACATCTGCAAAAAGAAAGTGTATGGCCAGATTCCCACAACATTTTATGCCAAGTTTCACCTCATGCCAAAAACAAGAAAATATAAACTAGTGCACACATAGTATTTAATAGCATGCATCATTTACCAGAGTGAAGATGGTGATCATGGTGATAAGATTTTTCTAACACATTGATGATGGGTGGGATAAGCCATAGATCTGACAGCACCTTACACAACGTGTACAAGGGTAATCTGTATAGTATCTTTGTCACTGACTTCACTTCTACTATTTTAAGTGCTGTTCAGGCTCAAGTATGCACCACTGTGTTTCTTATATTGCATATTAAGTTGTACTCTTGGTGCATAAACACCAACATAAAATCACAGTGGACATAATTTTTTATGAAACAACATCCTAAGGGGGATTCTTGAGAAACAAATATCCCTTGTTTATTAACCATTATGTGCCATCGATATTTACACACATAGACAGAATGTACTCCTCAGAAAATGTTAAAATTAGGACACATTTTTGTAGCCATATTTCAGAGATAAGGATGGCAAGATAAGAATTGCCAGAGTTGGAGCAGGGGTGGAACTTTGCAACATGGAGAACACGCACAAATCATGCAGCAATTTGAAACACCTGCTTTGCCACCATTGCTGCTACAAAAACTGGAGTAAGGGTTCATAGTGGATGTGGAAAAGCCCTTCATAATCAAGGGATGTAATGAAAATGATTTATACAAAGGGAATGTATTTCTCAAGTGAAAAAAGATATGGGGGCATATTATTGAGAGGACGCAAGTCCAAAATGAGATTTATGAAGCCACACGTGGCACTGAGTGACTTCATAAATCTGGAGTAACGAAACCCAGTACAAATTGCTACATTGCGTTACTCTGCCCTGGGAAGGCATTTCATGGGCATTGCATGGATGTTCCCACGCAACTCCTATGGTTTTTGATGCATTTTCAGATTTACCAGAACCAGTTAACCTGGAAATGCACCATAAAGATACGCCTTCACATGGGAGTTGTAACAAGGAGAAATGCCTTCAATTCTTCTTGTTACTTCCTCTTTTTATGTGTGCTGCATTCAAAGGCACACACAGAAAGAGTAATTTGCATCTCAGGAATGTTTTGTGCCGGGAGATGCTCCTTCGTTTATCAAAAACAATCCTGCATGCATCACAGGCACCCTTGCACCATGGTGTAAGGGTGCCAGTGTTGGCGCCAGCAAGCCAAAACTGTGCCAGTGCAGGGACAAGGACAGGAATGCATTGTATGCTTTTAAATTCGGTGGATTCCTGCTCTTCCCCTGTGATGCAGTGCAACAAGGCGACTTGCTACATTGCACCACATTCTGATAAGTATGCCCCTAAATGTACGTTTCCACAATACCTTTTCCTTATGGATGCATACACTGTGAACCTTCCACTGAAAGACTTTGTGGAGAATGAGAATGTGGATAGTAAGCTACAACTGGTTTAGATTTACAGACATATGACTGTGGATGCATGTGAAGCCCCCAAAATCTGGAAATCTACAGTAATTCACGGTGGGAACCTACTAACATAGATTCTCCCTTTTTTATGAACCAGACTCAATGGCTCCTGCTTTCCACAAAGACGTTCTGGAACTCACCCCTATAAGGCATTTGGAATCTAAAATGTAAATGAAGGTGGGAATAATGACTGGCCTGTTGTCTTTGGCCAGTTTAACAAGCGCTCCTCCACCATAACATGCCTAGTACTCATCAGCCATGTAGGCGCCCACCATGCCAGAAGCAGTCACTAAGTGATGCATCAGGAAAAAGTGCATTGTATTGTAAAATGTATCATAAATGACTGTGTGTTGATTTGTCTGTGTAGTGAAGTGCCCGGTTATTTTAAATTGATTCCCTCCTCCACTGTTGCAGCTTTAGCATGCCTGGGGCGCTTAAATCTAACTCCTGGGTCCCCCACTGCGAGAAGCCCACACTTACCAATTCTTTGGGGGGGGTACTTCAATCCCCAGTCTCTCCTGCTCCACTGTTGCAACATTAGCAATGCCTGGAGGTGCTCAAATCTAACTTGCCGGTCACGTGGCGCCAGAAGCCCACAGGCACCAGTTCTTGAGGAGGGGAAGAGAACTTTAATCCCCAGGCTCCCCCACTTTACTGTTGCAGCATTAGTGCACCTGGAAGCCATTAAATCTAACTTGCGGGTCCCGCGTCCTGGGACGTGCTTGGGATGTTCAGGGGTGGCGCCTGGGCAAAGCCTGGGACAAGGGCAGGCCCCTCTTTGCCCATCATTGACAGGAAGAGGCAGGGCAGGGCTACCCCCCTTGGCTCCAGTTTACTGGGTTCTTCTGGTGATATCTGTGTCTCTAAGGTACTGTGACATTGTGATATATCTTATTTCTCATAAATGGATTGTATCTTTATTTTATTGCTTACACCAAAATGCAGTGGGAACTTCAAGGAGAGCAAGTAATCCAAGTTGCTCCCCTATTAAACAGCAGGCATGGTATTTGGGACTATTCAATATTTAGCCAGCATTATTGTTGACAGTTACCAGAGCGGATGAATAAAGGAGTGCATAAGTTCCCGTTTGGGGGCCCCTCCTTGAGCGCACGCTCTCATGATACAGCGTTGTTTTCGGATTCAGTCTTTGTTGGTCTCGTTTTTATTTTTCTTGCCTAGTGGATACTGGTTGAAATTTCCTTCAACCCCCTTTAAACCCTTTCTTTCATCCTCTACCTGTGTATTCTTGTGCAAGCTGGGATAATGGGCAAACACAAGTCTGTGGAGGGGGGGCATAAAGCTCCCAAAGGGAAAGAAAATGCAGCTGTGTGTAGTTAACAATGAAGTAATGGACAGAATTGACAGCCTGCTGTTGGAGTGAATGGATTTCACAGTCTGATCCAAAATCGACCGATGTAGAGCCCAGCCAACGTATCTAATGGGTCTGGAAAATGCTTGAGAAATTTCACACAAAATTGCAATTGTGCCCCACATTGTCCTTACATAAAGACCCATATGGGTCCAAATTAAATACAACCTCTGCCCAGTTACACCCTAATTGTGTTCATCCGATTATTGAATGTAGTTATCGTTTCTCTGCCCTCTCCATTGAGGAATTGTCACAGAAAGTGTGAGTACTCATACTGATGGTCAGGGCTGTACTAATTTGGGGGTTATGGCCCTACTCCAGGATATGATGAAGATTATTGGAGCCCTAAGGGACCAAGTAACAACTCTGCAGAAGACGGTTGAGAACCTTGAGTGGAAAATGCAATTGGACCAGAGGTATAATTCGAGTGGGGGGGTTTCTAGTGGTGTTCGGGAACCTACTACTCCAGATCCCAGACCCCCATCCCCTCAGGTGCCAACCAATGTTGCCGCCCCGGAGTCAGCACCAAACAGGGCCCCAGTAGATGATGGGGGGGGTATGGTGGCTAGGGAGGGGTCTATACCCTCCTCATCCCAACCCAGGTTGACATCACTAGTGTGGGAACCCTTTACGGAGGATTGGCAGTACTGGCCTCCTTTGGTTTCTTGCACTAAGAATTTTGCAGTAGTAGGGGAGGGCTGGGCAGGAGGGAGAGTGCATGATGGTGTTTATACTTGAGGCATTGCACGGAGCCAGCTGCTACAATCTCTCTTGATAGGGTACCAAAGCTTGCCCTTGGGGTGAAAGAAGATCGCGATTCCCTGACAAATAAAGTAATATACTGGTTTAGAGCGACTAGACAATGCTATGCACCGATTGATATTACAAGGGTGGAAAGGCATCCTACTGATGACCAGCATTTTGACAAATTGCATACTTCCCTCATTAATAAAGATTTGGTGGAAGGTCTATGGCAAGTGAAGCCTGTACCATTTCCAAAGCAAACACCCAGATTCAAATTAAGTTTAGGGATCCAGTGCCTATTCATAACTTGTACATCACAGGGGATAAGACCGGGAGGGCTGCATCCAAACATGAGCTAAGTGGGACTCCAAATTGACTGCTGAAAAAGGGTTCTTTATGTCGCAGTATAGGTGTTAGAGAAAGGGATAATGTTGAGGGAGAGTTGAGTTACCCTTCAGTACGTTATTTACCAATTCATTCTCTTCCCCCAATTAACGGCACCAATGTAGGAGTGTTAGGTGCTGGTTTGTCGGGTCAGATTGATTACCTGGACACTGTGTTCCCGGCCACGACTGTTGCAGGAAGCACTGTAGAGGGGGTTAGTTCTGCCGTTGTGGGCAGGACCTCGCAGTCCCACGCTTCTTTTATTAAATTTCTATCATGGAGTGTTGCAGGGCTAACCAAGTTATTAGTAGAGGATGAGTGGAATCTCTTTATTGATACATATGATATCTGCATTTTTCAGGAGACGTGGTGCTTAGTTCCCACCCATAGAAGTGGGCACGCATCTTTTAGTGTTAATGCAGTTCATTCTGCAAGGGGGAGACCCTTGGGAGGACTCTGCATATAAAACATCACTCCAATGCAGAATTTCCTAATTGCCTGTAGATTTACTCGATATATTGGCAGTGAGTTTAGTGCTCCCATCTGGGCTTATACTTAGAATATTTAATGTCTATACTAGAGTAGAGAATTGCAAACAGGAAACTATTGCCACTGGTGTCCTGGAGCAAGTCCTTCTGGAGAGCTCAGATAAGGACAGGCTCCTTGTGGCAGGGGGTCTCAATGCTACCTTTGAACCATTGGTTGCTCCCCCCTCAGATCTAGTCCAAGAGCAGGATGTTCATTGGGGCATCCCTGTGCTGGATCTACCTACAGTTGGGTGAACAGTAAAGTTGAGCCAGATATTGGCCATGATTCTAAACTGTGACCTTAGAGCCACTAATGGTAGGTGCCATTATGATTTACAAGGCATCCAGACATTTAGTAGGGTGGGACAGAAAAGCGGAATCGATTACCTCTTGGCAGACGTAAAACTTTGTCTAGCAATTGAGGACATGGATATAGTTGAGTATCTAGACAGTGACCATAATGCCTTACGCATTAAGCTTTGTGTTGGAACAACCCCAGTGAAGATACTTGTTGGTATAAACGACACAGGATTACTATCATATACTAACAATTTAAAGTCAATTAGATGGGATTGGGAGATGAAAAACCCGGCAGCGTTAGAAACTATCAAACAAAGTATAATCACTACTTATGAGACCTTATCCAAGATGTCTCTTACCTCTAGAATTGAGATGTTTGCAACACATCATGAGAAATTAGTGGAGCATGCCCAAGATGTTCTGGGAAAACATAGGCACAGGAGCAAAAATGTGCTCAACTCAGGCAACTAGTACAACGGAGCATGTAGAAAAGCCAAGAGTGAGCTTATTATGGCTATTAAATCTAAAATCCAGCCTGAAATAGCTAAGTGTAGGAAGTTGTACCAGTATGTGATATCTGAAGCAAAGAAAGAGTGGGAGTGTTCTCTTTGGTCTGGATTACATGTAGCAATTTCTAATAATTATAACAACTCTTTCTGTAAGATAGCAGCCGGCTGCCTCGACTCTCGATTTTTGTATCCAGCCACAAGATTGGACGACCCATTTCGAACAGCTCTATTCTCATAAATATGATACTAGGTGAGAGAAAAGGTTACTCAATCTAGTCTTATTTCGAAAGCTGCCGATTTGTCTTTTACAGTTATGTAAATGCTGCTATCTATAAACTATTCTTTTCCTGGTTGTGCTACGGGAGGGTCAGATCGATTGCCCAATGATTTATACAGGGCAAACACAATTTCTTTCAAACACAATTTTGGCTGGTATGGAGATTCCATCATCCTGTAAACTAGCCGAAATTATTACCATCTATAAAAAAGGGGAAAGAGTCATGCACTATGTAATTCCTGTGGCTTTGTTTCCCAGGAATACAGATAAATACATGTATTCCTATCAAGGTCTGGGCAAAGTTACACCAGCCAAATTCCTCAAATTCCTTAATTTTGTATTACGTGACATTTTCAACGTTTCTCCGAATTTGACTTCATGTGAACTAGACAACTTTTTTTCCTATGCTCACACCTTACATAAAAAAAGTCTTGCGCAATATGAGTGAGCGCTTGGTTCACACGGAAGATGTCTTTGCAAGAGAAATGTTGTGGCAGAACCAGTCTGCAGCCGATATGTGTTGAAATATTTTAAAGCATGGTGCGCACTCGTACCATGTAGAATGAAAACATGTTTTCAATAAAGTTTATAGAAAAAAGTGCCTAATCTAAGGACCTTGACGCGGTTCCTCCTTGGCAGAGTTCAAAAATGTTTCTGTGAAAAATATGTAAATTTTGAGAGTAGATGACTGACATGTCATTAGCATTACTGATCACAAATATATAAATGTACTGCTTTCACACAGATTGTAGTATCTGCAGAAGAGGAAAGTGCAGTTGATAGCTGCACCCATAAGCGAGACAGAAAGGAAGCAGATGAATCCAACATTTTATTATTAATAGAAAACACGGTTTGTGGGATATGTGACTTTAGTAATTCACAGATACCACTGAATTATGTTGTGAACTCTTCTTCTCCTGTTACTGTGTGTTTTTCCAGTTTCCAACCTTTTTCTTAGAGAGTGGCCTTTAGCGCGGGGACACACCGGGTGGTGGAACCAGGAGCTTTATAAGTGGAATTATTCTTAGTATTATTATTATTATTATGTTAAGTAGCAGAATACAAAATAATGAGACCCCGCCCTACTGAACGTGGAGCCCCCCCAGTCTCCCATATCTCAAAGCTCTCTCATTGGCCTTGAGCTTAGATGAGCCCGCCTAAGGGTCAGACCCCTTGGTGCAAGGGGACCCATGTGCACTGGGCCCATGTTACGCCCCAAAAGCCATATTACAGAATACAGCATGCTGTCTATTTTGTGTCGGGCGCACCTTTCAGAAGCCACAAAGTCATGCTGCCCAAGGGGCAGCGCATTCAAGTGAAATACAGAGCAGCTTTCAAGAAGATTCTCCGTGTTTCACTATTCAGGTGGCAACATTTAAGGGGTATTTCAGATCCTCCTGAAGGCAAGTGCAGTGAGTGACTGCACCCTACTGCAAGGGGATGTCTTGGAGGGTTCATAGGACTCCCTTCCTCATCCAGAGGGCTGCTTTCAGGGGCCGCAATGACAGTGCACCTTCGGAGAGCTTCTTTACCTCTGCCCATGCTTCTATAATACGAGCTGGCGCAGAAGCAAAGGGATTCCCTCATTTGCGTGGTGCCACACAGCCGCGGTCGGTAGTAGGAGTAACTGCAGGGCGGTGACGTGGGGAGGGGGAGGGGCAGGGTGGGGGGTAGTAAACTATGGATTCCGGAGGTTTACAGGTAAGTTAACATATAAATTAATAAAACGAATTTCGTTACGTGCACAGCATCGCATTTGGGGGTGCAGTGCATGCAACGAAAATTCGTTTTATTAATTTATATGTTAACTTACCTGTAAACCTCCGGAATCCATAGTTTACTACCCCCCACCCTGCCCCTCCCCCTCCCCACGTCACCGCCCTGCAGTTACTCCTACTACCGACCACGGCTGGTGCCACACCCCATACAAAAGACGGAACACCCTCTGAGATATTACGAAAAGGGCATCCCAAGCGTCTGTGAACCTTTCTGTTATACCAAAGTTCCTCGGGCAAGCAAAGCGGGCGCAAATGCCTGTTACGCCCCGGAGGCACTTTCCATAAAATGGCCCATTGTATGTTCATATTGTAAATTAGAAAAAATATGAAAAAGAAGCTGCATCTGTCCACACTTGTGTCTCTCTGCCTCAGTATATTGTATAATTATGTATTTGTGAAAGAATTTGTTTGCTACTGGACCAGAGTGAATACATTAGAAGGCAGAATGAGAATTGTGGTACCTGAAAAATGGAGTGCCTCCTGTGCCTTATTAAATCCATAATTATCGCTTGGTTATTGGCCTCCTTTTAAATTTCCTACAGCAATTTATTAATTTCGCTCTACCCCGCATTTAATGCGACCAGTTAATTTTCGATATGATGGCTTTCTCGCCTTTATTGTAACCGTGCCCTCGGTTAAATTTCCAAGCAGTGTTTCCTCATTTTTATAGTCCCTCCAGGGATCCTTTCCGTGGCCAGTGTTATTTACTTTATATGCCAATGATATCTGCTCCGCATCATAAAATTCTAATTATCATCTTTATGTAGATGGCACAGTTTTACACACTATTGGATGGTAACTCGTGCTTGTTCGGAATCAGATGGCGACAGGTTTCAGTACTCGTTGCATGAAAATTATTTAATCACCCCATACAAATTATGTTTGTAAATTCCAATTTCAAACTAAAAAAATGCGCACTTGCTCATTGCTGCTCATAAGTATATGCTGTAGGATGAGAGCAGTGCGCGAGGCACCCAAGGTTGTCCTTGAAGCAACGGTAAGTGGATTAAAAGCAAATCTTATACACAAAAGCAGACAACACACACCAGTGGTCACTCTTGTGAAAGAATAAAGATAATCGTCCTTCATAAATTGCATGCTCAAACCATCTTTCTGTCACACTGCGCCTTCTGATTTGTAAATCCTCTTAGAAGCACTAGCATCGCTTGGCACGTGTTTATTTTGATGCTTCTCTCTACATTGCCTGCGAATGTCACCATTTTGAATTTGCAGAGCACAGCCTGCCTGTCTGCCTAGGAATGGGAGAGTTTATCCTCAGCAAACATTTTAAAGAATTCCGAATTATGAAGTGTCATAATGTATACAGGCGAAAGCCAAACTGTGAACATTGAACTCAATTAAACAGGTGCAATGCATCTTGATTCACTTAAGATGTTAAGTACTGACCCACAAGTTCACCAGGGTGTGTACTATAACGAGCAAGCCTTGCTGTATTTCTACACATTCTTGAGGAGGCCTAAACTACCTGTGAAATTAGGAAAATGATTGCATTATCCTCTTAAGTCGTGTGTTAAACCCACATTGTTCCTAAGCACTTATTGGAAGCTGAAAATGATCTTTTACATAAAAGTATATTTGGTAAACAATATTTGTCCTAAATATTAGTTTAAACTATAAGTTCCAAAGCAACATGACCGAGGGCCTAATTACGAGTTTGGCGGTACATAGAACCGCCAACCTTGTGGTGGAGGTGAAGTGGCAGTCGAGGACTGCTGCACCAGTGGTCCGACCAAATTATTACAACGACAGCAGTAGGAACACCTCCACGATCCCTGGCGCTGGTGCGGCTGTCAGACACCGCAATATGCTTGGTGGTGCTACTGTGGCACTGCCAACCATATTAAGAGTTGGCCGTCAACCACCCTTTTCATGGTAGTGAGACTCAATCAATCAATCAGGGATTTGTAGAGCGCACTACTCACCCATGAGGGTCTCAAGGCACTGGGGGAGAGGGGTTTTTAAGGGCAGCTCCGGTCATCCGAAGACCCAGGTCTTGAGGCTCTTTCTGAATGCTTGTTGTGTGGGGCCTTGTCTAATGCTGAAGGAGAGTTTGTTCCAGTTCTTGGACGTGATATAGGAGAAGGATCTGCCTACTGTTTTGGCTCTCTGGATGTGAGGGATTTCCGCCAGGGCTAGGTCAGAGGAGCAGAGGTTTCTCTTGGGGACATAGAAGGAGATTCTATCAGTGAGGTATTGGGATCTGGTGTTGTGGATGTTTTTGTAGGCATGTGTGAGCAGCTTGAAGGTCACTCCTTTTTCAACAGGGAGCCAGTGGAGGTCTTGTAGGAGCCTGGTGATGTGGTGTTGTCGTGGGAAGCTGAGGACGAGTCTGCCTGTGGCATTCTGGATGGTCTGGTGTTTGTGGAGTAGAGATTTGTTGATTCCAGTTTAGAGGGCGTTTCCGTAGTCAAGCCTGCTGCTGATAAGTGCTTGGGTGACGGTCTTCCTGGATTCGGGGGGGATCCATTTGAAGGTCTTGTGGAACATGCAGAGGTTGTTGAAACATATGTAAGAGACTGAGTTGATCTGTTGGTTCATGGTGAGGGAAGAGTCGAGTATGATGCGAGGTTTCGGGCGTGGTCTGTGGAAGGGTTGCCGAGGGTAGCGGACCACCAAGTATCATCCCACACCGAGGGTGTGGATCCAAGGATGTGGACTTCCGTTTTCTCCAAGTTGAGCTTCAGGCAGCTGCTGCTCATCCAGGATGCAACGTCCTTCATTTCTTCCTGCAAGTTGTTCCTGGGGATGTCGGGATCCTTGGTGAGGGAGAGGATGTGCTGGGTGTTTTCAGCGTAGGATACTATGCTGAGTCTGTTTTCTGAATAAGGTTGCAAGTGGGGCCATGTAGATGTTGAAGAGTGTGGAGCTGAGAGATGATCCGTGGGGTACTCCGCATCTAATTTCTGTGGGTTCGGAGATGAAGGGCAGGAGTCTTATTCTTTGAGTTTGAATGGCGAGGAAGAAGCAGATCCAGTCTAGGGCAGTTCCCTGTATGCCTGTGTCGTGGAGCCTGGCTGCTAGATTGTGGTGGAAGATGGTGCCAAAGGCTGCTGAGAGGTCTAGAAGAATGAGGGCTGCAGTGTGACCTTGGTCGAGGAGAGTGCTGATTTCGTCCGTGACAGCTAGGAGGGCACTCTCGGGACTGTGGTTGCTGCGGAAGCCAGATTGAGAGTGTCAAGTGTGTCATTGGTTTCTATGAAGTTCATTAGCTGTATGTTGACGATCTTCTCAGTGACTTGGCGATGAAGGGGAGGAGAGAGATGGGCCTGTGGTTCTTGAGGTCCGTCGGTTCTGCGGAGGGCTTCTTGAGCAGGGGTTTGACTTCTGCACATTTCCAGTCGTCAGTGAACGCGCCTATTTCGAGGGTGCCGTTTATTGTCCGTTGTAGTTCTGGTTCGATGGCAGAGGCGGTCCTGTGGAAAATGTGCGGTGGGCAGGGGTCAGTGGGTACTCTGGAGTGTATGCTACTCATGGTCTTTGTGGTATCTTCTGTGGCGACAGGGGTCCAGGACAGGATGGTCGGCTGAGTAGTGTTGCTGGTGGAAGGTGTTGGGTGGGTGCTTTGGTCGTGTTTATTGAAGTTGTGATAGAGCGCCCTGATATTGTGGTGGAAGGAGCTGAGTTTGTTGCAGAGGTCCTGGGAGGGGGGACATCAGGTTTCTTTGGGGGGGGGCTCTGGTGAATTCTTGTATGATGTTGAAGAGTTCCTTGGAGTTGCAGGAGTTGGAGAGGATTGTGTCCTGGTTGAAGTTCCTCTTCGTAGATTTGATGAGTTGGTGGTGTGCTGTAGTGACAGTCCTGTAGGTGGTGCATGCTTCCAGGGTTTTACTATTTCTCCATGCATTCTCTAGTCATCAGCATGAGTGCTTGGATTCTCAGAGGTCCGTGGTGAACCAGGTGGCTTTGGTGGTGTGTTGTCTGTTGATGTTTTGGAGTGGTGCGAGCGTGTTGGCGCAGTTGGTGATACATTTGTGGAGTTCATTGGCTGCAGATTTGATGTCGGTCATGGTGGGGGGATGAGTGCAGCTGAGGATTGAGACGAGGTGCTCTTTGGTGATCTTGCTCCAGTTTCTGCACAGGGGAGTGGTGTTGGCTTCTGTGCAGTGGGTTTTGAGGATGAGAAGTGGACGCAGTAATGATCTGTCCATAGGGGTTGCGTGGTGTGACTGAAGTGAATGTTGATTCCTCCAGTGAAGATGGGGACAAGGGTGTAGGTGGGGGTGGTGATGAATTGCTTCTGTCTGATGTTGGCAAGGTTGTCTAGTAGGGCGGTGGAGTTGGGGTCGCTGAGGTTGTCAAGGTGGAAATTCAGGTCTCCTAGCAGTACATAGTCCATATAGGCGAGGGCGTGGGTTGCAATGTGGTCTGTGATGATTTTGGTGAATGGGTTGCAGGGTCCAGGAAGTCTGTATGTGAGAGTTCCGCATAGAGTTGCTCTGGGGTTGACCCGGCTCTTGAAGTGGATGTGTTCCATAAGGGGCAAGGAGTTGTTCCAGCTGTAGGTTGTCAGTCAGAGAGAGTGTTTGTGGATGATGGCAAGGCCTCCTCCAGGGTGGTTGGGGCAGTTTTTCCTCTGGATCTTGTACCTGTCAGGGAAGGCTGTTGTGATGTCGGGTGCAGAGCTGGCATTTGTCCAGGTCTCTGTGAGGAAGGCGACATCGGGCGAGAGAGTGTTGAGGAGGACCCAGATTTCTACTGCATGTCTGTGCAGGGAGCATACGTTGAGGAGGATGCAGCTTAGGGGTTTGGGTGAGCTGGCGTCTGATGGGTTGGCGGTAGCTGTCGGGGTCCAGAGGTGAGTGTGTCAGCAGGAGAATGGGCCTTGTGTGATAGCGGTGGGGGGTCGGAGGACCAGGATCCCTGGTGCTGGTCGCAGTCAGGTTGCGGATGGGCGTAGATGGGCTTGTCTTTGGCACATCAGCTGCACGTGGCCACACAGCACCCACCGATTCATTAGTCTTTATTATCGATTAGTTTCATCATAAAAAGACATTACAATGTAGAAATAAACATTACATACAAAATAGGGAATAAAAACGGTTCCAAGATGACACAAAAAAATAAGATCATGATTAAACACAACACTGGTATCTAGTGATTCCTATTTCTAATAATCCAAACCCAACCCAGGAATTTGGCCACGGCAACTACGATACATTCACCAGTATCAGATCTTAAGATTCTTAAAGCCTCAAGCCCCAGTCTAGTGCCCAAAGTACGACATATGGGTTTGAGCCATTTAGCCCGAGGGCTGCATAAGCCGGGCAGACAAAAAATATATGACCCACAGATTCAGCACAGTCTTTACACCAGCGACAGGAGTCACACACCTCACCCTTCCATTTTTTGGTAAACAATTTGGTGGGTAGGGTGCCAATCCTCAGTTGGTGATAAAGTTTCCTGTCACTGGGCCTGGTAATAATGTCCCAGTAGGCTTCTAAGAGTGGGGCTTTTTTCTGCACAAGAAACCTGCCTGTCAAAGACTCTGCTGGCACTAGGGATAGTTGTTTCTGAAGTACCATAGACCAGTAGAGGCTTTTAAATAGTTTTTTAGGAGGAAAAGGGTTGTTGGCAGGGTCAGTCCAAAGAATTCCCAGGCCCATGGATTCCAATAGCAGACTAACTTGCTTGAACCACACAATGTTACCGGAGCCCAGAATAGAGCGAACATCCAAAAATGCCTTTGCATAAGGGCCTAATTCCGGTATGGTCCATAGTCTCCTCCAAAAAGCCAATGGTTTAAACCTGGCAATATCTTCAAAAGAATAACAACCAAGATCCAGCAGAAGCGGTTTCACTGGACTTGAACAGGGGAGACCCGTGAGGATCCTCAAAAATTTGTATTACGCCTTGACCAGAGGGGAAAGATCAGCAAAACCCCAGAGTTCTGCGCCATAAAGGATCGCAGAATTAATCCTGGCATTATACATTTTAATAGCAGGGCCTATCATTTTCATCTGGGACTGTTTCTGTTCTTTAACCAAGCACCCAGAGAGCTGGGCAGATTTGAGAGATAGAACATCAATTTGTGGCCTCCAGTTCAGCTTGTTTTCAAAAACAACCCCCAGATAAGTCATAACGTTTGTACGTTCGAGTAAATCATTATTCATAGTAACATGACCTTTCACGCTTTTTCCTTTGTTAAAGACCATGTACTTAGTTTTTGAGACGTTAACTAGCAGATCAAAGTCGGAACAAAAGTTGGCAAATACGTTCAAAGCTGCCTGTAACCAAGTCTGGGTCTGGGACAGTGATAGGGTGTCGTCGGCAAACATGAGTAGTGGGATTTTTATACCAGCCAGCGTGGGGGCGTCGGTGGAAATGGATGAAAAATACTGCACAACTCTATTAATGAATAACAGAAAAAGAGTGGGCGCAAGGACGCACCCTTGCCTAACACCCCTATTAACTTTGAATCTGTCTGTGACCTGCCCTTGATTCCCCCAGCGTACTTGTGCAAAGTTTTTATCATGCAAGCTAATGACAATATTCAAAAGGTCAGCAGGCATCCCTAGCTCCGCTAGAGCCCCCCAAAGTTTAGTCCTATTGACTAAGTCAAAGGCTGACCGAAGGTCAACAAAAGCGGCGTACAGAGTACCGCCACAAAGATAGACCGTTTTCCAGACGATCAGTTGGAACTTGAACGCCTGGTCGATGGTGCTAGTACAGGGTCTAAACCCAGCCTGCAGAGGCGAGATAATATCCTCCTGCTCAATCCATGACTGGATTCTTGCCAGGATCATCCTGGCAATGATTTTGTGAATGGAATCGATTAAACTAATTGGGCGGTAATTCCCCGGGCACGAGCGATCACCCTTCTTGAAGATGGGCAGTATCTCGGCGCCTTTCCAGGATTCAGGGATAGCAGCCCCTTTGGCTATAGCAGTTGCCAGGAAAGCAATATAGGGCACCCAATTACTATGGTCGAATTTAAAAAGATCCGCGGGGACACAATCTATGCCCGGTGCCTTGCCACTGGGAACCTTGGTTAAAGCCATCTCGACCTCTTTGCAATCGAATGTAAAATTCTGGAGGGAGGACAAGTCCTGTAAGATGGGAGGAACAGTCTCTTCAACCAAATTAGTATCCGAGAACTGGGACTCAAAATGCGACACCCAGGATTCTGGGAGAACATGGTTTGAGGGAACCTGCGAACTCGGAGAGTTGCCCCACTTCACAATATGCCAGAACATAGACAGGTTTTTTTGTTTGCTAGCGACCAAAAGGTCGTTCCAATGTTCATTGTCCCAATCTTGTTGGGCCGAGACTTTAGCCTTACTGTAGTCTTTCCTGGCTAATCTAATATTGGCCTGATTTTTGGATTTAATGGCGGTTTTCAGTTTGCCATAAAACTCACGGCATGCTTTGTTATACCAAGGATTTTGCTTTGGTAAAAACAATTTCTTAACCTTACAGGGTTTTGAAAAAAGAGCCTTGAGGCCTAAAAAAAGGTTTTCGTGAATATGAGTAGACTCTCAATAAATCAAAAGGAGGGAGAAAGAAGGGGTATGACCCACTCAGCTTCTTTGTCTTAAACGTTTAAATATCAATGGAGAGTGGATCACAGGTCCTAAAAGAACCAGGGTTAGTAGCAACAGTACTAAGTACTGTTAAGAAACCCTCAATTACGTGTTCGTTCACAGGTGGAATTCTAGCGGTATGTTCGATTATCCGCTATTTGCTTGACAACGTGACAGCATCATCATCGGGTTAATGAATGCTTCCTCCACCCGGAGGTTAATTCCTCTGGTTTTTTCAGTTGTGATCAGAGAACCGTGTTAGGTGTGTTGTGAAGTGCTATATGGTGAGTGAAAAAAGATTTTAAAAACTCGAAGAGTCCAGTTTTTTAAATTTTAATGAAACTGGATTCGAGTTAGGTTAAAAAATACTTGTCGTGCACAGAATAGACTAATTAGGGTCTAATGCACTAAAATAATTATGTGTCCAGAAAATAGGTCGACATGTTTCAGCCTTATCTCATGCCCCAAAGGGTCATATAGGCTTTCATCAGGACCCTAGTGTATGTGTAGGAGACTCCTTAATTTGAAGGGATCTCCCTCGTGAAATGGGTGAGTCCCGTTATCTCACCTGTCCGTCTGAGTTCAATTCGAACCTATTTCTAAAAAAGAGTGTGAGGAAAGAAAAGAAAATAAATGTTAGAAATACAGTCCGTGTGTGTGCTGTCAGGATGTTCAAAATTCGAGACATCAAATGTCGTAGCAATTTATAAAAAAGGCAATGCTTTTTACATGTAACATAACCAATTTGGCCAATCATATTCATTCATATGCAGTAAAAGGCAAAATCAGCCCTCCCTTCTAAAGATGACAAATTATAAGAACAAGGACTTTACAAGTAAAAACCAGATAATTATGATATTACGAACAGGAAACGTGTCCCTATGGGGCACTAAATTCTAGGCGTAGAATGAATCATAACGTGAATAATATTTTGTAGTATCAGACTGTACGCCAACCAATTGAGCTCATTCATAAACATGGCAAATCTGTCTCTTTAGGAAATGAAAAAACATACACATCAGGCAGTGCATTTGGTAGAAACGATCAGTTATTTGTAGTGCCCAAACTCCCTGAGATCGCGGGAGGTATTGTTTGTAAAAATTAATATGAAGAGGAACGCTGCCAACATATTAAACAATGTAAATCAGGGAAGATTGTTTAACAAAGGATTGGAAAAACGGCATAATCAGCATTTCATAATGAAAACAGTGGCATTATATTCCTGGCGAAGAGTGAGCCATCGCGTGAGTGGTATTTTAAGGTATCACGCTGCCAACATATTAAACAATGTAAATCAGGGAAGATTGTTTAACAAAGGATTGGAAAAACGGCATAATCAGTATTTCATAATGAAAACAGTGGCACTATATTTCTGGCGAAGAGTGAGCCATCGCGTGAGTGGTATTTTATGGTATCAGGCTATGCATCAAACAATTGGTCTCATTAAAAATTAAGGCAATTCTCTCTCTTTAAAGAAAACAGAGAATGAAACGGTACACGGACATCGGTCAATGCAACCGGTAAAGAGGTCAATTGACATGCCAAAAAAATCCCAGAGATGGCGGGAGGTATTAGTAGAAATGCACATTGTTAACATGTTCAGCAATATAAATCAGACTACGAAGCCCAACTTAAGGTTATTTACCCAAGGATTAAAACACGACATCGACAGCTTATCAGAAAAGAAAATTGGAAAAGAATACCTTAATTGTTCTATTTGTGGGTTACATCCGATGGTGTAAGCTTTGCCCGCTCTTAAAGGGAAAAGAAAGGTATTAGGAAATCAAATACGTTACGTTCCTTCTTCGGCGTCCTCGTGTATCGGGAACAGTACCTTTTCGGCGGTTAGTGACTTGTTCTGTCACTGCTTCTCTCCACCCGGTGTATTGAGCAAGGTAACCGGGTCAAGATAAAGGACGAGTTCATAGAAAACAAAAGAGGACTCGTGTTACTTACAACTCCCCCATCTCATTGTTAATTTCGTGCATATAATTAGCGCTCTAATCTGTAGATCACTTGAAGATATCATGATGTTATATTGCAGTTAGTTGTGATTCTTGAATTTTCGCTGCGGAATAAAGTTTTACTTGTTTCAATAAAGTAAATGTAAAGAGTTGTGCGAGTACTTAGTTTCTCCCCTAGCATGTTGCCTCACAAGGCTGTACTACACAGGGCAGCGGCTCAATCGCGTTTATGAAATTATAGCTCCGATCAGACAGGGCGACTAGTCAGAAGAAGAAGAAAGATTTCCCATTCTTCATCACTGCAATTGTGCCAATGCTGGTCGCATCAAAAAGAAGGACTGCTAGACTCTTACACAAAGTGCGTTTTCTATGAAAGTATGGTTCCTTGTACATAGCATGCTAAGTGTTCGCTGTCATCATCAAATACTTTTAGCACCAGTTCACAAAGGCAAACGATCAAAGTTTAGACCACGATGCCACACATTCAGAGATGAGTGGCTACGCTGTGACACGAATTTAGATGTCTCTGTGAGGATGTTGTTCATTTATATTCCTCATTTCATTACTCCTGGCAAGTTCTGGACGCTGACCTATCTCTTAATGCTCAGCCACGGAATATTGTCATTTAATCCGTGAATATGAGTACATAAGCGGTAAACCCACCTCTGCTCCTTTTCGAACAAGATGTTTTCTGCATTAGCATTTTTCATAGTTGGTGTCTCTAGAACCACCCATTGTAGGTGATCAACTGTATGTCCTTTCTCGAGGTAGTGACTACTCATCTTGGTTGTGATTTTCTTACATTTAACGTTGCTCTTGTGTTCGCAAAGTCGTAGCTTGACTTTGCGGCAGGTCATCCCTATGTAATGTAATCCACAGGGGCAGGTGATCATGTAAATTACATGAGTAGTATTACAGTTGGTGTGGTTCCTCATGGTCCATTTCAGGTCTGGTAGTAGTTGTAGAGTCTTAGTTGGTTTCGTAAGATGACAGACCGAGCACGAGCCACAGGGGTAGTGACCAGTTACTGGTGTATAGTCCCATAAGCTAGAAGTGATCATCAGACTGGGTTTTGATGGTGGTCTGGTATGCACTAGCATATCTTTCAGGTTTCTGGTTCGTTTGCTTGAAAATCTTGGTTTCGGCCATTTCAGAGAGCCGGAGGTGAGGATTTTCCAATTCTTGTTAATGATCTTTTTAACATCATTGGATACCACACTGTAGGTACTCACACAGGTGACAAGATCTTTTGTGGGTTCTTTCACTGTTGTTTCCATGAGGGTTTCCCTTTCTTGATTTCTTGCTCTCTTTTGGCTCTTCTTGATGGTATGCTGAGGGTAGTCCCTATTTCGCAGTTTGTTGCAGAGATCTTTAGCTTGTTCCTTATAGTCTCGGATGTTGCTGCAGTTCCGTCGTAGACGGAGAAACTGCCCATATGGTAAATTCTCCCTCATTGGGCGCGGGTGAAAACTCTTAAATGACTAGAGACTGTTCTTGGCAGTGGGTTTAAAGAAGGTTTTTGTCTGGATAGTATCGTTTTCGATGAATATGGTGACATCTAGGAAATCCAGTGTGTCTGGACTGGCTGAGTGAGTAAATTTCAACCATTCATCTCTAGTATTCAGCCAATGATGGAAGTCGATGAGGGTCTCTTTACTCCCTTCCCAGATAAGCAGAACGTCATCGATATAACGTTTCCAGAAGACTATCTGCTCGCGAAAGGGATTAGCCGGACACAGTATGTTCTTGGTCTCGAAATCACTCACGTATAATCCGGCCACACTCGGCGCAAATGTACTCCCCATGGAAGTACCATGGCATTGTCTGTACATGGTGTTGTTGTACTCTAAATGGTTTTCAGTGAGCGCCAGTCTACAACATTCAAGAATAAAATGTCTGGGCGTCTTGTGGTCCCATTGTTGACTGAATAGTAGTTCCTCCAAAGTATCTAGTGTCTTTTTCTGTGGGAGACTGGTGTACAAACTCTCCACATCTAAACCCACTAAAAGCATCTTATCTCCTGAAAATTGTTGATCTTGAAGTAGGTTTAGGAGGTCTTTCGTATCCTTAAGATAGGTAGGTGTCTTTTGTACCAAGGGTTTTAGATAATGATCCGCAAATTGGGACAAAGGTTCCAGAAAAGATCCGATCCCTGAGACAATTGATCTCCCTGGGGGTGGTCTTCGTTCCTTGTGGATCTTTGGGAGTGAATAGAAGTATGGCATCCTTGGTGTCCGGGCCAGGAGGAAATCGGCCTCGGTCTTTGAGATCCAGGTGTTGGTTTCAGCTTCATCCACCATTAATATGATGGTTCTCTGTAAGCGTTCTGTCGGGTCTGTCGTGATCACTTCATAGAACTTTCTGTCTGATAAGAGGTCAGAACATTGTTGGTCATAGCTTTCTGTGCTGAGCAGTACAATCCCACCGCCCTTGTCGGCAGGCTTAATCACTAGGTCCCCATTTCTTCGTAATGAATCCAATGCTTGTTGTTCGGCGTTGGATACATTCATGAAAGGTCTTTTACTTTGATCTTGGAGGCCTTCTATTTCCCTCATAATAGCCTGCTCAAAGGCTAGAATTTCGATTGGCACTTGGTGGTTAAGAGGACAAAAGGTAGACTTTCGGCGTAGATTGGTGTCGCCGTCACTCATGAAATCCTCTTGATCTTTGAAGAAAGCCTTCAGTTTCATCTTCCTACAAAACTCGGCAATCTCATATTGAAGTTTGAAGACATCCAAAGGTGGAGTAGGGACATAACTAAGCCCCTTATCCAGAATATCAACTTGTTCTTTAGTGAGAGGCATGTTAGTTAAGTTAAAGATGAGGTCGTTGCGCTGGTCCCTTGTTTCGTGTTCGTCATGCTCCTGGTGTGTACTTGGCGTTGTTGATCGTCCCAAGTAACCCCTTTTCTTCTTGTTCTGTTGTTGGTCTGGCCTCTCCCTAAAAAAGGAGGTCTATGTGTGTAATTTTGACTCATATTCGGTGGTGGTGGAATGCCCATCGGTGATGGTCCAGGGAAGAAAGGACTAGCCCAACCTTGGAAGGCAGGATTGAATGTCTGAAAAGGAGCTGGATGTGATGGAGCACCAAAGTAGGGATTAAACCAGTTGTTAGGTCTTCTTCTATTTTGGCGTCTGTATTGTCCTCTATTTCTCCTAGGTGTAAAGGTATCCTCACCACTCCAGTCTGAACCGTTAGAGGAGGAACCTGCGCTGGAGTAACTCGAATTGTTATCGTAGTTGTCGTCCGGGACTTTATAGTCATCCGCGCTGTATGGGTGCATTCGTTCCATTGAGAACTTTTTTAAATCCTTGCCAAGTTTTTGAATTTTATTTTGTGTGATATAGTCTCTAGTTTCGCTCATCTCTTTGTTGATTTCTTCTAATCTTTTTCTGTACACTGTAAGATGTACCATGTTCTTCAACTTGGTTTCGCTAGTCTGGATCTTGATCATGAGTTCTTCAGAAAGTCTGGTAGCTGTTTTAATAATGAGAACTAAATAGTCTCTAGTACACTTCCATGAAATGGAAGACCAGTCTTTTTGGAAAACCAAGTCATGGAGAAAAATGCGCGGAGCGTTGTTCACCCAGAGACCTCTGGGTGCTGCGTTGGCACGTAGGTACTCAGTCATTATGATTCCATGAATGGCTGTCCGTACCTGTTCCTTTTTCAACTCTGATAGCTCATCCCAATCAGAGGTCTGGGTTAAAGTTTGTGTTAGGTCCTTGTCTTGTAAAAGTGAAGGGAGGGACAGGATTGCGTTGATTTCATCAGTTGAATAGCTCAGGCCTAGATTCTCGGCCATAATTTCTCCAAAGAGCCTTACTAAGGGAAAGTGTTATATCTGGAGAAATAGTATGTGTCAGTATAAACTAATATTTAGAAAATACTCCCACAGCTGCACACTGCTAAAGACATCAATAAATCAAAAGGATTTTGGCCGAGACTTTAGCCTTACTTTAGTCTTTCCTGGCTAATCTAATATTGGCCTGATTTTTGGATTTAATGGCGGTTTTCAGTTTGCCATAAAACTCACGGCATGCTTTGTTATACCAAGGATTTTGCTTTGGTAAAAACAATTTCTTAACCTTACAGGGTTTTGAAAAAAGAGCATTGAGGCCTAAAAAAAGGTTTTCGTGAATATGAGTAGACTCGCCAATGACAGCCTCTTGGCTCTGGAGAGAATGAAGGGCTTCCAACGCACATGAAACTTTCGAGCTGATTTCAGTGAGTACTGCACTATCAATAGCAACCTTTTCCCAGCGCACTCTCCGTTGATTATTAGTTAGGAGGGCGTCAGCAGTAACTATCTCAGATAATTCACTTCTACGGGCTGGGCAAAACAGGAAACTCAGAACTAAAGGATTGTGGTCGCTCTCGGGGCAATCTAGAATCACCATATCATTTAAAGTGGACCAGAACTCCACTTTAATTAGGGCATAATCAATTCTACTACAGCGACGACCATCAGCAAAGGTATCCTTGCCATTTTTGTCAGAGAAGGTCCGTCCGTTGGCTGCCCTAAAGCCACGCCCCATACACAAACTCATCCACTGAATAGCAGATTCAGTCCACTTCTTGATGGGGGGAAGGTCAAGAGGTGGGATATTCCAATGTGCGTCCACTTCCAATGTGAGTGAGTCCCAAGCAGTGTACAAAGGTTCGAAACAGCAATTTAGATCACCCAATATTATCACATTTGTACAGGGGTTGACTGTTTCCAAGAACCCATCTAATTGTAAAAAAGTATTAGTACCTCGCCCGCCGGGTAGGCCCCTATTATATACATTTATCATGATATCAGGAATATCATTAAGATGCAACGAGATAATCAGAATGTCGGGGCTGTCAATGGCCAGTTCAGTGAGTCTATACTTGAGGGTTTGCCTCACCCATATACAGAGACCACCCGAAGGGCGACCCCTTAACCCACTAGTGGCCCCTTTATAAAAATTAACAAAACCAGAAAAATAAATCGGGTCCACAGCCCATGTTTCCTGAAAGACCAGGATGTCAAGGTTATTTGCCCAGGCAGACCATTCCTCAATTACAATTTTACTCCTTAGACCGGCAATATTCCACGAGGCCAAGGTAAGAAGGGGGGAATTAGTTGTAACAGCTGGCGATTGGGCAAGAAAAAAACCCTGGGCGGCAGAATGGTTTACAATATTGCCAGGTTCCAAACGCTCGTGCTCGTTGGGACAAGGATCTATGTCTGAAATTAGTGATCTATCATTGTGCAACGTGCGAGTAAGAGGTACCGTCTCCGTTTCAATGGGTGTGGGGTTAACAAGGTTTGTGCCCTGAGAATTTTCTAGACACTCCTAAGCTGGTAAAAAGGGATCACAATTGCAAGGGGACACAATGAGAGAAACACGTGCAGTGTTGGAATACGTGTCACCCATACCCAAAGGTACCACCCTGGGCCCACTGCAACTTGCATTCCCCGTACCGACAGAACTTCCAGGGCCAATAGCAATTTTACTCACACAGCCCAAATTAGTAAAATTAATTGACAGTCAATCAACCCCTTCCATACTACTCAATGGGGCAAAATGATTGGACAGTGGAAGATGGAAATCCAATCTGGATGGACAACGAAAACCCCTATTGGCCGTTTCCCAACCAGATGACAAATCGCAACGTGTGTCGCGAAAGCCAAAAGGAAAGAAATAAGACAAATCCAAGGTGAGTATTCCACTAACGCTCGAAGTATTGGGATGGGAACATATATGACTCACCACTCTAGGGTCCCGAAAGTTAATGATTATACAATCACCCTCCACTTTCTTTACTTTGGTACCCAACCAACTCACCCTACGTACATACAAAATTTCCGCACTTAGTCTCGGTGGCAGAGGCCTATTACCATTTAGCCAGTGAATCACCTTATTCTTCAATTCACTATGGGACTCAATCTTAACCTGTGAGATCCTTGGAACACCAGCCAAAATAACAGTATAGGGTAGGGACTCAGGGGGAAGATTGATACATGGAAGTTTTAAAAACGGACCTTCACCCTGGGAGGCAATCTGCCCTGTTGTATTGTTGCTCCTATTGTTGACAACATTACTAGCTAGTTTATTGGACATAACAACACCAGCAGGTGCATAAGTAGCTTCCACAGCATGATCTGATACAGATGGAATAGTAGGATCTTTGTGAGCGGGTGAGTTGGGAGATACACTAGCCGGGGGAATAGGACCATTAGAGACAATCCCTGTTATGACGGCCGGACCAGGAGATGGTAGAATCCTGGAACCTGGCAGAGTCGCTAAAGTTTTCTCCAAAAGAGTCGTGTTTGTAAGCACAATACTTTCCAATTTCCCAATAGAAGTGGAGAGCTGACTCTCTCCTATAACGGTAAAAAGAAAGATTTAAGCAATTGGTCGAGAGACTCAGAAAAGCTAGCAGGCAGAGAATTGCCACTAGACATGATAGGGGAGGGCTGATTGGGCATTAGACTCCCAACAACAGGAGGGGTACTACGAGACGTGTGGGATTGGGATTCGTTACATGGGTTGGCAGGTTTAAACGTTTTAGGCACTTTAGCACATCTGCCCTTGGTTGGCACTCCCACACGTTTTCTTTTCCCATTGGTAAACTGGGGCCTGCTTTCCTTACTCGGAATCACATTAGGTGGATGCTCTATATGAGGCAAAGAGGGAATAACACTAGAATTTACAAATAAGGGACTGGGTTCTAAAATGGTTATAGTGTCGGGAATAATTTCCAAAGTACTATGGGTTGATGTGTCCAACATCCCTTGCGCAATACTGGGCAGCAGATCAGAGACGGGTTGTGGCTGCCTGCATTCAGGAGAAACGGCTGACATGATGTTACCAAGAGACGATCTCTTCGCTGATATTTCCAAAGACAGTCTTTTTTCTGTTAAAATGATCTCATGTTCAAGGACACGGACTGCTCTAGTAATAAAATTATCGAGAGTCCCTGATACACAGCCCCCTGTACTGCCCTGCGCAATCTTCCTTCCAGACCTTAAGGAAGTCATCTTCATACGTGACAAGCATACAATAGAGGCAGCCAGTAGCAATAACAAAGGCCCTTAGCATACAACATGTTTCAAATACTAATATACACTTTGGGTTGTATAAAAATTAATAAAACATAACAACTAATGCACACAACTAATAAGGAACGTGGGTATGGCAAGAGCTCACGACTATACAGGCACATGTACCAAACAAAGAGTGCCGAGGTTAGAGGGGTGGCCCGTCCCGTCCACTACTGGCCACGAACGGCCACAAACGGTCCCGCCCTTGTCCTGGGCTTCTCCCGCGCTGCGACCCGCGCTGCGACCCGCGCTGCGTGTAGAGAGTCACCTGGGGTTAGTCCTGGGGAGGGGCGGAGTCACGGCGGAAGAGGCTGCAGCTGAGGTCCGAAGGGCTGCTGGTCCTCGCAGTCCGTAGCGCTCTCAATCCCCCTGAAGCAGCAAGTGGCGGTGAGATTCCTGCGAGTTGCTCCCGCTGAGCGGGGGCCACGAGCTGTTATCAATGTCCTGGGGAGGGGCGGAGTCACGGCGGAAGAGGCTTCAGCTGAGGTCCGAAGGGCTGCTGGTCCTCGCAGTCGGTAGCGCTCTCAATCCCCCTGAAGCAGCAAGTGGCGGTGAGATTCCTGCGAGTGGCTCCCGCGGAGCGGGGGCCACGAGCTGTTATCAATGCCCTGTGGAGGGGCGGAGTCACGGCAGAAGAGGCTGCAGCTGAGGTCCGAAGGGCTGCTAGTCCTCGCAGTCCGTAGCGCTCTCAATCCCCCGGAAGCAGCAAGTGGCGGTGAGATTCCTGCAAGTGGCTCCCGCGGAGCGGGGGCCACGAGCTGTTATCAATGTGCTGGGGAGGGGCGGAGTCACGGCGGAAGAGGCTGCAGCTGAGGTCCAAAGGGCTGCTGGTCCTCGCAGTCCGTAGCGCTCTCAATCCCCCTGAAGCAGCAAGTGGCGGTGAGATTCCTGTGAGTGGCTCCCGCGGAGCGTTGACCACGAGCTGTTATCAATGTCCTGGGGAGGGGCGGAGTCACGGCGGAAGAGGCTGCAGCTGAGGTCCGAAGGGCTGTTGGTCCTCGCAGTCCGTAGCGCTCTCAATCCCCCTGAAGCAGCAAGTGGCGGTGAGATTCCTGCGAGTGGCACCCACCATTAAGTAGGGGTTGGGGGAGGGAGAGTAGCTGGGAGGCAGGAGCAAGTGGGTGGAGAGGACGCAGAGGGAGCAGCTGCAGGAAAGGGAGCAGGAATACAAAAAATAAAACAGTGGAAGCACAAACAGGAAAACTGCACAAATTGACAAAAACGGCACAAATAGAAAAAAAAGGCACAAAGAGACAAAAGAGGCACAAATAGACAAAAAAGGCACAAAGAGACAAAATCAGTGAAAACAGGAAGACTAGCAGAGCGGACCAGCTGAAGAGCAAGGTCTCTTCCACTGGACCACCAGGGATGAGGCACAGGCAGGAGCCTGTGGGTGAAGGAGGGCCTGGAACACCTACATGAACAAGAGAGGTGAAGGGGGCAAGGACACAACGACGGAGCTGTGCGAGGGGAGAGCAGAATCCCTGACCAGGAGGTCAGAGGTCTTGCTCAGCCAGCCGCGCAGCAGCCATCATTAAGTAGGGGTCGGCGGAGGGGGAGCAGCTGGGAGGCGGGAGATGGAACACGCAGGGGGGACAGGCCACGCGGCAGCAGCGGCAGCAGCAGTGGGAAAGGGAGCAAGATAGGCAAAAGGAATACAAAAAAGAAAACAGTGGAAGCAGCAAACAGGAAAATGGCATAAATAGAACAAAAGGCACAAAATAGAGGCGCAAATAGACAAAAGAAGCACAAATAGACAAAAAAAGCACAAAGAGACAGAAGAGGCACAAATAGACACAAATGGCACAAAGAGACAAACCCAGTGAAAACAGGAGGATTAGCAGAGTGGACCAGCAGAATAGCAAGGCACTCTCACTGCACCACCAGGGATGAGGCACAGGCAGGAGCCTGTGGGTGGAGGAGGGACTCGAACACCTACCTGAACAAGAGAGCTGCTGGGGGCAGAGACACAATGACAGAGATGGGTGAGAGGAAAGCAGATTCCTTAACCAGGAGGTCAAGGGTCTTACTGCTATGAAAAGGGCGGTGGAGAGTCAACAAAGCCTCATAGCCTTTGAGCTGCATGCAGGGGGGCACCTGGTGTGCCCTCTGTCTGCGTGCACCCCCTGTTCCAGCACAGCATGGACTTTACTGTCTATGCCATGCTGGTACACACTGTGGCTAACCCACAAAGCTGCCTTTCTAAAGTTCTCCTCTGGACCTTTGGAAAGGCAGCGTTGTGGGACAGCTACAACAGGACCCTTGCCCAAATAACATCTTGTAATCTGGTAGGCAACTGAAGGTCGACTTTAGAGGTGCAGAAGCAGGGCGATGGAGTGCTGCCCCACTCCTTCACCACCAAAGATGTATTCAGGCTCTGAGATTTTATTAAGTTAACTGAGAGAACTTGAAATGTGTAATTACAGAATGGGTTTTGTAGTCACTCTGGTGAATATAAAAAAAAACAATTTGAGGGCTCTTTGCTTGGTGTAAATTCTGGTTCAATAAGTGTCCACCAAGGAATTTTTTTGTTTCAAATGAGGCTGACATAAAATTCAACACATTTGAATAATGTAAGCACATTTGGCCCCACAAGGAAGAAAGAGTGAATAAGTTCAAAACCATAAAGAATTTTAAAAGATTTGCAAAGTTACAACTCAAGTCATCAGTATTAATAGTAAATCAATAGTCAACAATTGAATACATTAGTCAATATATTCAAAACAATTCAAAATCATTTGAGCAGGGACAAACTGTTAGAAATGTATGTGAAAAAGAAAGGAGCAAATCAGTTTTCCCATAACGGGGAACTCCCTACACTGAGGGAAAAAAGGAATCTGAATCTAAAGGCAGATGGATGGGTATCTTAATTCTCGTCTATATTGTGGTAGGTTAAAACACACGTTTGTGCCATCAGCTCCCCCCAGGTGACTATCCCCGCCCTTCTTAATGAAAAAGGGCTTGGATAGTCACCTGGTGGGAGCTGATGGCAGTGCCGGGGTCCTACCCAGGGATGTCTTAAGGGTCAAGACTGGGGGCTCCTTATCAAGGTTTAAATATATTCAGCTGTCTTCCTGGTTTGCAAGTGTGGCTCAGGAGATATGGGGGCTGGGAATTTGAGTCAAAGTGCTAGGATATGAGGGCTAAATGTAATGTAAGGAGGTTGCCATTTAGAACTGGAAGTTCCTAGATGCTGAGGATAGAAAAATGACAGGACCATATTTAACATGGGCTGAGTTGCAGCTAGTATGGCAACATTCCTTGAAGTTGTTGTATTCAGTGGTCAAACTGGCTAATCTGAAGCAAAACCATTTTATTACTATAAATAGACTATACTGGACCCCCCAAAAGATCGCAAAGTTTGTTCAGGAGCCGAGTCCTAGATGTAGAAGATGTGGCCTCTTAAGAGCCAAGGATGAACATGTCTTCTTTACTTGCCCAAGGGTTATGGCGTTCAGGAAGGATATTGAGAACATCTTAAAATATTTCCTGGGTGTAAACATCAAGTTAAGTTAGCTATTCATTTTAATGGGGGTGGATATGGCCTTGAGTGGAGTGCAGTGGGGCCTCTTGCTGTATTTGGTGTTCTTAAACAGGAGGGAGATCTGCAGATGCTGGACAGATCCACTTCCTCCATATGCAACCATTTGGCTAAAAGTGGTATATCTGACCTGCCGTTTTGATACTGAGGCTACACCTGGTGGGGCAACCAAGATATGTGCTGATTTCATCAGATGGGGTGGAATTAAGGGTAAGGAATTAACAATATGAGAGGTCCTATGATTACATCAGGGCGCCTCTTTAGGTTACAGATCGGTGGGCTCGGTCATGCGGTTGGGCCTAATTTGAATTCAGCAGGCCATGGGCCGGACAAGAAAGGTAAAAAGGCCTGAGTCTTGCAGAAGGCATGGTGATATGAGGTTAAAAAAAAAAAACACACGCTTCTAACATTTTGCAACACCCCCCCCCCCCCCCCCCACCTACGTTTCCCATGCGAGTCAACAATCAGCTTAAGGTACATTTTGATAATTTAACATTATTTTTCTCAAGTTAGTGCACAAAGAAGCTTTCATGAATGCCCTTCACACTTGCAGTTCAATATGAAAAATCTCCTTCATTGTTCAGTACGGAATCATTGGACTGAGTGGTCCATGAATTGGAATAGACTGCCTTTTTATTGTCATTTTTAATTCAACACCAAATCTTGAGATGGAGTTGTGTCCAAACCAAACCAGTATGCTGACAATCATTGTTTTTATTGCTCATGAATCATCAAAACATAGAGAGGATTATGTGAGGAATATGAAGTACAAAGGCTGCAGGCCCAATGTAATTCCATGGCTCTTATTCAAGGTGTATGGTGGGACAACTCTCTGACCTCCTTTTTTAAACATGTTTTTTAAGCGCATTACAATTAACGCTAAAGTACCTGTAAATTGTTAAGAAGGAATTTCAATACGTTTAACTCCTGTATATGGAATTCAGTATTGCCAATACCTTTGAAGGAGCCATCATTGCTTTGTTTTTGGTGTTGTGCTACCACAAGGCATCTTTCTGATTTGAGACTGCAGGGCTTAGTGCTGTTTGTGTCGCTGGTGACTTTGATTTCTGACAGCAGATTTTTAATAGAGTCACATACCATGTGGTTGTTGTTGCCTGCGGAATTTTTGTAACTCTTGCAGGTGTGGAAGTTTAGGACTTACAGTTAGTAACAAATGCCAGATTTTCTTCCTTTAGCTAATGTCTCCTTCTACAAGCATTTGGTTTTGAATTGACCAAATACGATGTCGGCTTATTTCTTTCCACCGTTTACTTCCTGTTTTGAGCTATATAAAAGGAGGCCAGACCAGTTTGAACTAAAAATAACACGTCTGTCTATTGTTCACTCATTGGACTCACTGGTTTTCCTCCGTATCCTGCTTATTTCTTCTAGTTTTGTTCCTCTTTTCCTTCTGTTGTTTGGCCTGGCTTTATGGAAAGTTGTTTTCACTGCATCCAATTTTTTTCCTTCCATTGGGGCATATTATCAAGGGCCTTATCTCCGCTTTTTTGGCTTAAAAAGCCAAAGAAGCGGAGATAATGTATTCGCCCTATTTACAAGGCAGTGCTAACATGCATTAGCGCATGTTAGCAGCCTTTTTACCTACGCCTCGCTTTGCATCTCTAATGAGATGCAAAGTGGGCGTTTCCTACTAACACAACACGGGAGTCAAGGAGTTACAGCACTACTCCCTATCAACAAGCTGGCAATACCTACGTTAGAATCCGCGCTAACCGCAGATAACGCCGATAGCTAACGTCTGCTAAAAAGCAGACTTAGCTATACATATTATGGGAGGTGGATTCTAAGGCTGAATCCACATCTCCCTATTAGCAAGGTTTGCCTTATCGCTTCCGTTGTATCGCCGGATTTCCAGCGATGTGCGCGGATTTCACCGCTATCGCCAGATTTAATATCGCTGTGGAGATATGCGTTGTACATAACGCGATATCTTGGCGATTAAATCCGGCGATAGCCGGCGTTATGCTAAACCCGCTCAGCGATGTTTATCGCTATACTTTGTTGATATGCTCCCTCGTTCTTTACTTTTTATCACACCTCTTGACATCCTGAGACTAATGTAAGGTCTGATGTTGCTTCAGAAAGTGGTTGCACCTTTCTCAGCCGCAGCCCTTTAGACCAGACCTTGACAAAAACACCTTTTAAAGAAAGTTTTTTTTTTTGTAGTGAACCAATCAACCGCCAATTGATATGTTATTGGAACTATCTCTAAAATTATTGCAGAAATAATTTTGGGATGCTGGCATCCTGGGCTGATGGATACAATATGATCATCTTTGAACAGGAAAGATTCAGGAGCTATATTAACACTATTGATCATGCTTTGGTTCTTTGCTCTATTGATTGCGTCTAATAGAAAAAACAGGAAAGCACCACTTCTTTATTGAAATTAAGTCTACTTTCAATAGAGTTGATTTTGCTTTTTCCCGGAGCAAACTCCAGCCCTTTACATTTCCTTCTGAGCTTTGGCTATATTATGACATTTCCATCAGTGTATTGGGATTGCTGAAATAATATTGATGCATACAATCTCAAAGCACAAAAATAATAGAAAATTAATATTGATAAAAAAAATATCAACTTCCTATACTTAGCTAGTTAATCCACAAATATTAAGAGCACATATGTCATTGCTAATAATATAGATTTTTGCTTATATTGAAAAACACAAACATGGGAAACAAAAATATTGTCACCTTTAAATAAACTTCCATGGCACAAATATTGCTTACCACAATATCAACTCCAATAATATTGCCAAAATAATGACATTATTATTAATATAAGAAAAATCTATTTTCATATAAAACAATTATTTGAAATAATTTAAAATATTTTATACATATGTTTAAATTAAATCCAAAAAGATTACATCACCATCTTTTCCCCATTCACTTCAATACATTATATAACTAAAATCATAAAAATACAACTCAAAAACAATATTAGTAATAATTCTAAGAATCTAGGGCCCATTATGAGTCTGGCTGTCCAGGACTGCTAGATTTGGGGGGGCACGTGATGGCGGTCGTCCGACTGCTCTATTACGACCAGGGTGGTTGGGCCTATCTAGGATCACTGCAACAGCCAGGGGTCAGATCCCTGACGGTAGTGAGGGGGTCTTGAAGCCACAATATGCTTGGTAGGACAACCTCGTTCCGACCAATCACATTACAAGTTTCCTCCCTGCCATGGTTTTCATGGTGGTGAGCCTGCCATGAAAACTGTGGTAGAGAGGAAACAAAGGGGGGCCTACAGGGCCCCCTGTTGCCGAAGGGTCATAGGGTGCATGCATGGGGGTACATGTTGTGTTCCCCTCTGTGCATGCACCCCAGTATATGCACGGCATGAACTGCCATAGCATGTCTGCGTACATTTATTATGACACAGTCACCTCCAATTATTTTTAGCTGAGTCACCCACCCACCCCACTCTCCGTACCATGATTATCTCATTCATATTTGAGATCCTAAATTGTATGCACTTAGTTAGCCAATCAACACATTTAATGTGTAATTCTCCCCAAGATTCATTCTGCTGTGTCTTGAGTGGTGGCACTCCTGCCAACACCTACACATAAGGGCAGGCAGCTGGGGGTAGACCCAGCACATCCAGGTTGGTTTTAAAGCTAGACCCACTTGGTAAATAGTGGACAAACGGTGGATGATGGACAACACTGTTACTTTTACTTGTAATTTCTAGGTGGTGGATGGGTGTAGGATTAGATCCAATTACTAATCTAGAAAGAGCTAGAGAACCAGCCTCAAGAGAACCACCCACAAGTGGAATGTGCATATGAACACTACTTATAGAGTTGTGCGGTGCCATTTCACTCATAACTTTTAAGGGCGGTCGATCATTTTGTTGTATACATCTCTTGGAAACAGGTACAGTAGAGGGGCCACCTGAGGGGCGATGATATATATTAACAAGACAGTCTGTGGCTGCAACACTTGTAAGACAACAATTGCCCAAACCCACCTTGGCATTGGAAATGGTTGTATTAACAGCCTATTCACGGTCATAAAGTCTATATATTAAAGTTTCCAAGTTGGGCAAGGACGGACCTACCAGTAGGGATAATAGTTATATGTGAAGGGGAGCTACCATCTTGCCGAGGGGTTGGTGTAGCACCACAGCCCGGCTCAATCAGTAATGCCTTGCATCCCAGGGACAGGCTATGCTCTGTAAGCTCAATTTCGCTGGATACTATGTTGACCACCCTCTCCAGCATGCTGTCAATTGTAATAGAGGGTCGCACAGTAGTTATTGTATTTGGGGCTAAGGGGCCAGTTTGTTTCCCCATGGTTGTTTAACCCAGCTGACGGAAGCTCTCACCTTATATCGTTGCTGCTGTCTCAAATTAAAAGCGGGGGCCAAGCATCCCACGCCACAGAAGCACCGCCCGCTGGGGACCGAGTCCCACCCCAGCCAGATAGTACAGAAATAGCTGCAGGGGGCTTGGATGGCTATTCACAGAGACCAAGTGGCAATCTAGCTGTGGGGCACGATATCGACAAGAAGATAGTACTTTGTGGGTGGGTGAACCAGCTCACAGTCACTAATGGCAACAGGGAAGCCTTAGCACCGCCGGTCCAGGCAACCCTACAAGCCCTGCCACACCACCCGGCACTGGCCACACTGGAAGGGCACGAAGAGGCTCAGACACCAGGTGAGTGTCCTAAGGAGTAGTCTCAGGAAGGCACAGGAGTGATGTGGGCCTGGAGGGGGGTGACAGACATAGTCCACGGCCCAAACGAAGAATGAAGCACTCCACACAGATCTTGCACAGTAGGGCAACACTTTACAGTCAATAAGCTAATGTGAAGTTTAACAATTTTATTGGCATATGTTTTCAAGCATAGAGGAATATGGTAAATAAACGATACCACAGAACATTTCTAATTTGATAGAAAAATGGTTAATAATAACACTAGAAAATGTAACGTGAGCACTGACATTGACTAAAAGAAATTGATGTTACACAAAGTGATGTTATGATTTGTGCTTCATAAAGGTTTATTTCAAATGTGTTTTCATATCCTGAATGACGTATTAACCTATAACGTGCAAAGAAACGTACAAAATTATAAGCAAAATAATAGTGAAGCGATAAAAAATTATTTATGGGTATATTATAGTTACATGAATTCATTGCAATTCACATTGAGATAAAATTAATCTGCCTAATTGAAGAACTAATGTACTGTTTTGAATAATGAGATATTCATTTTTTCGCACAAATTCATTGTGCACAAGCTGTGTTTCATGAAGGCCTCATGCTTTCTCTCCTAGTATGAACTTATTTATTGAATAGCGTAAAGCCTATGGGAACTTTTCATAAAGTTTCTACTTGTGTTCGAACACTCAAATGATGCTTTTCATGTTTGCAACATACTTGACTAGATTTGCAACAAAATTGTTATTTCCTAGAACACAATGCTTGAGAAAGGACTGACAAGGGATGAGAACATTGACTTGCCTACTCCCAAAGTGTTACAGCCACTCATATGACTAAAGAACAGTGGTCTTAAGGAAATGTAAAGTATTGGATTACTTAATTCTTATGGATTTGGATATTTTACCAACTACATCATCTCATCCTATCGAAACTGACCAATGGGACAATGGGACAGATGATCTGGCCAATTTGGTGATTTTGAGGGGTGTAAACATGGAATCGATAGATTGTAATTGCCTAAACTATGAACATGGGCAATTCCACTCTTGTCCATCCCCCCTTTACCCATTGTGCGATACAGAGACTGATGATTTCGACTTGCAGAAACAATGCAAACTGTGACAAAATACTGTGTATCCTTCTGGCTGCTTGCATAGTGGATCCTTTCTGGCTGAAAGAGTTTGGACAAGCTGCTGTGTCATTGACTATGCCGTGCGGACAGGAGCAGATAATTCTGTCCATGAACTGGAACTGGATTATTCAGAAACTGAACTTTCATTATTTGGTTTGGTATGAGAGACAACTGATTTCCAATATATTTACTTGCTTAGGATATATTCTCCCTCGGCTCAAGAGGATTTAGCTCCCTCCATGTCTGGATGTCACAAGCTTGTTAATGCTTATTAAATCTGATGGAATTTAAAATTAGATTTGCATGCAAATTATTTGAAGCCAGATGAAAATACAATTCAGTACAGAATATTCTGATGATTCTGTTCCAATATTTCCTGTGGCTAAATTAATCTGATCTATGGTCAACTAATTGGGTGGTAGAAATTACCTGGGAGATTACTATGACTTATTGAATACTAACGATTATCATATTCCAGGTTCTCATATGATAATGGTTCATCCCTTAAGTATTCTGGTCCCTTTCTGCACAGAACAAGATCCATTTGAGAACCTCACAGATTTGGTATGGTAGCTGAGGTTATTATGAGATAAGAGAAACTAGATCACTTAAAATAATTTATGAGGCCCAACACGTGCGTGCTTCAACAGCCCACCATGAAAAGGGTGGCGGAGAGGTGACCAAGGGGGCACTAACAGGGCATGTATGCCACACCATGCAGGAAGGTGCAGTCACTGCTCTGACAGCGGTGGTTTGCAAGTTAGACTCTCCTATGAGCCTAACAGCAGCTGCCATCAGACCACTGCAGGTCTGCCAGCCAGACCAAGATTTAACGCCTGATCTGGCAGGTGGTTGCACCACGGCTTTGGTGGTCCTACAGCAGATGGCACATTGCAGTCTCCACTGTAGGACTGCCAAAGTCATAATCAAGCCCTAAATATTCATACAAACAAAAAATATAACATTTCCTACCCAAAATAAACTAAAGAAATAAGATGACTTACTGTTCTGTAGTTACAGATCTTCCTCTGTATCCATGTAGTCAAATATAATAATCCATAAAAAACTTGAAAAATATTGTCCAAAAGGCCCCAAAAAGTGCAAAAATAAAGCAAATCAAATAGAGATCCCTCAAAGCAATCCAAAGTATCTAGGAACCATTAAAAAATTTACTTTTTGTACAGAAAGACTACATAACCAGAAAAAAAGAAATCATAGTAAACATTGCTGGTTTATTATAAACCAAAAGTGATTCCAATAAAAAAAAAATACAGAAACTCCTAATGCCCACAGGACATGTTCATAGGCAAAAACCTGTAAATCAAAGAAAACCTGCACGCAAAACACAATCCATTCCCAAAAATACATATGCCTCACACTTAATCATCAAAATAAAGTTAGCATAACACAATTTAGAATATCATAATGATACCTTACTAAAACAGTGTATGGAAAACCAAAATTGCAAACTAGTAAAAAGCACTCATTTTAATACAAGTGAGGCCCTCATTCTGATGTCGGTCAGACCGCAAACGACGGCTTGTTGATTGCAGTCCAACCGGTACCTGCTGCAGCAGTCCAACCGCTGCATTACAATGCATGCGGTCATAGGCAGCAAGGGAAGGGAAAGTATGATGTTTTCCGACGGGCTCCCGTTGGAGGGACAGTAATCCCTACAATAGGGGTGGTGCCTTCCCAGACACTGCCATTGGTATTACAATGTCCCTTTCTGCCTGCTCTTTCATGAAAAGGCAGGTGAAAAGTGACTTTGGGGGCCCCTAGCCGGGCCTGTTCCCCTCTGGCCCACTGCTATGGGGCGTGCAGGGCACATATGGGGCCGCCAAAACATCCCTGCACCATGTGGCAAGACAATTCCTATCCATTCCCAAAAATACATATGCCTCACACTTAATCATCAAAATAAAGGTAGCATAACACAATTTAGAATATCATAATGATACCTTACTAAAACAGTGTATGGAAAACCAAAATTGCAAACTAGTAAAAAGCACTCATTTTAATACAAGTGAGGCCCTCATTCTGATGTCGGTCAGACCGCAAACGACGGCTTGTTGATTGCAGTCCAACCGGTACCTGCTGCAGCAGTCCAACCGCTGCATTACAATGCATGCGGTCATAGGCAGCAAAGGAAGGGAAAGTATGATGTTTTCCGACGGGCTCCCGTTGGAGGGACAGTAATCCCTACAATAGGGGTGGTGCCTTCCCAGACACTGCCATTGGTATTACAATGTCCCTTTCTGCCTGCTCTTTCATGAAAAGGCAGGTGAAAAGTGACTTTGGGGGCCCCTAGCCGGGCCTGTTCCCCTCTGGCCCACTGCTATGGGGCGTGCAGGGCACATATGGGGCCGCCAAAACATCCCTGCACCATGTGGCAAGACAATTCCTATCCTTTGCACACACTCTATTCACAAGTGAAATTCACAGAAACAGTAGGTGTGAACAAAAAAGAGGAATACGTTTCTGTTGTCTTTTCTTTTTCTTTTAATCCAACAACGCCCAGCCAACACATGTTTCGTCGATTGGGGGAGACCCTATGACTTTTTCAGGGCGGTATGGTTGTTTAAGTCTTAAATTTTAAATCCTCTCCGCTGGTTATACTTCCGACCCGGCTGATCAATAAATCGAAATAATGCCAGAAATTCTATTAGTTCAACCTTATCGTAGGACAGGTGACAAGTCCCGAGTGCGGTGGCGAGTCCAAATGCTCCAAACAATATAAATCCTTATGTGGTAGTTCCTTGAGCGAGTACGCTTAAAAGAACTGGAGTCTGGACGCCGGGTTCACATTCTGAACCGGAACCCCATGGTGCCTGCCACACAGTGCAGGGATGTTTTAAAAGTGTATGTTTTCTTTTGCGGCTGGTGCTGCAGCCCGTAGCACAAGCTGCAACAGAAAATATACACTGTGCGACTGCCGTGAAGGCGGTTGCATTGTGAAATTGACAGCAGGACCTCCGACTCCTTTTCGGCACTCCCATTTCTGAAACAATGCTGGTCGTACACTCATCCGACTGGCATTGTAATGATACCCTGAAAGTACAAAAAAAACTACAAATACACTATAGCTAACTTCAAGACCTCCCACCAAAGTCGCAATACACCCAAAATCCTTAAAAAATCCTTAAAAAAGAACGTACCTGTTCTGACGAAAAGCAACACCTTACTGTGTTCCGGTAAAATAGACTAAAAATAATACATACAGATTACAAAATAGAAGGTAACAGTAAAAATAATGGCTGCAAAATTAAACTAATAAAAGACTGTCGATCCTTTGAAAGGAATGCTAAAGTAGGTAAAATAAATGTATGACAGAATTAAAAGAACTATTAAACATGTCAAACATGTCAATTTTCTTTTTAAGTTACAAAATTGCAAAGTATAAATTAAACAATATTATTAAAAAATACAATTATTTAAAATTTATTGAAAAAAAATGATGTTGAAGATGTCAAACCGTGGGTATAATTGGATGCATAAGTCTAAGTACGTCTATAAGTACATATACCAGTTCCTGAGTGAATGAGTGGGGGCAAGAGTGTCTGAGTGGTTCTCTGAGTGGATGTATAAGAATCTGAGTTTGTCAGTGTGCATGTAAGAATACTTCTGACTGTGTGCGTGAACATTAAAGTGGGTCTATAACTGGTTGTATGAGTGTCTGAGTGGGTTTCTGAGTGGGTGCATAAGTCTCTAAGTAGATTTCTTTGTAGGTGCATTAGTGTATGAGTTGGCCTGTGAAAAGGTGTTGGAGTCTCTGAATGGGTCTGTGCCTTACTCCATGACTCTGTGAGTGGATGAGTGTCAGAATGCATCTTTGAATGTGTGCATGAGCCTCTGAGTGGGTATTGAATGGGTGCATGAGTGGCCGAGTGGATACATGACTGACTTAGTGGGTTTGTCAGTGGGTACATGATTTTCTAAGTGGGTCTGCGAGTGGATGCAAGACCCTGTGATTGGGTGTATGAATGGATGCATGGGTTTTTGAGAGGGTGTGTCACTGTGTGTATGAGTGTGAGTGGGTTTGTGAGTTGGTGCATGAGTCTCTCAATAGGTGTGTGACTAGGTATGTAAGTCTATAAGTGAGTCTGGGAGTGGGTTCAAGAGTCTCTGAATGTCTCTGTGAGTTGGTGTATGAGTGTCTGAGTGGGTCTGTGAGTGGGTGCATTAGTCTCTAAGTGGGTCTGTGAGTGAGTGTCTGTGTGAATCTGTGTGTGGGTGCATAATTCTCTGACTAGGTCTGTGAGTGGGTGCATGAGTCTGAGTGGGTCTGTGAGTCAGTGAATATGTGTCTGAGTGGGTCTGTGAGCATGTCACTGACTCTCTAAGTAGGTCTGTGAGTGGGTGTGCAAGTGTCTGAGTGAGTGTGTGAGTGGGTGCATTAATCTAAGAGTGGGTTTGTTATTGAGTGTGTGAGTGTCTAGGTGGGTCTGTGAGTGGGTGCATGAGTCTGTGAGTAGCTCTCTGAGTATGTGAGTGACTGAGTGCTTCTGTGAGTGGGTGCATTAGTCTGTGAGTGGGTCTGTGAGTGGGCATATACATCTCTCTGAGTTGGTCTGTAAGTAGATGTGTGAGTATCTGTGAGACTCTGTGAGTGCATGCATTACTGTGTGACTGAGTGCTTAAATGTATATCTTTTTTTATTTTGTTTCAGCAGGGTTTGCAACTCCATTGTGAAAATACTCTGGTCTGTGCTGAGCCCTTTAATAGGGCTGTGACTCACTGCATCCATGTGGAAAAAAAACTGATTTTGTTATTCTGAAACTCATAACAGACCCCTGAGAGACACCTACAATACACCCATGGGGTCATGGTATTTCCACCCCGGCCCCCTCTGTACATTTTTATGTTTATTTCTATGCCCTGGGACCATCTACTGCTTCATAAAATGGCACCCACACCTTTCTAGACAGCTTGTGGCCAGCCAAATACATTACTCCTCCTGATGCATGGGTTCGCGTAGCTCTACCTCAGAGCCTCAGGATTTTCCACGTCCCTATCGATACAAATTTCTTTTAATAACTTCACAACTACTGAATGGATTTACCCCAGATGATGAAAAACAAACATGTCTTATCTGAGATGTCCTACTACAACACACAGATAGTCAAAGAAAAGGATAGTGTTCTCCTTCAAAAAAATCGTCCTGGAGTACCCTTTCCTTTCCTCCTGTAAAAAACACACAACGAACTATATTAGTACGGTTGAAAGCCCTTACCTGTTTACATAGATGCAAACAATTAAAAAACATTAAAAATCAAATCAGAAATATGCTAAAACATCTTATCCAAGCAGTTGTAGCAATGTTATTCAATATGGATATGGATATTAATCTCTTCATCCTTGTTCGCTAAGTTAGGATGCATGGTATTGAAGTCAACGATCAACTGTGGCTCCCTTTTCCATCTCACATAAAACTTGTGACATTTTTCATCAGCATGTTATGTTTACATTTCACGTTTTATACTGCCATTGGTGTCCACCTATTGGGAGTAGTTATTGCATATATGATGAATTGGAGTGGTTTTTATGATCTTTGGGGATTATCAGTATCTTAGAGGTCATTATTCCCAATATTTACCAAGGTAGAAGAGGTCTATATAAGAGCTTTTCTGCTTATAGAGTCAAACACGACCCGCACATCATAAGGATATTTGCAATCCCGTGTAGTGAAATCACAGAACTATGCTTGGGACCCTAGAACCATGATAGACAGGGACTGAGTTATCCTACCACCTTAGTACGAATGAGTGTGGGACTGACTAGCTATAGTCTCTCACTTGCCCTCCTACTCACTCACAGAGGAGCAGGTGATTAGACACCCCGGAACACAACCGTCCCAGAAATCACAGAGGCAGGATTCACCCTTTCGCTCTCACACTCATACTTGTCCACAATAAGATCTGACAGTTACGCAAGAAAATGTTAAAATATTTATTTTAACATCATGTATGCAGTATACGTGCTACAGTCCCTAATAAGATGTCTAACACAGACGTCAGCATAGTAAGTAATCCATAAATCATAAAAGGAGCTGTCATTATATAAGACAGGGTAAACTAACCCCCCTCCCCTTCTTCAGAAGCAAAGTGATTATATGTCAAAAGATCTCTGGGTGTTTGCAGCAGAACCCATATCTTAGCATGCACAGATGAAAGTTCAACAACTCAGGTGTAGTCGTGATAGCATCTGTGTATTTGCCTGTCTGTGCATACCTATATGACAAAGAGTGTGTGTTCCCAAACAACAGCTGCATGTGTGTTTTTGCCTATGTGCTAGAGCCTGATCAAAACAGAATAATGAGGGGCATTGTTGTTTGACCCTCTCTATGGTGTTCAGACTAAATCCCAGGAAAATACAGAACACAAAAATAACCGTAAGTTCTGTGTGAAAGTACAGAGTGGCACAAAGCAAAATATGTGTGTGTAGAAACATGCACAAAGCAAAGTAAAGCCTGCAGCATACTCATGCTGACATAGGGAAAACGACAATGGGCTTGCACGGGACATATGATAGTAGGGTTCAGCAGTGTTTGCTTTATCTGGCACGGACGCACACATGAGGGAGGTCCCCATCCGGGATTTTCTCACAGATGAAGCATTCTGGCAATTCTATGTTTGGGGGATAATACTCCACATACATCCATAGTACATACCAGCCAGTGGTAGTTTGCACATTTTGGGCCTGATTCACAGAACTAACTTAAGACAAAATCCTAAACGTACTACCATTTTCGTATTCACAGAAGGCACTTACTCATTTTGGTATTCATAGAAGGCACTTACTCATCAATGAGTAAGTGCCTTCTGTGAATACTAAAATTAGTAAGTGCACTTACTCATTTTGGTATTCACATAAGGCACTTGCTCATTGATGAGTAAGCCACAGAGCTGCGTTGCTGAGCTTCAACGCAGCGCAGTGGCGCTTACTGGAGGTACCTGGTGGGCTAGTTGGCCCCCAGGGACACTCAGGATTGAAGAGAAATTAATTCCCCAACTTAAAATGCGCCACAGGGCGTGTTTGCACATATGTCACCCCAGGCCCCACCCCCTCCCTTCACCACTGTGCAAACGCGCCCCCTGGCACATTGTGAATTGGGGAATTAATTCCCCTTGAATACTGAGGATCCCTGGGGGCAAACTAGCCCACCTGGTACCTCCAGTATGCACCAGGAAGCGGAGTTGCAGAGAGGTGTTTAGAGGCCACGCCTCTTTTTACACCTCTCTGCAACACAGCTCTGTGGTGCTTACTGGAGGCACCTCGTGGGCTAGTTGGACCCCAAGGACCCTCGGGATTTAAGGGTACTTAAACTCCCAACTTAAAATGTGCCACAGGGCGCGTTTGCACAGTGGAGAAGTGAGGGGTCGGGGTCTGAGGTGACACGTCTGCAAACACGCCCTGTGGCATGTTTAAAGTTGGGGAATTAATTCCCTTTTAATCCTGAGGGCCCCTGGGGGCCAACTAGCCCACCAGGTGCTTCCAGTAAGTGCCACTGCGCTGCATTGCAGAGAGGTGGTTCAGGCCACGGCCCTTTTTACACCTCTCTGCAACGTAGCTCTGTGACGCTTACTGGAGGTACCTGGTAAGCTAGTTGGCCCCCAGGGGCCCTAAGGATTGAAGGGGACTTTATCCCTCAACTTAAAACGCACCACAGGGCTCGTTTGCACAGTGGTGAAGGGAGGGGGCGGGCCTGAGGTGCCATGTGTGCAAACACGCCCTGCGGCGCGTTTAAATTTGGGAATTAATTCCCTTTCAATCCTGAGGGCCCCTGGGGGCCAACTAGCTCAAATGATGCACACTCTCCTCTGTTCCCCTCCGAATGATAAAAACATAGTCAATTAATCTCCACCAGCTGACCACATGATTATCCTTTTCCATAATGTGGTTCACCCTGAGAACCCGCTCCTCCCACCAACCCACATGTAAACACGCGTAGCTGGGGGAGAAGCAGGCTCCCATGGCAACCCCCCTCAGTTGTTGAAATATCTCTTTGCCAAATTAAAAGAAATTGTTGGTCAAACACAAATTGATCATTTTTAGCAGCATTTGGTTGTGATTATGTAAGTAAATGGGCCTCCTATTCAAAAAGTGTTCTATGGCCCTCAGACTGTCCTTGATCTCTATGCTCGCATATAGCAAAGTTATGTCCATTGTCATCAGGACATATTCCTCACTCCAGGTCTTTTTGTGTAATTTCTTGTGAAATTCTCCTGTGTCTCCAATGTATGACGGTAGACTCATTACAAATTCCTTAAGGAAGAAGTCGACACATTGCAAGATTTTCTCCAAGAGCCCCTTTCTTGCGAGATGATTGGTCGGCCCGGCACTGGTGAAATACCCTTATGCACCGTTGGAATGAAGTAGATCACAGGTACAGCAGGAAATTCTATATACAACTATAGAAATTCATCCTTTGAAATGAGCCCTTAATACTTCCATACGGTGACTTAATCCTTTAATGCAGATTTACCAGTTCTAACTTGCCATATTGATGATTTTCTATAGAATTGTGTGTCATCTAAGTGTCTATAGGCTTTCTTGAAGTACTCTGCCTTGGGACAGAGGACCACATTCCCACCTTTACCAGATTTGTTGCATTATAACTTCATTATTGTTGCCCAGTTTCTGCATCAAATTATGATATTGCTTCTCCTGATGTTTACATTTTCTATTAACAAGACTGATTTTTCGGCAGAGTTTCTTAATTTCCTCCACCACCAGATCACTGAAGATGTCTACCGCATGCCTTGGCATCATTGGCATAAAGGTTGAAGCTGGTTTAAAAGGGCTCCAGATTGTTCCTGATAGATTTATACCTGCTGTGATCATTACTTGTTGGGAAGAGGTTGGCATATTGCAGCACTCTCCCTCATTTTCTAATACTTGTAATCATATGGGAAGGCTATATATATACTTTTTCACTTGCCTATATATTTGCCACTGTTTCAGGAATCTTCATGAAATTTTCCTAAAAAATTGTGCTTGTGGGTCTTATTGATACCAAAAGGGATGATGGACGGAGCGTTTGAACAAATCAAACACTCACCCCCATTCAACTGATCTGGGTTTAATCCATCATCATTCTTTAGCTCACTCCACCACCCCAGTTCAGACATGGCCATATGCAAATCAATCTGACTCTGTGCCTCATGGGGACAGTCCAGCCAGAACTGCCAAGCCATGTCTTCCGTGGACCGGAAACAAGCATCCTGGGACCGGTTTCGGGTTCATAACCCTCATCAGCCAGGATATCTTGATTCCAGTTGCAAAGTGAGCAAGGGACCCACGTCTGGGCATACCCTGCCAACTTAGGGCGAACAAAGCGATACCAAAGGGGATGATGGACGGAGCGTTTGAACTAATCAAACACTCACCCCCAGTCAACTGATCTGGGTTTAATCCATCATCATTCTTTAGCTCACTCCACCACCCCAGTTCAGACATGGTCATATGCAAATCAGTCTGACCCTGTGCCTCATGGGAACAGTCCAGCCCTAACTGCCAAGCCATGTCTACCCTGGACCGGAAACAAGCATCCTGGGACCGGTTTCGGGTTAATAACCCTCATCAGCCAGGATATCTTGATTCCAGTGTCAAAGTGAGCAAGGGACCCACGTCTGGGCATACCCTGCCAACTTAGGGCAAACAAAGCGATACCAAAGGGGATGATGGATGATGGATTTAGGCCCAGAACTCTGTACTGGGGTGAATGTATGACATTGTTCTGCATTCTGTCCATCAATAGTTCTTTTTGCATTTGTCACCCCGGGTGGGACGGGTATGCTCAGACGTGAGTCCCGTGCTCTCCATGCCACTTTGAGCAAAAAAACGATGGATTTAGGCCCAGATCTCTACAGTGGGGTGAATGTATGACATTGTTCTGCATTCTGTCCATCAATAGATCTACTTTTTGCGGTGGGTCTTATTGGGCATGGAAACTTGCGAGTAATGCGTCAAGTGGGGACCGAGAGACCGGGGGTTAAAAATAGTGCATTTACCATGGAGATATTAAAGAAAATCCCCTGGTTGTTTTAGTGATACAAATTTTGAGTCCCATCAGTCATTTGGCTCTGAGTCTTTGTTATGATTTCTTGATGCAGCATTTGGACTCACTTGAGATATAATGCAGTTGAAAATCAGTATGAGGTGCTAATGTGCTCTATTTTGTAAAGTGAACTTGAAATTGCCATATTTTATGCTGACATATAACTGAGGAGGAACAATCATTATTTGAACTTGGGCTTTCCTTTTGCCCACAGCAAACCTGTACTGTTGCAGAACACTTATTGACATTGTTCTCTTTGTGCACAAATTGAATCTTAAAAAAATATTCATGCAACAATGCAAAAAGATAGACCGTAGAGCTGTATCTGCAATTGTCCTGGCTCTTGATGCCACTTTTGACATGTTGAGTATTGGGGACATCCCAGATTTGGCTGCTTTAGTGGATTTGAAGGGGGAAATGCAGGTTTGGTTTCAGGGAGGGGCTTTCTAACATCACTTAATCTTGAATTAGACAGAACAAATAAATATAATTTTAAACCAAGAGGCGTGGCTTGGACGCCGAGGGAAGATGGCGGATCTCCGATAGCTCCGCTCGGACGCGGTGCTATGTAGCTGCGTGGAAGGCTTCCCAGCGAGCTGCGGTTCCTGTCTTCATAAGAATTCGTCAGCGGAGCATGTCGTGATTCGGAATTGCCCTTCATCGGCGATTTATATCACTCCTATCACCCGGAGACGTGGCGGTTTGATTTTCTGAGGTAATACTGGGCGGCCGCCATTTTGTGTCGCGGCGCCTGTATCTCATTCCTGCAGCACCGCGCACGCATCTCCAGGATTCAGTCATGCTTTGATGCTTTAATGCTTCATTTTTCTCCGAGGGGGAGTCTGTTCTAAGTTCTGCTGTTGCCACTAACCCCTGGCCATGCTTGTTCTGTGCCGTTTTTCTCTCAGGAGAAGGTTTCATCATCTTTGTCTTCCTCAGAAGCCGTGATTAACAGGCTGGATGCGGTACAGCTTTATTTGTTCTAACGTGATGCTGTAATGGCTATATAAGACTCTTCGTCAAATTTCACAACGTATGAGAGAATTCCGCATACTTTTTCCCGCCAAGAAGGTGTCAAGTCAAAGTGCCAAGATGTCTAGTGACTCCCATCCTCCAAGTAAACCGTCTTTTTCTGGTGCAAAGCCTAAAAGGCAGAAGAATGACCCGCCTTCACCTATTCTTTCGTCACAAAGCCCAGTACTAGATAACATACTAGAGGAAGTGCGTGGTCTTCAACCCTTCATGGTCGCCACAAATGAAAAGTTGCAGCAAATAGAGGACCGATGGATTGTCATGGAAGGCAGGGTGACTGAGTTAGAACAGCGCGTCAGTGACGCTCAAGATGTGGCCACAAAAATACCGTTATTGGAACAAGAGATTCACAAGCTAAAGCTTCATACTGAGGACTTGGAAAATCGTAATCGAAGGAATAACCTCCGTCTTTTTGGTTTGCCAGAGAATATTGAGGGTCCTGATATGTTGCTTTTCCTCCGAAAATTCCTTCATGATCTCCTGGGCCTTCAGTCATCGTCACCCTTGAATATACAGAGAGCTCACCGCTTAGGTCGCCTTCAACTGAATTCTACCAAACCTCGTGGTATCATCATGCTTTTTCTGGAGTTCACAGAACTTATGACTGTTCTCAAAGCAGCTAAACTTAAACGTCACCTATCGTGGTCAGGCCACAATATCTTTATTTCACAAGATGTCTCGAATGCGACCAACGCTCGACGCAAAGAATTCCTTGCATTGCGTCCACAAATGAGACACTTGAACGTCCAATATGGTATACTTCATCCCTCCATCTGCAAGATCACTCACGATGGCCAGACAAGGTCCTTTGATGATCCGGGAAAATTGAAACTGTTCCTCAATAGCATCTCCTCTCGGAATATGGACACGAATCATTGAGTGCTTTTTCTTATTGCTGCTTTAGTGTGGTGTTCTCAAAAGCTTTTTTCTGGTTACCTTAGATATTTCTTATATATAGTTCTTCTTACGCTCTATTGCTTATTGCATGATTGTTAATCACGTCTCTTCTTCTTCGTTATTGGCTCTTACCTGCTCATTTCTTTCTTCCTCCCTTCATATCGCCCTTTCTTTGCTCCTTTCTTACAATTACCAGGTTTATTCCTACTTCCAATCTTATCCATGTGGTATGTACCGCTGTCTTCTCTCTGGTCTCATCACGCTCCAACTTCACTTTTTTATTGTTGTTTTTCAGGTCTGGACTCTCCTCCTTGACCTGTTTTTCTTCTCTACTTTCCTACACTCTCTACGTCTGCTTACCTTCTTTCCCTCCCCTGCTCTTTCTCACACTTTCTTACCTCAGTCTCTCTTTGGTTGGTGCGTCACTCTTTTCCTCTTTCGAGATTTCCCATGATTCCTCTTTGTTTTTTTCTCTTCATTCTTCCTCGGTTGTGGCGCTTTTAGACTTCTCTCCATTTATTCCATTGCCAATGGCTTGTTGATTTTTCTTAGTAATGTGGTTTTATGTTTTGTTGTTTCCTTTTGTAACATCTATGCGCATTTTGTTTTCCAGTGTCGTCTTGTCTTTGAAGTATTTCTACACCATGTGTATCTCATTCCCCTGACCCTCGCGTATGTGTAATTTTGTTACGTGGTACGTCCGTGGTCTTGGAAATCCTGTCAAAAGACAAAAGGTAATTTCTCATTTATCTAAACTCAACTCTCAAATTTCCTTTCTTCAAGAAACTCACTGTAATGATGCTGAGTCGCTGAAATTGAAAAGGCAGTGGGTAGGCCAAGTTGTTTTTTCTCCTGCAGTTAACAAAAAAGGGGGGGTTGCCATATTGTTTCACAAAACTTTGTCTGTGCAAATAATTTCTTCTCAAAATGATGATGCAGGTCGATGGGTAATGGCCAAGATTGTTTTACACAATAAAACGCTAGTCTTGTTAAATATTTATGGCCCTGTGAAACCGGATCCAAAATTCTGGAATGATATCAAAATTCTCCTCTCTACTGCTGACTGTCCTAATATTATTGTAGCAGGCGACTTTAATCAATGGTTGGACCCTTTTTCTGATCGCTTATCTAAGTACAAATTTCAACCGGATAAGACCCATAAATCCTTTCAATCGGCCATTGCCTCTCGCCCAATGTATGATGTTTGGAGAACTTGTAATCCTGTTTTATTGGAATATACGTTCTTTTCTAATGTACACCAAACCCGGTCCAGAATTGATTATATCTTGGTTAGCAAACCCCTTCTCCCATTTATCCAAAAATCTGAAATTGGCTCTATTTTTATCTCGGATCATGCCCCTGTTTATGCTGTTTTTGACCTTTCACTTACCTCCACCAAATTTAATCGCTGGAAGTTTAACACCCACCTGTTATCGGATACAGTTTATCTTACAGAAGCCACCTCCTTTATTAATGAATTTTTTACCTTTAACAACCCATCAGACACTTCCATTCCGAACAACTGGGATGCTTTTAAGGCGGCTCTCCGTGCTTTTACTATTTCTTTTGTGTCCCGGAAAAAGAAGGCCAATGTGAAAAAGTATGAGGACCAATTACAACAGCTGAAAAAATTAGAGCATGACTATTTCTCCTCTAAAAATGCAGACGCACTAAAGAATTTAATTGCAGCTAAAACCAACCTTAACAAAATTGCGACTGTTGATGCCTGCAATGTTTTACTTAGAATCAAGTCTAAATTTCATGGAGGGCAAAATAAAGCAGGTAGAATGCTAGCGAATTACTTAAAAATTCGCTCTGAACGTAAGACCATTGGTCCGATCATGGATGAATCCACTAATAATCTGGTGTCCTCTGATGAAGAAATTGCAGCGGTCTTTCATGACTACTATCAATCTCTTTATTCAGATGATACATTCCCCTCCTCTCATAACCTTGATAGTTTCTTTTCTGGGCTCCCTTCACCTCCGTCTCTGAATGCTGAGTTTTCCGCTTTAGAGGCGGACATTACCTTACAAGAGATACTTACTGCCCTACAAGCTTTGAAGAAGTCAAAAGCCCCTGGCCCGGACGGATTACCGGTGGAATTTTATTGTACTTTCCAATCCTTGTTTGCCCCTAAATTATTGCAGCTTTTTAACTCCTTTATTACTGACGCGAAAGCATCTGGCTCCTTTATGGATGCCTTGATCGTCATTATTCCTAAGCCTGATAAGGACCACTCTTTTTGTAAAAATTTTCGCCCAATCTCCCTAATCAATTATGACTGCAAGATCTTCGCTAAGATTATTGCGTCACGGCTTGATACTATCATACCCCTACTGATGAAGACTGACCAGGTGGGTTTTGTCAAAGGTAGATTGGCTTCCGATAATGCTAGAATGTTCATGAACATCCTGTCCCATGGTAAAAATTATAAAGATCCTCTGGCTGCTTTGTCCCTGGATGCTGAAAAAGCATTTGATCATATAAATTGGCAGTTTATGTTTCACACACTACAATGGTTTGGATTTGGCCCTAACTTTATTTCTTTTATTAAACTTTTATACTCATGTCCGAGGGCTAGTATTTTTGTTAATAACCAATTTTCTCAATTTTTCCCCCTATCTAGAGACACCAGACAAGGTTGTCCACTTTCCCCATTACTCTTTATCCTATGCTTGGAACCCTTCCTTGAGCGTATTAGAACCAACCCCAAAATTAAAGGTTTTGCCCCTGCGTCTGTTGAAACTAAACTGTCTGCCTACGCGGATGATATACTGGTATACATGTCCAATCCAAGTGAATCCCTTCCCCCTTTTTTAGAGGAAGTCCGCCTTTACTCTTCCATTTCTGGGTACAAACTTAACCTATCTAAAACGGAGGTTCTCCCCTTAAATTCGATATGTTATCAATTTATGTTTGCTGATACGGCCTTTGCATGGTGTCCTTCCAAAATTAAATACCTTGGCATTTGGTTTGCCTCCAATATAGCGGATACTATTAAATTCATTTTTAACGCACTAATGAATAAATTGAAATCTCTTCTCCTCGTGTGGTCCCCCTTATTTTTATCATGGTGGGGTAGACTAGATACTATTAAAATGATGGTTACTCCTCATATCCTTTAGACGGTATCTATGCTCCCTGTCAAAATCCCTAATAAATATTTTTCCCAATTAAATTCTTTATGTATCAAAGTTTTATGGAACAATAAACACTCCCGCATTGCTTTGAATAAACTTATTCGTCCCAAGGAAGAGGGGGGAGTGCGCTTTCCCAATTTTAAATTGTACCACTCTGCCTTCTTGATTAAACAATCTTTCTCATTGGCCTTCGATTTTGGGGATACGCCTATATCTCGATGGATTATCTTTGAGCGTTCGCTTTTAAAAGAGTTTCAGTTTCAACATGTTACATTTATGTCCAACTGCACCTTTTTGTCTAAAAGCCCTGTATTAAAATACTCCCGTGAATTGTTGTGCAATACATTTCTTAAAGACCTATCCCCTATCCAATGTTTTTTAACTTCTACCCTATGGTATAATAAATTTCTTAAGTATAAAGGTAGATCATTTTACTACAAGTACTGGAAGGAAAAGGAGATTTTTTTTGTACATCAGTTTTTGAATGGGTTTTCTATCATCTCCTTCCAAGAACTACAAACACGATATCAGCTACCTGACTCCTTTTACAGGGAATATATTATTATCTCTAATGCTATACAAACCCAATTGGCTACTTACTCTCTCCCATCAGAATCACCTCCTTTAATACCCTCTTCACCATTATATTCTCTATTCCCGACGCATAAACTTAAAGCTGCCACTGTTTATAAGTTATTGTTATCTAATGGTAATGTTCGTTCTAAATCCAACATTGAAAGTGCATGGGAAATGGACCTATCCATCTCTCTTTCTGTTGATAGTTGGGACACACTATGGTCGAAATTATTTAAAGTTTCGGCTGCAGCCAGGATAACCCAATCTCTGTTTTTTCTGTATCATAGAGCCATTGTTACTCCTGTTGCTATTTGTAAGTTTTCCCCTACATCCTCTCCTCTTTGCTGGTCCTGCTCTAGCGAAACTGGTACATTAGTTCATCAGCTATATGAATGTGCATCTGTTCTATCTTTTTGGAATTCAATTTGGAATGTATGCATGTTAGTTTTCAATTTTAATGCTTCCTTAACTTTTGTTAATATCTTTTTAGGTTCTTTAGCTCCTGATATGGAAACTACTTTACCTAGCTCTAGGTTATTTGATCTTTTTATTGCATTAGCATTTAAAGTGATCCTGTCTGCATGGAAAGACAATTCTAAACTGTCGTTAATTACTTGGTGGAATTTTATTTGTGATGAACATAGGATTGCTTCCGTTTCCTCCTCTTCTGTTTCCCAAAAAATCAAAGTTGATCTTCTTTGGCTCCCTTTTACTACTTATCTCTCCTCGCACCCTCCCATGTGATAATTTATTCTCTTTTCTTTCTGGTTTTCTATTCTCTCTCTCTCTCTCTCTTCTCTTCTGTCTCTCCTCTTTTCCTCCCCCCTCTCCCTCCTATCCTGTTTACCAGTGCCCTTTCCTTAATTACCCTATTATTGATCTTTTTTTTGTCTGCCCAATTATTGTAAACCAATTTCGTTTTTATATATTATTTCTTTATGGCATTATATTGGAATATTCGTTTTATTGTATCATTTGTTTTTTTCTCTCTCTGAAAATTCAATAAAAACTTCTTAAACAAAAAAAATAATTTTAAACCAAAATCGACTTGCAATCCAAATATTCCCCATGATTCAATAGACACATTCCATAAGGTGTTCATTAGTCACCGAATGAAAATATGGAACCAATACAGCAACAGGTTTGCATACCATTTAACAAAGGGACAGAAATTGGCCCTGGAAACACAGTCTAGTGACCATAATATTATCATCAAACCCTCTGACAAATGGGGAAATGTGGTCTTATGGGATGTAAACAAATATCTTGGGGAAGCACATAGGCAGCTGCATGAAGCTAACAATTATGAGAAAATGTCATATAACTCCTACTGTTCCTCCATTGACACATACCACACACTTCTTAGGGGCTGGAAGGAGAAGGGACTATGAGTATGGAGAAACATCAATTTTTAAATGTTAAAATAGTAGTGGCTGTTTGTTTTTATACGTTGTCCAAAGTGCATAAAGATAGGCAGAAACCTGCGGGAAGGCCTATCATTTCTACCAATGGCAGTTTGCTGGAACAAATCTACATCTATCTAGATTTCTTTCTTTTGCCTTACTTTCTGGCCCTACCCTCATATTGTAGGGGTTGGACTGATTTCATCACCAATCTTTCAGACATACCATGGCAGCAGGATTATACTCCGGTCACCTTAGATGTGGTATCCCCGTATACATACATTGACCACACTCCCGGCTTGCAGACATTTCTTCCATGACAAACCTATAGATGAGTTTGATCATTCCATAATGTTACTCCATATGTTGTGGTTTTGCTTGGAAAATAACGTATTTATCTTCAATGATGCATGGTATCAAAAGCTGGTTGGGACTACCATGGGAAGTTCTTCGCTTATAGCTAAGCCTGTATTTTCATGTGATGGTGGGAGGAACAACATATGTGGGTTGATGCTAATCAGAGATCGATAAAGCATATTGTTTTCTGGACTAGATACATAGATGGCTTATTCATCATATGGGAAGGCTCCAAACAAACACTACATGAATTTCTATCACATATCTCCTGTAAAGACCTAAACCAGAAATTTACACATAGGATCCACGACACAGAAATGGACTTCCTAGAGGTCTCTATCAAGAAAGAGGGTGATAAAAGACATACCAACTTGTTCCAAAAAAGCGCTGTGAATAATAGTTTTCTCCATACTGGTAGCCACCATCCCAACAAATTAAAATGGAACATCCCCTATGGGGAATTGCTTAGGGCAAAGTATAACTGCAGTGCCGGACAAACCTATAAAGAAGAAGAGGGACGTATGATAACCAGATTCAGAGCAAGGGGCCATTCCTATAAGGCATGGAGAGCAGTCAGGGAGAAAGTGGCTCAGGCATATATGAGCTAGTCTTTTGACCCCAAAACAGAAGAATGAGCAAGATCCCCACACTGTAAGACTGATTACCACCTACAGTAGTGAATCTGAGTCCCTTAGGAAGATGCTAAGTAGACACTGGCACCTGTTTACTTCGGATCCACTTATAGGAAGCACCATGTCCCCTCATGCTTTATTTACATACTGCAAACCTAAATCCCATGAGATTTCCTGGTACATAGTTATACCAACACAACTCAGGGCTGTTGGCTACAGGAACAGAATGGTTTCTCTAAATGTGGCAAAATGCAAGGCCTGCAAATGCAGCAGTAATAAGAGAATACCAACTCCGCACAGGGAAAACACGCTGCATTAACAAATTCTTAACATGTGGAAGTGACTATGTTGTATATGTTTTGCAATGTCTGTGTGGGTACAACTATGTTCGCAGCACAATCTGTCCTGTGAAGCAAAGGGTGTTGGAACATTATAGAGCTGTCAAGAATATGGACGTAAGTTACCCACTTGCTACTCACTGGGCAAGAGTATACAATCAGAATTGCTGACTTGATGTCATATTTTGGCATTGACAGGGTCATGAAGAGTACATGAAGAGGAGACAGGGGGACAAAACTGAGGCTGTTGGAGTCAGAATACATTGTTTACTTGGGTGTAAATCCCTGGGAGAACTCAATCAGGATGAGGAATTACATGTCCATATCGGTTGATATTGACAGCTGGCTCACATATGTTGATATTCTTGTATGTCCTTGTGGACCCCCGATGATGTTTAACTACTTGTTTCTCATTCTATGGGATTGTTGCAATTTCAGATTCCTGTGTTTCCTAGTAGGGGAGATATGATACACTTAGTTCACTGTGGGAGGTGTAATTTGAATAGAGAGTATAATAAGTGAGGAATTTGTTGTCTTAGGCAAGTGCTAGTCGGCAGGCGAGGTGTGTATATGTGTTTTGTTCCATTACTCCATTGTTGGATTCATTTGTTGTTTTATTTTCATTCATGAACATATAATTTGCTCTTTCTTTGGGAGAAGGAGGTTCCATGATCCACTTTGCTTTCATCTACTTATCAACACTGAAAGTTTTGGGAACTTGTGTGAATTCATTGTTCTAATCTATCTGGTTATGTACAGTGAGGGCATGAGTTATGGGTGAAATTGCACCAATTTGACATGTGTCAGCCCTGGTTGTTTCAGTGATTCTAATTTAATTTTGAAATAGTGGCAGCAGGTCACATCAGCCATTCTGCTCTGTGTCTTTGTTATGATTTCTTAAAGCAGCAGTTTGACCCACTTGAAATATATTGTAGTTGAAAATCAGTAAGAGGTGCTAATGCGTTCTATTTTGGAAAGGGAACTTGAACTTGGAATATTTTATGCTGTCATATAAGAGAAGGAATTGTTTTCTTTTCTTTGTAAACTAACATATGGGAAAGCTATACATTTATAATGCATTAATTACTATGTATAAATATAGAAGAACATATTTCTTTTGTCATTGCTCCATGACCGCTATGCAACAAAATAACTTTGCTATGTCTATGTGATCACATGGCATCCTTCTTTTTAAAGGTGATGATACACAGTGCGGTCTCAAGGGACACACTAGGCAAGAAAGCCAGAGAGGATTTCTCCGACAACGCTCGAGAAACCTCCCAGCCTCTCCAGTACCATGAGGCGCATTGTTGCCTTCTAACTAAGATACTACGTTAAGAAATCGTATGTATTAATGCGCATGCTTATTAGTTGCAGCACGATTCTTTATCCCTAATTTAGGTCACTTAAGGAGTGGAAGGCATAGGGCTGGACCCTGTGCCTGTCCTGAAGAAGAGCTTAGGGGAAGCTCAAAACATGTTCACACCCACTAGGGACACCTGACCCATTGTAATCAGGCCCCCTAGGGACTCACCCCGCTTTTTAATATATCAACTAGGAGCAAGAATAAAAGTTATTAAGCCCACTAGTTAGATATTTTTAAACTCACTCCACTCCATACACACCACTACACCACACATAGGGCCATATGTAGGTGGCCTAACTTTTACCACTTCATAAATACCGAATTTTACCGATTCGGTATTCATGAACTGGTAAATGCTATGTAGGTAATCCATCGGTAATATTTACCGATTCGCATTGGCTCGGTATTTTAGAATCGGTATTTACCGATTCGGTAATGGTAACTGGCTTCCCATTGATTCCTATGGGCCAGGCGGCCCATAGGAATCAATGGGAAGCCAGTTACCATTACCGAATCGGTAAATACCGATTCGGTAATGGGGGGAGCACAATCAAGGGTGGCAGGGTGTCACAGTGACACCCTGTTACACCCCTGATTCCTGCATGTGTGCACATGTGGCACACATACATGCCCTAAGGGCATGTATGTCTGCCACATTGCACACTTCTAAGAGCCAAAAAAAGCATTTTCAAAGCCATTCGTCATTTACCACCAACTTTTAGTTGGTGGTAAATAACGAATCCACACAACACCCACACACTCCCCCTACATCTCATTTCAGGATTCGGTATTTACCGAATCGGTAAAATTACCGATTCGGTAATCCTGAAATGTCCCCACTACATAGCAAAAGCCTGAATACCGGTCGGTAACGGGATTTTTACCGAAAATCGGCCGTTACCGACCGGTATTAGGCTACCTACATATGGCCCATAGTCTCAAAAAACAGTGCTCCTACGTATTTCCGCAAGTCGTAGCACGCCTCAACCCGCAGCTGGTTGAGATGGCCCCTATGATGAACCATGTCACCGTGGGGAAACCCTGGTGAGTGAGGGGACTCAAGAAAGGACATTTTTCCTTCTTTTTTCTCTTTCTTTCGCCTGCATTTGAGCGATTATCTCCTGCTAGGTTCTCTATCTGAGATTTCGGATTTTTTCATTACACGATACACAGTGTTTGCCCGTACTGACCACGACGGAGCCCCTGAGTGGGTGAAATGCGTATGTATAAAATTTCATTTGGTAATATGAAGCTGTGGTGTGGGCATTTTTCTGTTGTCAGATACAGCTGACTCCGGGCTTTTGTACATATATATATAAATACAGTAGGTAGTTATAGTTAGGACCTTGTTTCTGTTCAAAAAGCTTTTTTTCTTTTGCCAATATCTTTGGCGCCGTTTGACAAATCTTCCCAAAATTTGAAAAACTAATGGGGCAATCCGGTTAGCTCTTGTCTTAACAGTTTCGGAGTGATTTGTCAAGCGGCGGCGGAGAAAAAAGGGTGTCCCAAAACGTCCATGTTCATTTCCATAGGAAACTTTTGTCGCGGCTACAGCCTGAACCGGTTAAGAGAATTACACCAAATTTGGCAGAATGGTAGATCTTGGTCCAGAGTGCACTTTTTGCTTTATATATTGTAAATCCGTTGAGTAGTGTTTTTAAATATTAAAGGATAAATAAATTAATATATCTGGGCAAAACCTAACCACACAACTCATCATGAGATCTGATTGGCTGTCAGCACTTCATTCAAAAAGTGTTGGCAGCCATCTTGGGACCAATATACATGATAGCACCCCATTAAAATGCATTGTAGGGAATGGAAGGTTTTGAGGGTCACCAAAAGGAGAACGTATAAAGGGTGATAACAGACTTTAGTTACATTATAAATCATTTGTTGATGGTACCATACTAATTTTAGGAATTGTGGTGTGTTCTAAGGTGATTTTACCCTGTGAAAAAGCTTTCTGCTTGTATATCATGAATCATGTTTGAGAGGCAACTATTTTCTCATGCTTTTACCATAGAGGTTTGGAAGGTGCTCCAGAAGCTAAAATGAGAGCATATTTTCTGTAAATTCACATTATCTTTCTCAGTTATGTGAGAATGAAGTCTGACATTCTCAGGAAAACATGTACATCCAACAAGGGCAGAGGCTGTCAGTTGATTCCTTTGTGTTCTACTGCAGCTTCCCAGAGTGTTCTAAAGAATAACTAGAGTGCTAACAGTCTTGCTTATGAGGAAAGTATGGTACACTTAAAGCCATCTTGATTGGAATAAACTGGAAACACTTAAAACATTTAATTTAAAAAGGAAAAAAAATAAGGGGGTTCATTTTGCCATGGAAATTATGATTAGTGCTGCAGAAAGACAAATTAGGACACATTTTGAGTGACTTCTCAAACCCTCTTCTATTTCATTAAATAATTCTGACATGCAGACTGAAACATGCACTTTCAATACCAGCAGCAGACTTCCAGTTAACTCCCTAGGGAGCAGTAGCTTTACTACAGTGATCTAATGAGCAACTAGAGTGCTAACATTCTGAATTTATGTCAAATGTGTGACACATCAGAATGCCTTTTTGATGGAATCAAAGTAAAAAACTGAAAGCATTTCCTACTGAGGAGACTGCAGTAAATGACAAAATTAGGAAACTTCATAACAAATAAGTCTCTCAAGATGGCCACTAGAGAAAAAAGAGTCCAAATGTAGCACAACTATCACGCAGATGTAGCCCATGTATAGCCCAATGACAGAAGTGTGCAAAACACTTTTTCTTTTTAGTTTTTTGCAATTTATTATAGTGCAGACTGGTCAGGTATTAGAGTGATGCATAATACTTGGACCCCTTATTGCATATTTAGCACAAAGTACTTGAGATTGATCTTGTGAAACATTGAACTTTACTATTCTGTTAAACTGAAGTTGCTCTGTCTGTCTTTGTAACACCCCTTTTTACCTACTGGTTTAAATTAATTCTCATTGTATTGTATTAGGAAAGATTATTTACTGTTTTTACGTACACTTTTATGATCTATGTTTCTAAATCACATTGAATAAAATGAATTAAAGTCTCCCAAAATTGCCACCAGAGACAAAGGAGCCCAAATGTAGCAGAAATATCACTCAGATGTAGCCCACGTATAGCCCAATGACAAAAGTGTGGAAAACACTTTTATTTTTGTTTTTTTGCAGTTTTATATGGTGCAGACTGGTCAGGTATTGAAGTACTTTACATGAGCAGTGGTTACATCACACAAAGACAAATTCATTTTGGTTGTAGGCATGGGGAGATTAACAGATTTGACTAGAATCACAGAATGTTGAGCTGAAGCAGTAACTCCAACCTGGTTCCCCAGTTGCAAAGTCTGCAGCTCTGGAAGTAACACCACGTCCTCTCCCCAAAGTGCAACATTTAATCAAGTAGTCAACTAGGTAAAAAAAACATAAATGTAACAAATAATTTAAAAGTGCTTTGTCGCTGTTTGAGAACTCAGAAAATATGTCCTCATTTTAGTTTTTTAGAGCATTAACAATAATTTTGATGCAAATAAGACCATCTCATTTCTATAATTTCTAAAGGAAATGCTTTAGGTATTACAGTTTTGATTACATCAAGATGACGTCAGGCAAGCCACACTTTTGTAATAAATATAGAATGCTAGCAATCTAGTTGTTCATTAGGATAGTGTTGAGAGGCAGAGGTCAGGGGCATGGACTCAGAAAATGGAAGGCAGGTAGGAGTGTGTAGAGGCAACAATTTGACCACACTGGGCAGGCAGAAGGGTAGTTGCAGCCCAACACACTTTGGAGGACAGTGGAAAGGGGGGCAGCGGCAACGAACCAACAATGCAGGACAGGCAAAAGAGGCTGTTGCAATATAATAGACCAATATGGGCAGAAGGAGAGGCAATGGTAGTACAACCATACATGCCAACAGACCCGATTCAGCCAGGAAAGGCCCAATGTTTTTAAGCGCCCAAGTGAGTTTTATTGTATCTGTCTCCTGTCTACAATCACCTCTTTTTCAATGTAAGTCAATGGGGAAAATCTATCCCCAGTTTTTTTTCAAAGTCTCCCTCTTACCAAGTTAAAAATGTTCGCAAGTATGGTACTTTTGATCATGCAAGGCAGGAGGAAGTGGAGTAGGGACATGTACTCGGATAACTGAGGACAGGAGGAACATGAACAGGTGCACCAAACTGACCTTACAGGGCAGGCATCAGAGTTTGCAGCAGCCAAATACACCACACAGGGCATGTGTGACGGCAGTGCAGCACAACAATCCATGAAAAGCAATAGGGAGGGGACAGGACCATGCCCATGGACAACAGAGAACAGAGTGGAAAGAGGCAATTGCAGCAAGCTGACCATAATGGACAGACAGGAGAGAAAGCTGCAGCATAATGGACCATAAAGGGAAGGAGGGAGGGATCAGGGGGCATTACATTGGAACAGACAAGTCAGGAGGGAGGGAATAGGGGTCTGCAAATAGAAAACAGAGGACAGGGGCAAGGGGGCATGGCAGGAGCAGCAAGCTGACCATTGAGGTCAGGCAGGAAGGTCACTAGAAGCACAACACACCATGGAGGGCACCAGTGAGACTATAATGGCATATACACAGACCATGGAGGAAAAGTGGGAGGGGGCCAGGGGCAGCTAGCTGACCACACAGGGACAGTGGGAGGAGCTGTGGTAGCACATAAGACCATGCATGGCAAGTGAGAGGGTTAGTGGCAGCACAATGGCCATGATGGGCAAGAAGGAGGGATCAGGGGCATGCACAAAGGACCATGGAGGATAGAAGGGAGGGGTAGGAGCTGGGCACAGACAAGAGAGTTCAGGGGAAGGGGCCTCACAACAGACCACGCGGGGCAGGCAGGAGGAGCAGTTGTAGCACAACATACCAGGGAGGGCAGAAGGGTTTGGCAGTAAAATGGACCATCGAGGACAGGAGAAAGGGGATAGGACCATGGAATGTGGACAGGCAGGGTAGAGGTGGCAGGGACAGGTTATATTCATCTGATAATGCTAGGCAGGTGGGAGGGGAGTGGCAGCTTAACAGAACACTCAGAGTAGATAGGGGGCAGGTCTATGGAACATGGAGCAGGGGCATGCACACAGACATCAGAGGGCGGGGGGAGGAGAGTAGGGGCGGCAAGCTAAGCACAGAGGCTTAGCAGGAGGCCAATGATGGGCATGGAATTAGGCAATAGAGGGCAAAAGGAGTAGATTGGCACATCGTACTAAATTGAGGGCAGTGGCAGCACATTAGACCATGCATGGCAGGAGGGAGGAGGCTAGTACATGGATTCAGACAACAGAAGACAGGGAGGAAGTGGGTGAAGCAGCAAGCTAACTGTTCAGAGAAGGCGGTAAGGCCAGTGGCAGAACAACTGCCACACAGGACTGTAATGAGCGAGCAGGGATATGGACTTGGACAATGGATGGCAAGGAGGAGGGGAGGCAGAAGCAGTAAGCTTGGGTGGGGGCAGCACAATATCAGGCCAGAACCCTGCTTCCAACCCCGACCATCTATTGTGATAGGCATCTTAATAGCATTAAAAAAAACTAGAAATTTGCTGAAAAAAGAAAGATTACAGGGACGTTTAAGTTAGACTCAGAATTCACTGGTACAAAGCCAGTGAAATTTAGCAGGTATAGTTACCTGAGCTAACTATAATCCACCCCCCTCAATGCACTCATCTCAAATGAGCTGTGAATGGAATGGAACTATAATCACTAGAACTTTATTTAGGGATAGTGTGTGTATATTAACACCCCTTTTTTTCTTTCCTTTCATGTAACAACCATTATAATTCACAAAGTGCCCAGATGAATATGGCCTTCACTTTAAAGTAATGTGTAGTTCATTGTTTATGTTGAGGTTTGCAATCGTAAGTATGTTCATTATGAACAAGTCACGTTGACGAACATACAGGTACGGCTGTCACAGGGCAAGATTTGCTGAAATGACATTGTGTGCATATCAGCTGCTGATATGGGTGATATCAGTCCCAGGATGCATCACGCCGTATGAGATGAAAGAATCATCATAAACCATTTTAATCAATGTTCCATGATTTTTATTGTTTGTAAGTTGAGGTTGCAGAACGAGGTGATTCCAATTTTCAAATGCGTGCATTATGCTCAATCGCCTTTAATACAGCATGTCGAAATTCCCAGTTCCTTTAATAATTGTGAAAAAGCTTGACCCAATGGATTTCAGGCCTTACCGGCCCTTTGTCAGGGGTTATTTCCTAAAAATGTTAAACATCAAAAGAATTGTCATTAGTATGCTGTAAAGTCATTTCAACAGCCAACGTTAAACACCTTCTATGTCTGCCATGTTAAATGTCCAATAAGCAACGCTTTCCCTCTAAAAGCGTGAAGTAACGCTTTCAAAATGTGCTACCGAGTAAACTGATCTACAACGACACTCTAGAGTTTTTTTTTAGATGAGCCTCTGCCCAATGAAATATACAACGATAAACACTGAAATTACTCTAAGTGTAAAAAACGGGTCTTTCATACCTCTGTTTTCCATTCTAATGTATGCACAGCGCTTCTCACGTTTCTCCTCTGATGCAGATGTTTCACCCTCCCATGTGATAAGGCCCTTTTTAACAACATGACCACTCCCACATCATTATTCAATTGTTTAAACAAACCTATTCAAACTTCAACTCCTATGACCCTCCATTTTTTAACTGTTGAACTCCGTCCTGTTGTCTGGATGTTCCCATGTTTATGCTAATGAGCCTCCCTTGGTAACTCAGAATACCCCGCCCTCCCCTGGATTGTATTAAAATGCATCATTTGCACGACACCTTATAAAACATGACATAGTTGTTGGAACATAAACCGGTATAAAAACATGCACTTGTTATAAATTAAATCTAACAAAACTTTAGGTGATTAACAAAGTTGATGTCCATGTTTGATCACGCATATTCATGATGCAATTCTTTTTGGGTGCTGGGTCCGTTTTGGACGTAAGTATGCACTAATATGAAAGAGTCTTTGCCCCGCACTCCTTTTATCCAATGGTAGTCTATTGGGGGGAGCAATCCTGGCTTGCCCTACGTCCTGAAGCGCAACAACATAACAGCCGCTGATATGGGTGATATCAGTCCCAGGATGCATCACGCCGTATGAGATGAAAGAATCATCGTAAACCATTTTAATCAATGTTCCATGATTTGTACATTTAAATAAGGAAGCTACAATGAAACCTTATATCGGACGAGCCGAAATGCGTGGATCACGTTCTTTGCAGATTAAATACTTCCAAACTACAACCTGAGTGCTGATTCCTTCCTTGTAAGATTGAGAGTCGAATGAATACATATATATAAAATTCACTAAAAAAACCACAGGTTTCAGAGACGTTATAGTTAGAAATTAGCATTTAAAAAACCTTAGATATTCACTGAAAAAAACACAGGTTCCAGGGACATTTATAGTTAGTCTGACATTTCACTCATACAAAACCAGAGAAATTCAGCTGTTATAGTTAGCTGCTCTAACTATAACTCACGCCCCCGCAATGCACTGCTGATGACGTCACACATTACATCACTCATGAAATGGTCAGTGACATCACTGATGACATCACAGATAAAATCTCAAATGATATTACTGATGACATCACTCATGACATCACCCAGTGATGTGAGTGTTTCTAAAAAGTTTGACAATGTGATACATATATATATATATATGATGATTCAGTCAGTGCGCGACTGACTGTATTATACATGTCTGGATGAATGTATGGGTGAGTGACTAATCTGTGTGAATGTCTGTATCCATATCAGTCTGTCAGTTGGGGTATAAGTGGCTGCATGGGTTGGTGAATAGGTATATACGTGTCTATATGGGCTATTGATTGGTTGTCTCAGTACCTGTATGGGTGCCTGAGTGTATGTGTGTTGTGTGCCTACCTGCATGGATGTGTGAGTGGGTGATTCACTGGGTGTTTGGGTTGATGAGTATGTCTGCTGTGAGGGGCTGTATGGGTGAGTGAGTGTGCATATTGCTGTGTTGGTGAGTGAATAGATGTATTAGTGGTATATGTGTGATTAACTGCATATGTGAATGGTAGTATATGTTAGTGTTGGAGTATATGTGAATGTATGTGAGAGTGAGTGATTGTGAGAATGGATGTACTGATGAGTGTGTGCTTGTGGCAGTGATTGTATAAGAGAGTAAGTATGTGTTAGTATCTGTATGAATAAGTGAGGTGGTGTGTTTATAACTGTATAGGTGAGTAAATGACATTGTGATTGACTCTTGGGTGTATGAGTGCATATAATAGTGGCTGTATTGATGAGTGATTGCATGTATGAGTGACTGTATGGGTGAGTGAGAGGATGTGTGTGCAGAGCTAGGAATCAGCGAGTGGGTAGGTACTAACTGGTATTGGTGTGACTATGGTTTCGAAAATGATAGTCTGTATTTTAGAGTGGGTGTATGAAAGGTTATATTAGGGTGTGAGTAGGCCCATCTGCGATTAATGATGTCATCAGTAATGTCATCAGAAATACCATTTAAGATGTCATCAGTGATGTCAATGACCATGTCATGAGTGATGTAATGTGTGACAGCATCATCAGTACGTTGCGGGGACGTGAGTTATAGTTAGCTCAGCTGACTGTAACAGCGGAATTTCTCTGGCTCTGTACGAATGGATTGTCAGTCTAACTATAACGTCCCTGAAACCTGTGGTTTTTTTAAAGAATTTATATATATATATATATATATATATATATATATATATATATATATATATATATATATATATATATATATATATATATATATATATATTACCTACTGGCGGTCGCCAGTAGGTAGTTATAGTTAGGACCACGTTTCCATAGGAAATCCGCAACATTCTATTTTGAATAACTTTGGCGCCGGTCGACGAATCCTCGCGAATTTTTCAAAATAGGTGGGGCGCTACGCTCCGCTCCTACCCTGAAAGTCTCGGGGGGATTCGTCAAGCGGGGGCTGAGATAAAAGGGGGGTCCCAAAACGCGTTTTTCCCATGCATTTTTCCATAGGACCTTTAGACAGGGCTACAGCCCGAACGGCTGAACAGAATTTAATGAAATTTGGCAGAGAGGTAGTCCCCAAGTCAAGGAAGTGCCTTTTGTAGGTTTGGTGTAAATCTGTTCAGTAGATTCTGAGGAAATAGCCTTTAAATCAATATATATATCTGAGCCAGCTTACGGTGCACTTACCGTACGCGTACGGTGACGTGCGCGAGCGCGATTCTGATTGGCCGTTAGATCTTAGTAAACATTCGAATCGGTCTAAACCAGGAAGCGGCGGCCGCCATTTTCTCTCTCGCACTCTGACTGGGGGTTGAAAAACAAAGTGAAAAAACATGTAAAGGGGCTGTTTAGACAGCTCCCAAGCACCTAGCCGTATCGAGGGAGTCCCTAACGATCCCCCAAGTGAAAAAAAGCAAATTTAATTTTTTCGAAAATTTCGCCGATTACGCTTACCGTACGCGTACGGTAGCCAATATATAAAAAAAAAAAATATCCACATTCTCCTCATCCCGTGTGCATTGCTTATCTAGACATTACAAAACATATATTTTACCTGTCATAACGATGCTCATCATATGTTTCCTCCATGTGCGCACGGTGCGCGAAGCGCATCGTGCGTTCAGGGCCCATCTAGCGTAACGTGGACACGCGCGCTCACTGTGCGCGCACGGTTCGCGAAGCGCACCGTGCGCGCACGGAACGAACTGCGTTAAGTGGGCGCGCACGCCACAAATGGCGTAAAGTAACTTAGCATTTAAAAAACCGTACAAATTCACTGAAAAAACCATAGGTTTCACACACGTTATAGTTAGGAATTAGCATTTAAAAAACCTTGCAAATTCACTGAAAAAACCATAGGTTTCACACATGTTATAGTTAGCTGGACATTTTACTGATAAAAAACCAATGAAATTCCCGCGTTATAGTTATTGTAGGCAACTATAACTCACGCGACCGTAATCCTCTGCTGATGACATATGTGTCTTTATGAAAAAAAAATATTTGTAATATATGTATAGCTAAAATTTAATGGAAGAAGACATGGACAAATAAGTGTCTAAATACAGTATTAGCATCAGCAGAGGATTACGGTCGCGTGAGTTATAGTTGCCTACAGTAACTATAACGGGGGAATTTCATTGGTTTTTTATCAGTAAAATGTCCAGCTAACTATAACATGTGTGAAACCTATGGTTTTTTCAGTGCATATATATATATATATATATATATATATATATATATATATATATATATATATATATATATATATATATATATATATATATATATTTTTTTTTTTATATATATCTCCAACTCTCCAACTAGGGGTCACCAGTAGGTAGTTAAGGCCTTTTTTGTTATTTGCTGTAAATCTGTTCAGTGGTTTTGGAGATATTAAAGAAAGTCCAAAATTGTATATCTATGGTCGCTAATTCTTCGAGACTATTTCAAAACTAGTTGCAAATGCACATGCCAAAAATAATGCTGTGACTGGCTTGCCGCAACCTGTGTAGAAAGTTGCGGCCACCATTTTATCTAATGGGACACAGTCCCAGGGGGGTCAAAATAAAAATTGAAAGAGATGTAAGGGGTCAGGGTAGAGGTACTCTAACAACATGAGTGAAATATAGGGTGGTTTGTGGATCCCTTATGTGTGCAAGATGTCGGAGAACAGTTTTTACCCCACGTGCAATATTCACAACTTTTTTGCGGCTCCTTCTTGTTATATTCGTGTATCCCGTAACTGTATTAGTCACCAATACAGTTATGGGATACACAAATATAACAAGAAGGATACTACCAAGTGAACAGGCATTAGATTTAAAGATACATGGAATATAGCCTTGAGAAAGTCGTGGGGTAAATTAACCCACTTTACGACGAAACACGTGTTGGCTGGAATGAAACATTGGGAGTTTTTGCATTAATTTAAGAAAACAAGAAGGAAGAAAGAAGATCTCATATGTATTTTCTTGTACTAATAACTTGTTCATTCTTGCGGAAACACGTTATATACTTATGTCAATTGATTAACTACACGTGTGCTAAGGAGTTACATTGCATGAACATTCAAAAGAAATTCCTCTTGAGTGTTCTGTAATGTGAGTTCTTCTTTTAATATTCTCAAATAAATACAAGTGCAGCCAACGCGTTTCACCATAAACAGGGGTTCATCAGGACTGCAAACATAACATAATGACATCAGCATGGAAAAATGCAAATATCCAACTCATACAGACATATTATTACAAGAAAAAATGGACTGAATGAGATAACAAGCATAGTCCTGAACCAAATACAGGGTATTGCAGGCAATATATTTAGTTTTAGCAGTATCAAGCCCGTAACTGAACAAGAAAGGTGGGACTCAAGAAAGCAAGAACGAAAAAGAAGAGCTGCAAGTGTTTTAAAGAAAAAAAGAGGAATGAAAAGAAAAATAATTATATAATTTATAAACCCATCAGATAGAAAGACGCGTACGATGCACAATACAGTTTACCTTGAACCAAAAAAAGCAGACATGTCTATCCACCAAAGTGCAAGAACTCAAGTGAATATAAGAACATGTAAAAGGAAGATATACCGTCTTCCTTACCGATGCTCCCTCCCTCCCAGGACATCTGCAACAAACTCAGCTCTGTCCTCCACCACAAGATCAGGACACCCTACAATAACAGGAACAAGGCACTGACCAAACACCTTCTACCAGCAACTCCACTCAGCCGGCTATCCTCACCTGGACCCCTCTCACCACAGAAGACACCGCGAAGACCATGAGGAGCATACACTTGAGAGTACCAACTTACCCTGTCAGAAGCCCTATGCAGACCCAACGGACCTCAAGAACTACAGGCATATCTCCCTCCTCCCCTTCGCCACCAAAGTAATTGAGAAGATCATCAACATCCAGCTGACGAACTTCATAGAAACCAACAACATCCTCAACACATCTCAGTCTAGCTTCTGCAGCAACCACAGACCCGAGACCGCCTCCCGGGCTGCCATGGATGACATCAGCATACTCCTCGACCAAGGCCTCACTGCAGCCCTCATTCTACTAGATCTCTCAGCAGCCTTCAACACTGTCTCCCACCGCACACTAGCATCTAGAATCTACGACACCAGCATACAGGGTACTGCCCTAGACTGGATCTGCTCCTTCCTCACCTGGCTGAACTCAAAGAATTAGACTCCCACCCTTCCTCTCTGAACCCACAGAGATCAGATGCAGAGTACCCCAAGGATCCTCCCTCAGCTCCACGCTCTTCAACATCTACATGGCCTCCTTCACAACCATCGTCAGAAAACCCGGACTCAGCGTAGTATCCTACGCCAATGACACCCAGCTCATCCTCTCCCTAACCAAGGAGCCCGATATCACCAGGCACAACTTCCAGGAAGGAATGAAGGATGTCACAACCTGGATGAGTAGCAGCTGCCTGCAGCTCAACTCAGAGAAAATGGAAGTTCTCATTCTCGGATCCACCCTGCCGCCTGGGATGACACCTGGTTGTCTCCCGCCCTTGGCCACCCCCCACACCCACAGACCATGCCCACAACCTCAGCATCATACTCAACTCCTCCCTCACCATGAACTGACAGATCAATGCTGTATCCTCCACATGCTTCTAGACCCTCTGCATACTCTGCAAGACCTTCAAATGGATCTCCCTGAATCCAGGAAGACCGTCACCCATGCACGCATCACCAGCAGGCTGGACTTTGGGAATGCCCTCCATGCTGGAATCAACAAATCTCTACTCCACAAATTCCAGACCGTCCAGAATACCACAGCCAGAATCATCCTTAGCATCCCACGACATGACCACATCACTCAGCACCTACGAGACCTCCACTGGCTCCCTGTTGAAAAAAGAGAGACTTTTTGCTTGTTCGCGCTTACAAAATGTGTGTTCACGAGATGTTTACCCCCGAGCATGCAAACAGCATTCGCGAACAGGTAAAAAGCATCGCGAACGGGCAGAACAAGCAATTCCACGTGTTCTCTGAATTTCTGCTTGCCCGTGGAGATTTTTTACCATTTCGCGAAGCATTGCGTGGTGCGACTACGCAAATTCTGCCCACTCCTAATCCACAGAGCCAGAACGGGAGGTAGATCCTTCTCCTACATAGCAGCCAAGTCCTGGAAATAACTCCCATTCAGCTTCAGATGAAGCCCCACGCTACAAGCTTTCAGGAAGAGTCTCAAGACCTGGCTTTTCGGATGACCGGAGCTGCCCAAACCCCCCCCCAGTGCCTTTCGACCCTCAGGTGTGAGTAGTGCACTCTACAAATCACTGATTGATTTATTCATTAGGATTTCCAGTCCTTCCCCAGTAAGTGTACCTAGGCTAGGTCATTGCCACCACAGTGTACAATCATGAGGTTTGGATGTTGGCAACCAATAATGATTTCAACCAAAGGCATTAATTGACGCCTCTTTAACCCTCTCTGGCCAATCCAACTAATGTCAACATTAGGCCAACCAAAGTCAATGTCAGTCTTATAGTACACTTTCAAGTCCATGATACAAAGCTATAACCCACAATCCACACTCTAACCATTTTGAAGGCAAGGAGGAGTAGTACACAAGACAAGGCTGGAACAGAATGAGACAGTTTTCCACATGTAAGGTAGGTAAAATGGAGGCCATGTCCTAGTTTAAAAAAACATATTTGATTGGATGGTGCAAATATGCAGGTTGGTAGAATTAGGTAGTGCCTTTAAATGATAAATAAGTAGATCTGTGATTGCCTCTGGTAAGAATAATAAAATGTAATACAAACCTGGATATTCTTTTAATTCTGATTAGTCAAAGACACCTGCTGTGGTTCATTTTGAAACTAGTATGTTGCTTCTGGATTGTGTTGGAAACTTTACACTTACTGTTTCAAGAGAGTGTTCTAAAGGAATTGCTATGGAAACTGAGCTGCAAAACTGTAGAGAGAAAAGGTATTAAACAGATAGTAGTGTATTTGTTAATGTTATAGTGGGTTAGACTCATTATTTATGAAGGAGGGTTTATTTTCCTGATCAGGTGGTTCTTATGAAGTGTGGTAAAGTTTTAAAGTATTAAGAGTACAAACATAGATATGTTTTCAGACTACCGTACATTTTCACAAATTTGTTGAAAAGTTACATGGGGCCACGCTGAGGGTCGCGACGAATTTGCGTATACGCCCAAAACCACTACCAGGGCTTCTTTACTGAAATGCAGTTAAGGGTTAAGAAATTCTGACCATTGAGAAGTACAATAACAAAAGTAAAATATGACCAGTACATTTTGATTGAAACAGTCGCCATTAATGGTTGCTTTGCCTGAGAGTGGTGTACCATTCTTCTGCTTAGTTTTCAATGTTTCTCTGAGTACAGTCTGACAGCATAAATAAAGAAATTGCAACCAGCCAACTCAAATAACAGGTATGTGAAATAGAGTGTAGTTTTGTAAAAAAATATGATTGAAAAGGTTTGTGTATACATAAGGTTGGTGAAAGTGTGTATGATATATACAAAAGTATTGTGAGCGTATGACAGGATTTGTGTGGGTGTGTGAGTGTATTTGTGAGTTTATATATGCGTAGGTGACTGCCTCTTTGGGTGTGTGAGTCAGTATGTTAGTGTCTGTTTGGGTCTGATAGAAGGTGTGTTAATCATGTGTTGACCTGGAACTGTACAGTGTGTGTGCAGTTTTAGTGCATGGTCGAATTGACATTAATAACTTCTTGCTAAGGTTTAAACTTCTGTTATACTAAGTACCAGTTACCCATTAAGTAGGCTGTAGGTAAGTCATAGGGCAGGGTGCTATGCTAGTCATATAGTGACTTAGATACTTACACATCCAGTGACAGAGCTGTACAGGGGCTGATACATTTATTGAATGTGTACTGAAGCAGTGATACTCCCAGACACGCATCCAGGCTAGTATTTGTTTAAACATGTAGTCTGCCTGCTACTGCAGATACTTTGTGTGCCGTTTTACTGCCAGATTGAGTTGGCATTTAAAATTCCTTGCCAAGTTTTAATCTTGCATTCTACTACATTGAAGTCACCCCTAACGTAGGGTGTAGGTAGGTCATAGGCCAGGTTAAAATTTGCTTAAAAGGTAAGACATATACTTTGAAGTCTTAGTGAGTCATATGCACACTTCCAGACCCATATGCCCTACTAAATATCCAGTTTCCCACCCGTACTCAGATATGTATTTACAAAACCATAGAGGCACTCACCCACCCAGTCAATTAGAGACAGAGGTACTTACACATTCAGTCAGATGCCCATACAGCACTTATGTCTCCAGCAGTAACAGAGCCAATTGCACACATACTTATTTACCGCAATGCTCAGTAATACAGCCACTAAGCAATCTATACAGTCTGTTAGAAACACATATAGTGACCCATAGAGATAGTAAGACGGCTAGTCATATAGCAATATAGTCACTGACACATCCAGTGACACACCCTGAGAGGGACGTATACACTTATTTAGATATGTTCTGAAATGCTGATACTCCTAATTATCTATGTAGACAACTAACCCTTTCAACATGTGTTAGGCCTACTACTGCAGAGCCTGTGTTTGAAATTTTACCGCTAAGTCGAATTGGCATTTAGAACACCTTGCCAAGTTTTAAACCTTCCTTCTACTACATATAAGTTACCCCTAAGGTAGGGTGTATGTAGGCCGAAGGGCTGAATGCTATAGACTTAGAAGGTATGACATCCACTTTAAAGTCTCCATCACATGTGTATTTGAGACCCCTAGGCACAGTTATATATGGAGTGTCTCACCCATAATGCAACTTACATACATATTTGCAAAAGCAGAATCACTCACCTAGCTAGTCATAGAGAGACAAGAGATAATTACAGATTCAGGCACATGTGCATACAGCACATATTTATGCAGTAGTAACAGAGCCAGTTAGTCATACAGTTACACACCCCAACGCTCACCAATAAAGCCAGTTATTAATAAATACAGCCTGTTACATACACATTTAGAGAGTCATAGAGATACTAAGACAGCTAGTCATATAGCAACATAGTCACTTACACATCCAGTGACACACCCCAAGAGGTAATTATACACTTATTTAGATATGTACTGAAGTACTGATATTTCTAATCACCCATGCAGACAAGTACCCTTTAAAAATGTGTAGTTTTACTGCTAAGTTGAATTGGTATTTAAAATTCCTTGCCAAGCTTTACACTCCCCTTCTACTACATATATGTCACCGCTAAGGTAGGGTGTACATATGCCATACAGCAGGGTGCTATGTTCTTAAAAGGTAAGACATGTACCTTGAAGTTGTAGTCAGTCACATGTGCACTTCCGGACCCACATGTCCAGCTAAACATCCAATGTTCCACCCATACTGCAATTGCAACGTTACTACGCGTGCTATTACCACACAGTAGTTTACAACGCGGTTGTTACAATGACTGCGTTGTTACCACGCGTGGCTTTACACCGCAAGTCGTTTCTACGACTTGTGCTAGGTGGCACGCTGGACTTAGGAATAGTATAAATTACTATTCCTACTGCAGTTAGCGCAACAGCAAGGAATGTGTTGGATTTAAAATCCAACACATTCCCTGGTGTTGCACGCCACCTAGCACAAGTCGTAGAAATGACTTGCGATGTGAAGCAACGTGGGTTAACAACGCGGTTGTTGTAACGACTGTGTTGTTACCTACCTGCGTGGTAATAGCAGCGGTGTAAATTCTGTTTCCCCTGCAACTCACATACGTATTTTCAAAACCTTAGAGATACTCACCCACCCACTCAGACAGAAACAGAGGTACTTACACATTCAGTCAGATGCCCATACAGCACTTATGCATCTAGCAGTAACACAACCAGTTGCACAAACAGTTATATACCCCAATGCTCAGCAATACAGTCAGTAAGCAATCCATACAGCCAGTTACATATACATATAGAGAACCATAGAGATACTAAGACAGCTAGTCATATAGCAACATAGCCACTTACACATCCAGCGGCACTGCCACAAGAGACTGATACACTCACTCAGATCTGTACTCAAATATTGCTACAACCAAGTCATCCATCCAGCCAAGTAACCCTTTAAACATGTCACAGGCCAGCTACTGCACAGGCTGCATGTGCACTTTTACAGCCAAGTCGACATAGCATGTAAAACCTCTTGCCAAGCCTTAAACTTCCCTTTGTCTACTTATAAGTAACCCTAGAGGAATGTTGCAGGTAGCCTATGGGGCAGGGCACTATGTGCTTAAAATGTCAGACATGTACTTCTAAGTTTCAGTGAGTTACAAGTACACCTACAGACCCATATGCCCAGTTGTACATCCAGTCTCTCACCCATACTGCGACTGACATACCTATTTACAAAGCATAGAGCCAATCACATACCCAGTCAGACAGCGACAGAGGCACTTACACATTCACGCTCACAAACTCACACAGCACTTATGTTTCCAGCACTAACTGAGTCAGTTACATACCCCTGCACTCACTAACACAAACAGTAAGCAATTCATACAGCCACTTAAATTCACATTTACAGACCTATATAGTTACCAACCAACATACTCATGCATACACTAACACACCCAGGTATACTCAGATGCATACAGTGATACAGCCATATATACACTAATGCATACACTGACACACCCATGCACACACTGATACACACACTAACATACTCAGTCACACACGCGTCCATGTACTAAAACACCCAGGCACACACTGATCCTTACACTGACACATCAAGGTTGACAGTGATACATCCAGTGACACACTCATAGCAATCCATACAGCCTTTACATATACATTTATAAATCCATAGAGCTACTAAGAGAGACAGCCACATGCTGACAGTTACTAACATAGCCAATGACAGACCCACAAAGGGACTGACACAGTCATTCAGATATGTCCTGAAGAACTGACAGTACCAAGTAACCCATCCACACAAGTAATCTTTAAATTATGCTTTGGGCCTTGTATTGTAAAGTTTGAGTGCAGTTCTACTGCCAGGTTGAGTTACCGGTTAAAACGGTTTTCTAAGCCTCAAACTTCCCTTTTATTACATTTAAGTCACCCCTGAAATAGGTTGTAGGTAGGCCATAGGGTAGGGTACTATCTGCTTAGAAGGTAAGACATGCACTTTGAAGTTTTAGTGAGTTACATAAGTAGTTCTAGGTACATATGCCCAGTTAAACATCCAGTCTGCCACCCATACTGCAAGTCACATATGCACTTATATAAGCATAGAGGCAAACACAACCTACTGAGACAGTGAAAGGGGCACTTACACATTCAGTCACATGTCCATGCAGCATTTATGTGTCCAGGAGTAACAGAGCCACTTGAACACACAGTTATATATCTCAACACTCAGAAATAGAGCCAATAAACAAAACATACAGGCGGTTATATACACATATAGAGACCCATGGGGATACTAAGACAGTTAGTTATAAAGTAAGTTAGTTAGTTATGCATCTGGTAACACAGCTAGAGGGAGATTGATACACTTATTTAGAAATGTAGTGAAGTAGTGATACTGCTAGTCACTCATCTAGACTAGTAGGCCTTTAAATATGTGTCCGGGCTGCTACTAAAGAGCTGGTATGTGCACTGTTACTACCAGGTTGTGTTTATATTTTAAACTACTTGGAAAAATTTACATTTCTGTTCTACTACATATACGTCACCACTAAGGCAGACTGTAGGTAGGCCATAGGGCAGTGTGGTATATGTTTGGAAGGTAAGACATGTAGGTTGTCATTTTAGTGAGTCACATGCATATTTACATACTCATATGCCCAGTTAACATCCAGTCTCCCACTATACTGCAACTGACATACATATTTACAAAAGCATAGAGGCACTTACACATTCAGTCACATGTGACATGCACATATGTATGCAGCAGTAATAGAGCCAGTTGCATATACAGTTACATACCTCAACACTCACTAACACAGCCAGTAAGCAATCCATATGCCACTTACAAAACACTTTTAAAGACCACTAGAGTTGCAATGAGAGTTAGTAATATAGTGACTTAGGGGCATATGCATCAAGCTAACCAAAAGCGATTCCTTAATAGCGAGAAATAAGGAATCGTTATTAAGGAATCGCTTTTGGGTATGCATCAACAGATTCGGTAAATATTAGCGATTCCTTAAAAATCGCTATTTTTACCGATTATACAATAGCGGGGCATGCAAACTCCGAATAGCTATTAGCGAGTTCGGTAATTCCGAATTAGCAAATAGCGAATTCGGTATTAGCGAAATCGCAAATGACCGCGTCGCACCGGGAACGTGCAGATGACATCACCAACCAGGAAATACAGCAGCCCCACCCTCATTGCATCGACAGAGGAGCAAACAGGAGCACTGACTGCAGACTGCCTGTGCAGACTGAAGCCACACAGACTGTTCCATCAGCAAAAGAACTACATCCATGGAGAAGGAAGCCCCATCCAGCGCTGAGGCTGCGCGCAAGCGCAAGCGCAAGTTCTCCGACAGGGAGCTGGAGCACCTAATAGAGGGAGTCTCCAGCAAGCACGATCGCCTCTTCGGGAAGCTGTCCCTCAAGGTGCCTGAGGCGGAGAAGCGCCGCATATGGCTGCGCATCCGCGAGAGGGTGAATGCAGTAGGTGTGACGCCCCGCAGCATCGACGACCTCAAAAAAAGGTGGTACGACCTGCGGAAGCGTGCGAAGGAGAGGATAGCAGAGAGGCTCCGGGACGCAAGCAGAACGGGAGGCGGCCCTTCCACGGTCCAGGCTAACACTGCCCTGGAGCAGCTAGTGGAAGGAACAATTGAGCGGGAAGCCGTCGTGGGAGTGACCCAGTTGGACACGTCCGGCGCAGCCACAAGTGCCCAAGGTAAGATGCATGCCTGTGCCCATACCCAGCATAGCGTAAATCCCATTCAAGGCCCCCAGCAGGATCTGAGTGTGCATGCAGCTTTGCAACACACAGCTTGACTCCTAACACTAGTGCATCATGGGAGTTGTAGTCTACTCAGGCAAGTGTGCATGTAAAGGGGTAAATGCAATAACCATTCACCAGATCAGTAGAAGCTGGGTATAGACAGTATATTTAGTGGATCACGGAGGGACATGTATGTGTACAACACTACGTAGGTCTAACCATCCCACTAACCATGCACTGTTTCACACACAGATGCATCACCTTGGGATTCAGATGACAGCGGGCAGCTGGTAATATCCGAAACACCGGTTGATTCAGACCTTGAGACAGCGCAGGATGCCCTCACATCACCTACACCTGCCACCCCACCAGCACCACCAGCACCAGCAACACCAGCACCAGCAACACCAGCACCAGCAACATCAGCACCACCAGCACCAGCCACACCAGCTGCTGCCACGACAGCCACCAAAGCGCCGCGGCGCAGGTCCCAGGTTGCCCCCTTGCCGGTGATGGAAACACCCACCACACAAACGGGACACGGTCAGCGCGCCATCACACCACCTGATGCACCACCTGTCCGCGCCAGGCTAACACAGCGGCGCAGGTCTCGCCAACGTTCGGTCTCATCAGGAAACCTGGATCTCCAACACACTCCTGGCATTGAGGAGAGGATGCTGTCTGTACAGCGCGTGCAGAGCTGCCACATGGCAACCATCAGCACCAACATCGTGCACCTTGTTCGTGAAATGCGAGCCATGACTGCCGCAGTAATGGCCATGGGCACGGCGGTCAGGGACATGAGCTCTGTGGTGGCAGAGGGCAATGCTCACCTCAGGGAAGATGTACAGGAGCTCACCAGTGCCATGAGGGAGGGCCATGAGTGCCAGAAGAGGAGGCACCGACAGCAATTGTTGCGTTCCGCTGCCGCTACTAAGGCTATCACGCGCCACAGCAACAGTACCGCAGTGTTGGCATGCCGCACTGTGTCCTTGCAGGTCGACCTTGGGCACTTCTGCGGGGATGTGGCAAAGGCACTGGGGCAGTTGACCACTGCTGTGGAACACTTCCAGAGCAGCACATGCAGTGCTGCAGCTTTGGGGGGGGATGACGCTAGTGAGGCTGCCTCCAGTGTCAGCAGCGTGTCACTGGCAGAGGCCAGCACCAGGCGCCGCAGTTCACGGGCATCCACGGGGACAGGCCGTGGTGAGGCAATGGAGACACCTGAGCGGAGGCTTGGGGTACGTGGCAAGCGCCACTAGACAGTTGAACATGCATACAGGACCATGGTGGGGCAACCATGGACAACCACTTACTGAGTATGCACAGGCGTGAGTTTAAGGCACATTTGAATTTTATTTTGGCAATTGGAGCATGATTTGCATTGCTAGTTTTGTTGCACAAACCTCAGTGCTACTGTGCATTAAACAGTTGCACCCCAAACAAAATTGTCATGTTTCATTCTCACATGTTTCAAAAATGATTTTGCATTATGTATGTCCGCCTCCTATGGCCCTCTGCTGTGTTCGGGACGTGTGCCTGTCGTTGTTGGGCGGGTGGTTGTTCGTCCCGGTGGTCCTCATTCCTGTCCACCTCTATGGGTATCCCCCTTCTGGTCGCTATGTTGTGCAGCATTGCGCATACAGCAATTATCCGGCAGCATGTTTCAGGTTTGTATAGCAAGGCGCCGCCAGTCTTATGTAGGATTCTGAAGCGACTCTTCAGAATCCCAAATGTCCTCTCTATGACATTCCTAGTGCTGATGTGTGCAGCGTTGTAGCGATGTTCCTGTGGGGTGGCTGGATTGATGTATGGGGTGAGTATGTATTCACGCAGGGCGTAAGCACTGTCACCTAGAAGATAGAAGCATAGACTTAGCATTGGTGATGTACATACATGTGTGGTGTTGGTGTGGGGAAGCGTAATTTTTACGTACCTAGCAGGAGTCCCTCTCCAAATTCTCCGTTGATTAGTCGCCTGTGCATTCCACTGTTGCGGAAGATGTAGGAGTCGTGTGTGCTCCCTGGGAATTGTGCCACTAGGTCTGTTATGATGTTATTGGCATCGCACACAACCTGCACGTTGATTGAGTGGTATGACTTGCGGTTCCGGAAAATGTACTCATTTGCTGCGGGTGGACATATGGGGATATGCGTGCAGTCGATGCATCCAATCACATGTGGGAATTGTGCCACCTGGTAGAATGCCTGTTTGGTGCGGTCCAACTGCTGTGGGGTTGTGGGGAAGCTGATGTGGGTGTGTAGCATTGTCAGCATGGCATCGAGGAATTTCTTGAAGAAGCGTGACAGTGCGCTTTGCGATACGCCTCCGGCCACCGCAATTACCCCCTGGAAACTCCCTGAGGCCAGTAGGTGCAGGCTGCATAGGACCTGAACGTGCGCAGGGATTGCATTGGTCCGGTGTGTCTGGTGCTGCAGTAATGGTTCCAGGTCTGCAATCAGGCGCATGATCATTGCACGATTGAGGCGATACTTCGCGTACACCTCGTCCTCATTCTGCCCCAGCAAGGTTATGCGCAGTCTGAAGACTCGCTCCTGGACCCTTCTCCTGCGCTGTCCTTCTGCATTGATACGCATCCTCCTTGCAAGCACGTAGAGGGCAGCCATTTTGTGGGAGCCAACAGGGTCTCCTGGGCCACATTTAAGGGTCTTGTGATTGCCTCAATCATTTGCACATGTTGAAATTGTTTTTTTGCATTTGCTTTTTTTTTTTAACTTTACCTCCAGGTTTTGATTCCCCCTTATTTAGCTCATGCAAAATAGCGATTTTTGGGATTTTCGTTATTAGCGACTGTTGTTGCATTGGGGTGCGATTCGTTATTTGCTATTGGCACTTTCCGGGAGCTAATAGTGATTTCGGTAACTGCTAAAGCGGTATTTAGCGATTCGGTAATTTTGCATTTTGGTTATTAGCGATTCGGTATTTTGGCGGATTTATTTTAACGATTCGTTATTTGCTCACGTTTTTGGTTCATGCATTTGAAGTGGGTATTTTTTAATCGGTAACGGGCGGTTTTTGCGATTCGGTATTTTACCGACTGGATTTTGGCTTGATGCATGAGGCTGATAGTTACTTACACATCCAGTGTCTGTCAGGATCTTAGTATGACAGACTTGCACGGGAGCAGAAAGTCGTCAGTTCCCAATGCCCCTCCAGGACCACCAAATACTCACTGTGGTATATATATTATACTTAAGCTCAGCTGAGTAACAAGGGGGGGAGGTGATGGTGAGAAAGAAGAGACAGCCAAGCCACTGTGGTTCCTCTCCAGGAAGGTATTTTCTGTCTTCTCTGTTATTTTCATTTATGGTACCATTCTCGCAATGTTTGGAACTGCAAATATATCAACAAAACATGTACAATACTACTTTACTTTAATATGCTAACATTCTAATATTATTCTCATTTACTTCTACCATACCTAAACAAAGTCTATTGCTCCTCTTCTATGCAGTTCTACATTTGTTTCTTCTGGTAATCTGCTATATGTCAGTGTGAATTCAAATAATGCATTGCGTTGTCACATATTAAACAATTGTAAATATTTGTTGTCTTTTCTTCCAGGGGAAGTACTTGCCTGTCTGAATGATTCGTCAGCAAAGGAGCTGGAAACAACTATTCATACAGGTAATTTCTTCTCAAATGTTTCTCTGTTGTGATCTTGCTATTTTTTTTGTCTTGCTGAATGCTTCGGTTGTTTAGGTCAAAATATAGAGAGAATGTACAGGTAAGTAATCATTGTTCATCCTTCCTTTCTTCTTGTTCTTTTTATTTTATTTACAATTACTTTAAAATGGAGACAGGATCTTAGAGGGAGGAATTGATTCTTTAGATTAGACAATCTGTGGAACGCTATTCTATTTGTTAACCGGCTCCTTCCCTACCCTTTAAATAGGAGCGTGGTTGACAGCCTCCAACGAGAGACACTGTTCTCTCAGAAGGGGTTGTTCAGCATTGAGACACTATCCACCAACTGAACCTAACACTCTCAAATCATTTTTCAGGACCGCGGTTAACTGACTCGAAGTACGAGACACTACTCTGTTTCTCCAAACACATGCTCAGTTGCGAGATGATCCTCAAGAAGAAGTACCTCACAGAAACGCTACTGAAGAGTCTCTGACGATGAAACCAGACACTGCTACCCTTTCTATGATATGCATTGGAGAACTTCAAGAAAAGCTGCCTCCTCATGAATTTAGTCAGCTGAAGTGCACGTTTGTTATTCAGCGTGCGTTTCACCCTCAAATCGAGACTGGAAGGAAAAAACTGGTGTGTTGCAGGAGAGCCTGAGCTGACAGACATCTTGAGTTTCCAGCGCTGCCAGCTCAACCTCAAATTATTTCTCCTGGTAGTGTTCTGCCACCTCCTGTTAGTTTTACCAATAGAGATACTGGCTAATGTAGAATGACTTGCAGGGATCCTCCTAAGGATCCTGACAGTGACACACCCCCAGAGGAACAGATACACTCACTCAGATATGTACTGAAGTACTGACACAACCAAGTCATCCATCCAGTCAAGTAGCCCTTTAAAAATGTCGCGGCCTGCCTCTGCACGCTCTGTGTGTGCAGTTTTACTGCCAGGTTGACTTGGCATTTACAACCATTTACTAAATCATAAATATTCCCTTTTTCTACTTGTAAGTCACCTCTAATGTACTCTGTAGCTAGAGATACACTGATGCATACAGTCACACACAGACACACTCTAAAACATATAGTACCACACCCATGCACACAGTGATGCATACACTAACATATTTAACCACACACACATGTATACTCAAACACATCTATGGACCCACTGATGCATACAGTAACAGATCCTTGAAGACACCTATGTGTACACTAACACACCCATGCAGACACTGATGCTTACATGACACACCCAGGCACAGACTCATGCATACACTAACAGGTACATTCTGGTGCGTATAGTGAAATGGCTACACATACAGTAATGCATTCACTGACACACCCAGACACACACTGACCCATACATACTTAGACTTAGATAAACTTTATTTTGGCAGTGACACAGAGCCATAAAAGCATACAATAAGTATAAAATACATTGTTAAAAAAACACATCTCATGATAACGTTAGTAAAACAGATCAAGTAAAATAAATATAGTCAATAAAAAACACAATCAGAAGCCCCCCTTCAAACAAATTAAGAAGAAGAAAACCTGCCAAGGAGCAATGTGCCCTACCGTCATCAAATAAACAGATCAAGCTGGCAGGATCAGGCTATTAAAACAACATCAGTTTTCTCCTGGCAATAGCACCCTTTAAAACAGAAGCAAAAATGAAGCACAAAGTTTGGGATAATTTAGCCCTTGCAAATAGAACAAAGCCTCAGCACACCTTGTGATACCACAAGCTTGAATTTGGGGTATTAAAAACCTCTTCGAGAATATCCGATTATATTTACAAAAGAAGATAAAGGGAAGCAAACTCTGGGGCGAAGACTCATAACAGGGACAGATTAAAACGTCATTGGGGTCAAACTGGCCCGAAGGAGAATTTCAAGTCCAAATCTAGTCAGAAGAACTCTGTCCCAGGTAGATTCCACCCATAATAGGTATGGCTCCATATTGGGGGTGAACTGTAGAGGTCCATACTCTCTAACCAAAGTTTTGGCTGATTCCTACACCTCTCTAAGACACATTTTCCTGGCAATTGTTTTTTTTTACCAAGTTAATATCAGCCTTAGTAATGACAGAGGGAGAAAAGAAGAGTTCTAGTCTCCCCAGGATAGTCAATTCCTGCTTAACGTAGTGTAAGCAGGGTATAGCTAGGCCTCTGTTGAACGCTAGACAGGCAGATATCACCTTTCTCTTAAATCCTGTGTGCAAATATGCCCATATATTACACCATAACACCAGGGGACAAGTTTAACATGGTCCTCAACATACATAACCGCCAACTCCTGATGCACATTGTATGTGACACAAGCTGGGGGTACACCTAAAATATGTCACAAGACCCTATTTTCTTCTGTCTGGAGAGTGAGGGTTTCAGAAAAGCCCCAAATACCAGCCCCTTAGGTAAGGGTGGGTAAACATTTGCTCCTAAAGACTTCCAAACGAGGAGCCACAGTTTATTTTGTCAATATGTGAGGCAAAGTTATAATTATAGCTCGCAGCACTGGAAAATCTTTGGGAGGTTTTGAATCTGCAAGGGCCCCGGCTACCCCTGGCATCAAAAACCACTCCTAAATAAGAAAAATCCTGTATAGGAGAAATTGGACATACAATTAGAGACCCAGGCACACACTGGAGCATACGCTGACACACATAGGCACCCAAATAATGCATACAATAACACACCCAGGCACACACTTATGCATACACTGGCTCACCCATACACACACTGACTAATATACTGACACACCCAGGTACACTCTGATGCTGACATTTACCCAGGGAGGCACACTCTTATTTAAACATGAAAAGTAAGAGACTTAGGGGCCCATTAGGATATCGGGCGGTGCCACCACCGCGGTGCTGGCGGTGCGGAAAAATGATGTTTTCCGCCCGCGAGCAGCAGCCGTCACTTCCGCCATATTAGTATGGCCAAACATAGCCCATTTTCCGACCGCAGCAGTGCGACGCGCACCGCCATCAAATTGCGCCTGCCACCGCAGCGGTTGGAGCCAATGAAGACTCTCCGCCATGCGGAATGATGTCCACCCCGCTCCACAAATTAGGATGACTGAAACAAGCAGACGCACTGCAGCGGAGATACCGCCCAACCAGAGATGGCGGAAGCTCGACAGCGGAGTGTGAAACCAGAGTCCCGGTCACGACCGCCATTGACCCAGCTCTACACATCTTTCCGGTGCTGTACCTGCTACATCACCAGGAACTCATGGACCACCGCGGACGCTGCCGCAGGTACACAACAACACAAACACATCACACAACACACGGGCAAACACAGGGTCCAAATCCACATCAGACACCCTGGAGGGGACAGGGACACATCCCCAAGGGCACCCACACATCACCCACCTGCCACAAAGTCACCCCTCTGCATCCTAGACACACAGCTACCGCCACCATGCAGCAATGTCCCAGTCACGTCACCGCAGTGGCGAACACAAGGGAATACATGCGCACAATGCAGAAGGCAGAGCCAGCGCCAGGCATGGGCAGGGCACAAAGAGTACAGGGCTACACCTACACCCACCACACACTAGCACACCCCCTGAAGGCACATGCCGTGTGCTCCTCCTGTCCACCCCATGCACAACAACAAGCCAGTTCAATACACACCCTGCACCACACAACAAACAATCATTGAGACAGACACTGCAGGAGTGGCTGCACAGGAACACAACACAGAGCACAGTAGCACAGGGCCAGGGAAACACACACAACACCACACCACACTAAGGGAAATAAAAATGAGGACAAGCACCAAATAAACACATACAAGGAATCAACATCCAAATGGACACACAGCCTGCACAGTCACACATACATACCACAGACTGACACACAGACACATACACACCCCACATGCCAACAGCAATGGAGCACAACAAATAGGGAAACCAAAGTGAGCTGCACACAAATGGAAGGCCATGGAGACACACAACAAGCATGTGTACATCACATCAACACAAGGAACAGAGAGCAACACCCTCACACCATCAAAGCACACATGCCTGGCACAGTGAGTGAACTCAAACCACAGACAGCTCAGTGCAACAACACAGGGAGAGAGCAAGGCAAACCATGTATAGGCACAAGGAAGGAAAGGAAGGCCCTGAAGTCAAACTGTGAACAGCAACACATCCATACAACTACTTCACAGGAGTACACCAGCAGCACTATACACAGGGCCCATCTACACACCTCAGGACTGACAAACACCAGTAGGAATCTACACACATACCCCCCTCACACCAGCAGCACACAACACCAGTGCCAAACACACTGAAGGCTGGCAATACTTGCCAGGCAATACACACACAAACAACCTCACACCCTAGGGTCAACCACAAACATCACACACACACAGGGATGCCACAACAAATGTCTAAACAAATACAACAGACAAACACATAACCCGGCAGAAACACACGCAGAACCACAACAACAACAGACATGCCCTGTGCAGCTAAACTGTGGAAAGTCAATGGGAGCACAGACACAACAGGAGTGCACAACGTCATCACTCAGGAACAATGCACAGACAACATACCACAACACACACAAGAAGTGCACCATCACAGAACAACACAGCCACAGCAAACAAACAACGGATGCACAGGCAGAACAATCACACAGCAAACACAGCAGGACATCAGGGGATGCACACCAGGCAATCACAAGGCAAAATACACACACAGCATTGCATGCACAACAAGCAGTGTGTGCACATCAAGCATTCCAGCCACACACAGACATCAGTGGCAGAACAGCAAGCCACACAACACCATTCAGCACAGCACAAAGACAACAGCAAACCCAGGAAGTGAAGCAATAACACAGCCAACACACATACATCCAACACAACACCCAACAGATGCACAAGTCTGGGACACAAAGGTGGAAACAACTTGACCAGAGGACTGGGCAGCACACACAGTTGAACTGCATAGGAACACCCATGACTGACAAATAGCACCAGAACATCACACACTACCCATTGGGGAAATGCCCTGAGTGACACATTGACCCTGGCCAAAGAACTGCACCACAAAGCACAGTGTCACAAATGAAGTCAAGGGGAGGTACACACACATATAAACCAAGGGGACAGCTGACACCAAAGTGAAGAGTACTGCATGTCAGTAGGGGACATGGCAGGAATGTACCATACACAAAGAGTGGGAGTGCAGACCCACAATGGGTAGGCAGCTGAAGCACAGATAGGGGATGGAATGAAAAAACACACAACATGCCACACTGGAGGCAAGAAGGCACCATGGGACAGCAATGCATGAGAAAACACAACCACAATGGCAGTGTGGAACAGCAGGTCTGCACAGTCTCCACAAACAGCAACAAGACACATGGATGTGCAACAAAACACAAAACTGACTTGCCAGTAACACGCTCTGCATACTCACAAGTGACAAAAACATCAAGTAGGAGTCAGACAGAACTGCAAGGACACACCAACACACTGCACAGTGCACAACATACAACTCACCCATGGGCATACAACCACATCCACAGAGATGAACAATCAAGACAACAGGCACACAAATCCTGGGTGACACATGTGTGTAGTTGACAGTGCAGAGGCATGTACACATCAACACTCCCCACAAACACACCCCCTTCACACTGCACACTACCTGGCCATTCAAGAGCACAATTGGAAAGTAAGCCATGGGACTAGGATGACTGGCCATCACAAGATGACCACACACATACACCACTGGGCACACATAAAGGAAGAACACACATACATGATGACCCTGGCCAGGCTGCCTGCAATACTGTGTGTAGAAACCCACTCTGTGCTGGCAGTGCCCCCCGGTGTACAATATAGCCAACATGAACAAATTAAGTAAATGTCTACTGCTATCCATTGTAAATTGACACCATTGCCCACACAAGTATCTGAGTTAAGAAGAACTGAAGACCCTGTCACCCCTGAAAAAAAGAGAGTAAGTGAGCCCAAACATTGACTATGTTGAAGTGGCACACAGACCATGTGCCACAGTAAACTATTTACACACAGAAAAAGAACTTTATTCAGTAAGGACACTGATAAAATAGACAACAGGAGCAACTGTCTTTATTCACATGTTGCACAGATAGGTACCATGAGAAGAGCAAGGCACACAATGCAGAGCATGTACATGAGAAGCTGCACAGGCAGGGGGCACACAGCAGTGAACGACAAGGCCAGTTGGCAGGACAAAGTGCAGAGTGAGTCCATGAGAAGCTCCACAGGCAGGGGGCACACAGCAGTGAATGATAAGGCCAGTGGGCAGTACAAAGTGCAGAGTGAGTCCATGAGAAGCTGCACAAGCAGGGGGCACACAGCAGTGAACGACAAGACCAGTGGGCAGGACAAATTGCAGAGTGAGTCTATGAGAAGCTGCACAGGCAGGGGGCACACAGCAGTGAATGATAAGGCCAGTGGGCAGGACAGAGTGCAGAGTGAGTTCATGAGAAGCTGCACAGGCAAGGGGCACACAGCAGTGAACGACAAGGCCAGTGGGCAGGACAAAGTGCAGAGTGAGTCCATGAGAAGCTGCACAGGCAGGGGGCACACAGCAGTGAACGACAAGGGCAGTGGGCAGGACAAAGTGCAGAGGAGTCCATGAGAAGCTGCACAGGGAATGTGTGCGACTGTACCATTCCATGGTCAGCAACACAGTCAGGGAGCAACAATGTGCAGTACAGGCCCACATGTGTGAGAGACAGGTGTGTGAGTGTGACTACCACTCAGACTTGGCTGTCAGGCGGACTGGGAGCTGGCTGTGTCTCGGGTACTGTCGGGGCACTTGACGGAGGAGAGAGCGGACCAGCTGAGGTAGAGCTATCAGTGGCTTGGCAAGCCGGAGGGCTCCTAGGACCAGGTGGTGTAGTGGCACGTGAAGGTGGAGTCATGCAGACAGGAGACACGGTGTGGCTGGGAGATTGTGGAGGGGTGCTCTTCCACTTCTTGGGGATCCTAAATGGCTTGCCTGACTTTGTATCAATAGGAAGTGGTGTGGGCACAACAGGCACACTCACCACCACAGCTGCAGCAGGTGCAGGCACTGGCATCCCCTCTGGTGATGGGCAGGACCCAGCGGAACGCTTTGCCTGGCTTCACCTCTGCCCCTTCCCCTGTTTACTAGGTGTTACCCCTACAGTGCCCTCCGACCCCTGCTTCACTGGGCTTGGAATGGGAGTCGAAGTGGTTGGTGATTCTGCCTTGGAGCCCTTCCTAGGTGTACCCTTGGCATGCCCCACCTCCTTGGTGGGCACAGACACTGTATGATTATCTTTGCGCGATGCTTTAGGGGCAGGAGAGTCCTTAGATGGGGATGTCACTGAGGCATGTGTGCCTGAGGTCTGCTGCTTTGCCTTTTGTCCACTGGTGTCGCCTGACAGGCTTTTCTCCCTGCGCTCTGGGGTGGCTTTGGGCTTCTGTGGGGATGGTGTCTGCGCCCGGGACCACTTGGGTTGCTGCTGCTGTGTGCTTCTTGTGATGTATCATGCCTTTGATGTATGTGGACTGTGGTCACTATCGTCAGACGTGGCCAGTGGCAAGGGGGTGGACAAAGGGACCGGAGCTGGACTGTGAGTATGTGCCTGTTGCAGGGTAGATGTCACTGTTGATAACAAAGCCTGGACTGTCCAGTGCAGCCCACCAACATCTGAATGTATGCCCTTCATGAAAGCAACCACCTGGGCCAATTTCTTGTCGTGGTCAAGGCATTGAGGAGAGCTGTCTGGCCTACACACAGCTAGCGCAAAAGGTCCACAGACTCAGCAGGGGGGACAGGGGCAGCGGTGCCAGGGTTGAAGGACACTCTTCCCCTCTTACTGAGGTGGACACCAGAGGAAGCGGCTGGGAGGGTGGGCACTGGCCACTGTGTGGTGGAAGATGATGCAGAGTCCCCATTCTCTGTGCCCTCCAACATGGATGCATCCCCACTGGCATCGGATGATGTGATGCTTTGCATCTCAGGCTGGGATTCCTCAAGCAGACTCCTGTCCCCCTTGGAGGTGCTGGTGACATCTGTGTCACTGTGCTCCTGTACAGCTGTTGTGCTAGTTTCACCCCCACTGGTGTCCATCTCCTGTCCCTCAGTGACCACAGATGATGCTGCATGAGAGAGAGAGATGCAGGGTCAGGTCAGTGACAGCAACAGCAACAGAACAAACATATGCAAGCAATGCATTACAAAAGATCACCAAATCTACATGTTGCACACCATCCTGTGCAATCACATCGTGCCAACTCACTATATTGACTCAATCAGTGCGTGGAAACTGGAAACTCAGGCATGAGTGAGCCATGTGATGACCACACAGCACAACACCCTGCTTGTGGCTCTGTTCAAACAGACACACAACTAGCTCTGAGCACACCTAGGGACATGATGGGGGCACAGTACTTGTTGCCAATGACAGATCTGGATGAAACAGGAGGGGACAACACAGACCCAGACTACAACATGGCAGTCCACAATGGACATTAGCCCATGCCACCCACCATGTCGTACCTTGGGGACAACAGAATGGTGCACATTGCTGTCAGATGTGTAGGCCTCTCCAATCTGGGTGCATGCAATGGATGCATTGATGAACGCACAGTCAGATCGGGCACACTACTGTTCCCTCCCATGGGATTCCCAAGACTACCCCAATGCAGAAGAAACCTGAAGAGCACATCTCAGAATGTAATCTGAAGGCACAGCATCCAAATCACCTTTGTAAGTACAGGTAGGGCAAATGCATGCCACCGGCACCCAGGCCAGCAGCCACTTACATGCCACAGCATCACACTACCAACATCACCGCCAAAATGCGCCCCATTAGTGGTGTCATGCTGCGCCGTCCCAAACGCCCAGTGTGAGGAATCAGCCCCAAGGTCATCTCCGCCACATTCTTTGCCAGCCGGCTGATGTCGTCCCATCTCTTGAGGCACTGGGTGTGCCGTCGGTTTGAGACCCCCAGAGCTTGCACCTTTGCTGCAATGGCCCTCCACATGGCCTTACGCTGGTGTACCTTGAGTTGCAGGCATGGGAGACAAGAGGGGGAATGATCAGTGACACAGTGTCATGTACCAACATCTATCAGTATAGCAGCAAGATATAAAATTATCACATATCCAACGATAGGTCAATCAGAGACTATAGTACAGCTCACATGTTACACCTGCATGAGAAAAGCTGATGTTAAAGCATGAAGGTGTGAGGGGGAACACAGTCCCTGCACATCTCACGCACATGCAAGAAGCCAGCACCGAAACACCTATGTAGCCTGCCCACATCTCCAGTCCATTGTTGGCTTGAGCAACACATACATCACATGTCAACCTGTATTTGGGGGTGGACTCACTGTGTCCAAGACTGCACAGCCATCAATGTCCCTGCCCTGTGAATAGATGAATGTGTCATGGTGGTCACATTGAGGAACATGATCTCAAAAATACAAAATGCCATTCACAAGGGCAATTTTGTGCAAACTACAGTGCTGAGATGGCCCATAGCTGGAGTGCAATGTGTAAAGACTGATGTCATACTCTGTAAGTTAAGTGAGGTGTCCTTGTCTTTGTAGGCGCAGACTGTGCAGGCCAGCTGGGCTCACACTGAGATGGACTACAGGGGCACACACAGCCATCCAGACAAGCAATCACTGTCCTGACTACAGCATAAACAAACTTCTGTGTCACTGTATGGCTGACAACAGAACACAGGTCACTCATACATACATGTGCAAGGAGGCAAACCTGTGGCATTGGGTACACACACCCTCCCCCTGGAGACAGCATGTCAGGCACTGCATGACACTACCTCACACTCCCAGGCACATACTGCATCAGTCCAACTACATGTGTGGCCCCTCTGCCTTACCCCACCACTGTCGAAGACTTACCACGACATTTGGGACACCATATAGACTTGGGTACTGTAGGAAGCACCTCGTCCACCGGGACCTCCAGCTTCTTGCTTGTGAAGGGACTGGCACGGATCTTCTCTGTCCTTGCCATCACTGTGGACATGAGACAACAGCGGTGGAATTGGGGGGTGAGGGGTCTCAGGCAGCAGTCCCTGGTGGCAACAGCAGGTGAGGGGTCTCAGGCAGCAGTCCCTGGAGGCAGCAGCAGGTGAGGGGTCTCAGGCAGCAGTCCCTGGAGGCAGCAGCAGGTGAGGGGTCTCAGGCGGCAGTCCCTGGAGGCAGCAGCAGGTGAGGGGTCTCTGGCAGCAGGCTCTGGGAGAAGCAGCAGGTGAGGGGTCTCAGGCAGCAGGCTCTAAGAGCAGCAGCAGGTGAGGGGTCTCAGGCAGCAGACTTTGGGAGCAGGTGAGGGGTCTCATACAGCAGGCTCTGGGAGCAGCAGTAGGTGAGGGGTCTCAGGCAGCAATCCCTGGAGGCAGCAGCAGGTGAGGGGTCTCTGGCAGGAGACTCTGGGGGCAGCAGCAGGTGATGGGTCTCAGGCAACAGGCTCTGGGAGCAGTGGAAATGTGAGGCTCACTCCCACACACATATAGCCCCAGGGGTCGTTTCAAAGGTGCCAAGCTGCAGCAATTGGTGGTCCTGGTCTGCCTCTTTCAAATGCATCCAATGACTGCCTCCGCGGTGGTGGAACACGCCTACCGCAATCTTCAAAATTGCATCATGCCACCGCTATCGAGCTTTGCATTGGCTCTAGGGTAAGCTCCATGGCGGTAACACACCGCAGGGGCCCGGTGTGCGCTACCGCAATTTTAGCGTGAAGCATGCCAACAGCCATTTCCACATGTCTCCATGCCTATCAGTACCGCACTTGTGTGAATGGGGGTGCTGGTGACACACCACCGGGGCTAGGCGTCAGCTTCCACGATTTGGGTGCCATACATTGACACAAGGCTCCGCCATTCAGGCGGCGGAGCATGCCAACCGCCATTTCCACATGTCTCCATGCCTATCAGTACCGCACTTGTGTGAATGGGGGTGCTGGTGACACACCGCCGGGGCCAGACGGTAGCTTCCGTGAATTGGGTGCCGTACTTTGACATGAGGCTCTGCCATTCAGGCGGCGGAGCATGCCAACTGCCATTTTCACATGTCTTCATGCCTATCAGTACAGCACTTGTGTGAATGGGGGTGCTGGTGAGACACCGCCTGGGCCAGGCGGTAGCTACCGTGATTTGGGTGCCACACAATTGCAATGGCCATCTATCAAACATCAATAGGGCACAGTGCCAACATGGTCATCGTGCACATGATGCCAATGTTCCATTTCCTCCACTGATGGCTACACATGCCATATTTGTGTGTTTGTTTCGTAGATTGGCCCGTACCCACTCACATGCCACTTATGGATTTGATGTTGGTGTAGGCAGGACAGTGTTGTTCTGGACTCTACGATGTGTACACATGTCAATGTGTTGAGGTGCACTGACAATCACAGCGATGCTCGTCTCAATGAATGATGAACTGTGTTGCATTGCCTCTCATGTCTGCTCATGCACACATTCGTCATTCCAGCGCCAACTGTGGTCATTGTGTGGTGGATGTGTGCCAGGTTGTAATGACGCATTGAGGTGTGACAGGTACAGCAGCTAGGTATGAGACAGTGGGTTTGATTAGTTACACATATGCTGGATGCTATACTCCCAGGTGTGCCCATGTGAAATGTGGCCATATCCCTATGTGCATTCACATTGATCAAAGGGGTGTTTGAGGTACTTGTCTTGTGTAAGTTGACAGGTGTGGCCTTTGTGTAGATTAAGGTGTCCCTACATGTGAGCTGGTCTGTTAGTCAGTCATTGTTGTCGTTGTGTCATCCAGAACGTGATATGCTGTGCACATCTCATGATGTATTGACATGTGTTCACTATCATCTCAAATAGGAGGAGGCCAAATTTGATTCGTCACTTGACGGTGCTGGAGGACATGAAGGGTGTTGTGATCATACGGAAATGCCGTCTGGACTAAAACTAAGGTTGATAAAGCTGGCCGTTGGGCTATTGCTCAAGTGCTCTGGGATAACAATATTTTTACTTTCTGTGTATTTTATGGGCCGAATATTGATGACCCGTCTACTATAGACAGGTTAAATATTGAACTATTGGACAGCAGTGGGGAACTTATTATAATGGGGGACTTCAACCTTATTATGGATTACAATATTGATACTACTCGACAACGAGCATTTCAGAGGATGCGTCGCTCACGAGCTGCACTTATCGAACTCGGACGTATCCACAATTTAAAAGATGTCTGGCGAACAATATACCCCTCTACTGCCGGCTTTACATACTACTCTGCCCCCCACCAACTTTGCTCAAGAATTGATATGGTCTGGGCATCAGATAATATCATAAAGAACAGCTCCATCGAGTTGTGTCCAAGAGTTGCCTCGGATCACAATCCAATTATATTATCATTTAGTCTACCACGGACCAACCGGAAACTTAGGACATTTACATTTCCCAGACATTTGCTATCTAACACTGATTATATAACACAACTCAAAGCACACTTACGTGAATTTACTGCTATAAATATTAATTCTGCTTCTCCAAGCATAGTTTGGGATACGGTTAAAGCCAGCATCCGTGGGTTCACACAACAGTTTGTTTTCAATCAAAACTCCCTATATAGACGTGGTTGGGCGGTTTTGAGTAACACCATAACTATGCTTGAAAAACAGCTGTCACAGGCTTTGATACAGGGCGTGCCAAACTTATCTGACATATGTCAAAAGCTAGCTTCATCTAAGCTCAATATTAAAACTAGACTTATGGAGAAAAATGTAAACAGTTTACAAAAATTCCATATATCTCAATATGAAAGTGGGGATAAGGTTGGCAAAATTTTAGCATATAAAATTGCCGATGATAAATCTAAAACATTTATAAAAGAAATTAAGGGCCCAAACAATTTGGTTTACACTCAACCCGAACAGATTCTCCAGCAATTCGTTGCATTTTATAGTACATTATATACTCCAGAGGAGCAACCTGAGTTGAATAAGATTCAAGATTATTTAGACACCAATACAACTAAAGGCAAACAGATTGAAAATATGGATTTGCTCTCTGAAAATATTACTGAGCAAGAGATCAGAAAAGCAATCGCTTCACTACCCTTAGGTAAAGCTGCTGGAGAGGATACAATCCCATTAGACATCTACCAAAAATGCTCGGAGGAAATTCTGCCATTACTTACTGATGTGATTAGTAATGTTGGGATAAATGGGGAGGCTCCCAAATCCTGGAATACAACCAGGATGGTCTTTTTTCTAAAAAAGGGCAAACCGGCGGATCAATGTGGGTCCTATCGACCCATTTCACTAATCAATACAGATGCTAAAATTTTCGCCAAGGTACTTGCTTCCCGACTAGCTCCACTTATCCCTCATCTGGTGTCCCCTCACCAACATGGTTTTGTCATGGGAAGAGATACTACCGCCCATATTAATATGGCCATTACTGCATTCGACGTTGCCAGGCTTGGACCCACCCCACTCGGTATGATTCTCTTGGAAGCTGAAAAAGCCTTCGACCGAGTGGGGTGGGAATTTCTCTGGTCAACAATGATCACTATGGGTTTCCATGGTCAATTCCTCAAATGGCTTCAGGCTCTATATGATCGCCCTACAGCCAGGCTCTACTATGATGGGCTAACCTCTGCCAGCTTTTTAATTTCTCGCGGCACTCGGCAAGGGTGTCCATTATCACCCTTGCTTTTTGCATTATCGCTCGAACCTTTTCTTGTCGCACTACAAGCAAATCCTAATATTACTCCTTTTATACACGGTCAGAAACAACTAAAAATAACGGCGTATGCCGATGATATCGTGGTTTATTCAACCAATATACCGTCAGCTATACTGGGAATTACTGAGGAGGCTAACAAATTTGGGTTAGTCTCCGGTTATAAACTCAACTCACATAAAACTCAAGTTATTCTGAACTTCAAACCAACGACTCAAATAGTAGGGACTTGCAGAACAGCCACTTACCTTGGTATTAAAATTTCTTCAGATACTAATGAGATAATTAAACTCAATTATGAGACTCTTTTTAAAGAAACTGCTACAACTCTTAAAAAATGGCACAAGGTCCCCTTAAGCATGGTTGGTAGGATCAATTTAATCAAAATGAACATACTACCTAAATTCTTATATCTATTTAGGTCCATACCTCTTCTCGTCAATAACGCATACTTTAAACGGCTCGATGGGATCTTTAGCAGTTACATCTGGGGATACAAGAAGGCTCGCAGGTCAATTAATCTTCTTAAACTACCTCTTAATCAAGGTGGCTTGACCTTCCCCGACTTTAGAGTATACTATTTTTCTGCTTTCCTGAGTCGTCTCCGTGGCCTGTTTGTCCGCAACACACAAGCGCTGTATTGTTATCAATTCGCCCTAGGCGAGGACTCCAATATGTTTCTAGCCAAAACTAATGACCCAAACTATTTTAAACGGGTAAAATTTAAGACGATTAGAGACACTGTTAAAATTTGGCAACTTATTTTAGCCAAATGCAATACGTCTTTGTTCCATCCTCAACTGCCTTTATGGGGTAACCCCGGTCTTCCGGACATATTTCATGATGGTATATTTTACAAGTGGAAAGATGCCGGAATTGAAACACTTGGAGATCTCTACGGTAATGATGGATTATTGGCCTTTGAGACACTAAGAATAATCTTCAAACTACCCTCAGCCGCACAGTTTAAATATATTCAGATTCATGATTACTTAATACGTAAAATAAAGCTACTTAAAATTGAAGATTCAGATATATGGAATTGCTTCTATCCTGCTAAGGTTAGATCACTCATTAGTTTAGGCTATAAAGTTTTTACCTCGCTTAAACTGGACGACTGTGGGAATATTGCGGACAAATGGAGTTCCCGTTTGGGTTTGAATATCTGAGCTAATCAGATATCATCTTCGCTAAGTAGCTTTAATCGCTCGGTCCAGTCTTCCAGCTTACGCTTACAACAATATAAAACGATATTTCAGCTATAATATACTCCGGAAAAAATCTCAAAATGGTCTAGTAATAGTTCTAGTAGTGAACGGACAAGGTGCCCCAAATGCGACCTGCTAGCCGCCAATCTTGAACACATGATGTTCACGTGTCCCCGACTTACTGAATTTTGGTCTAAAGTTAGCCAGGGTATCACGCAGATTTTGACACAACCAATTACAATTAGCTTGGCTAATGTATTGCTCGGCATCCCCCTGCTGAATCATTCATCTTTAGCCTCACAAACTGATCTTATTAATATTTTGATTGGTTGTGCCAGACTCACTATTGCTAGGACTTGGATCTCATGTAACCCTCCACACGTGATGGAGTGGTGGCTTCTTGTCAAAGAAATCCACACTATGGAAACTTCTCTAGCTAAGATCAGAGGTCACAAATTTCTTCAAAAAACTAATAGAATTTGGGGCGCCTCAACTCTAAGTAAAGATTGATGAACACATCATTTTTTTTTTTTTTTTTTTTTTTTTTGTCACTGAGCTGATTTGGACAAAGCTGATATGATTGCTGATCTGTATTTACATGCCCTTCTCTGATTTGTCTGTTTGATTCGATCTATTTGTTTAATTGTCTGTAACTCTAATTATTATATGTTGTCCCGGTCTCCTGTCCTGATCTCAATAAAATTATCAAAAAAAAAAAAAAAAAAAAAAGGAAATGCCGTCTGGACAGAGCCACCCTGAAAACCCTTTGTGATCTGTTGGAGCCCCACCTGCAGCCTCGCCGAACATATCCAACAGCTTTCACCCCTACTCATAAGGTGATGGTGGCCCTGCATTTTTTTGCCACTGGATCGTTCCAAGAGACAGTGGCCAGCGCTGGTGGGATGTCACAACCAATGTTCAGCATGGTGCTGCGTGATGTACTGTCCGCCATGATGATATACAAGGACAGATCCATCCATTTCCCCAGGGGTGCTGAATTTTCAGCTGTGAAGGGAGACTTCTATCCCCTTGGACACATCCCCAATGTTGTTGGTGCCATTTGTTGCACCCATGTCAGGCTTGTGCCACCACAGGCAAGTGAGCACATTTACCGCAATTGCAAGCATTACCACTCCATAAATGGGCAGGTGGTGTGCCTGGCAGATATGAACATCTCCCACGTGTGTGCCAAATTCCCAGGCTGGGCCCATGACTCCTACATCCTGTGGAACAGCATTGTGCCCCAGCTGATGGCTAATCTGCTTCCCGAGCGTGCATGGATTGTGGGTGAGTATGCCTAGTCATGTGGCATGCTGGGTGTGTGACCTGCTGCCCTCATTGCAATGTCTATTTGTGTTTGTCATACCTAGGTGACTATGCATATCCCAACCGTCCCTGGTTGCTGAGCCCACTGAGGAATCCCAAGACCCCGGCTGAAGTCCGCTACAATGAGGCCCATGGGAGGACACGTCGTGTGGTGGAGTGTACTTTTGGTCTGCTCAAGTCACATTTTTTCTGCCTGGACAAGACCGGAGTTGAATTGGCATGCTCACCCGGGAAGGTGTGTCAGATTGTAGTGGCATGCTGCATGCTCCACAACCTAGCCCTTCGCAAGGAGATTCCCCTGCTCCTGGATGATGGTGAGGACCCAAGGCCCCAGCCTGCAAACCAACCCATGTCCAGTGATGAGGACAGTGGAGAGGAGGAAGGTGTTGAGCTATGTGAACAGCTCATCACACGCTACTTCACTTGAAGGTGGGTGACAATGTGCAACATACCCATTGTCTGCTGATATTGCTGTTGTCGTGAAGGGGCATGTGAGAAGTGTAACAGCAGCCAGTTGTAGACTCAGCGGTGTTTGGCAATGTTTCTGGGACAGGTCATTTGGGAACATCAACAGGATGTGTATGTTGACACTTGTTGCCCATTGTGACATGTGCATGTTGGGTTATCCTGATGGTAGGAGTTGTGTGATGTCTGTGATGCCACACCCAGACCAGTGAAAGTAGTTCTGTTGCGTTTCCCTAGGTGCCTACAACTTCTCCTTGCCTACATACAGCCCATGCTCCTGGTACATTGTGATCATTATGAAGACTGTACATCCTGCAATAAAGACGGAACAGACACAACAACATGTGTGTAAGGATATTTTATTTGCAATGGTGAGATGCGACGGGGGTGTACATTTCCACTGTGGGGGCGTGGAGCAGTGAGTTGACAGTTGTGGTAAATGAGATAATCGAGTAGTCAGCACATTGAAGTGATGACCCAGTCCAATAGACAGATGCCATTCATAAGGCAGTGTGGGGAAGGACATTCCAAAAAGTCAATGCAGTGGTGGAGAAGGTTGCCATCATGGCTGTTTCTGTGACTGGCGTCTGGCAGGTGCTTTGCCTCCAGATTCTCCCAGGGCATTCTTAGGACGGCCCCTTCGTCGTTCGGCAGGGGGGGCCCTGCTGCAGGGACAGTGGGGTCTGAGGACTCATCCCTCTCTGTGGGCGCAGGGAAGGATGGTGAACTGTAATCCTGCGGCACACCAGAGGGAGGTGGAGGTGTTGTTTGTGACGCAGGCCTGTCCCTCAGTACCACCACTTGCTGGCCCAAGAGTTCCACAATTTGTCCCATGCGGGTGTCGATGGACCTCATCAGCAGGATGAGCTTGTGTAACAGTTCATCCGACCGGCTCGTTCGTCCCTGGGCCTGTACGTATGCACCAAGGACTCTGGTGATGTGTTCCAGGGATTGGGTCCCAGCCTCCTGGCCCTGTCCCTCCCACCTGCCCTGCTGCCACGGACCTGTTGCCTCACCACTGTGGGCATCCGCATCCTCTCCCTGCCCTCCTCCGTCGGTGGTGTGTGCTGGTCATCCTCTGGGACAGGGAGGGTGTTGCAGGCAGCATTGGTGGTGGTGGTGGCGGTGGCCACACAAGCCGTGACAGCAGTGGTCTGCAGTGAAGTGGTTGTTGGCACAGATGTGGTGGGGGGGCGATGGGGTCCTGTGACCTGCTGCTCCCTGGCACACCAGATGGGCCAGCTCCGAGCTCATCGTCGATGGAATCCTGGGAGTCAACATCCGAGAGTCCATGTACCGGGGGGGCGGGAAACTGGCTCTGCAGGTTGCTGGTGTTGTCCTCTGCAGTGAGTTCTTGGTCACCTGTGGGTCAGATGGGAATTGGTCATTGTAGTGCACCCAGCAAGCTTTGTGTTAGTTGTGTGTCATTCACTTTTTGTACACTGCACAATTGACAGACCATCACATTGTTTACTATGTGCACTACTGTGCTTCCTGACATGATGCAGTGGTACAGGCATTACTTGTCTATGGTGTGAGGTGTCAAGGCATACCCTGCAACCCGTGCACAATTAATGATTACAGGGACCTGTTGCCATCTACGGCCTGGCACAGCATGTTTTTAATTGAGGACTCATTGTTGCTTTGTGTGACCTGGCAGGCGTCACATCTGGCCATGGACTGGCCATTGTCATCTCCTGCATACCTTTGTCCTGTCATGCGCATATCTTGATTTGTACCACCACACATGTTTTCGTATTTTTCAAATGGTCCTTGTTGCACTTGCCCCATGGCGATGCACATGTAAATATTTGTGCTGTGCATGATTGTGCCCTGACTTTCTCCTACTTGTGCATTGGTATGTCACACTTTGGTAGCTGTGACAGTTTCCTTAGCTTACCTGTGTGCACACTGTGCTTGACAATGGGATAGGTGTGCCTCTTTGTGTAATGAGAGGGCTAGTGTTGTCAAATGGCACCTTTTCATTTGTGACGAAGGGGTGAGTGCACGTACTGGCGGCTTAACTGTAATGTGCCCACATTTGTGTTTGTGATGTCACATGTGTGTGTGCGTGATGGCGGGTTACATCCTGCTCAGTGGGGTCAAAGGACAGATTCATATGGTTACCTACCTGTAAGTTTGTTTGGTGTACTGCAGTGGCTTCCAACTGCTTCTGGGTGGGGTGGGGGAGTGCTCCGTCCTGCTCAGGTATGGGACAGGGGGAATGGTGGGAGAAGTGGTACATGCCTCCCACCCCCAGACACCCTCACTGTGAAGATGGCTACCTACCTGTAAGTTTGATGAGGGTAATGTAATGGATGACACTTGCTTCTGGGTGTGGGGAAGGTGGGCTCCATCCTGCTGAGGTGTGGGCCAGGGGGCATGGTGGGAGTTGTAGTGCTGGCCTTCCACCCACAAACACCCTCATTGTGAAGATGGCTACCTACCTGTAAGTTTGTTTGGTGTGCTGCAATGGCTTCCAACTGCTTCTGGGTGGGGTGGGGGGAGGGCTCCATCCTGCAGAGGTGTGGGCCAGGAGGCATGGTGGGAGTGGTAGTGTAGGCCTCCCACCCCCAAACACCCTCCCAGGGAAGATATTTGCCCACCTGTAAGTTTGATGAGGGTATTGTAATGGCTGACACATTCTTCTGGGTGAGGTGGGTGGAAAAGCTCCATCTTGCAGATGCTGTGGGACAAGGGGGCCTGGTCGGAGTTGTAGTGCTGTCTGCCTGTACACATGCCCCCATGGTAATGTTGGTAGCTATGTTTGGGGAGAATGGGAGTGGGTGAATGTTAGATCTGTGAGACATGTTTTTGTGAGTGTGTGGTACAGATGGATAGGATTTGTCCTAGGTGGTGTAGCTTTGTAGTTGTGCGAGACAGTACATAAAAGAGTGGTGGTAGTGATTTGTTTGTACTTACCAGCCTACACTCCCCCGGCTACTCCTGTGAGACTCTCTGGATGCAGTATGGCAAGCACCTTCTCCTCCCATGGTATGAATGGTTTTTGTGGAATGGGAGGGCCAACGCCAGTCCTCTGAGCCAGCTCACGGTTCTTGCGCCTCCTCTACTTGACAACCCTCTTCAGATCATGCCACCGCTTCATGATCTCCTTTTTGGATCTTGGGGTGGTCCCTACTGCATTGACCCTTTGGACTATCCTCACCCACATTTGTGTCCTTGTGGCTAATGGTGTCTGTTGGACCAGGCTACCAAAAAGCTGTGGTTCCACTCTGACTATCTCATCTACCATGACTGTCAACTCACTCTCTGTGAATTTGGGCATTTTCTGTGTGGCCATGGTGTGTGGTGTGCAATGTGGTTGAGGGTGCAGGAGTGTGAGTGGTGGGTGTGGTTGTGATGTGTATGGTGTGTGTTGTGCAGGGGGGCTAGTTGTGCAGCTGTGGAAGTGGTGGTGGTGCTGTGTGTGGTATGGCTAGTGATGTTGTGTTCTTTGCCTCTCCTTTCAGCTGGGGGGGGTGCCCCTTCTCTCATGGAGTATTGCAAAGGGATGTGGTCAGGGAAGGGACTGTTTTTATACTCAGCTATGTGGGTGTGTCCAATTGGGGTATTGCTGTCAGGTGTGTTGTCCTGGGATTTTTATATTTCTCTTTTGCCATGTGGTTGTTTTAGTGGAGTGTGTTTTGTGTATTTGGGGGCCATGGCTAGTTTGCTGTGTTTACTTTTAGGACTTCATCTGCCATATTTGTCACGGTGCGTCCGCCGTGGTGGCTGTGCTGCAGCTCTTCCGCTGGCTCTCCCATTCATTCCATTGGGTGACCACGGCGGTCGGAGACAGCGGTACGTACCGCGGGACCGTTAGGGATATCCTAATTTACCGTGCCGTGTCTCCGCTATACTTGCGGCGGGTTGGTGTTTTTCCACTGCAGATCTGACAGCCGCGGACGGATTTTGGCCATCTCCGCCCACTACGGGCGGTTTTTCTTGTCCCCGTTCCGCCGCGGTCTGTGTTTTTTGGTGGTTGATCATAATTTGACCGCCGGTTTTGCGACGGTGCCGGTGGGCAGTTGTTTTCCGCTTCCATGGCGGTCAGGGTGCTTTTCTGCCCGCCATCCTAATACACCCCCTAGTGTCCCTATGAGATAGTGATGTAAATGTTTGTATTGGAACTTAAATATTTAAGATTTGTAATTTAATAGTATATAATGAAAAGCTAAATATGTTGATTAGTTTTTTTAAATTCCAGACATCTACTTGGACATAAAATCAGACAGTTATAGTGGCGAAAAAAAACAGAAAGAAGAAAGAGACAGAGGAAAGGATACTATTTACTTACAACAGAGAAACAAAAGGGACAGAATGTGGACAATGGGATTAAAAAGAAAAGAGCTGCAGGTAAGAAAACTAAGACGTTTTTAAAAATAGTATGTGGAAAACTGCAAAGGTAACAAAAGCAAATAAATAAGAGTGTGATTTCAAATCAGCTAAGGAAGGTTAAAAAGTAAATGAAATTAAGAACAATAAATCATATAACAAATCAGGTAGTTAATAAGAAGACAAAGGCAGTTTAAGGAAATACGAATTAGAATGTTTTGATGCACAATAAAAGGAAAAGCGAAGCAGTCTAACAAAAATAATGTGTTGAGGCTATATTTGATAAGGCTCTTGCCCTGAAAAGGCAGCTATTTATTTTGATTCTGAGCAAAATGAGAATACTGGATAAAAGAATGATGTCTATGAAGAGAAGAACAAAAACTTAAAAGTAGAACCCCCTTTGGGCAGCTTAATAATTCAACCCTCATACATACAAACCAAGTATCAACCAATATCTTCAAAAACAAATATAAACAAAGCGATGTATGGATATACACACAATGCCGGGTAATTTTCTCTAGAAAATTTTATATGTATTCATTAAAATCACAACGCATAGCAATTCATTATTAAAATATACAATTTCAATGTTTTAAAGAGCATAAAAACATTCACTACATGCAAAATTTAAACAATCACAAAGAAGAAAATATAACATCATTATTAAACCCTCATTAAACAGAAAACATAGCAGGAGAATACATTAGGCAATTCATCATGTCATTAGAAAGACACCAGTCTGTAGCCAATCATTTGTTGAGCCGGAGTGTTTTTAGATTCAGTTCTCATGTTCTCACAAATGTCCCAAAGATCTAGTGTATCAAATTGTAATACATTAGATGTTTTGGACATTTGGTTTGTATGTATGAGAGTTGAATTTTTAAACTGCTCAAAGGGGGTTCCACTTTTTGACTTTTTGGTCTTATTGGTGCCCTACCCCTTTGTTACAAAAGGGACCCTCTCCTTTGTTGTGAGATATGAAGAGAACAAGCCAACAAAAGACATGTAAATAAAAATATATTTTGTACAATTTCCAGTGGTGAATGAAAGCATACTTTCAATACTGAGCCTTTCTCTAATGAAGAAAGCTACATTCAAGGGTACACATTAGTTCATGCAGTTGAAACAACAGGTCGATTTTATGAGGTGAAGTCTGGCACTCCCATTGCAAAAGAGGAGATTGTTCCTAGGAATGTTGAAGAAGTGATAGCGGAAGAGCTACAGGGACGGCATAGACAGGCCCCTGTATACAAATGGAACTGTAGCAGTATTTGCAGTATTCGGCAGGAATCAACTGATATATTGAGAGCTTTTCTACATCAGTTTCCTTGCAAATGTCTGAAACAGAAAATCTGGATTTTTCAAGGATTAGGGCCATGCCAAGGAAGGAAGTATACTAATTTACAGGGACATTCACTAGAATGTCTATCAAAGAAAGTGCTGAAGCACGTTTTATCATTTCAGAATGTCAGCTGTTCACCACTCTACGATGCAAAATTTAGATAGGAGACTTTACTATGTGAAAACTCTTGCCTTATGTTTAGGAGAAATAAATATAGAGCTCTTTTGCATGGTACAGTAGCAGAGGTAGAAAAAGTTTGTGAAGATGCTCAGTTTTGTTTTTTGGGTCATGAAAAAGAGTCTAGGGAAAATGAGGAGTTGGTATGGGCAGGTGTAGAGGTACAGGACACAGGTATTACTATGGAGACTTTACCCAGAAGATTGCAAAGTTTAACACGTTTTTTTCAGAGAAACCAAACAGCGTTTGCATTTGTTGTCCACAAATTCACTATAACAGCCAAACTCGTAATATACCTGTATTCTCAAAAACTGAACAGGAGAAAATGGATAAGTGGCAAGAATTTGCTGTGTATTTATTTGTAGAAGAACTGTTTGATTTGTCCACACAGCAAGTTATATGAAGAATTGCTATGATATCTTAGAAGATAACAAAATGCCAACTGGAGCAGTACATAACACGTAAGAAGTACTATCAGTTCCAGGAGAACTATGAGAATGAAATGTTTATGAATCAATTCTCATACAGTTTATACATCCATTTCAGTCAATAGTTCGTATGAAAACAAAGACAGGGAACCTGTCACCAACTGAGTTACAGAAAGTCCTTAAAGGAAGAGTTGTCTACTTACGTTTAGATTATAAAGATAGAGATATGGATGAACCACTTATCATTCTAGTAAATGGTGTGCCTATCAATAATAAAATAAAAATGGGAAGAGTTAGTGGATATTAGTATAGTGAAAAAGGCAACATTATACCTGGTACAAAATAACATTTAATTTGAAAAATGTTTATGTTGACCAAGATATAATATGTGTGGTGGACGAAACATTACTTTCAAGTGGATAGATTGAAAACGTGGATCGATTCAGATCAGAAAAAATTAATGAACCCTACAGCATCCATCCAATGCATTTTGAAGAAGTTATTGGTGATGCTATTGCTCTTTCAAATGATACAAGCAAAAAGAGCTCCCATGAGTATTTGGGAGAAATGTTGAGAGACTTGCTGTTTTCCACAAATGTTTCCTACTGGAACAGGCAGCCAGTATGATGACCGCCCTGTACAAATACCAGCAGCTGAATACCACTCAACCAGAATATATTCAGAGGATCCTAGATTTTGCCAGTGGTTTCCATACATATTCTATCTTCTGTTTGAGAGTGACTTGTCTGGACTATCATATGTTGTAAACCACATACTGAAGACAGGGGTTAATCTTCAAGATCTCTCTGCAAAGGAATTTGTTGACAAAGTGCATGGAATGGATTAAAACTTAAAATGCAACTTGATTAATGTGGTGGTGGGCCAACGTGGCACCAACGAGTATTGGTATAATCGCCATGGAGAGCTGAAATGTATGTTGAGAAACCTAGGTGCACCTACTTGGTTTTTGACACTTACTTGTGTGGAATACACATGGGATGACCTGCTTGAATGTTTGAGAGAAGCAAACTCAAACATTAAGGACAGCAGCCAGAGAACATTGCTCTTTGGATCCTGCTTAAGTTTGTAGATATTTTAACCACATGATTCAAGTCAGTCTGTCTTTTGTTTGCAACAAAGCAAATCCTTCTCTTGGCGAAGTAACAGATTTCTTTTGGTGTAAAGAGTACCTTGCAAGAGATGCTCCTCATATTCACATGCTGTTATGGATAACAAATGTGCCAAACTTTAACACAGACAGTGATGAGTCAGTACTCTCTTTCATAGAACAGTATGTGAATGCGCTATCCCAAAAGACAGTGGTTGAAAAGGTCTGAGACACAAAGTTCTGCCCTTTCAAACACATAGATGTGGAAAGTACTGTCGTTGAAAATACAGATGCAAAGGAAAATTTTAACCAAGATGTCGTTTTGGACTTACAAGACCTGTTGTTTCCCATAGAGGAGTTACCAGCATTTTATCTAGGGGTGGGCGGAATTTGCGTAATCGCGTTACGCAAATCTCCGCGAAACAGTAAAAATCTCCGCAAACATGCAGAAATTCCGCGAACACGCGGAATTGCTTGTTTGCGATGCTTTTTTCCTGTTCACAGTTGCTGTTTGCGTGCTCGGGGAGAAATATCTCGCGAACACGCATTTTGAGAACGCGAACAGGAAAAAATTTCGCGAAGTCGCGGAAAGCAAAATTTTGGGCAATTTCGTGTTCTCCGCGGAACGCGAAATTACCGAAATTCCGCAAATTCCGCGAGCGGAACGGAATTTACCGCCCAGGCCTAATTTTATCTGCAGTCAGTCATACACAGACATGAAAATCACTGAAAAATGCATATAATTTGAGTAGAACAGAGGCCTCTAAGTACATTAATGAATATAACCCTGTGATTCTCAAAATGTGGAATGCAAATAAGGAAATTCAATTTGTTGCAGACAACTCCATCACTGTTGCTCATTATGTCACTTTGTATATTACAAAATCAGAGAAGACAGAGATGAAGGAGATGTGAGAGGAGATTTCAGAAAAGACCTTGACCAAGAAAATACTTTCCCATACAGAAATAGGGTCCTACAAGCTCTGTGATCGGTTGAGCTTGACCAGTTTACTCTTGAAGTCAAGGGAATTGTTTGGGTAGGTCTAGGTCTAGCAAGCACGCAAAATAGAGTGTTAAAGTATTTCCTAGAAATTCAGCACCTAGTAGAGTTCGACCTGGAAAGTACAGACATTGTGGAATCAAATATGCTGAACACATACTATCCATGGAGGAGTCCACATCCAGAAAAGATGTGCCTTTATGAAGTACTTAAATACTACAGATATAAAAGCAATGTAACAGAAAACTTAGAAGAAGGGAAATATGCAGTAGTTGGATTTGACAGTTGTTTGGTCAGATGCACAAAAGGAAGTCTAATTAAACACAGAAAACTTAGTGCAAAACTCCAGACAAAAGAGAGTTTTTCAATTTGCGATTCTACAACTCTTCAAGCCTTGGCATGCTGAATTAGAATTAGAAGCAGTATTCAGTGTTTAATTCTTTGCAAACTATTTGCAAATGTTAAATGATGAGATTAAACAGAAAAAAAACAATTGCTGCTTAGATAGCTAAGGAGAATTCACAAAGCAACCAAACGTCAGGACCACTGAGTCAAGATCCCTTTGATCAACCAATTATTGAAAATGAAGCTGCCATCGCCATGAAAGAGATAGAGACTGCAATGCAACAAGCAAGAGAAGAATTTGTTGATTTGGAACAGTTAGTTGGACAACTGAACATCAAACAGAAAGACATTTATATAGAGGTAAAAGAGGAACTAGTGCATGGATTCCTCCATAAGAAGAAATACAGTAAATGCTTATCATTTAATCCAATACTTTCATACATCAAAGGTCAAGCTGGCACCAGGAAACGTTTTTTAATTACATTTCTCACCACTTACCTACAGAGGACTACAGAATCAAATTTATCATGTGTAGTAACTGCACACAACATTAAAGGAATGTCTTTATATTGACTACTTATGCTACCTGTTGAACATGGCAATAAACTGGAATACCACAAGTTGTCCGGTGAAGCGTGTCATATAGTCTCAAGACCACTGAAGAAATGGAAACTTTTAATCATCGAGGTGGTGAGCATGGCATTAAAGTTAATGCTTTCATTCGTACACTGGAGAATGCCACAGATTTAAAACAGAGAATGATGTGCTGTTTGGAGGAAAGCATTACATTATCTTCTGTGACCTACTGCAACTTACCCCCGTCAAAGTACTCCCTGTTTTGAAGATACTTCTGTGTGATGAAACTTGGAATTCTTTGGGAAGCATTGGCAATGTCCAATACGAAGAACTACTGAAGAATATGTACAACCTCTCACGTGGAATACACAAATATTCTGTAAGACATTAGGGGCCTCATGTAGGTAGGCCAATACCGGTCGGTAACGGCTGATTTTCGGTAAATATACCGTTACTGACCGGTATTTAGGCATTTGATATGTAGGGGGATCATTTCTGTATTCGGTAATTTACAGAATCGGTAAAATTACCGAATCTGTAATTTTACCGATTCGGTAAATACCGAATACAGAAATGAGATGTAGGGGGAGTGTGTGGTGGGTGTGGGGATTTGTTATTTACCACCAACTGAAAGTTGGTGGTAAATGACGAATGTCTCAGTTAAGGCATTATTTGGCCCTTAGATGTGTGCAATGTGGCAGACACACATGCCCTCAGGGCATGTATGTGTGCCACATGTGCACACATGCAGGAATCAGGGGTGCAACAGGGTGTCAATGTGACACCCTGCCACCCTTCATTGAGCTCCCCCCATTACCGATTCGGTGTTTACCGATTCGGTAATGGTAACTGGCTTCCCATTGATTCCTATGGGCCTCCTGGCCCATAGGAATCAATGAGATACAGGTTACCATTACCGAATCGGTAAATACCGATTCTAAAATACCGACACTTACCGAATCGGTATTTTTTTACCTACATTACATTTACCGATTCATAAATACCGAATCGGTAAAATTCGGTATTTAAGAATCGGTAAATGTAATTTACCTACATATGGCCCTAGAGGAGGAGTTCTGACAAAAGAGGGAAAATGTTCCTTAGAAATTTGTTTTTTATCAAGAAACTGTTTTCCTCTAACAGCACAGGAGCACAGCTAACATACAATTCCATTGAAGAAAAGGAAATCCATAGTTTGTTTAATGCCAACACTTCAGGAGTGTTCCAATTGTAATGAAGAATTATTAAAACTGGAGAAAGAACACATTTATGAAATTACAGCAGTTGACAAAATGGAACACCAGGGGGTGACAGTACTGATAAGTGGAAAAACTACAAGCAACATTGGATTCATTAGAGGATTGAAGGATTAGAAAAGTGTTTACACATGTGCAAAAACGGTAAAGTAATTTTGGGGTGTAATGTAAATCTTGAGGAAGGATTAGTAAATGACGCAATTGGTAAAGTTATTGATTTCATGAATTTTCCAAATAGATTTGATCAGATTGATGGCGTGGAACAAATTGGCCGATGTGTTGTACGTTTTTTGCCTATAAAGGACTTATATGTGCGGTGGCAGCAGTTCCCAGTGACTCTAGCTAATGCTGTAACTAGCCACAAATCTCAAGGTTTAAGTGTAGAGGCAGCTTTTATTATTATTGGTAGTATTGTGTTTAAAGAAGGTATGTCATATGTAGCATTGTCTCGAGTTCGAACACTGTCCGGTTTGTGTTTGGTTGATTTTGATGACAGGAAAGTTAGTGCCAATGCAAGATGTGTCAGAAAGTACAATTGGTTGAGAAGTGTATATGCTCCTGATTTAGGACAGTATCCCATTTATCAAACATGGATAATCTGTCCAAAGTGGAAGTTCTCAAAAGAATCTATGGATGTTGCTGAATAGGTGGAAAAGAAGAACAAGGAAGGTGTTAAGAAAAAACTGGAGAACTAGGGATATATTTTGCGTTATCAGTCCTCAAACACTTCTGGTGTCAACTGCTAAACAAATGTTGTGCTTAATGCACTGTTTTATTTACCACATTTTATAAATGCAATTGAACAGAAACAACAGTTGATATTATGGTGTTCACTGTGTGGTTTGCTTCAACATTTACATAGTGATAGGACTGTAATACATAGTGCTTCCGACATTCAATATCCAGTAGACATCGTGGTTCAAAACTATTTACTCAAAGCACTCAACAAGACGCACAGGAATTTATAATGGCCATCCTTGGAGTTATCGAAGAAGAAGAAATAAATAAAGATGACTGATTTGGACTGAGTTACATGTGGAACCATGACTGTGAAGATTGCTCTTTTACGTCTACCACTAAAATGAATTCTGAACGATGTTTGTACTTAATACTTCCAGATTCCCAATCTGTATCTTTTGATAGATTGATCAAAAAGGCTAACCAAAATTTGACCTGCTCAAATTGTAAATTAGATGTTATGGCTACATTCATTGTATATACGAAAACATGGAACATGCCTTATATGAATGCTGCAATGATGCAGAGCAGATGGGTTTGAACTGGAAACCGAAATTACAAACAGTTTCTAGAAGAACTTATACTGATATTACAATCATCTTTCACAAAGGACTTAATATAACATCTGGACACTATACTGTATATTTAAACAGTTAAACTGGATGGATGGAATGCAATGACACCAACCTTATATTCAAACAAAAACTGCCTTTCAAGCTTCCAAATTCTTACGACTTGTTTCTTCAACCAAAGTTCTAAGTAGGATTTATGATTAAAAATTTGTTGTACGGTATAGTCCCCGTACAGCTGTGACTGATTGCCTGCTTCTGGTGCTCAGGGTGCTGCACCAAGGCTCGCTCAGCTGTGGAGGGTGCTGGCGAGCTGACGTGGTGCGGCAGCTTGGCAGGCCCAGAGTGCGGCTGCAGAGTGGAATGAGACACCTGGAGACTTTTTGGCCCTGATTGAGCCAAGAGAGGCAACAACTATTGCCCTGTCCTGGGCGACGAATAACAGCACCATTCCAATGCTTTACCAGCATCACGCAATGTTGTTCTCCCTTCCAGGACTCGGATACAGAGTGCAAACAAGGATGGGGAGGAGCTTTACCCCCAGCTGTCACGTGCCACGCACCATTAAGGTGCTGCTCCTCTCCCGCAGGCGTTGACCGTGCATCTTGGAAACTTAGTTCCTACCTGCTTATTTAGATCATTAAGAAGACTGTTTGAATCCTGGATCTTTCAGCTTGGCTGGCACATGGTTGGACCTGTAGGTAAGAGTCGATTCCTCCTTTTAACCAATTTGCGAGTTCAGCATTGAGCCTGTTGGCTTTGGCCGTCCCATTTTTAGCAGTCTCACCTTTGACTGAGGGGCACTGTGGATCTTGTGGATTCTAACAACTTAATCTCCTTTATTAGGCTAATCCGGCAATTGTTTGCATCAGCCGGTTCTGTCAGGGTATTGTTGGACTTAAGTATTTCCACAATAGGAAAATGTTGGGGGGTGGCTGGACCTAAATCTAAAGACACTTCGAACACGGTGAGCACTATGGATGCATTTCTGCAGCAAGCTGTTGGGGTACTGGATAAGGAGATCGAATTGGCTGCCAGGCAATTGTCCCATTCACCTTTACCCCGCTATCCAGAGACTGCATTCGTAGCCCCACAAGAAGGCTCCCTAGCACAGGCACAGGCACTACGTGTCAGACTGATGGACATGGTACAAGATCATGTTGTGGTTACCTCCCTTTTTACGCCAGAGGCCTCTTCACGGGATAGTGCTGAGACAGCAGTGCCTAGGGCAAGTATTGGTTTGACCCCTGGGAGTAGGACGGCAGTGGGGGGGTGCAAAGAGGAAACGCCCTTCAATGGGGGGGCCCTTGTAAACATAGAAAGAACAGTGGCTCCCAGTCAAATTTAGCAGTGCCTCAAGCAGGACCCAACTTGGATATCAATTCGTTTGACATGTTCAAAGCAGCCCTGCAGTCAGCACTGGGCATTATTTTATAATGAATATCTGTGCTGGAAAACAATTCATCTATATTGACTGCTACACTGCAAAGGGACTTTACCTCTCCCCTTATAAGCCCCCGTCCCCAAAGGCCATGGCCCCAGCCATCATCAGTAGTTCCTGTGGTAATGGCATGAGGCCTGGCGTTAGAGCCGAGACTGTAACAGAGTGGCCATGTCATGTTGTAGCTAAAGCCCGTTTTGACATGACACTACCACTATTGAACAGTAATGAACCTTTGGCCCGACAAGACATTCATAGGGGGGAGAGTTTCTTGAACCCAGAGTTCTCTCATTTTCTCTAAGCCCAGGGATCTAAAGCGGGCGGATCCTACAGCTCCTCAGACGAAGGGCAGGAAGTGTAGGAAGGCATCCTCTCAGGGGAATTGATCAATCCCCCGTATATATTCTGTTCAACTCCCACCAGAGTCTACCCTGCTCATTGTGGTGTTAGCCAATGTACCACATCTAGATCCAGGGACAAATGAAGATTTTGTCCAACTGAAGTATAAGGTGGTACACTGGCTAAATTCAAATATTGCTCTAGGGCGGAAAATGAAATCATAATGGTATGTAGGACACAGTGGGCTGGTAGTGCCAAGATAACATGGGTGGGGGACTATGTTGTCATTAATTTTAACAATTCTTTTTATGGTAAATTGAATTTTAAGTACAGTTGCGCAAACCAACTACAGGTGGTGGAATTCGGCAATTGTGGCACTCCGGCTGGTCTACTTTTATAGGCCCAGAAGTTACAAACCAGGGTACCAACAGGAGTGGCGTCAAGAGGTGGGCTCTGAGTTAAATGGGGGCATCCTCAGGAGTAAGCTTAGTAACTAGGTTCACCCCCTGAGTTCATTGGAAAGGTGTAATTGGTTCTCAGGACCTTGAGGCTCCTGTACCTCAGGGGAAGGCATGGTCCTTGGACCAGGTATTTAATGAGTGTGAAGGGTGTAAATTTCTGTCCTGGAACATTGCAGGGCTTGCGAGTAAGATCGACGACCCTGAATGGTTACTCCTTGTTAAATGCTTGATGTGATTTGCCTCAAGGAACATGGGCTGTAGAGAATAGTTACGATCTGGAAGGCTATAAAACCTTCTTTGTGCCAGCTATCCCCTCTAGGACCAGCTAAGGAGGGGCTTGTTATCTTTCTTTCAGTAGCAGGCCGTGGCATCTCTGCCATATCGCTTCTTGCCTCCTCTTCTCTGCATATGATGTTAACATCCAGCGAAAAGAGTACGTTCCTGCTGGTAAATCTTTACAGTGCGGGAATCGCACAGCTGGAAGATTGCATCATAACACGGCTGGGGTCTGTACTCCGGAACATCAATCTGAGAGGGCAGAGTTACCACTACATTTTTTTAACAGGGCATTTTAATATTTATATGTGTGGAGACAGGCAGGGAGGGGGGAAAGCTATGGGCTGCGCACAACAAGCAGGCTTGCATATGGAACATACACCTCAGGGTGCTGTACTTACTAACATTTTGCACAAATTTGATCTAGCTTCTACCATTAATAAGCTGCCTCCAGTGAAAATCGACATCACTCCCACTTTTATCAGGAGAGAGTGTGAGACAATTATTGATGTTAATTTTGTTTCTACACCTTTTCATTCCCTGATCACAGATTTTTCAGTTTCGGCGAGTGCATATAGCAACCATAATCCAATTTGTGTCTAAACAGGATGGTCTGGAGTATATAAACAAATTAAGAAGGTTTCGGGAGTCCATTTAAAAGTGGTGCAGGCTGGGAGGAGACTAAAGTGGGGGCAAATCATCCCGGAGCAGCTTCATGAGTCCCTTTTAATCCAATGTCACAGAGAGTTTGCCATCTGTCAAGATAGTGAGGCCAGAGCATGGGATATCATAAAAGCATTTGGAAACATGTCCAGTGTCACAGGGAAGTTATTATGGGCCCCGGGTGTGAGTTTTATGCGCCCAGGATCGAGATGGTTTGATTCAGAGTGTTCTCAGGCATCTAGGAAATTGAAACAGGCCTTGGGAGTGATGCCTCGAGATCAGAGAGCTGTCAAAAGCCTCCGGAGAGTCTACAAGGCTGCTCTAGTAAAACGCAAGTCTGCCCTGAAAGAGGAGGCCTGGTTAGCCCTAGTAGAGGCCAGCACATTGAGCAATAGCTCAAAGTTATGAGGCATTATTAACAGTCCCTTTTTGGGTGGAGACAGTGGCAACTTACTGGATGCCCATATCACAGAGGACGATAGGGTAAGCCATTTTGAGGGTATTTTTCAGTCTAACACCTTGTTGATAGAAGGGCAGGAAAGGGTGGAAAGCAAAGCTGAGCTTGTTTTCACAACACAAGGGGTAAGAGCAGGTATCATGGGTCTGTCTAAAAATAAGGCCCCAGGCCAAAATGGGATCCCCCAGACCTTTATATCGCACATGTGGAAACCTGGGTACCTGTACTTACAGCTGTTATTAATACATCGGTCCATGCCAGCCACCCAGACTCCTGGGCCTTATTGACTATAGTCCTGGTCTTTAAAAAGGGGGATCGGGATAGCACCCTGGATTGTTACAGGCCCATTTCCCTTTTGGATTCTGTGGTGAAGGTGGTGAGTCATATGGCACTGGATAGACTTGTATCCTGGGCAGATGAAAACAAAATTTTAGCCAAGGTTCAATATGGTTTCCGTCCAGGTCATTCCAGGGAGGAACAATGTTTAAGTCTGTACATGGTTTTGAATAAGTACACTCTGGCTCACCCCAGCTTTATCCATCTAGCCTTTATGGACCTGTCCCCAGCGTTCGAATGTATAAATAGATCAAAGCTTTGGCAGTTGATTTCCTCTATAGGCATTGACAGGGACATTGTTTTGTTTCTAAAGGACTGTCACAGAGACTCAAAAGCGGTTGTCCGTTACTCAAAGGATCTCAAAGTGGCTCGCAAGTTCGACATCAAGAGAGGGGTATGTCAGGGGTATATACTAGCCCCCTTTCTCTTTAACTTATACAATTCCCTGGAGAAGGGCCTTTTGGATACAAAAGCTGATTGCCCCATGGTGGGTCCTCATATATGCAGACTATGCTGTTCTCATGGTGAGGACAGCAAGGGGTTTACAACTCCTATTGAACTCTTTTGTTCATTTTATGGCGAACCTGGACCTGACGTTTAATCATACTAAAACGTTTGTTATGCAGGTGGGATCTCTCAAAGCTAAGCAGTTTACCTTTAAGATAGGAACCTTGTCAATACCTAAGACACAAGTGTTCTCCTATCTGGGAGTAGTGTTTGATGATTCTCTGAGTTGGGGCCCCTTTCTCACTCAGAAGGGGACCTGGTCAAAGCGACTGCAGCTGTTTTTAACTTTGCTTCCAGAGGCCGAGAAAACCAATAGGGACCCTTTTGATGATTTATAGAGCGAAATGCATTTCCAAGGCCTGTTATGGGAGAGAGCTATGGGGTCACATTGGTTTGGAGGCTTTGCAAATTGATGAAAACACTTTCTTGAGACGGGTTCTCTCTGTACCGCAAAGTACCTTGTCCTGTGCTGTGCATGAAGAGCTGGGGATGGCCTTTCTCTTAGATGAATTGGCTTTCCGTCCATTAGCATTGTGGTTCAAGATTTGGGCTAAGCAAGAAAATGCACTTAGCAAAGACATTTTAGTATTAAATCTGTTTTTATTGAGGAACATCTGCAGTGATACAACCGCAAAATGCTTACAACCCAGTGTGCTGGCATGGTGCGCAATAGATATAACAGAAGAGATATAACAGAATTGTGCCACTAGACCAACATCTATGCAGGTATAGCATATTTAACACAGCAAATCGCCTACAACCCAGCCGGGCCGGCCGCGTCTGAAAAAGGAGAAGGCGGGGACGTGAGCTGGGACTCAAGGCAGGGGAAAGTAGGCACTCAGGCTGGCTATAGAGAGTCTAGTCCCTGGGAGAGAGGCCCAATATGGTCCGTAGGCTCCGAGCAGTGCTCCATATTGAAACAGTAAACAGAAGAATAATAAAAACCAAGGAAACCCCACAAAAATCCCCACCCCCCTCCACCCCTTTCCCTCGGTGAGCACTGATAGAAGGAGCTGCACGCGCGATAGTCCCTGAGCCATAGTGCTGAAGGAGGGCCCCCACACAGTGAGAAGGGCCAGAGGCTGACAAGACCATGTCTTATGTGGTGCGTGCAGTAGTGTCAGGCACCAACCTCAAGAGGCGGAGATACTGCGGACATGTCAATTCTCGAAATTCTGCAGAGAGAACAGTTAAAAAAGGCGCCCAAAGCTTAGGATAGTTCTTGTCCTTCCCCACCGCTACCATGGAGAGCCTTTCCATCGCTAACAAATTCCACAATTGATGGAGCCAATGGGTATGGTCAGGGACTTTATCGGTTTTCCACCGTGCTAAGATTACTCTGTGGCAGCGTTCAATGCCAATGCCATCTGCCGTCCCTTAAGCGAGCGCAGGGGGAAAGTAAGTGCATTGGGTAAGCCTAGGAGCGTGTACGCGGGAAGCCGGGGTATGGAAGTGTTGAAAGACGAGTCAACGTCATCCAGGATGCGTTCCCAGTATCGGGTCAGTATGGGGCAGTGCCAGAGTAAGTGAACCAGTGACCCAGGATTCCAACACCCACGCCAGCAAAGGTCTATGCATTGAGACTGCCACCTAGAAAGCTGCTCAGGGGTATAGTACCAGTAAGTAGCAATTTTAAAAGATGTCTCGGTGTGGCTAGAGGAGTAGGTTGTGTGGTGCACTCGGTAAAAAATGTCTTCCCATTCTTTGTCCGACAACGCACGCCCCAGCTCCACCTCCCAGTGCTCCTGGCCAGCCGTGCGCACCCTCAGGGTTGCAGCGTTAAGGAAGGAGTAGAGATCAGAGATAAGGCTCTTATCATCTTTCTTAGTTAGTAACCACTTCTCAAAGGGTTTATGGGCCGAAAAACTAGGGGGCGCGTCCCGGAGGCCGTGATCCAATGGATCATCTGGGAGTGTAAGTAAATGTCGGAGTCAGGGAGATTGTAGTCCTTCTGTAGTCCCTTGAAGGGAATGAGGCCCTTAATGTCGTATAAATGGCCTATGCGCTTACAACCTTCCGTCACCCAACGTGTCGCCGCACTACTACTCATCCCTGGTGGGAAAGCAGGGTTTGAAAAAAGCAGGTCAGGGGAGAGGGGAAAGAGGTAAAATCTGCTCTCCGCAAGACCCTGTCCCACGCTAGCATCGTGGATCGTGTGACCGGAGAGGAATAAAGCCCCCAAGCGCGAGCTGACCTCTGCAGCCAGGCACCACGCCAGATATGGGGGCCAGCCATGGTTTGGTCCATGAAGACCCAATATTTCTCCGTCAAGGGACGGTTCCATTCGACGATATAGCGGATGAGGGATGCGAGATAGTATCGGGTAAAATTAAGGAGAGCTAGGCCTCCGTGCGTCTTTGCACTATAGAGTTGGGAGTGTGACAGTAGATCGGGCCCCAGACAAAGCCCTTAATCGCCTTCTGTATTTGACAAAGGACAGTCGGCGGGGGTACCAACGGCAGGTTCTGGAACAGGAAGAGCGCGCACGGTAGGACATTCATTTTGATTGCGGCTAACCTGCCGAACCACGTAAGTGGCAGGCGACGCCACCGTTGAAGATCCGTGCGAATGCGGGAAAGCAGATTAGAGTAATTCACCTCCGCCGTTTTCAAAAAGCTCTTGTGGAGGGTTAGGCTTAGGTAGGGAAGCCCCTCAGCCACCCACTCAAAGGGGAAGTGAGCCTGGAGGGCCTCTGCCGTGTGATGGCTGACCGTGACGTTGAGGACCTGGGACTTTTGTGTGTTAATTTTAAAGCCGGAGAAACGACTGAATGTCTGAAGGTCCTGCATAATGGCCGGCAGCGTGGTTAGGGGATGAGCAATTGTAAAAATAATATCATCTGCATACAGACTAATAAGATGATGATCCTGACCGAAAGGAATACCCTGCGCAAGAGGGTTGTCCCGGAGACGCTGGGCCAGAGGCTCCATGTATAACGTGAAAAGCAGGGGGGAGAGACAGCACCATTGCCTCGTCCCCCACCCTACATCAAAGTACTCGGAGAGTGCACCATTGACTCGCACCGTGGCTTGTGGGCCATTGTATATACTCATTATCCAACGTCGAAACCCAGGCTCCAGTCCGAAACGTTCCAGAGCGGCAAACAGATAAGGCCAATGTACGCGATCAAAGGCCTTTTCCGCGTCGATCGCCAACAAAAGGGCCTCCTCTTTAGATCGTTGGACCTTGTCGATCAGGTGACAAAGGCACTTAGTATTGTCTCCGCATTGTCGTCCCGGAATAAAGCCGGACTGGTCCGGATCAACCAAGCCAGGCATATGGGGGTTTAGTCGGTGCGCTAAGATACTAGAGAACAGCTTGGCATCGACATTCAGTAAAGAAATCGGCCGGTAAGAGTGGCAGGATTCCGGATCTTTGCCCAGCTTGAGAATAATGGAAATAGTCGCTTGTAGCATGGAGGGGGCGAGGGAGCCCGAATCCGAAAAAGAGTTAAAAAGACGAGTGAGCAGGGGGGCGAGTTCGGCACAAAAAGTTTTGTAAAAAAGAGCGCCAAAGCCATCTGGCCCCGGGGCCTTTTGTAACTTCAGCCTAGAAATCGCAGAGATGACTTCCTCGACGCGTACAGGCGAGTCTAAAGTTGTGGCTTCAGCCTCGGGAAGGGGCGTCACTGCCTCATCGCCCAAATACTCAGATGGATCAGGGCTTAAGGAGGGATCCGCCTCATACAATGTTCGATAGAAGGAACGGAAGGACAAGACTATCCGGGCGTCGTCTATAGCGAGACAACCAGCCTCATCCCAAACCGATTTCACCGCATGCGCTTCTTGCTGGCCATGTAGACAGTGCACCAACATGTGACCCATTTGTTGGAACCAACAAAGTATTTGTGTTTGAGGCGAATCATAGTGTGCTCCGCTCGATCAATGTCCACCCAACGCAGCTGGAGGCGTGCTTTCTCCAACTGCCGCCAGATGCGGTGCGCACCAGTCCGCTTATGTATTGCCTCCAGTTCCAGGACAGCTGCCTCAAGTTCTGCACGCTTCGCCCGTCTTGTTTTGCTGTCATAGGCAGCCTTAGCGATGAAGGCGCCACCCATACAGAGGAAAGTGAGGCCCCGGACATTGAGACTGACTATTTTAAAATCCAGAGGGAAAGGTGAAACGCCGGGAAGCGAAGCAGGGGCACGCACCAGGTGCTACTATAGAAAGGGATATGGGGGCCCAAGCGCGCAGGCAGTGGGTGCGGCAGCAGTAGAAGAGCTCACTGAGGAGAAAACCCACCCAAATCCAACAAATAAAAAAAAAAATAGAGAAAGAACATGACGAAAGTCCGTCAGTGTGTAACAGGATGAACATGACCAAGGCCGAAGTCGTAAACATGACTAAAGTATGCCCCAGCACTGCAGTCCACGTTCAGGGGGGCGTGGTAGGAAAGTCGCCCACTCAGCAGGGTGGATCTCTCTCAACCACTGCACCACCGGGAGAAAGGCAACAGTCCAAGTCGAGCGGTCCATTCTGCTCCTCCGACAGCCAGCGTTGAGTACACTCGGGAGCCATCAGCAAGGAATGTCACGGAGTGACTGGACAGTCCGTAACCTGCGACAGTGAGGCAAGGACCGCCTCCCTCTCCTGGATGCTTGCTGCCCGGTCAGGCATCGGGCCCGGTGAAGGCCTGCCTACTCGCTGCCACTCCGAAGCGCGGGAGTGACGCCTTGCATCTAGTCAGTCCACCCCCTCCGCAGACGGGGCAGCGTTAATACCTAAGGTCTTCAGTGCCTCCTCAAGTGATTTAAGCTGTAGGAGCTTCCCCTGGTGTTTGAATATCAGGCAGAACAGGTGACCCCAACAATAAGGAATATTCTTGTCTCGCAGGTAGGTGGTGACAGGCTTAAACGCTCTGCGTTTTTCAAGAGTGGAGACTGCGAGGTCCTGAAATAGAGCTGGCGATGACCACGGAACTGTACGGGATGCTTCGGGCCTTCCGGAGGATGCATTCCTTTGTTTGGAAGTCATGAACACACACAAGGATATCAGGAGGGGGGGGCTTTGTTACCGCGGGGAAGACCCACCCGATGGACCCGGTCCATTTGGATAGCTGAGACCCCCTCCTCCCCGAGGGTCTGTTGAAACAAGGCGCCTCCATAAGCCCGAAGATCGTCACCCTCCTCCTTCCATGGGATGACCCTGATCCGCACGTTGTTGCATCTGGAACGATTCTCCAGATCCTCCACCTGGGCCTGAAGATCAAGATTCTGGTCACAGAGGCGCAGCATTTCCTGTTGCAAGTGATGGAGATCTTCTTTCCTGCCAACATCATGCTCCTCTAGGGTCACCACCCGCTCGCCGATGTTGTCCACTTCGCGTCTCACCTCCTTGAGATCGGCAGCTAACTGGGATTTGAGCTCCTGAATGTCTTCCTTGATAGCCGTGAATAGCTTCACCATTAACGCTTTGGTTGCTGGAGCATCACCGCCCTCCAATTGTTCAGCACTCTTCCCGCTTTGAGAGGGCGATGGACCTGACTGCTTCTCGAGGAGTTCTTTCAGCGACTTCTCTCTCTGGGCCCTAGCTGTCGCCATGGCAAGCCCTCCGTGCCGAGGGGCCACTCGGGCCGGACCGCCTCCATAGGTCCTAGCGGAGGGACAGCCCCCTGAGCCTCCATCTGGGCCCTCGACGTCCACCTCAAGGCGAGCACCACCACCCGTTGTGCAACCTGCTCTATGCACCGCTCAGGAACCGGCTGCCACCAGGACCCATGGGGGCCAAGGCCACCAGTGTTCCACACCAAGCTGCCACCACCAGCAGGACACCACCCCAACATGCACCGTCTGCTGACGTGCGGACCAACCTGGGCCACCGTCGCCCCCTGCTCTGCAAGGCCTCCCTCCGCGCTGCCCCCATCCTGGGTGTCAGCAGGGTGGACACAGCACTGGACCTCAAGACGTTCCTATCACTCCAGGCAGACCAGAGGTCCACAAAGCGCTGCCTGTGAAGGCGCGCTGTCAGCATGTGAGGGGGGCACTAGGGCTATACACCTCAGGGGCCTGCAAAGATGTCGCACTGTGCCACCAGCCTCAAAGCGCCGTCATCCTTGCCACCATGCAGTCCTCCAGATGGGGGAGCAGAACCTCCCCCAAGGGCCGATAGGCCCAGCGAGCAGATGGGTGCTTCACAGCCCTCCAAAGCCCCAAACACAGCTGGAGGGGCTCGCTGGGGGACATCCGCTCTAGTTACCGGCCTCAAGGGGCGAAGGCAGGTCCGGCCTCCCACTCACGCCGTCTGCCAATCGGCAGACCGGGGGCGGCCCCACCAGGCCATGCCGTGCAATCCCTTTCTACTCCTCACCTCACATGTCATCGCCGATCGCTCCAGGCAGCAGCAGCGTTACAACCAGCTGTGGGCACACCAGGGGCCTTCCGCGCTGCTCAGCTGAGGGGCCAGGCCCGGACAACCTCACTGCACTGGCTCGAGCCCCGCAGGTCAGCCGATCTCTCCCGCCACCACACCAGGCCGCAACAGGCAAGCTGCGAAATGGCGCCAGAGCGGCCCCACACTCCACCTCGAACACACCGGCAGGCTCGTCTTCCTCCTGGGCTCTGCACTGAAGGGCACTACTGTGAGTCGCGCCACGGCTCCCAGTAGCAGGGCAGTTTCCGAATCCGGACGCCGAAGAGATCCCGGCTGAGCCGCGTGCTGCACCAGGTCCGACAGGCTGCGACCCTGCAGCGAGGCTCAAATGCCGCAAACAGGAGACTGCGGCCCTGTTGAAGCGAGTCACCGGCACTGGATCGCTCGCCAAGGGCTCCCTGCCTTCATTGACCCATGGTTGGCCTCCGAGGTAGGCGATATTGCAAAGCTGTAGGCTGGCGGCACTGGAGGGACAGGAATCCACGTCCTAATGCGCCGCTATCTTACCCACGCCATCTTAGCTACGCCCCCAGCAAAGACATTTTAAAGGATTGTCTTTCCCTTGACCATGTCTTGCGCATTTGATGACTCCAGTATATGAGAGAGGGCCTTTGTAGGTTAGGAACGGCAGAACGTTTTGATAACCCCAAAATTATATGGAAGAGGGATTTTACCTGGGCTAACAAGTGTTTTTTTAGAAGGAATTGTTGTGACAGAGAGGAAACAAAGCTGTGTAAGATCAGTGTGCATAGGTACATTGCATTAAAAACCCTACCAACCACCAAACCATATCTTTTAGGGCTTAAAATTATTCACAATTACTTTCTATTGACCAGATTTTGATAGTTTTCACTATCTCCTGGCACATCCACGTGGTGCACAGTGCCTCATGCCCTGTGGTTGCGACGGTCAGTCTCCTCAGGACATGATGCACTTTTTAATATTTTGTAGTTTTATATGTGGTTCCTAGAAAGTTATTTATTAGTCCCATCCTTAAAAAGACCAGCTTTTATTCCTTTATAACTCCTCTCTAATGAAATAGTTTTGTATACGCTTAACATTTTAAGGGCTGCCGTTAGGCTTAGGTCAAACTATGACTAATCTTGGCATTGGGATTTATAATTTGTAATCTGTAATTAAACTACCCAGGATGTATTGTACTGCGATTTTGTATTTATGTGAAGTTTTATTGATGCTTGTATGACTTTTATTGTTTTATTTGCAAAACCGAATAAAGTTTGATGATGATGGTGGTGTACGGTATTTCGTCTATGTGGATCTTCTGTGTTTGAGACATCATTTGTTCTACCAGGGGTGATGTATTCAATAGGATCTCCAAAAATCAAGTGCGCTTTATATCTGTTATTTATATTGTACCAGTTATAACAACAAACAGCGATTTTTAATATATGTTTGTCTAGTTTAGTTTAGTAAACTAATTGATTAAATAACTGTAGTGATTGCATAGCATAGTGTCACTTATTTGTAGTGATCTACTGTGCAATTTGTTTTCTGCAATCTAAGCAATTGTTTTTCATCACTGTTCAAGGATGAATCTTTATACAATACATCGTCTATAGTGTACAAATATAAAAGCTGAAAACAGTAGAAAAGGGAAAATTAAATGTTTTACTATAGTGTGATATACTGTTACAGCAGAAGCAATGTGTACTGTTTTGCTTCCGAACGTTTATAAATATAATAATACGTTATATTTGTGTTCTTTTTCTTTTTCAACAGTGGTTGGAGTGATATGTCTTTAGAAATGCTTACAAATTTAGTAGTGCCATACAAATATTTCTTTGACATACTCCTAAAGAGGGTGTTGACGCATAAAGAGCACATGACATGCTTAGACATCACTTTCTTTTCCCTGGAGGGGATTGTGAAAAACGTACATGCAATTTATTGATGTTTGCAGGGGGTTCCTCCTCCAAAGAACTGTGTTCAACAGGTTGTTGCAACAGATTTTTATGCCACCAGATGCCATGTTATTAGAAAATGATGTAAAAAGCATCACAATTGATTTTAGAAAAAGAAAAGAGCAGGTGCTGCATTGGTACAGTGTGAAATACTACTACAGCATAAAAAACGTGACTGTTTTGTTTATACTATGAACTCATTAATTGCAGAAACTGAAAGATTATTATAGATTTTTGTAAGATGTAATACTAACTAACATACTTGTTCTTTTTGTTTTGAAACAGATGAATCACATCATATATTGGAGTGAAACTGTAGAACAAGAGAGACTGTCATATAGCCACTCATACACCCGCTCACTCACCAAGACAGTCAGTAATACACCCACTCACTAATACAGGTTCTACCACATGCACTCACTTATAAATACATATGCTTACACATCCACTCACTCTCCCACAGAGCTACTAACACATGTGTGTATTCATCCATACAACCACTCATACACCCACCCAGTCATCCTCTCTCTCATGTAACCATTGACACATCCAACCACTCACTCATACAGCTAGTGACAAACACACACTCAGTCTCTCATAAAGTCATTGATACAGTCACTCATTCACCCATTCAGGAACTCACATACCCACTGTCTAACCCAGACATACATTTGTGCACCAACAAATTCACCCATACAGTCACTCATACATTCACTCAGTCAACCATACAATCACTAACAGACCTTGGCACTCTCCGATGTAACCATGTAATGCTTTAAAAATGAATCCAAGAGACAAGGACCAAATTAAAATCCTGAAAGCCATATATAAAACATCCAGAGGAAATAGGAAGAAACAGCTGAGAGCTGAGGCTTAGGAAAAGTTAAGGCTAGCATCCAGTGGCAATGACAGCAAAGCCTTTTGGAAAGTGATTAATACCCCTCCTCTGCAAGATGAGGGAGGTCCCTCGTTGGATACATTTATAGACGAGAACTCATGGGTTAATCACTTTCGGAAAATGTTCCTAAAGAAAGAGAATGCCACTTCTGGTAATCTATATGTAGTTCCCAAGGATATCCTCCCCTTGAATCTTAAAATGGAAGAGATAGACCTTGCCCTATCACAATCATTGAGCCTAAAGGCAGCTGGCCCAGATGGTGCTCCTGTGGATATCTTTCTTACTAATAAATCCTTATTGGTTCCACTACTTACATTCGTTTTTTATACAATCAGTAATTTAGGGCCTTTCCCCACATGGAAGCAATCATTAATTATCCAGGTATTCAAGAAAGGGAAAGGATCAAATCCAGCAAATTATTACCACATTGCTTTAATAGATAGCACAGCAAAAATAATGGGTTGTTTATTATTAAATAGATTGGAAGACTGAGGCACCGAAAAAAGGATCCTAGCAGAAGTCTAATATGGATTCAGGAAGGGCAGGGGTACACTGGATCAGTGCTCAAATCTAGCTCTATTAGTGGCAAAATATTAAATAGCTAAACAAGGCAACCTCTACATGTCCTTCATGGACCTGTCGGGGGCATTTGATTGTGCCGACCACAGCAAACTATGGTGCATTATGGAGGTAAAGGGGATGCAATAATCTCCTTTGTTAGGCAATTATATTTAGGAGCTATGGTGAAGGTCTGATATCGGAAACACGGAGAATATACTAAATCTTTCAAAATTGAGAAAGGAGTAAGACAAGGCTGTGTTCTTGCTCCCTCTCTATTCTCTCTGCTTACCAATAAACTGAACGAGGCGTTGGTCGAAAAGTCCAAAGATATTCCCTATGCAGACTCTACTCCGCTCCCCATCCTGATGTATGCAGATGATGGGGTCTTGCTGGTAAGAACTCCCCTGTCTTTACAGAAGTGTATCACGAACGACGTAACTTTTATGATGGATCTGGACCTACACGTTAATAAAACAAAGTCCTTTATTATGACAGTAGGAGATATGAGGAAAAAGAAAGCAAACTCCCAGATTGAAAATTGAACACGTAAATAACTTCTCATACCTGGGTATTCTTTTCGATTCCAAATTAAGATGGAATGAGATGGTGATATCTAGAGCCAACCATATGAAAAAGTATAGTTGCAATCTTTAAATTTGCCAAAAATGTAGGTAATAAGCCTATACATGAGTTGTTTAAAATCTATCTAGCAAAAACACTACCAGTGGCCACTTAGGGTACAGCAATTTGGGGTATAGCACAAGTGGACAGCTTAGAAATGAGAGAGAATAGATTTGCTAAGAGCTTATTGTCTGTCCCAGGTGCCTGTTCTAATTTCATTCCCCATAAAGAAATAGGCCTACCTTTTATTAGTGACACTATTAGAATGGCCCCTTTATTATTATAGTTGTCTATCTGGAAAAGAAAGATGGTGCAGCTAAATCAGCTAATTTTAAGGATATTATGAATTTAGATAATGCTCTTAAAATTCCATGGCTGTGTTAAGTTAGGCAGTTACTTGTCTCTTTGGGATTGGCAGACCTCTATGATAGTCCAACACACTGTGAAACCTTTCCTAAAGCAAGACTAAAAGATCTCTTCATGGCCAAAAGTACACATGACAGATAGGATAGAAATACAGAAAAATCCACATTAATTGCATACTACGCTTTGCCCTCTGTATTATATGGATCTTCTTCCTATCTTGCTTTTGTCGAAAATCCTCACCACAGTATATCCTGACGAGATTTTGCCTAAATTATGTTCCTTTAATGTTGGGGTTTTCTGCAAATGTATTTTCATTGAATCAACTTTCATCCTGTCCATGTGATGCTATTTCAAAGCAATCGATTGTACATATCTTATTTTTCTGTCCGTTTTATGAGAGGGAAATGAAAAAGTTCATCAGTCCCTTTTCTAAGGAAGTTTAGTCTGCATAACTTTATGGCAGCACTTCTCATTTTGCAACAACTAGAAATACCTTATGTATGATTTGCAACAGCTTCTTTTTCACAGGCAGCCATAAAAACTTGCAGGGATGTCATCTCCTCAGTACTTTAAGGCAATGAGAAGAAAGTCAAATTTGAGATAAACTGTAAAAGTATAGCATTCCTCTATATGTACAGTGGAACTTTATCTTGAGGACATCTATGGGCACTGGATCGTGTTCATTTACATAATGATAGGATTTGGGCGTAACTCTAATTGCAAATTAGTTTGTGAGGAATAGTATAGCTAATACTCCCTTTTAAGATGTAAACTACCTATACATTTTAAATCATTGGAGGTGAATGAATTGATGTAAGAGAGGTCAGGTACTGTTTGTAAGATACTATTTTATTCTTGAGATGGAACAATTTCATGTTTTAGGACCTTTAACCTAATTCAGTATACAGTTTGCTGTACTTTTATGCATTTTTAATGCAAAAACAGTTTTTAATTGAATAGAACTGAACCACTGACACATCCAATCACTCACCCATGTAGTTACAAAGACATCCATCCACTCACCCTAACTCTCACTCATACACCCACTCAGTCACCTATACAGCTTCTAATACAGCCAGTCACTCCCCCATAAAGCTAGAGAAACCACCATTCTAGTTCTCTCATACAGTCACTGACACAGTTAACAGGATAGCTGTGCACACACCCACTGGCTCACCCATACAGACACTAACACAGTCACTCACTCTCCAAAGCAGTCACTCCTTCATTCACACAGTCACCCATACAATCACTAATACACCCAGTCACTCTTTCGTGTAACTACTGACACACCCACTAACTCATACAGCTAGGGACACACACATGCACTCAGTCTCTCATACAGTCAATAATACACTCACTCATCCATATAGCCACTCACACACTCACTAACTCACCCACTCATACACCCTCTCATTCACCATTTACAGAAATAGTCACTCATCCATGAAACATTCATGCAGTCAGTCACTCACCATACAGTCACTTATACATCTACTCATTCACCCATACAATTACTAACAAACTCAGTCACTCTTCCATGTAACCACTGACACACCTAGTCACTCACACATACAGTTACAAATACACCCACTCACTTACCAATAGAGCCACTCATACATGCACTCAGTCATTCATACAATCAATAATACACCCAGGCAATCTCTCATTTAACCACTGACATACCTAATCACTCACCTATAAAGCTACAAACATACCCACGTACTCACCCATGAACCCACTCTTATACCCATTCACAGATCCATACACCCACTCACACACCCACTCACCCACCAATACAGTCACTCACACACTCATTCACTAAGCCATACACATACTGACACACCCACTCACTCACACACCTATTATATCAACCACTTAAACATCTACTTACTCACTGATGCACTCACTCACTCATCTTTTTTATACATGCACACACAATCAGATTATCTTCTTTTAAACCCAGAAAGGGGGTTCTAACAAGGAAAGTTTTTTGTACATTTTTTAGAACGTTCTTTGTAGTTTTTTAAAAAACATTTTGGGGGTTTTTGCCCATAAAATGGCAACTGGGAAATGTTTTAAAATAAAAAAACTGAAACTAGGGAAACAAGTGTCATTCAAAAAGAAAAAAAAATTGTGGGGGGCCTGGCCAAGTAGTCCACAAGATGGCCACAAGCTTTTGAAGCTCCGCCCATCACAGGAAATATGAAGCAGCTATGAGCGGCCATAATTAAATTCTATAATTTCAAATGAACAGACTTGGTGTGCGAACGTGGGGTACCGAGGTACTTTTCATCTTTTGTGCATTTTTTGTCATTTATCCTGTCTTTGCTTCCCCGCGTTGCGCACCACAGAATCAGCGGTTGTGGCCTCCATTTTGTTGATTAGCGAAGCACGCTGGTGCCGGTTTTTGTTCCTGGTTGCGCTGTGATATATATATATATATATACCTGTATATAAAATTCTATAAAAAATATGTATAAAAAATCTAAGTACTGTTTAGCATATTGCAACTCAAATATTGATATACATATATTTTTTATACAGTATTGGTATATTTTATGGTACATTTTTAAGATATTTATATATTTATTTATATATTTATATATATATATATTTATTTATTTATATATATTTAATATTTGGTATCTGGAACGTACATGACCCAATCTACATAAATATACAAGTTCAAGCTGTAATGAATATATTTGTACTTACAAAAACTGATATACTTTTGAGATCAAAGAGAGATATAACCCGAGGTGGAATTAAATTGTATAAAAAAAAAATTAAAAAAAAATGTCTGTGAAAAAAATAAAAAAATAAAATGATCTAACATTGATATATATTACAGATAAAAAGGAAAGGACAAAGTAAAAATATAGTTGGAATGAAAAGGTAAATTATAACTATAATAACTTCAATAAGATAAAGAAGATTACAAGTGAGGGCAATCGATGATTAAAATACAGTGAGGGGGAAGGGGAAAAGAAAAGGAAAAAATGTAAGAAATAAGGGAAAAAGTATAAATAAACCCCCCTTCTCTTTCTTCATTTCAGCACTTTAGCACTTTTTCACTTTGCACTTTATTAGACACTATTTTGCACACAAGGACATATGACAATATATATTTATCAGAATTGTCTGTACAATATAAGGGTTTAGTCAGGAATTGAAAAGAAAGAAATAGCGACACAATATATAACTTTTTTAATGATATTGTATTTCGCACAAAGCCTTTTTTATGTATTATTTATTGACATGCTGCATTTAAGCAACAATTCGGTCATCAACAGAGGGAATATTTAAATGCCATAATGTTGAAGCAGGATCATTCACCATAGTTGATGTGTAGACAAAATAAATTATTATGTCGATATTTAATGGTGATGGCCATAAGAAATGACTTCACAAAGTAGCAGTATGAATACTTATACTATATTATATATTTATACAAATGTGTGAAAATAATGTGATACATACATCTTTGCTTTCTCTTTAAAATAATCATTCTAATGCATTTATATATGTACTCCCAAAATGACAACTATATTCCAGCATTTAAGCCATGACAAAATTGGTTGTAGGGAACTTGGATATATATGTATTTTTTCCATGTCCTTGATCATGTGCTAGTTTTAACCAATTACACAGCACTAGGTCACTTTAAAATGTAAAGCAGGACCAAAAAAATGTTACCATGTGATCAAGACTCCTGGCGAGTTGAAACGCGTTATGGCGGCATCAATAAACAACTAAAGGAACGCACTTAACTTGTGGTCTGTGTCCGTATGTGGCGAGGCAAAAGCGAAGAGCTTGCGGAAAAAGTGATATATGAGCCGGGAGGTTCCAACCAGCTCCACACAGACCCCTGCTGCTTCTGAAGTCGACACCAAACGGGAACCAATTCCGAAGCCATCGGCAAGGGAACTTATCGAATCTGGGAGGATTAGGAGTGTCGGACCCCCCAGCGTTAACACGAACGGCCGAAGCCAAGGCAGAAGCCGGGAACAGCTGAGTTGGAGGACCCGGATGCAACCGGCGAACTGCCAGGTAGGCGTGCATGTTAAACAACGCGTGGGGGACAGCGGTGTGCGAGCGTTAAAAGTTTCAAAGTAAAAAAAGACTGGATAACGCGCTAATACTGAATATAGATACAAAATGATGTCGGGAGAAACCTTACGGGACCGTGAAACGGCAGCACTTGAAATGTTTAACGATTTGCACTCAACGAACTTAGCAATACCAAACAAGAAAAATGAAATAAACAAAGTTAATTATACATTGAAGGAGAAGTTTAAACAGCTTGTAAAGCACATGCGCCAAGAACAAAGCAAATGGTGGGAGTCTAAGACTTTGCAAAGATATATCGATGTAGGAAGAATACCTCGAGGGTTAAGAATATTTATAGCTCCTAGCTATGAAAACCCAAATCCCCAGTTGATGCAGGAGTGGGCAAGCTGCAATTTGGAGTCATCAAAAAATCGTGTACTCATATTAATTAAATATGCAGAAATAGACCGTGCCTCACTACTGGAAGCAATAGATAAACTTAATGAAGAGATTGATAGCACTGAGCAGTCAGAGGAAAAACAAAATGAAATCCAGAAATTACGTAAGGAGATGACAATGCGTTTAAAAAAAGAGGAGGACAAAATAAAGGAAAGAAAGGCGTACAAATTTTTGCGAGACAAAAATGACTACGAATTAGGCCAAATTTTTACGTTCTCCAAAAAATATGATTCAATGAGGCGGTCTAAATTAAATGCGACAGATGGTCAAAAAACGAATACGGGGCAACACAGTAAACAACCACTACAAACATCGAATTCTGACTTAAGTTCAGTTCCGAACAGTGGGTCTGATTCAGAATTGAGGAGTAAAGAAGTTATTTTCGCCCAAAATATTCCAGCACCTGGTGAAGAAATTAATTTTTTATGTGTAGAGAGAAGGCAGACATTGCGCCCAAGGAACCAAACAAACAAAGTCCCAACTGCCGAAACTACAAACGCAGGCAGAGGCGCAAAGCAAGGCTCAAGCACATCAAATCCCAGGAAACAAGCCAGAGGAAGATGGAGACAACAACAAAAATGAATATGGAGTCAAATAAAACTATCATCAACCCATCAACGATAAATCGAACAAAAGAGGAAGAACAAATATTGAGTCTGGGCCTATCATATTGCCCGGAAAGTAACTTCAATTACTCCAGAACCAGGATGGATGTATATTGTTGCATCAGCTTAAGCTTAAGAAATATCATATACTACTGGCCAAAAACACATAGCAGGATAAAACTGAGATAAATATAGAAAGCCAAGAGACGCCTTTATTAACTGTCCTAAATGAACTATGGAGGGAAGGGAATCTAGTAAACAATCAGGAAATTGGGAGCAATGAAACTGGTGGTGATATTTCAACAATGAAAATACCCAAACAACAATAATCCCATCACCATTTAGGGCCAAGTCAACATTTACTCCAGTGAGTCCAAGAGACTCGATTGACGTGTTTAGTGAGCATCTGATCACTGAAATTAAACAACTGAATCATATGGTACAGAGTACAAAAGAGAAATATAACAAACGCAATTTGGGATACTATTCACTCGTGCGCAAACTGGAAAAAGAAGCATCAATAGTAATAAGAAACTCCCTATCACAACTAAATTACCCCGAATGCTACACAAGACGAAATGGAACAGACCTAAAGGAAATATATAAAATATATTACGCAAAACTATCATCTTGGAAAATGAAGGGTTTAATAACTAATGATGAACATAAATTTCTCAAAAATGATTACCCCATTACACCATCGATATACTTTATACCCAAAATACACAAAGATGCCAAGAAACCACCTGGCAGACCTATTATTTCAGCACGGGGAGGTCTTTTGGAGCACACGTCCCAACATGTGGATTTTTATTTGCAACATCATGTGCAAGCATTGACGTCGTACGTACGGGATACCAGTGACTTTTTATATAAACTGCAAGATGTTGAGTGGCAAGATGATTACTTATTAATGGCGTTAGATGTTACATCACTGTATACCAATATCAAACATACTGATGGTATTAGAGCGTTACAGTATTATTTAACAACAGAATTGGGTGAATTGACTGATCATAGCAGGATGGTGATTGAGATGGTTGAATATTGCCTGACAAATAACATATTTATGTTTAATAATTGACATTATCAACAAACAATGGGAGTGGCGATGGGAGCCAGCTTCTCCCCCAGCTATGCGTGTTTACACATGGGCTGGTGGGAGGAGCTGGTTCTCGCCAAGAATTATGAGATGATTGTTAAAAACAATATAATACTTTGGCTACGCTTTATTGACGATTTATTTGTTGTTTGGAAGGGCACAGAGAATGAAGCACAAAAATTTGTTGAAACCATCAATGTTAATTCGATCAATTTACATTTTACAGCCACTATAAGTAGAACGACAGTTAATTTTTTAGACACAAAGGTATCCACAGAGAACAACCAAATTGAGACATTGCTTTACTGCAAAGAAACTGCTGGGAATTCAACCTTACACTCCAGCAGTGCTCACCCGAGACATCTTATAAACAGCATCCCTTATGGGGAAATGCTTAGATTAAGACGGATTAACAGTAATCAGACGACATTGAAAAAAGCCCAGGAGGAGTCAAAAGCTAGATTTCTAGCACGAGGTTACTCATTAAAAACTTTAAAAACTATAGAAGGGGCAATAACAAAATCTATTATTCCAGAAAGATTGGAATTAATCAAACCTAAACCTGAGACAAATGTAAACAATTTCCAACAGGCAAACAGAACTCCGACTAATGAAATTAAAATGGAGGAGTTCCGTATTATTCTGGAATACAGTAAACAACACAAAGAATTGTGTAATATCATCAAACGCAATTGGCCATTAGTTTTGAGTTACCCAGTAATAGGACATACTTTTGTCACACAGAATATCTATTACGCACAAAAGGGCACCTTCAATGAGAGATGTATTGATGAAAACAAATCCTGAATTGTTAGAAAACTGCAGTTGGTTAAAAACTCACAAAGGCTTCTTTAGGTGCAAGACATGCAAAGCATGCCAACTGGGTATTAATAAAACCTCATATGTGACACCATTTAGTCCTGAAGAAATCAAGATAACCAAACTGCTTACGTGTAAAACAGAGTATGTTCTTTATGTCCTGGTGTGTCCATGTGGGCTACAATATATAGGAAGCACAAAGCTACAGGCCCACAAACGAATATTACAACACACCAGGGCTGTAACCAATCAAGACAACACATACCCTGTTGCAAGGCACATCAGGGAATACCATCAGTCTAAGAGTCAAGATTTGAAATATTATCTGATAGACTCAGTACCCCTAAGTAGGCGAGGTGGCAACCGAGAAGCTAAATTGCGAAGGTTGGAAACAAGATATATTCTTGAAATGGACTCTAAGACACCGGGAGGCTTGAATAACACCAAGGATATGTATACCTGTCAATAAAATTCTATAAAATATATGTATAAAAAATCTAAGTACTGTTTAGCATATTGCAACTCAAATATTGATATACATATATTTTTTATACAGTATTGGTATATTTTATGGTACGTTTTTAAGATATTTATATATTTATTTATATATTTATAGATATATATTTATTTATATATATTTAATATTTGGTATCTGGAACGTACATGACCCAATTTACATAAATATACAAGTTCAAGCAGTAATGAATATATTTGTACTTACAAAAACTGATATACTTTTGAGATCAAAGAGAGATATAACCTGAGGTGGAATCAACATGTATAAAAAAATCTAAAAATTTTAAAAAAAGAAATAAAGAAAGTCTGTGAAAAAAATTTAAAAAATCGATGATCTAAAATTGATATATATCACAGATAAAAAGGAAAGGACAAAGTAAAAATATAGTTAGAATGAAAAGGTAAATTGTAACTATAATAACTTCAATAAGATAAAGAAGATTACAAGTGAGGGAAATCGATGATTAAAATAAAGTGAGGGGGAAGGGGAAAAGAAAAGGAAAAAATGTAAGAAATAAGGGAAAAAGTATAAATAAACCCCCCCTTCACTTTCTTCATTTCAGCACTTTAACACTTTTTCACTTTGCACTTTATTAGGCACTATTTTGCACACAAGGACATATGACAATATATATTTATTAGAATTGTGTGTATAATATAAGGGTTTAGTCAGGAATTGAAAAGAAAGAAATTGTGACACAATATATACCGTTTTTAATGATATGGTATTTCGCACAAAGTCTTTTTCATGTATTATTTATTGACATGCAGCATTTAAGCAACAATTTGGTCATCAACAGAGGGAATATTTAAATGCCTTAATGTTGAAGCAGGATCCTTCACCATAATTGATGTGTAGACAAAAGAAATTATTATGTCGATATTTAATGGTGATGGCCATAAGAAATGACTTCACAAAGTAGCAGTATGAATACTGATGCTATATTATATATTTATACAAATGTGTGAAAATAATGTGATACATAAATCCTCGCTTTTTCTTTAAAATAATCATTCTAATGCATTTATATATGTACTCCCGAAATGACAACTATATTCCAGCATTTAAGCCATGACAAAATTGGTTGTAGGGAACTTGGATATATATATGTATTTTTTCCATGTCCTTGATCATGTGCTAGTTTTAACCAATTACACAGCACTATGTCACTTTAAAATGTAAAGCAGGACCAAAAAAATGTTACCATGTGATCAAGACTCCTGGCGACTTGAAACGCGTTATGGCGGCATCAATAAACAACTAAAGGAACGCACTTAACTTGTGGTCTGTGTCCGTATGCGGCGAGGCAAAAGCGAAGAGCTTGCGGAAAAAGTGATATATATATATATATTCACTGAGAAAACCACAGCTCTCAGGGGCGTTATAGTTCGCTGGACTTTTCACTCATACAAAACCATTGAAATTCCCCCGTTATAGTTAGTTCAGCTAACTATAACTCGCGCGCCGCAATGCACTGCTGATGACGTCACATATTACATCACTCATGACATGGTCAGTGACATCACTCATGACATCACTGATGACATCTCAAATGACATCACTGATGACATCATCCAGTGAATGTGTGTTTTTCTGAAAATTACATATGTTTTATATATGTATATCTCAAGGTTGATGGAAGAATACATGGGTATATAAGTGTCTAAATGGATGATTTGTTTTTGAAAAATTTATTGTATAACTGACTGATTAAGTGTATCTTAGTGAATACATGGTTTAGTGAGTAATGTTTAAATATGTAAATATCTGTATCAGTCTCTCACTTTGTGTATAAGTGGCTGCATGGGTTGGTGAGTAGCTACATAAGTGTCTATATAGGTTATTAGTTGTTTTTTTGAGTATCAGTATGAGTGTCTGAGTGTCTGTGTGGTTCGATGGGGGGTATTAGGTAGTGCATAGGTGCATGAATGAGTGACTCACTGTTTGTATGTGTTGAAGACAGCATGTGTGCAGGACTGTAAGGGTGGATGAGTGTGTACATGGGTGTGTTAATGAGTGAATGTCTGCCTCAATAGTGTCTTTAAGAGTAACTACATATGTTTTAAACTAGTATATGTGACTATTGGTGTATATAAGCGAGCATATGTGAGAGTGAGAGATTGAAAGAGTTCCTGTATGAATAAGTATGTGTTTCTATAAGTGATTGTTTAAAAGACTAAGTATGTGTAAGTTTCTGAAGAAGTAAGTGTGGTGGTGGGTGTATAACTGTATATGCAAGTAAATGGATGTTTGATTCTTTATTAGCATGAGTGACTATGTGTGTGAGTAACTCTATGGATGAGTGGCATTGTGTAACAGGATGTATAGGTGTATGAGTACATATGATGAGTGAGTACATGTATGTGGATCTTAGAATTACTGAATAGGTTGTTGTAACTGATATTGGTATGTCCATTGTTTTGAAAATTTTAGTTTCTATTTTTGAATGTGTGTATCAAAGGTTATATTAGGGGGAGAGGAGGTCTGCCACTCTATCACAAGGATGATGTCATCAGTGATGTCATTTGAGATGTCATCAGTGATGTCATGAGTGATGTCACTGACCATGTCATGAGTGATGTAATATGTGACGTCATCAGCAGTGCATTGTGGGCGCGCGAGTTATATTTAGCTGAACTAACTATAATGGGGGAATTTCAATGGTTTTGTACGAGTGAAAAGTCCAGCTAACTATAACGCCCCTGAAACCTGTGGTTTTTTCAGTGAATTTCTAAGGTTTTTTAAATGCTAATTCCTAACTATAACGTGCCTGAAACCTATGGTTCTTCCAGTGAATTTCAAAGGTTTTTTAAATGCTAATTTCTAACTATGCCTACAGAAATAGGACATGTGAAGGAAGAAGAAAAAAAGCACAGAAAGAAAAAAAAGAAATGCAGAAAGAAGCAACAGAAGTCCTCAAAGATGAAGAAAAGTGCAGGAAGAAGGATAACGTGAAGAAAGAACAAACAGAAGAGCAGAAAGAAGCCTTGTTGCAAAATCATCCTGTACCCTCAACTTTTTCAGATGGATACTGGTGGTAACTGAGTCTGACTAACCAGTCCTAGAGCCAGTGCTATGTTAAAAGACACTCAGAATACAGTGAAAACATCTACATACACTAGGGAACACTATGCGTTGGGGTCCCCCTGTGATCAGCATGACCTCCTCTGTAAGCCCCCAGTATATAATAGGGCAGGGTATTAAAACTACCTCTTAAAACGCGCCACAGGGCGTGTTTGCACACGTCACCTCAGGCCCCGTCCCCTCACTTCCCCACTGTGTAAACACGCCCTGTGGCCGTTTTACGTTTGGAGATTAAGTCCCCTTGAATCCTGAGGGTCCCTAGGGTCCAACTAGCCCACTAGATACCTCCAGTAAGCGCCACAGAGCTGCGTTGCAGAGAGGTGTAAAAAGTGGCACGGCCTGGACCACCTCTCTGCAACGCAGCTCAGGGGCGCCTACTGGAAGCACCTGGTGGGCTAGTTAGCCCTCAGGATTGAAGGGGAATTCTTTCCCCAACTTAAAACGCGCCATAGGGCATGTTTGCACATGTCACCTCAGGCCCCCCCCCTGGCCGTTTTTTAAGTTGGGAGATTAAGTCCCCTTGAATCCTGAGGATCCCTATGGGCAAAATAGCCCACTAGGTACGTCCAGTAAGCCCCATTGCAGAGAGGTGTAAAAAGGAGCACGGACTGCACCACCTCTCTGCAATGCAGAGCAGTGGCGCTTACTGGAAGCACCTGGTGGGCTAGTTGGCCCCCAGGGTCCCTCAGGATTGAAAGGGAATTATTTCCCACAACTTAAAACGCGCCACAGGGCGTGTTTGCCCATGTCACCTCGGGCCGCGTCCCCTCACTTCACCACTGTGTAAATGCGCCCTTTGGCTGTTCTAAGTTGAGAGATTAAGTCCCCTTGAATCCTAAGGTTCCCTAGGGTCAAACTAGCCCACTAGGTACCTCCAGTAAGCGCCACAGAGCTGCGTTGCATAGAGGTGTAATAAGGGGCGTGGCCTCAGAACACCTGTCTGCAACGCAGCTCCCTGGCGCATACTGGAGATACTTGTTGGGCTAGTTGGCCCTCAGGGACCCTCAGCATTGAAGAGGAATTAATTTCCCAACTTACAACTGGCCAGGGGGCGCATTTGCAGAGTGCTGCAAGGAGGGGGCGTGGCCTTCGGCGCAACGCCGGTCTTTTATTTATTTTATTTTTTTAAGACGGAGGGCTGTGTGGTCCCCCTTCTTTTTCTAATTTAATGGCCCTGGGGACCCCATCCCCCAGGGCCTGCACTGCACCCTAATTTTTTTTGTTGAAAAAAATTAATTTGGCCCTCCCAAGGCCTTAATCGGCGCCGGGGACCCCAACCCCCGGGTCATGGCCTTTTTTTTTTTTATTCTTTAGGAGGGGGCTGCATTGCCCCCCTCCTCAGGCCACTTATGGCCCCGGGGACACCATCCCCCGGGGCCGGCCTTTGTTTTTTATTATTTTTTAAAAATATATATTTATAGAAACACCTAGGACATGCTGGACAAACCGTATGTACCTATCACCATGACGATTTGCGTGATATTAATTAAAAGGCGACTATGCATAGAATGAATCCACATGGAATGTATTTACACTGCTAGTGAAGCTCTGACGTGTCTGACGCCCTACCGTGCCTAATCCCGGCGCCCCCGCCGGTGGGTACTCTCAAAGTAGACACCCTTGTCGTTTATTTATACAAACTTGGGTAGCTATTGACGGGCACATTTCATATACACGCACACCAAGCCATTCAAAGGGGATTCGACAAAAATTCGACCAAACTATGCAAGAAACCCCCCTCACGGTTAATAAAACACACATCCACCGCCGGATGTGTAATACTTTTTATTTTACTCTCTGGAAAGGAGACAAACCTCACTTTAGACTCACAATGTATTGCATATTATATTTCACGCCCCAGTTCATCTTATATCACACTTTTTGGTGCATAGTTTATACCATATACTAAATCTAGTTTTCATTTTCAATCGTGCTCTCAGGGCTATGTTCTATATAACACTGCGTCCACCTACCCTTTTCACGGGCATTACATTTTGCGATGGGGGGTGGAGGGTCAGGGGGTGTTTCTGCCAAGTGAGCCCGGAGTCACAGTCACAAACGTCCTCTTCTTCCTGAATAAAAGTGAGATTATGCTGCATACTTGTTCATATTTTAAGTAGTTCGTACATTTTAAAAACAATAAAGTTCCTAATACCCACCTTCTCTGAACAGTTAGCTTGCTGCCCCATCCACCTCCTCCCTATCCTCTGTTGTCTGAATCCATGGACTAGCCTCCTCCCTCCTGCCATGCATGGTCTGATGTGCTGCCAATGCCCTCCATTTAGCATGATGTACCAGTCCACTCCTCCTGCCCTCCATTGCCCAATTCTATGGCCCATCATTGACCTCCTGCTTAGCCTCTGTGCTTAGCTTGCTGCCCCTATTCTCCTTCCCCCTGCTCCCTCCTTTTTGCCCACCATGTTCCATGGACCTGACACTCCTATCTACTCTGAGTGCTCTGTTGAGCTGCCACTCCCCTCCCACCTGCCTAGCATTGTCAGATGACTGTAACCTGTCCCTGCCACCTCCACCTGCCTGTCCACATGCCATGCCCCTATCCCCTTCATCCTGTCCTCCATGGTCCATTTTACTGCCACACCCTTCTGCCCTCCCTGGTCTGTTGTGTTGCAACTGCTCCTCCTGCCTGCCCCGCGCGGTCTGTTGTGAGGCCCCTTCCCCTGAACTCTCTTGTCTGTGCCCAGGTCCTGACCCTCCCTTCTATCCTCCATGGTCCTTTGTGCATGCCCCTGCACCCTCCTTCTTGCCCATCATAGCCATTGTGCTGCCAATATCCCTCCAGCTTGCCATGCATGGTCTTCTGTGCTGCCATGGCCCCTCCCACCTTCCCTGTGTGGTCAGCTAGCTGCCCATGACCCCCTCCCACCTTCCCTCCATCGTCTGTGTGTATGCCATCATAGTCTCATTGTTGCTCTCCATGGTGTGTCTTGTTTCTAGTGCCCATCCTGCCTGACCTTCATGGTCATCTTGCTCCTCCTGTACTGCCCCCTTGCCCCCACCCCTCTGTTTCCATGTGCAGACCCCGATTCCCTCCCTCCTGGCTTGTCTGTTCCATTGTAATGCACCTGATCCGTCCCTCCTGCCCTTTATGGTCAATTATGCTGCAGCTTTCTCTCCTGTCTGTCCATTATGGTCAGCTAGCTACCATTGCCTATTTCCCCTCTGTTCTCTGTTGTCCATGTGCATGGTCCTGTCCCCTCCCTATTGCTTTCTATGGATTGTTGTGCTGCACTCCCGTCCCGCATGTGCTGTGTGGTGTATTGTGATGCTGCAAACCCTGATGCCTGCCCTGTAGGGTCAGTTTGGTGCACCTCTCCATGTCCCTCCTGTCCTCTGTTATCCGAGTCCATGTCCCTACCCCAATTCCTTCTGCCTACCGTGATCCAATGTACCATACTTGCGAACATTTTGAACTTGGTAAGAGGGAGATTTTGAAAAAAAACGGTGGTATTGATTTTCCCCTTTGAGTTACATTGAAAAAGAGGAGATTATAGACAGGAGACAGATCAAATAAAGCCCATTTGAGCTTAAAAACATTGGACGTTTCCTGGCTGAAACGGGTCTGTTGGCATGTATGGTTGTACTACCACTGCCTCTTCCTTCTGCCCACAATGGTCTATTATATTGCCACAGCCTCTCTTGCCAGTCCCATATTGTTGGTTTGTTGCCCCTGCCCCCCTTTCCACTGCCCTCCATAGTCTGTTGTGCTGCCACTGCCCTTCCTGCCTGCCCAGTGCGGTCAAATTGTTGCCTCTGCACTCTCCTACCTGCCTTCAATTTTCAGAGTCCGTGCCCCTGGCCTCTGCCTCTCAACAGTATCCCAATGAACAACTAGATTGCTAACATTCTATATTTATTACAAAAGTGTGGAACGCCTGACGTCATCTTGATGTAATCAAAACTGTAATACCTAGAGTATTTCCTTTAGAAATTACATATAGGAGAGGGTCTTATTTGCATCAAAATTATGGTTAGTGCTCTAAAAAACTAAAATGAGGAGACATTTTCTGAGTTTTCAAATGGCGACAAAGAACTTTTAAATTATTTGTAATCTTTATGTTTTTTTATCTAGTTGACCACTTGATTAAATGTTGCACCTAGGGGAGAGGATGTGGTGTTACTTCCAGAGCTGCAGACTTTGCAACTGAGGAACCAGGTTGGAGTTTCTGCTTCAGCTCAACATTCTGTGATTCTGGTCAAATCACTTACAACCAAAATGAATTTGATCTTGTGTCATGTAACCAATGCTCATGTAAAGCACTCCAATACCTGACAAGTCTGCACTATGTAAAACTACAAATACACAAAAAATAAGTGTTTTGCACACTTCTGTCATTGGGCTACATGTGGGCTACATCAGGGGGATATTTGTGCTGCATTTGGGCTCTTTTGTCTCTGGTGGCCATCTTGGGAGATTTATTTGTTATGAAGTTTCCTAATTTCCTCATTCAGATGTGTCACACATTTGCCATGAATTCTGAATGTTAGCACTTTAGTTGCTCATTAGATCACTGTAGTAAAGCTACTGGTCACCAGGGAAGTCTGCTGCTGGTATTCAAAGTGCATGTTTCAGTCTGCATGTCAGAATTTGTTTATGAAATAGAAGAGGATTTGAAAAGTCAAAATGTGCCCTAATTTTTCTTTCTGCAGCACTAATCATAATTTCTATGGCAAAATGAACCCCCTCATGTTGTTCCTTTGTAAATTAAATGTTTTAAGTGTTACCACTTTATTCCAATCAAGATGGCTTCAGGTGTGCCATACTTTTGTCATAAGTAAGACTGTTAGCGCTCTAGTTGTTCGTTAGAACACTCTGGGACATTATGTCATTGGGCTATACTTGGGCTACATCTGGGTGATATTTGGGCTATATTTGGGCTCTTTTGTCTCTGGTGGCCGTTTTGGGAGACTTATTTGTTATGAAGTTTCCTAATTTCCTCATTTACTACAGTCTCCTCAGTAGGAAATACTTTCAGTTTTTTACTTTGATTCCATCAAGAAGGCATTCAGATGTGTCACACATTTGCCATAAATTCTGAATGTTAGCACACTAGTTGCTCATTAGATCACTGTAGTAAAACTGCTGCTCACCAGGGAAGTCTGCTGCTGGTATTCAAAGTGCATGTTTCAGTCTACATGTCAGAATTTGTTTATGAAATAGAAGAGGTTTTGAGAAGTCAAAATGTGCCCTAATTTTTCTTTCTGGAGAACAAATCATAGTTTTTATGGCAAAATGAACCCCATCATTTTGTTCCTTTGTAAATTAAATGTTTTAAGTGTTACCACTTTATTCCAATCAAGATGGCTTCAGGTGTGCCATATTTTTGTCATAAGTAAGACTGTTAGTGCTCTAGTTGTTCGTTAGAACACTCTGGGACATTCTGTCATTGGGCTATACTTGGGCTACATCTGGGTCATATTTGGGCTACATTTGGGCTCTTTTGTCTCTGGTGGCCATCTTGGGAGATTTATTTGTTATGAAGTTTCCTAATTTCCTCATTTACTGCAGTCTCCTCAGTAGGAAATACTTTCAGTTTTTCACTTTGGTTCCATCAAGAAGGCATTCAGATGTGTCACACATTTGCCATGAATTCTGAATGTTAGCACTTTAGTTGCTCATTAGATCACAGTAGTAAAGCTACTGCTCACCAGGGAAGTCTGCTGCTGGTATTCAAAGTGCATGTTTCAGTCTGCATGTCAGAATTTTTTTATGAAATAGAAGAGGATTTGAAAAGTCAATGGGGCATATCAACAAGGGCTTTATCTCTGCTTTTTTGGCTTTAAAAGCCAAAAAAGCAGAGATAAAACTAGCGCCCTATCAACAACAGGGTGCTAACACGCAAATTTGCATGTTAGCACCCTTTTACTCTACGCTTCCCCTTGCATCTCTAATGAGATGCAAAGGGGGCGTTCCAGAGTAAAATAATAGGAGAAATGTCGCTAAGCGACTTTTCTCCTATTATCAAGAATGTCGCTAACCCTGTTAGAGACAAAAAAAGCAGCGCTAACCGCGGTTAACGCTGCTTTTTTACGTCTGGTATTTTTCTGACTTAGCCATGATATCCTATGTAAGGTGGATATCATGGCTAAGTTTGCCTGTCCCTATCAACAAGGTAACGTGAGATTATCGCTGGGTTTCCAGCGATAATCTCACGTTAGCCTGTTAGCGTAAGGATTTTTATCGCTATTGAGATAAGCGTTGCTAATAGCACGCTATCTCAGCGATAAAAATTCACGCTAGCCGGCGATAATTATCCTAGCGCTAAGTGCACTTAGAGATAATTATCGCCGGTTGTTGTTGATATGCCCCAAAATGTGCCCTAATTTTTCTTTCTGCAGCACTAATCATAATTTCTATGGCAAAATGAACCCCCTCATTGTGTTCCTTTGTAAATTAAATGTTTTAAGTGTTACCACTTTATTCCAATCAAGATGGCTTCAGGTGTGCCATACTTTTGTCATAAGTAAGACTGTTAGCGCTCTAGTTGTTCGTTAGAACACTCTGGGACATTATGTCATTGGGCTATACTTGGGCTACATCTGGGTGATATTTGGGCTACATTTGGGCTCTTTTGTCTCTTGTGGCCATTTTGGGAGACTTATTTGTTATGAAGTTTCCTAATTTCCTCATTTACTACAATCTCCTCAGTGGGAAATACTTTCAGTTTTTTACTTTGATTCCATTAAGAAGGCATTTAGATGTGTCACACATTTGCCATAAATTCAGAATGTTAGCACTCTAGTTGCTTAACAGATCACTGTAGTAAAGCTACTGCTCACCAGGGAAGTCTGCTGCTGGTATTGAAAGTGCATGTTTCAGTCTGCATGTCAGAATTTTTTAATGAAATAGAAGAGGATTTGAGAAGTCACTCAAAAGGTGCCCTAATTTTTCTTTCTGCAGCGCTAATCATACTTTCTATGGCAAAATGAACCCCCTCATTTTGTTCCTTTTTAAATTAAATGTATTAAGAGTTACCACTTTATTCCAACCAAGATGGCTTCAGGTGTGCCATACATTTGTCATAAGTAGGACTGTTAGCGCTCTAGTTGTTCTTTAGAACACTTTGGGAAGCTGCAGTAGAACACAAAGGAATCAACTGACAGTCTCTGCCCTTGTTGGATGTACATGTTTTACTGAGAATGTCAGACTTCATTCTCACATGACTGAGAAAGATAATGTGAATTTACAGAACATATGCTCTCAGTTTAGCTTATAGATCACCTTCCAAACCTCTGTGGGAAAAGCATGAGAAAATAGTTTTCTCTCAAACATGATTCATGATATCACTGCAGAAGGCTTTTTCACATGGTAAAATCACCTTAGAACACACCACAATTCCTAAAATGAGTATGGTACCATCAACAAATGATTTATAATGTAACTAAAGTCTTAAAACCTTCTATTAACTGCAATGCTTTTTAATGCGGTGCTATCATGTATATTGGTCCCAAGATGGCTGGCAACACTTCTTGGATGAAGTGCTGACAGCCAATCAGATCTCACGATGAGATGTGTGGTTAGGCTCCGCCCAGATATATATGGGAAAATGCATGGGGAAAACGCGTTTTGGGACCCCCATTTTTTCTCAGCCCCCGCTTGACGAATCACCCCGAGACATTCAGGGTAGGAGCTGAGCGGAGCGCCCCATTAGTTTTGAAAATTTCACGAAGATAAGTCAACCGGCGCCAAAGTTATTCAAAATAGAATTTTCAGATTTCCTATGGGAACTCGGTCCTAACTATAACTATCTACTGGCGACCACCAGTAGATAATATATATATACTTGTACGACTCCCAGGTCTATAGTGGAGACTGAGGAGCCTAGATGACCTATTTTTAGCTATATTTCCTGCCATACAGTAGATACTCTATTGTGTCCTGGCATGGTACAGAGTATATTACACTTATGGCATTGTATTCAATGCCTGGCAAATAAATATTATGGTGAAAGGAATTTTGGACTGCACTTTTTTAGAATATGCTTCTAAATGTTTATATGCTAGGTTTAAATGCTGCAGTTTCAGAGGAAATTGTTGTGCTCGCTATCTAGTACACAGGTGAGCTCACGCCTTAGATATTCTATCCTTATATAACATTTGACTTTGCTTACATTTCAGTATTAGGGGCCACACTTGATATTTTGTAGCTACGCATACAACTTGGATATTTTTCTGTGTGTTGCATTTGGTCTTTTTTCATTTTCTGCGATTTTTTGAATGCTTATGGAGTCCTCTCTAAAAGCTGTTAACCCATCTATTGGCATGCCCACAGCTCGTAAAGACTCAAATGCTCTGCATAAGAGGAAAGAAATGACCCTGGTTCTCCTACTAAGTCACCCTTACCTCTGATTTTAGATGACCGAAAGGAAGAAATAAAGCATTTGAAACCCTTTGTCATGGAGACTAACGTTACACTCCAACTTATTGAGGAGAGGTGGTCTATGCTGGAGTCCAGAGTGAGAAATGTCAAACAACGTATTAGTGACGTGCAGGACGTTGCTGTCAAAATTGGTGTAATTATCTTCCAATTTATGGAATTCCAGAAGGAGCAGAGGGGTCAGACATGCTTGCCTTTCTTGGGGTATATATCCCCAAACTGTTGGGCCTGAAAGAAGGTACTCATCTCAAATTACAAGGTGCCCATCGCATTGGTCCTATTTCTGCAAGTGCTTCAAGTTCTGGCCGCCCCAGAGGTATAATTGTTCTTTTTCTATAATACACTCAACTGTTTATGGTTTTAAAGGCAGCTAAACAAAGGAAGCAAATTCTATGGTCTGGCCAGAAGCTCTTTATTTCCTAGGATGTAGCACGCACAACTGCTGCCAAATGAAAACAATTTTTGTCTTTCCGGCCAACTCTATGAGCTATGAATGCAAGATATGGACTCGTGCACCCATGCTTCTTTAAAGTCACATACAAGGACCGAATTTTTTCATTCAATTGCCCTAAAGATCTGAAGACATTTTTTCTACATCATAAAGGCAAAGTTTTGGATCGCAGGAAAACCTGAACTTTTGGTTTGAATTCGCCTCATTAGTAATAGTCTTTGTCTTTGACATTTGCTGCTGAACTGAATATATGTCTTAACTCACAGTACGGACTGCGGGCCGCCAGTGGCCCGGCAATCCTTCCTTGGCGGCCCGCTGACCTTGCAGACCTATGATTTTTTTTTTTAAAGAGTGTCAGCAAACACCGCCGGTTGCAGCAGCGTGGACTCCGAGAGACTCTGCTCTATGTGGGCCGGACGATTCCAGCGATAGTCAGAGTGAAGATGCAGGGGCGCTAAGAAGAGGTGAAAAACAACAAAGCCTCATTAACAAGTAAATGGTCTTTTAAAGACCTGTGAAGTACTTGGGTGTGGCTATGTGTGTGCCCAGGAAGCTGTCTCAGCCGGGCTGACACACACGACGGGGGGGGTCTGAAGCCCTTTGACCCCAATGGGCTTTGCGCGCCTGCCATGTTGTGATATCCCATGTATGCTTTTGACTTGCAGTGTATAAATGTCATTTGTAAACCCGTTTTTTTTTTATTATGGTGTGTGATTAAATCCAAAATATGTTGTGCAGTTCTCTGAACTGGCCTATTCTGCAGTTATATAGTCAGGGAAAAATGTATGGATTTTCATACTGCAAAAAAAAGTAAGTCTTTGGTACTTGGGTGCATTCCCTTCTACAGATTTTATCTCGTCTGTGCAATTGTGGGCAGGAACAAGTCTATTGCGAACCATCATCGTCCCAGCCCATTTGCTCCGTCGTTCTCCTCTGAATATGAACATCAGTAACCCTATGTGTTTTAAATACGTGGACCATCGTTGTTTTTGCATAAAGCTAATCCATTTCTGTAACCTTATAGTGAGGGAAAAAGCAATGCATGGAGCCGGCCCGGAGTAATTACCAGTTTAAGAATGATTTCAAACATTACAGCTATCGCTTTTTGTCTTCCTAGTCTGCTTCCAGCTAAAACGTAGAAGGATAAAAAAAAATTGCTGTTTTAATAGTCTGTAAAGGCCTGTTTGTGATGCTAAACAGGACTGTAATCGAAATCGTATGTATTCCTCTGATATTTATAGGTTTCATTTTGCTTGATTTTGCTTGAGAGAAAGTGTCACGCATAGTCGTTACAAGGTTATAGTACCACTTTGATTTGTTTGGTAAAGATTTTGATTTTTTTCTCTAGCCCCGCCCCCCAACTAACCCCACCCCCACTGGTGTGGCTCTCAGCCACAAACCACACCGTAATTTTAACCCTTAAGCGAACGTTTGTGAATACTCATGTCTTAACTTGTATGATTCTGTATATTGTCACAAGTGGTTTCATGTTCATTTTTTATGAGTCAGTTTATGATATTTGTTGTTCTTATTCAATTGGTATACTTGTTTAACATTCTCCTTATTTATTTGTTCCCTCTTGCAGAAATTTGTTGTCTAATTTGGACTCCCTCTTTTGTTTTATTGCTCTCCCAGTATCCCCCTCCTACACCTACTGTTTCCATGCTATCCTCGTGTTTGGTAAGTTGTTTTATTTGTGCACTAATGCATTATATTTTCTATAAGTTGACTACTCTACTCTATTTTACATTATCTGTCTCTTTTTCAGGACATTCTTATTGTCCTGCCATTTAAATTTTTTTTTTGTCTGCTTGTTGTCTTCAGTCTTGCACTTTTCTACCCTGCCAATATATTCTTCTTACACCGGATTTGTCCTTCTTTTTTCTTGACTAAAACGTTTTGGCTTTTTGTCATTTTTTTCATCTCTACAAAAAGTATTCTCCCTCTTCTTATTTTTACTTCTCCTTTTTCTTTCTCTACATTTTCTTTTCTTCCTTTTCTTTTCTCTTTCATAATTTTTCTTATTGATTTTACCATGTAATATTGTTCTTCGATGCATATGATGATTGGAATAATTCATCAGTTGATTATATTCCTTTTATAGATACATTGACTTAATATACATCTTTAAACATCACAATGGTAAACTCCCTTAAGATCATTTCATGGAATGTCAAGGGCTTGCGTAGTCCTAATAAAAAGCAGCGAGCTCTCACCAATCAACCTCAGGTTAAATTTAATATTGCTTTACTACAGGAAACACACTTAATTGATAAGCTCTTGATCATAAAAAATGGTATTGCTATTCTAGTACACAAATCCCTTCCCTTGGTGATAGAGAAGGAGGTAAGAAAGGCGGAAGGTAGATGGGTTTTAATTCATCCCACCATTCATCACAAGCCTATTTCTGGATTAAATATTTATGGCCCCACCGGTATAGATGGACAACTCTGGGAACAAATGTCTGTGTTTCTACGTTCCTGTACAAATGCAAATCTAATAGTTGGGGGTGAGTGAAGTTAAATATGTCCCTAATAAGATGCAAGAATCATTTACACGATTTGTCCATTCCAGAGGATTAGTAGATGCCTGGAGGTTATTTTCTCCGGACACCTTGGAATACATTTTTTACTCTCCGGCACATGGGTCTTGTTCCAGAATTAACTATTTATTTCTCTCACCCCCCCTTAGTTGCCTCTCTAACTCAAGCTCAAATTGGTTCAATATCAATTTCAGATCATGCACCTGTTATTAAAGATTTTGACTTATTGGCGGTGACATTAAAATGTAATAGATGGCGCTTCAACTATGGTTTATTGAAAGATAAAGAGTTTGTACACAATTTTGAATGCTTCATAAAATATTTTGTTTTGCATAATGTCACACCTGATATCCCATTTCATACTGTTTGGGATGCTTTTAAAGCTTCTGCCCTTGGACATATAATTAATTTTGTTTCGGCTAAGTAGAATGCTCATTATTTCTTCAGTCCACAAAGCAACTAATAATGATAGTGTGCTTCAACGTTTAATGAAAACCAAATTTGAATTTAACAAAAAATCAACAGATGAAGCTGCTGGTTCATTATTCAAAATAAATTACAAGTTTTATGGTGAACGTAATAAGGCAGGGAAAGTACTTGCCAACTATTTGAAGGCCAAATCTCAAAAATCTAAAATAATAAAGATTTTACATGATAATAGACATGCTCATTTTAAGCAAGATTACATTTTGAAATACTTTACTGATTTCTACACAGATTTATATACACCGGACCGTTGCCCCACTGATGAAGCATTAGACTCCTACTTTCATTTTCTTCCACCAAGGCGGCAGCAGTTACAGGATCTTTCTTTTTTTGAAGAGACTATATCAATCCCTGAACTAAAGTCTGCTCTCTGTGTGTTAACCAAAGATAAAGCATCGGGTCCAGACAGGTTTTCTGTTGAAGTTTATTCCTGTTTTTTTCATTTTCTGCTTCCACACTTACTTACTTTATATCTATGGTTTCTTTCAGAGGAGGAAGCTAATGGGACCTTTTTAGAGGCTATGATCTGTTTGATCTCTAAGAAAGACAAGGACTCCTCTTTATGTGCCAACTATAGGCACATTTCCTAATTAAGTTAGATTGTAAGCTTTGTGCCAAGATTTTGTCAATTAGGATCTCCCCCTTAATTCCTGACATGGTTTGATTTGAACAGACAGTTTTTGTTAAAAGTAGACATATGACTGATAATCCTAGGTTATTTTTGGACATATTAAATATGGCCTCTTCAGATAATACACCTCTGGCGGCTGTAACATTGGATGCCGAAAAGGCTTTTGATCGTGTCAACTAAAATTTAAGATGCAGGCTCTAAAATGGCATGGATTTAGTACAGCCTTTCTCAAATAAATAAGTATAGTATATTCCTCCCCGATGACGTCTGGCTTTTTAAATGGTGCCCAGTCATCATATTTTCCCCTTTTGCAGGGCACCAAACAGGGATGCCCTTTATCTCCTTCGCTTTTTATTTTATCCCTTGAACCCTTCTTTCATACAGGGGTGTACTGTGTACTGTGAAATATCTGTTTTGGAGCAATTGGCAATTTACTGGCCTAAAGGATCATCTAGGGTTCCGTTAAGGGGCTTCTCTTCTTATACCCACCGTTTTGTGTCTTACTGCCAACTGCTCCTCTCCCACTTGACAAACCTCTGCATTATCGATAAGGAAAAGAGGGGAACTCCAAGGGTATCTTGGGTGGGTGTGGTGTGGGGAAAGGGACACTCTTCTTGCCCCAAATAAGTGAACTTCATTAGTATAATGGGCAAGCGGAAGGCTTCAGAGGGCCTAGCCAAAGGGAAATCATCAAAAATAAGAAAAAGTGCTGCTGAAAACTGTTCCATTGATGAAATAGATAATCTTATTGAAGAGGTGGAATCAATGCTAAGTAACAAATGTAAATTAATTAACTAGAGCAAAACAAAAATCACCTCTTTCTATGGCAAACGTCCCCCAGCTTTCCAAGTAGAGCGCCCCACAGCAATGGGTCAGATAAAAGTAATAATCTAGCTCCCACTTAGTGCACCAGACACGCTTTTCCCCCAACTTATGTCTCCCAAACAAAACAAATGTGATGCCCCTCAAGAGACAAACTCTTGTGCATTAAATGAGTCAAATAGTGTTGAGAGAGGTGGAGCGTTTTCACGCCTATCGTGTGCTCGAATAGGTATTCCCCCTTAGCCTCCGTAAGAGGTGCCAGACGCTGACACTATGGTTCCATCTATACAGATTCCTTACCCAAACACAAAGGCACAACAACACTGTAATATACAAGGAAAAGTCAGTAAAACACACATTCCGTTTAAAGCACCAGTAACACAGGCCTGTGTACATATTAATGACAACACACAACTGCTAATCGAGCTTGTCCAGAGACTAGTCATTTTAGCGGAAGTGGTTGCCAAGGTAATAATAGAGAATTTAACCAGTTATACCAGTATAGACAGGGATGTAGCTTTAGAGGAACCCTGTGGATGTTGCAAGAGGCACCAAGCTGACTCCAGAGTACCTGTAACTACAAATTTAAGATTACAAGACCCAAAAAACGGAGGCCAAAGACGAGAGGGCCCATGAACTGACAAACAACTAAGGGCCCAAGATCAGACTCACAAAGTAAAAACCCTAAGGATAGGTATAGATGGGTTAAGCGAATGAATTGTTGCTATGGAAGAGCAAGACCTGAGGGAGGGAATGAGCATAAGAAAAGGAAAGGGGGAGCACAAAGGGACAGTACCAATAAAAACATTCAGCATGACATAAATAAGGGGAGATACATCAACTGGTATGGAATAGGCGCGCCTATCCCTGTATCCACCTTCAGATCTCACGAGGCGTCTCCGGGAGCAACGTTCATTTTAGAGACTTTCTTTGCTCGTTGACTTTTAAAATTGCCATACCTGCATTGCACTTTTAGCGCTCTGGACATAGCGCTCTTGGATCCTCCCTGGCTGCCCCCTCTCCTGCACGCGACCCAGACCGCCTCCGCTGACCGCCCCCTCCTCGCCTGGCTCTCGGAGTGGGACGGGCGGGTCCACCATCTTGGGCGGGTCTGGGCGCCGCGCTGCAGTTCTTTGGCTCCTCCATCCCCTGCCACGCCCCACTGATCCTCCTCCCCCATGTGTCCCTACATCATGGTTACTCATTCCCGGCAGCGCAGCGGACGAGCGCAGCGGGCGCGACGAAGGCGCGCCGAAGTTGCGCCTAAGTTAAGCCCGTCTGCACCCGTCCGCGACGAGCCGGGACCAGGGGCCACACACCCTGCTCCTTTTTTGGTTTACACGTCAGCCCAACTCACTGCCCTTTCTGCTACTTTCCTTCCTCCTCTCTCTCTATTGCATCACCTTGATTCATTCGGCATTCTTGCCTCTCCTTCCTCTTACCCGGTACCTGTCACTCACTGCCCCATTCCCTTTTCTTCTGATCCCCCTCCTGTCCCCCGCCCCTCTCCTGTTCCTACTCTAGCCTCTGCTCACTTACTTAACACCCGTTCTGCAGTCAAACACCAGACGGCACTCTTCAATCTTTTGACCACGGACTCTCCTGACTTTCTGTTCTTGACTGAAACCTGGTTTTCCACCGATTCCCTTCCTGATCTTCTGGCCATTCTCCCCGATACCTACTATGCCCTCCGAGCTGACCGTCCGGTCGGCAAGGCTGGGGGTGGTGTGGCGATGATCATCCGGTCGACTCTCAAATTCCAACTTCTTACTCACCCCCCCAGACCTAACGTGGACTACTTGGTGGCCTGCTCACTTAATCATTCTGCCCCCCTCACTGTTGTCCTTGTGTACCGTCCCCCTCAATCTATGCCTTCTTTTGTAGCTTCCCTCCAGGACCTTTTGGCCACTTTGGTGGTTAATAACTCTTCCGTCCTTTTGCTCGGCGACTTTAACCTTTGGCCGGGCGATCCTAGGGAAGATTTTCCCTCTAAAGATATTTCTGCCACTCTTCAGTGCTTGAACCTTACATCTCATGTTACAGTCCCTACCCACGCACAGCGTCACATCCTGGACCAAATCTGGTCTACACGTCCTGTCATCTCACCTCCTTCTATATCCCCTTGTGTCTGGTCGGATCACTTTATTATTTACTTGGGCGCGGTCGACAAGCCCCCCCTTCCGAAAAACCTTCTAGCCCGTAATTGGAATCAGACCGACCTCGATTCCCTCTCGCTCACCTTGGCCTCCTCTGCCCCGGACCTTAATGATCTTCCTCTCGAATCCCAGGCCGACGCCGTCAGTACTTGGCTTTCTTCCTCATGTGACCTAGTTGCTCCGCTAAGAAAGATCAAAGTGGTTCGCCCCTACGACGCGCACAAATGGTTCTCTCCAGAGCTAAAAGCGCTTAAACTCGATATTAGGCGGTCGGAACGCCACTGGAGACAGAACTACTGTTCCTCCTTACCCGTCAAATACAAACTACTCCTCACCGAATATAAAAAAGCGATCCTAGTGGATAAAACCTCATATTTCACCGAGAGAGTGGCTCTCGCCGCTAATAAATCTCGTGAAATTTTTTCCTTGGTTCACAATCTTGCCACCTCTGATCGCTCTACCCCCAGTCTTGTCCCTTCACAGTCCCTCTGTTCCTCACTTAATGATTTCTTTATCGACAAGATTTTGAAGATTAAAGCCAATATCCCTATTGTGCTTCAACCTAGTTCCACTTGCTTCCTTCCTCCTCCCCTTCCTTCGTTCGCCCTTTTCCCTCCCGTTTCCCTTGAATTATTTTTTAAACTCCTGGTCAAAGTCAAGTCTGGCTCTCCCGCGGATTGTGTGCCGGCTCGTATTCTTAAAACTCTTTTCACCAACTGTCCTGTCCCTCCTCTTGCCCTTCTCAATTCCTCTCTGGCTCTTGGTTCTGTCCCCTCCTCTTTTAAATCTGCTATAGTCCTTCCTATCTTAAAAAAAAACGGTCTGGATCCCTCTCTCCTGTCTAACTTTCGACCCATTTCTCTTCTTCCCTATCTTGGCAAGATCCTCGAAGCCCATGTCACCTTCTGCTTCTCCACTTATGTCGAGGAGAATGGCCTTTTGGCATCCCATCAGGCGGGCTTCCGCCCGGGCCACTCCACGGAGGCGGTGGTCCTCGCGGTCTTGGATGAACTCAAGGGGAAAGCCGACTCTAACCTCCCCCAAGCCCTGGTCCTTCTCGATTTGTCCGCTGCGTTTGACACGGTCGACCACTCCATCCTTCTCGACCGTGTCAGCTCAGCTGGCATTCGGGGCGCGGCCTTTTCCTGGCTCGCGTCCTTTCTTCGGGAGAGGTTCCAGGCGGTTCATCTTTCTGGCTTTTCTGCCCCTTCCCGCCCGGTCACTTGTGGTGTCCCCCAAGGTTCTTCCCTTTCCCCCCTTCTTTTCAATCTTTATATCCATCCCCTTATCACTTCCCTTCTTGAGCTGGGGGTCTCTGTGTACAACTACGCAGATGACCTTCAGCTCGTCTTTGACCTGTCTTCTTCCCCTGATTCTCTCCCTAAGTTTTGTTCCACTTTAGTTTTTATTTCTGAGTGGATGAGTGCCAACCACTTAAAGCTTAACCCGGACAAGACGGAACTTGTCCTCACTGGTGGCCCTTCCAACCCTTGGTCTCCTGCACATTGGCCCCTTTCTTTTGTTCCCCCCCCTTTGCCCGTCCCCTCTGTATGCACCCTTGGCATCAAAGTCAGCCATGACTTATCTATGCACAGTCAGATTAGTTCTATTGTGTCTTCCTGCTTCTTGTCCCTCCGTCTTATCCGGAAGATTTCGCGTTTTTTTTCCACCGACGCACTTAAAACCATAGTCATGGCCCTTGTCACCTCTCGCCTCGACTATGGGAATGGCCTGTATGTGGGCATACCCGCCTTCGAATCTTGCCGACTTCAGGCCATTCAAAACCAAGCGGCCCGCCTCATCCTCTCCCTCCCTAAATCCTCTCATATCACACCTGCACTCAAGTCTCTTCACTGGCTTCCTGTTCGTTTTAGATCTTTTTTTAAACTGGCTTATTTAGCCTTTCGGGCTCATTCCCGCTCTGCTCCTATTTCATCACTTCTCTTATCTCTTCTCACGCCCCCAGCCGCACTCTTCGCTCTTCTTCCCTGTCTCTTTTGCACATCCCCCGCTTCCGTAAATCCAGAACGGGGGGTACCCAGTTTTCAGTCCTGGCCCCTCAGCTCTGGAACAGTCTTCCACTTTCCATTCGCTCTATTCCCATTTACACTTACTTCCGTAAGGCCCTCTAAACCTTTCTTTTCTCTCAGGCATTCCCTTCCTAGTCTCCCGGGGTGTTCTCTGTGAGCTCTGATCAGGTCCTCAGCGCCAGGAAGCCGCTTGGCCGCAGTGCGCTTTATTAAATTATTTTTTTTTTTCATTCATTTCATTTCATTTCATTTCAATGGGTAGGGAAAGTTCAACATGGGAGCAGGACCATCATACTGCACAGCAAATAAGATACCCTCCCATTAGTGACCTAGAGCATAGGCAGATCTCCACCACACATAGTCAAACTGGTAGTTCTAGACAAGTGGGTTGGAAAGTGTATATGACGAACGTCCCCAAGCTTAGTTTCTCTTCATATAGGGAGGATGAAGAGTCATTGAAAAACAAGGTAATACACTGGATCCGACACAAGCGTAATTGTCTATCAGTAATACACTCGGATCTTTTGGAGGTTGAGCGCCGAACCAGTAAAAATGTAGCTCACAATACCATACTCCTCACATTTAAAACAAAAAACATAGCTGATAGGTTAATAGCACTTGATTTGAGAACAGGTCTACCTTCTATTACCCTGGTGAGATTCAAACTACACAATTCTTGTGGTACAATAGAAGGGAGCCATTAAGTACTTGCTAATCCCAGACCATTATCAAATCCTGGTCCTTCGCAAAACAACTTGAAGGCAGTTGATAGACAGCCAGTGCTGTCCCCCACATTTGTTCGAAGTGTGGGGCCTCTTAATCTGCTTAATGAAAACTCTATTCCAATTGGCTTCAGTGTAAAACAACACACTAACCATGCAGACAGGAGATACAGGGGTAGACTCTGCCTCAGGCAGTTCCCAATCCAGGAACAAAGTAACACAGCAATTAGAAAAGTGCCTGATATCCGGGAATATAGCTGGGCTGAAACGAAAACTATTAGACTGCGAATGGCAGGAGTATATTAATCAAAGTGACTTCTGCCTGCTGCAAGAAGCCTGGGCATTGGAAACCCCATACAAGCTTGGCGATAAAACATTCAGTGTTAGTGCTGTTCCCTCAACGAGAGGTAGACCGTAAGGTGGTCTGGTATTGTGGGTAAAAATCACTCTAAATGTTGAAGCATCTCAGCTGGAATTTCCATCACTGGACATAATGGGGATAAATGTAAAAACACACAATAAAGAAGAAATCTACATAGAAAACATTTACAAATTGACGAAGTCCAGCTAGCAAGGAATCTCCAGTGATAGAGCTACTTGATGTATTTCTAAGTGCAATTGACTTCAGGGCAATAGTAATTGTAGGGGGAGATTTTAATTGTAAATTTGAACCGGTAGTGGGGTTGGAAACCATCTTTGAAGAGGAGGAAATGCAAAATAACGTCCCTTCCCTGGAGGCTGGCCCCACTGTGTCCTGTACAGTTGCACTGGCTCAACTTATTCAATTAGTTTCAGGGCATGGGCTTAGGGCCTGTAATGGGAGGTTGCCCTCAGACAGACCGAGTGCTCACACATTTAACAGGGGATCTACTAAGAGCAGTATTGACTACATAATGGTAACTGCAAATTCCTGGTTTAATATACTTGATTTAAAAGTTAAAATCAGAGATGACAACGATCATTACCCATTGTGCCTAACAATAGCAGAATCCATCTTTGAGACCAAGAATCCGACAAACAATGTTAGTACCATAACTTCAATTCAAAAGATAGTCAGTAATAATTGTAGAGCCCTGAAATGGCCATCAATTGTAGATAACAATAAAGTTATGACAAGGATCCATAATACTTTCTCAGATGTCATATCCCCTTATATCAAATTATCTACTGTAAAGATTCCTATAGTGCAGATCATATGATAGATAAACTGAAATTGATTCTGAGTAAACTCCTCAGAGAAAATGAGCTAGAGGGTGTAGCTATCTACCCCTCAGTTAACCATTGGTACAACAGTGAGTGCCTCAAAGAGTGAGTTACTAGTGAGCAACATCTAATGATGTTGAGGCACTAAGAGATAAAAGGGCCAAGTTAAAAAAAAATACTAACACAAACAAAGAGAGACTGGGATGACTGCGTCTGTGCTGAATTGATCATCACAGCCAAGATTAAGGACCATGTGGGTTTCTGGAGACTATTAGCCAAGGGCAGCAAAACAGGAAGAACCAGCATGGATCTCTTCTAGGACTCAGGCACATGGGCTAGCCATTTTTCAAAACTATATCCAGAGGCCACTACCGAATCAACAAGTAAACAACCAAGAAACATATCAGACCCTGCAGCAATCTCCCAAGTGGACACATTTATGCCCTATATTTCAGTATAAATGAAACATTGGCAGCTATTGATGCAGTTAATCCCGGGAAAGCTCCGGGCCCCAATTAAATACCTGGCGATCTACTGAGACATGACAAAACTGTATGGGGACCTTATATAAATCTTCTCTGTAATGCTGTGGCGGCAGGAGCCTCATTACCAGAGTCATGGAAAGGGGCCAAAATGATTCACATTTTTAAAAAAGGAAACCAACAATAACCTGCCAACTATAGGCCAATTGACACCCTACAAAAGGTTTATGCTAAGAAGATTTTATCAAAACTTAATGATTGGATAGAGGAAAATAATCTTTTTTCACTGTTTTTTCACAGTATCAGGCTGGGTTTAGAGCTAGAACCAGTACAATTGACCAGGTCTTCAGACTCCTCTGAATAGGATGGAAATACACTACCCTAAAGAAAGGTCACTTGTACATAGCTTTCATGGATTAGAAGGCCGCCTTTGATCTTATTCCCAGAGATTTGCTCTAGAGTTCCCTCAAAAATCATGGTGTGCCCAAGGATCTCCTTATAAAGATATCAAGATTGCATGAAGATAACTATGCAAAAGTTAGATGGGGACCCAAGGGAGAACTCACTGATGCAATTCCTATAAGGAGGGGAGTAAGGCAGGGCTGTGAGCTAGCAACCACCCTCTTCTCATTATTCATAAACGACGCTGCAAATCCTCTTTTAGGGTGCAGACATGATTCACTGAAGTTAGGAAGGGTGCCAGTACCGGATCTTTTTATTTGCTGATGACACTATTTTATTATTACAAACCCCGAAGGGTTTTTAAAATCTATTAGATTCATTTTGTGAATATTGTGACTCAAAGGGCCTTGAAATAATTTCTTGTAAAACAAAATATATGGCAGTTAAACCACATACATTTTTAAAGAAAAATATTACAGTCCAAAAACAGAAGCTAGAATATGTGCCCAATTTTAATTACTTGGGTATCACATTAGATACTAAATTGACCTGGTACCCACACTTGCAAAAAAGTAAGGTTATTTTGCTACAAAAGTTCCCGCCAATATTAAAAAAACACCAGAATAGTATAACCAAGGCCATGTTCCCAGCACTTGAAATCTATAAATATAGAGCACAATCTGCAACCCTTTATGGTGCAGAACTTTGAGGGGCTACTACCAGAAATACGTTTGTGGGGGAGGAAAGCAAGTTTTTCAGGATATTGCTACGTCTTCCTGTACTCACACCCTTGATTCCTATTAACCTAGACTTTAATATAAAGTGCATAGACCATCAGGCTACATTGAGAGCGTTGAATTTTACTTTAATAAAGCTTTTATGAAACAACAACAAAATTACACTTACACAAATACTTCTTGGAAGTTCCCTTGAAAAGGGTGTTCTTGCACATTGAGGAGTTCACATGCTTAGCAAACACTTCTTCTTCCCCGGGGAGGTGATCAAAAACTCACAAGCAATTGATTTCTGCTTTGCCAGGGTTTCTTCTTCTAAAGAACTGTCTTCATTGAGGTGTGACTGCTGAACTTCACTGCCATCAGATGCCATTTTATTTGAAAATATTTTCCCAAAATTAAACCAAATCAATATTCAAATTAAAAATATCAGGTTCTCAAATGTAAAACTCCAATGTCAACACTAGAAGCCTGAAGAAAAGAAAGCTGGGTGGGGACTTCCTCTCTAGAATAATCAAAAGAGTCTTGTCCAATGAAATCCCTTTGATATTTGCAACATCATTGCAAACTCTGAGGTATTCATGATTACGGGAAATAAATTAATTTACTAAACTACAGATCACTAACAATAATTACAATATGTGTATATATGCTTTTTAAACTATCCCAAAATCACGCTGATTTCGCAAATAACTGCAATGGCGGAATATATACATCGCAACTGTTTTAGGTGAATTTGCGTAAAGAAAAGCCTTCTAAAGACATCAGTTTCTTGATGCTGAAGAAAATGATTCCATGTTCTTGATGCTCAACAAACGGAGGACATCTCCACCAAACAAAGAAGCACTTTGCTTCATATAGTTAGGATAAAGTACCCTTTTTTGGTGGAGATTTACCTCTTTGTAGTCTTGTTCTCTTCTGTATAACAGGATTAATGTTATCACAGATTTATGAATGAAGACAAATAACAAACAATAACACAGAGAAGGTGGCTGGGGACATTTCCTCATGTTCCATTATGCAGCTATACTGCAGAATAAACACCTGGCATTTACCAAATGAGGCAGCACTTACTACTTAACTAGTAAACTACTCCAGCTAGGTTGACATTTTATGCAAAACTGTGGACTCTTGTTGGCTAAAAGGGCAGCTGATGTTCCTTTCTGGCCCTGATGCTCATTTCACATAAATTAAACCTCAAAGGAAAGCACAGACAAATTTAAACATAGCAAGTACCCCAGTTGAAGCTCAAATTCTGTAAAGGACAAAGGATCCGAACTTCTTGGGCTTTGCAAAGGGAAACACATTGTTTTTTCTTGGCAATTCCACATTGAAAAGCAATAGTATATCCTCAGTAAAGGCATGTGCATGATTGATCTATCAGAACACCATCTGTAGTAACTGTGGTGAATGGGTTCTTTCTTGACTTCTCCTGGTGACAGCAGAGTCCATTTTTCTCCCTTTAAATGACTACAACTATGCAAAAGTCTAAAATCAAATGGTCACCTAGCCCCTTTGAGAATACCATGTCCACCTTAGTAGTATGCAGCTCATACACCTATATGCCCACTGACACACCAACTCACACACACATAAAACATCTCACACACCCAGTAACACATCCATACTACACTAAAACACCTATTGCCCAACCCATACATTCACTCAACCACCCACTCACAGATCCGTAGTCCCTCACACACCCACTCACTGGGCCATACAGCCACTCACACCCATAAAACCACTCACAGACCCACACAGCCACTCACACACCAACTCTCTGACTTATAAAGCCACTTACATACACATTGTCATAGGTTACAGGTTACAGTTGGGAAATAAAATGTATAAAAACCTTAGAAATCCTCTGAAAAAGACAAAGGTTACAGGAACCTAATAGGGCCCCTTCCTTTTCATAATCGGGCAGGCCCCGGGGGATATGGTCCCCGAGACCAAAAACAGCCTGGGGAGTTGGGCCATATGCGCCACCCTCCCCATATTAATATAAACAAAAAACAAATGTGGAATACAGTACTTGTTTTTTTAAAAATGTTGCTGCAGATTAATATGCGTAAAACTAAAAAAAAAAGTTTTGCCCCAGGCAGATGAAGTCAGGGGATTCCTACCCTGGCCCCTTGTGTTTATTTTTGCATTTCGGGCCGTAGTCATGTCTACAATCCCTATTGGAATTTGCATGAGGGAAAATGCATTTTAGGATCCCCCTTTTTCTTAACCCCTGCTTGATGATTCACCACAATACTTTCCAGATAGCAGTTGAATTGACAGACACACCTGTTTTGAAACTTTTGTGAAGATTCTTCAAATGGCACCAAAGTTATTGGCCAAAAAACTTGCTCATGGGTCAGGAGGTGGACACTCAGAATGCCATTTATTACACATGAGTTCAGTGAAAAACTTCAAAAAAGGATACAGCACATGAATCAATGCATTCTTCTGGAAAACATGGGCGCAATTTTAACATGTAACAAAATACATTGTGAAAGATATTCCCATACTAATGTTTAATAAATGATGTTCTGAGGGTTCACCCTCTGACCTGTGAGCAAGGAGACAGATGGGTGTCTCTGAAACGCTGAGAGAGTTAGGCGTGTTGAAACCTTTAATAAATTGTTGTAAAAGCATTGGACACTCATGGATTATTTGAGTGTGAAGGGGCATTCACTACTGAAGTAATTTGATACAGACTCACACCCTGAACCATGGGTCACAGTAACAAGCCCCATACCGGGGCCAACTGGTAAAAAGAGGGGAGGAGTGCATTAAACCTGAAGGCTTCCCTTGGGACCACATTCCCCAGGGCCACACACTTTACTGAAGGGAGGGGGATGTGAGGCCCTTATCCACAACCCCAAACAAGCTCAGGGGATCCCATTGATGGAGCAAGGTCTCGAAGAAAAGAGACTTGCTCGGAAGCAATCCACTTGTTTAACTCACTAACGAGTTGTTAATAAAGTTTTGTGGAAACTAATATGCAATTACATGAACCTGTGGGTTAGTGAAGCTTGCATATGCATGTACTAACGAAAATAACAATGAAGTAGGACTAATACAGCTTTAAAACGGGAAAACTGTTTTGTGCATGCATCAACTACATCTACGTAGGATGACAAACTTGGAGGGAAATTCTTGGGCAGGAGCAGAAGATACTAAAATGGAGTCTTGAAGACTCACGTGCATGGCACCTGCTTATTTGAAATGAAAGCAAGCTATTTTACTAATGCTAATGCGGGGAAAAATATTAATAAATAAAATGGGATAGAGTAGAGGTGGGTACAGTGCAAACACTTTATTTGAGAAATTAACATTTGTCTTCTGACTTTTATCATTAGTGTGTATTTGGGACTCTCTCGCTGAATTGAATTGAGTGACGCGAAGTCTGCGCATGCCCACTGAAGTGAGCCATGAAACATTTGACAGAGCATTTTAATGAGTGCCAAAAACTAGTGAAACATCATGGGAACAGGATGGTGCAGAGTTCAACAGTCAAGAGACTCATTCATAATACATTCTAAATGTTTCAACATTGATACAATTGGTATATGGGTATAAAATTTATGAATAAAAAGTAAGGGGATGAGTTTGTAAACAATAGTTGAACTGATTTTTGGGACATGTAAGCATGGTGTGATGAAGATCCCCTCTTGCCTGAGGAATCAAATTTCGTATTTTCCCGATATTGAAACTTTAGTGGGTGGGTCATGGAGAAACAAAAGGTATAATTAAGATAGTTTTAGTTAGTATACTGGATTCTGGAGATGATGCTGGTTTTGCTGATGGAGAGCTGAAGAAGAGCAGAGCTGGGTGGAGGGAGATGATTGCAGAACCATGAAGCAGAACTTTCTATCCTAATTAAATTGGGTTAGATCTGAAGATTGCGGAAGAATCTCGCGGAGGAAGAGAGTGTGCGGCGTAACCATTGGTATTCTAAAGAGGTCAACTATCCTATCCTGACTCCTGTCCTGAAGCCTTTGTCTCCTGACCCATCCCTGGGGACCCTTACCAGCCCTTTGGCCAGGGAGTTGTTCTTCCACACCATCCTTGGTAACTATAGTTTCTCGTTATTTGCTAATGTTCTTTTCTTTCTGTCCTCTCTCTCTTTCTGAGCATTGATTATTGCATGAGTCCGAGGCAAATGCACAGTGTTTATTAATTGAATTTTCTCTCCTGTGAATGATGGTGACTGTACTGTATTGAGTTTGTTCACATGCATTTAATTTAGATAAAGATTTAAACTTTCCTGAGTCTGCGTTATTTACTTCGAAAATATATGAAAAATTAGAATTATGTTAATTATCACCATCAACTAGTTCAACTAATGGTCCATCCACCAGAGGAAAGAACTTGTTGATCTGTGAAGGGTTAGTTAGATATGAACAGAGGTATTGAATAAACTAATCCTAACAGCTTGTGAAATTATAAAACTTGAAACTCCTACCAACCAGCGGTTTAACCACTGTGAGTTTATGGGCTTAGGTGAGTATATGGTAGTGGAGTATCTGTTGTTGATGAACCGCCGGATCACCATCTCATGGAGCCAAACACAGCTGTAGGAGAGAGGGGCATGTAGCCCCTTCCCCAAGCCCGAATGGACCCAAAGGTCCCATTCCCTAGGCTAAAATGTGTATTGTAGGAGAGCAAGGCCATGTGGCCCCCTCTCAGAGCATTAAACAGCCCCAAGGACCCCTGGGCTGAAGTAAACTATAAAGGGAGGGGGTATGTGGCCACCCTCCCTAAGCCTGTTAAGGCCCCGGGCACCCCATCCCCTGAGGTCAGCTTACAGAATGTGTTCCAGGGAGCCCACCCCAGGATACAGTATTTTCCCTTCCCGCATCAGAGCAGGCAGGAAAACATATGTTTGCTCCCAGGCGGTGGAAGATTTAAACATTTTCAAACCAAATGGAGCAGACCTCTGTTTCCATGCTCACTCTCCTGCGGGCAGGAATAGTGAAATTGCTCCTTCCCAGAGGGAGCAAGCCTAAATAGCTGCTCCATCTGGATGGAGCAATGCTGGCTCCCACTGTATGTGGGGAGCCAGCTGGGGCTGCGAGGGCCTTGGGCTCCCTTTTTGCCCATGGGGAACCCACCTCTGGCCCTAGGGGTGGAATCCTCGGAGCATAAGGAAGAATGAGGGAGGTGTGCTGTCCCCCTTCCTTTTCAATGGAATTCGGCCCTAGGGAATTGAGTCTACAGGGTCTAATACAGATTGTGGAGGGGAGCAACATACCCCTTCCCCCTATCATTAATGTTTGACCCTGTGGGATGGGGTCAATTAGGATAATGAAACTTTATATTTGTGTAAGCCTAGAATTTAACATGCAGCCATCCATAAGGATCCTTATGGGCTTAAAAGTTTTCCTTTGTGTGATAGAAGGCATTTTGATGAAACAATGAGATTATGCACAATGCTGGAGGGCTATTGGGCACTGTGATGAAAGATGTGATTGAGGGGCTTACTCATGACGCTGTGATTGATGGTGATACGTTGCCTGTGTTGTTGGTACACACAGTCATGGCCATTCTTCCCAGAGAAAGCATCATTTCAACCTTTTGCATGTTGAAATGGACTTGTGAGGATGTTGGATGAGCACATATACACATGTAAGTAATAAGCATCCTGCACACAACATTTAGTCATTTAACACTTGTTCCCGAACCATATTCCTAATTAGTGACTATGGTTGTTGAGGTCATTGGCAGACACTCATATAGTATGGTTCTAATAGTACAGGAGTTAGCTTCAGCATTAGGGCCAGAAAAACTTGCAACTTCTGCCTCATCGTATGATTTGTGACCACCTGTGAAATATGATAAGAGTAATGTGTTTCAATTAGCTACATAACACATTATGCAGCATTGATATGATCATAATCAAGATATATTTCTCAGGATCACGATGTCTCACTGTGTTACATTATTTGCACATTGACCTACTTTTTTTCAACATGTGTTATGTAACAAGCGTTATGTTCCGTTTCACACATAGAGGGCAAGTGATAGATGCCAGGAAGCACTGCAGATCAAAGACAATGGAGTACTGTGCAGTACATCCATATTTATTGGCTATCAGAATATGTACTGATTAACTATTCACATAATGAGAAGCTGAATATGTATTGTGGCTTCCTAAATCACTAAATCAAATGTTATCGTGATTGTAGTGATTGCATCCTTTCTATGAATTCAAATGGGATACACACATCTGCACATACTCTACAAAGTGAGATGTTTCAACCTATTACCACATGTGGATAATTTTTAATTGCTTAACCTTTTTGTTACACTACCTTTCCCACTCCATGGTACACAACACGTGTAATACTCAAATTAATTGATAAAGTTCAGTTTAGACATGTAACATGGCACAAGTTAATATGGTATCATATTATCACTATAGTAGAGTGCCTATGTGGATCACTGCAGGTCAATAATCATTCTTTCATGGTGAATGGATATGCACAAATAAATGATCCAAAATTACTGATTCACATGCCCTACACACAGTACAGATGTCAGAAAGAGCATGCACACCAACAGGTCCAGCAATCTCCAACCCCAGTAGGTCCAGTAGGTTGCCTCACAACAAACAACATCCACCTATTGAGGTTATAGCTGATGGAGGGTGCACGCCACCATGGTGACTGGGAGCAAGTTTTATCATACCAGCTTCCAATGGGCACAGCGCTCAGTTAAGCCGTCACTCTTGGCTGACTCTACCTCCAGCCCCTAGTTACAAGGGAGGAAGTGGACCATGTGCCATATTAAGGCCTCTGCCTCCTTCTCATCAAAGTTGCTGACTCTACCCTTACCAGACATAATGCAAAAAAGCACACTATTTCTCATATAATTAGAAAAACCCCAAACACCTTTAAAACCTCAACACTAGAAAACCCTAAAACCCAAAAAGACAGACAAACAAATCTTAGACAATATACAAGACTGTTTTAAGGGCAAAGAGGACAGATGCAATACAGACAGTTCTTTAAACAAAACAAACAAATCACACACAATGTCAAACACCGGCTCCTCTCTCAGATCCAACAGCAACTACCATCCACCAAGCACAATGAGAAAGTGAAGGCAATTTCATATGCTGCACAGTCATGCTTGTTGTGTTTGCAGCTGAGTTGCGTAGACGTTTGCATGACCAGGCATTGTTTAAAGCTTCTCAGAATCACACACACGTGTTGCCTCATATTACAGTGCAAAACAACAGCACAATGCTACCCATCTCTATAACTTACTACTCAGGGCCCTGAGGATATTATCCTTTATGTAACATAGTGCAGCAAGGCAACTCTCTGCGCTGTGTTGTGTGAAAGGAAAAGAGCAGGTATGCCCAATGATAAGTAATATATGATGCACCTCTTCCTTTTCATAGAGCTTGTGCACTACATAGGTGCTACAACACTACAGGCACCCTTGCAACTTGGTGCAAGGGTTCCAGCCTAACAGGCATGATTGTTTTTGTGCAGAACGCAATACTTTCCTTTACAATGTACCCTTGTTGCAGCGTGGAACATCAAATTCCCCCTTCGACACAGACCAAATACCTCAATAGTAAATTCACTCAAATACATTAATTGTCTCTATATTATCCATTTCATTTTCTTTCTCTATTCTTATCTCGTAATTCCTTTTCCTACTTCATCTTCCTTGGCTCTGTAACAATATATTCATATACCCGTAGTATATTGTAATGTAATTTATTTAATATTGTCTCTATCAAAGAATATTACTTTTTATTTTTATCTTTCTCTGAATCAGCATAATTACTTTGTTATGTGTGTCTTCTTCTTTTCCTTGGAACATACTCATATTGCATTTTGATTCATATTTGTACATTTTCTCTTATCGCTTTCTTTCGTGATCCCTTCTTTCTTTCCCTTTTTCTTCCTCCCTTCCCTTAATTCAATATTTTATGGCCTCAATATAAATCCAAATATTTGTTTTTGCATCTATATGTTTATGTATTTATTAAATGATATAGTATGATTAACTATTCAGAAAGTTTTACTATATGCTTATATATAACAACTGTCTTCTATATTTATTGTATAACAATGCATACAGTTATTATAATATATGTATTTAGATTTTTTTTATGCATAAATTTCAATAAAAAATTGAAACACAAATACATTCATTGGTGGGGCCCATAACACCAACACTCACACTTTGTTGATCTGCTTCCTTAGAGGAATAAGCTTCCAAACGCTGACATGAAAGGAATATCTTTACCTAACCCTAAATGCGTTGACTCCAACCCTGAGATATTCCCCTCATAAGGAGATGAATCATTTAGTTGTTTTCTATGGTTTTAGTGAACACAATCATTTATCTATACTTTACGCACTAATCTAGATTCTCTTCTTTAAATAATCGACACAACACATTTGTCAACTAATCAAATATCATTTATCTAAGAAAATTGAAAATTGTTAGAAATCATCATTAGAACCGCAGAACATCATATTTACCTAATCTGGCTAAAAGTCGTCCTCTAAGTCAGTCAAGTCGTGGAAAAAACTTTTAATTTCATCAAAGTCAGGCCGCAATTCAGTCTCTCAAAGATTCAGGATAACAGCTGTCCAGCAGTGTCACCGTCCTGTCTGTCAGCATAACGTCAGGAAATCGAGTTCGTCAGGAGGAAGAGAGTTTTTTTTTAGTTCAATTCCCTACCTACTTTTATAATGAAAATAATGTCAAAAAGTATCAAGACTGGGGTTTAGAAAGTTCTGATTAGTCGTCTTGGGGTCGAGCGGTAAAGTTCTCACAAAGTCTGCAAAACGAAGTCATCGCACTTGCTGGTTCCGGTTTTAAAACAGTTCATTGTCTTGTCGATGGCGAAGTTCCCGGAGCAACCTTGAATAGGGCATCATCTCCTCGGGTCAGGACTAGGCCACTGTTGCTGGCGGTGACGCATGCACACTTCACCCAGAACCTCGTGTTGTCAGGAGTAGTCACGTTCAACGTCTCGTTCAGCCATTTTGACTAGGCCGAAATGGGCAACTTAAGCAAAACAAACACAAAAACGTAAATAAAACATAGAAATGGCTAATAAAATGTTAATCCCTCTCTAATACCCTTATGTGTAAGTAATTATCTAGCAGAAAGCAACATCCAAAGCGTTTATACTCACTTAAAAAAGCACAATTTACAATCACATCACAAAAGCAACATATATCATGCAATATTCTAATTTTCTACTATTAGTATGCGTACATGTGTTAGTTCACAATTAGTTTAGCCATGCAAAATGCAATTCCTGTGTGTAATTCTTTTGTTAATATGATTGATGAGTCTTTCACTGCACACAAATTAATAATATTACTATTAGTTAATTATTCAGATTAATATAAACATGCAGAATGGGGGGGTATACAAAATTTTGTACTACCCGCTCCAGCATCCTCACGATTTTTTTACCTTTTTATATGTGCTTCAGTCTGCAGCATACAGAGAAAGAAGAAATTAAGAGGATATAACAATAATTGTTGTCCCTATTACGTCACTCTCTAGAAGGTGTAGAAATTTCACACACTCCATGATGTAAATAACTTTATAAAACCGAGATTCTGTAAAAAGCAGTGCGTGGTTGAACATACTCTGCACATGTGAAGCCTCAGAGATTAATAAATACTGCAATGCAACACAAGTAACTATGTGGCATAACTTTTCCTTACAAAACCATGCAAAGTTGGACTAATCACCACTTGCAAGGTTTCGAAATTATCAAAACAGCAAAAACAAGGAGAAATAAAGCATTTCTCCTCGGTTCGATTTGTTAGGACCAGGTTTCCTGGTCTTAATTTAGGTGCTGACCCATATTTACGCCACCCTTGCAAATATAGAGCAGTATCAAAATCAATGGGTGTTGAGATGGAATGCCCACCACAACATCCATGGCCCACGCCTTTCACGCTAAGTGTGGCATGAAAGAGGGCCTTATCACAAGCCAGCGTTAAGCCACGTTAAGTGGCTTAATGCTGCCTTGTGAACTAAGCTAAGCCCCTATCACCATGGTAACATCGGAAAAAAGTGACAGTCCTGTGGCAATAAGGGCTTGTAAATATATTTGGAGCCCCTATTGCCACAGGAACACCACTTTTTCACCGTATTCTTGTGAATACGGTGCATCCCTGCATTTGGAAACTGTTAAAATGTGGAGTTAGCCTTCTTGGCTTAATGCTGTGCCCCTATATATGTTGCCTATTCTTAAGGAGCATACATTTAACATAAGCTGTAAATTTGCACTGAGCCAACACATTTCATCAAGGTGTGTAGCTTCACAGCATTGTGTTTCATATAGTTACACAGGTGAGATATAAGTGTGTTATGTATGTTCGCTGTGTATACATTGTTGCTACCACAACTGTCATTTATGTTGAACAATCTGAGACACCTCTTTCCGTAATGTCTGCCTTCAACAGCACATACTTCCCCTTAGATTATTGGTAGATGTTCTCTTTTCCATAAAGAACATATGATGCAACAAAGCTTACAGACAACACTGAAACATTTACTGATGTAATATAATTTACATAGGTATTAAACACATAATTATGTATATGATAACCCTAATGAAGATGTTGAAGGTACGCAAGATTTTTCCATTACCTACACATTGTGTGAGGATCACAGTATCTGCCTTAGCAGTATAAACATCAGCTGTGTTCTAGCTAATGTGTGCAGATGTTAACAGATGCAACGGACACCTATGTAGTGGTGTGTGTGTGTTTTCAAGTACATTTTATACAGGTTGAGTACTAATTGGTCCTATAGCACTATGATATATACAGTTAATTGCAGACATAATGACCTGGAATGATTCTATATTGATAAGTGAACTTGCAATTTGCAGCAACTCTTGTTTAGCATATTTGCAAATCTTAACACACAGCATGCCTTCTTTTTCATACTCAAACAAATCCAAATGTATGTGATGTTGCTCTATGAATGGGGACAAGGAGACGTGTTGATGCATGGACAAGCACATTATCCTACAATGGAAGGCCTTCACAACTACTGATGGACCATGTAAACATCATGCATACGCAAACATATATGTTTACATGAATACAAAACACATAGGCACAAAAACTGATTTAGCATGTCTTCCTACATACGTATATGTTGTTAAGTCTTAGACTTCACACACTTATGGAAAAATAAATATTTAGATACTTTTCACATTATTACCTACCCTCATGAATCCATGCAAAACGTTACTAAAGTTGTTTTATATTTATGAATAAAGTGATTAGATTGCATATACACATCAGAGGATGTTTACAAAAGTTGCTGTATCAGGACTCGTAGATATTAGTCTATATTAACAAAACCACACATCTTCTGCTTGCCTTCATTTTTGTTATTCACATTCTGCATGGCTCATGGAGTCTGGATCTGCCTCACAAACTGGCTATGAAGCTTAACACTATCAGACAACATAAGCAATACTACTCTGATTGATTTTTAATGTGCGTTAAAAGGTCAAAAATACCTATCTTGATGCATCATGCATTACTCCACTCATCAACCATGACACATCCACACACTGAACATCTATCTTTGGCCGAAGATGTAGAAAAATAACTTTGCTAATGTACTAGTCCACAGACATTAGCTATCCATATGTATGAATGAATTTAGATATGTATAACAGCATATTTTGAGCGACAACATTTGCATATCTCAATATTTGATGTTCCAAAACACAACAGTAAATGGCTGGTTAATAACAAAAATACTTCTTTATTTGCTATAAACGTGCACGCCTACATACAGATGAACAAGTCAGGAACATTTTATTTCTGAAATACATTTTGCATCAATTTATTGCACCTTGTGCTGTCTGCCACTCAGTTCACTATCTCTTCTCACTCCACATCTTCCTCATCCTCAATCAGCTGTGGATGCCATTCCATATTTGATCTTACATATATACTGTGCAGGAATACAGAAACTGAAAAAATCTTGCACACCATAGGTGTTGGGTTTAGGCATCTCTCAGCAGACCGATCTAAACAGTGGCATTGTGATTTAAATCCTCCAAAAACTCTTTTTCACTACTTTTTTCTTGTCTTCCTCCAAGCTGCACTGTATTTTTTGTGGCTCTGACTGTGTTTGGCTGAATGGGGTCATCAGCCATGCTTGCAGCCCATATCCGACATCACCTGTTGAGAGAAGTAGAAATACATACTAGTTTGCAACTTACATGTACATGTTGTATGGATCATGCTTGTTGAATACTTGTCCACAAAATATAATTCTTGTTGGTAACTTTTTTCAGGTTGTCTGTTTGTACTGGGATGACTAGAAGGTAGCCACATATGATTGTACAGAATGCATTTTGGCACTGTAAAATATAAATCTCTTGTTCTTAAATACTTCTTTGTCAGACCAGCTGTTAGACTTGGCCCTTTTTGCAGGGTCATCCCTGAACTTTTTGCCTTCCTCCTAGCCTTTTTTCTGACATGGTGTTGGTGGTTCTAGGACTCTGGGCACTTTAGTACTGCTGTGCATTGTAAAGTGTGTGTGCTTTCTGTGGTAAACATGGTAAGATTGGTCTACACCTGTTTGGCATATTTAATTTACCTTTCAGTCCCTTGTAAAGGGGTATCTCAGATACCCAGGGCCAGTAAATTAAATGCTACTGGTGGGCTTGCAGCGCTGATTGCGCCACCAACCAAAGTAGCCTTTCAAACCTGTCTCAGGCCTCTGCCATTGCAGGGCCTGGGTGCGCCATGTTACTGCCGCGGTGACGTGACACCTAAAGTGTGTGCCACATCTGTGACCCTCCTTTTACTGCACGTCAGGCACCCCTAGGGTAGGCCCTAGTTAGCCCTACGGGCAGGGTGCATTGTAGGTAAATGGTAGGACATGTACCTTAAGTGTGTGACATGGCATGGTAGTGACAAACAGCCATTTTGATTTCTCCCTGCTATGAGACTGCCCTCTCATAGGAATGCATTGGGGATTCCCTGATAAGTGTTTCAGTGGTAATTCCTGATATGAGTGGAGCAGCATGGTCAAGTTTGGTATGTTTGGAATAGTAGTAATAAATGCTGTGCAATGGTGTGTTCAGATTTATTATCCCTATTTTAGAAATGCCACTTTTAGAAGTTGTCATTTCTGTGTGCTATGTGTCTGCCTGCTTGATGTGTATTGCATGTCTGGCTCTGGAGTGACAGGGGCTAGTGAGGTGTGTGGTTCCAGGGAGGACAGGGTGGGTCAGCGCTAGGCTGAATAGGAGATCTGCATTTGGAGTAGTGGGAGGAGTAGTCCCCTGACCCTGAATAGGTCTGTGCCTGCCTAGGTGAATGCTGCCTCCGCCCCCCTGTGGTGTGTCTGAGGACCGAGCCCCATCTGACAAAGAAGGGTGGAAGCCTGGTAAACAGAGTGCTTCAACACCCCCAAGAACCAGTTGAGGCTGGATCCCCCAAGCCCTGTGCCAGTGCAGACAAAGAAAAATGTCCTATAAATATTGGGGCTGTGACCTCATGAGAGTTGTGCTTGTGCTTCCTTGTGACTTGCTGCTGCTGGGCCCCAGTAGGAACTGCCACGAGGGACTGCCTCCCTGCTGGAGGGCCCTGTGAGCTGACCTGCCTGGGCCCAGCTTTTTGCCCTTGAACTTTGGGACTCAAAGCACCTCATGAGCACTGCACAGTTTCTCTTGTGCTCCAAGATGGGGAAGAGTGCTGGTGCTTTTGCGGCGTGTAGCTGCGACAACTTCAGAGGGAATTCCGATGTCAGGATTCCCCCGCATTTGTGGGTATTGTAAAGTGGGAGCCTACACCGCATTGGGAGGGAAGCGGGAGCCCACCGCCCATTGGCAAGTCTTAAGGAACAGGAGCCCACCCCGCAATTGCCAAACTCGAAGAGCGGGAATCCATCCCGCATTGGTAGAGAGCCCCCAGGATCACCGTGGAGAAGTCGCTGCCGAGATCGCTGTCCTGGAAGTCAGGTGAGGAGCACCTGACTCAGGACGTGGCTAGGAGTGAAGGGCTGCGCAAGAGGAAGACAGACTGTGCCGGTGGGACCCACTTGTATTGACGGTGACTGTTGCAGGAAGGAGACAAAGCCTTGTGACGGTGCTCTCCCTGTGCGTAGATGTCCAAAGAGCCTCCCGGGCTCCCAACGCAGGTCGACAGGAACTCTCCCTGACCGGAGGAGTGAAGAGAAGCTGCACGCCAGCTTTCTGGGCCGGCCGAGGCACATTGTTGGTGCCTGCCCCTGTGTGAAGGAGACCGGAGGAGTCCCCGGAGACCCTGGTAAGTGGGGCTTGAAGTGGCACATTGCTGGAGCCAAAGTTAAGCTTCTCAGCTGTACCGCAAAAAGCGCGGGCAGCTGAACCGTGGGGCAACTTTGTTGTAGGAGTCCAAGAGTGGAGCTCCAGAGGCACGGTAGTGCCAGAGCCAGTTTCTGTGCCTCAAACACAGGCAGCGGCAACGGAAGGGCTCATTTCTTTTAATGATGAAGAGGGGGTGAGTTGCACCCCACGCCCAAAGTCATTGCGCACTTTGTGTTTGCTGCATTGGCAGCCAAAGGGCCAATGGAAGGCCCCAGTACAAGCCCTGACATTCTGGACAGAGGGCATTTGAGCCCCAGTGAAAGGCCAGTTGGCCTGGGGTCCTTTTTTTATGGTGATGCCTAAAGAGAGGTAATAATAATCCACATTTGTAAAGCACAAACAATCACCTTTAACGGTCTCTAGGCACTGGGGGCCATCAGGAAGATTAAGCAAGCTATTGCCCAGAGTCACATGGTGCTGGGCTAATCTGCCGCCAGCACCGGGGATCAAGCCGTGATCCCCAGATTCCGGAGTCAATCGCCCTGGCCGCAGCTCCACACCTCAATGTGTGTATGCCTTATATGATTGCTGCATACTGTGTCTTATGCCTAATGTGATGCTGATATAATGTGTTTATGTTGCAGGTGATAATGCTAAGTACTGAATGGTACCAGTAATTACTTGTTGTGTTATTTTTGCTACTTGTGCTTTGTGATGGCGCTGACAGTGGCCCGATTGGCCCTGTCATGTATATAATCCCCTATGAATATTGCCTAGTGCCAGTTGGCACAGTGTATATGTGTGATTATGATTCTAATGTGTTTTGGATAATACAAAGGCTATTTTTCATATAACCTTGTGTGAAGTTTCTTTTGTGGTGTGCCTAGTGTGTTGCTGCTGTGTGTGTGTGTTGCGCAAACGCTTTACACATTGCCTCTGGGATAAGCCTGACTGCTCGTGCCAAGCTATCAAGGGGGTGAGCAGGGGTTATCTTCAGCGAGTAACTACCTTGCCCTGACTAGAGTGGTGGTTTCTGCCTGGCTTAGGCGCATGCCCTGGCTAACCAGAAATCCCATTTCTAACACCAGCCCACATTAATTAATGTGATTGCTCCATTCGGAATTTGATGTGTTGCTGGGTGTTAATTTTTGGCTTATTAACATAGAGTATACACAGAAGGACTACGTTATGTAGCCTTTGCATTGTTCTTGCATTGCAGTAGGTGAGGCAAGGTCAATACAGAGGCTACATTGGTATTCTTTAGAAAACCAAAGGCCAGCTTTGTATGAAATTGCATAACTTGGTACATAAACGTAAGGCAAGGCAACTGATAACAATGTGTTACATTGCATTTGAAATCAGGAGCCATTTCATGGGTGGATCATGCCCATTTCCATTCATACACCCATTTATTGTTGTTTATTCACAGATTCAATACAGTTAGTAAACCTGGATAACATCTAGTGTTCATCCCATCCAGGTATGTCTCTCTGCTGTTTATTTCCGCAGCATGCACTGGATTGTGCAGCACTCGTAGGAGATGAATAAGTCTCTAAGATTTTCTTTTGTGATGGGATGTCACTTCCTGCACAAAACCTATCCGTCCAGTAATAAAGATACCCTAGCAACATAGTGGAAAGATGCATGCATTGGTGCTAGGCTGCACAGTGCCCCAGCATAACTAATGTAACTAATGTATAAATGGCCTTTTTTTGGACATATGGATCAGTTCTACTCTCTACCGCTCACACAATACATGAACTTTGCTTGGTGCCCTACATTGCTTGAAATAATACTACATATAGCCATCAATGTCATGCAAATGTCTATCTGTTTTGTTTCATTACACCCGCTGTAGAGTAATGGAACTCTATAGATCATATATTTGGTCATTTTTAATTGCATTCTCCATTTAATTATAAATTGTTGGGTGAACATTTAGGCTTACCAATGAGTAGTCAATTTCCATATGTTCCACTCTGGAAGCACCCATTTATGATACAATGTCTGAAAATGTATGAATCATAGGCACTTTTGCCTGCACACTGAAAAATAGTTATGGTTGCGATTACAGTTTATGTGTGCCATTGCTGCAGGTAGCACCAATTGTACATGGGTGTAATCAATTGCTTCAAGGACATGAGAGAAACCCATATTTTTAACAGAATCCTTGTTTTGAGTTGTATTAATGGCTGATTTTAGGAAACATCAGGTACTGTGGAAGTAGCTGGATCACACCCAGCACAGATGGAACAAAAGATGAAAACATACCCTGTGATATTCCAGCCAACATTGCTGAAGGCCTCTGAAAAGAGTCAGGGCACAACATGAGTAGTACTGCCATTAGCCTCACATGCGGTGGGAAGGCATTGGACAGTCCTGTTGCAGTCCTGTTGCTGGTCGAATACTTGAAGTAATCTTCTCCAAGAAATCCTGGATCCTCTTCTTCCTCAGTCAGTAAATCTGAATCACCTCCTTCTCCCAGAGATCAGGGGGATCCTTTGTCTAAATAACCACTTTTTCCCAATTCACTGTCTCTGTTTGCAGAGCCTGGGGGCTTTCCGAGTAAAACACATTTACTGTAATTTATGTAACCGAAATCAAAAATGGAGCCTTGGTTCCACACCTAAGGTGGGATGTTTTCCTCTTGCAGTTCCATTTTTGTGAGTTCTGTTTTAAACTATATCACGAGCAAACATGCACTTACTCGTTTATGACATTAACAATGGTTGAACCTGAGCAGCGGAAAAAAGGTGTCTAGAAACCCTCTTCTTTCCAGACAGCTTTTGGCCCCGTTGGAGGTTATATTGATAGTCGCGTGTTTTGCAGGCTCTGCTCAATCTATCCCAGGGGAGAAAGAGGTTTAAAAGCCTTGCTAGAGATTTTGAGTAAAAGTGTCTGTCAGTTAAGTCCTCTTTGAATGCCATTAATCACTCTGTGATTTTATTACCCATGTCTCAGTAAGAGGCTATATGTATATGCACCATGTACTTTCTGACAGAAATCCGCTTCAATTACAATGCCATCCTTTCAGCCTCCCCGAGGGACGGGTCGTAACTTGTGAGCCTGATGGCTAAGCCCATTGAAGACTCCGCATACAGTAGTTTAGGTTCTCGTGAGTACTTTCCTCACTGAATAAATCCCTATTTAGGTTTATTGCCTTATTCACCAAGAGAGCCATTTTGTGTGAATCAATGCTACTTTAAAGAAATGCTTTCCCTGCTCACTTGTAGACTTTTCCATCGCTTTTTCAAATGCAATGAACATCTATTGAGAGAAAAAATAACAACAGGAACAACATTACTCTTGAATCTGTAAACAAAAATAATATTTTTTTTATGAAAGCCAAACATTTGCAGTAAGATAAAATAAAAATAGAATACGTTGTAAAACATTTTAACAATTTGGGCGAGATGAACAAAGCCATTTAGTGGCTGCAAATCGTGTGATTCACTAAGGGGCACATGCATCAATGTAGGCTTTTGCGATTCCTTAATTGCGATTATTAAGGAATCGCAATTAAGGAATTGCAAAAGCCTATGCATGTAAGAATCTCTATAAAAGTAGCGATTCACAAACATCCCTTAATTGCGACTCCCATTCATTCCTATGGGCCTACAGGCCCATAGGAATGAATGGTAAATTGGATGCGCAATTTGCGAGTACCCAATAGGTACTTGGAAATTGCGCATGCAATTTCAAGGGTGCAAAGGTGTCAAAAGGACACCCTGTTGCACCCCTGAAAATGATCTGTGCACACATGTTGTGCACAAACATGCCCCAAGGGCATGTGTGTGTGTAACCTACAACTTTGAAAAATGCACTTTAATGCATTTTTAAAAGTTTTTGCAAATTACCACCAAGTTCAAATAGATGCCATCGTCCACAGGAATATACTCAGAATTTAGACCAGCACCGAAGACACCCTCAGCACGGTCGAACACCTGCACTTCCAGATCCACATCGATCCCAACACCACCCTCAGAGGAACCCTTGTCTACAGACCCCCCGGACCCCGACCACAGTTCAGCGACTCCATCACCGACGTCGTTAGCACGCACGCCCTCGCATCCACAGACTACATCCACCACGGAGACCTGAACTTCCACTTCGAGAACGCCAACGACAGCAACTCCACCACCCTGCTCGACAACCTCGACAACCTCGGACACAAACAGCTCGTCACAACACCCACCCACTCCGCCGGACACACGCTCAACCCCATCTTTTCCGCCAGCAACCACATCACCTTCAGCCACAGCACCGAACTCCACTGGACCGACTACCGCTGCATCCACTTCTCCTTCAAGAAACACACCACGCACAATCACCTGCTACGAATCCCTCACCGCAGCTGGAACAAGGTCACCGAAGACCAGCTAATCACCACCATTGCTCGAGGCCCGCCACCGACCCCACCGACATGAAACAGCCACCCGCAACTTCAGGCAATGGATTGACGGCTGCACCAACACTCTCGACCCAATCAGTAAACCCTCAAACAGACGCGCCAACAGGAGGGCCATCTGGTTCACCACCGACCTCCAGGCATCCAAGTAGACTTGCCGAAGACTTGAGAAGAAGTGACGCCACAAACAGACACCGGACAACCACACAGCCCTCAAGAACGCCAGACGCAAGCACCACCAACCCATTCGAACTGCCAAAAAGACCTCCTTCAAGGAACGCATCAACAACAATGCGCACAACAGCAAAGAGCTCTTCAACATTGTGAAAGAACTCACAAACCCCAGCTCCAACGACATCCCGCCGTCGCAAAACCTCTGTTACTCCCTAGCCACCTTCTTCCACCGCAAGATCACAGACATCAACGACGGCTTCAACAACCAGACCCCCTGACAGCCGCCGATACTGAGACTCACCGTCCCCCAACCAACCGGCCTCCTGCTCTCCTGGAACCACGTCAACGGCGACGACACCATCAAAATCATGAACACTATCCACTCTGGCTCACCATCTGACCCATGCCCCACCAAATCTTCAACAAAGGGAGGTCCATCATCGCACCCCAACTCTGGATGATCATCAACAGCTCCTTCGAGACCGCCACTTTCCCGAAGAGCTGGAAACACACCAAGATCAACACCCTACTCAAGAAACCCAAGGCGGACCCGAAGGACAGCAAGAACTTCCAGCCCATCTCCTTGCTACCGTTCCCGACGAAAGTCATCGAAAAGACGGTAAACAGGCAATTGACCCACTTCTTAGGGGAGAACAACATCCTGGACTCATCCCAATCCGGTTTCTGCAGCAACCACAGCACTGAAACCACCTTCATCACTGCCACCGACGACATCAGGGCCCTGCTGGACAACGGTGAAACTGCGGAGCTCATCCTCCTGGATCTCTCGGCTGCCTTCAACACCTTCTGCCACCACAGCCTCCATGATGCAGGGATCCGCAACAACACCCTGGACTGGATCACCTCCTTCCTCACCGGCAGAACCCAGAGAGTCTGCCTCCCCCTTTCCAATCTGAAGCCACCAAGATCACCTGCGGGCTACCCCAAGGATCCTTCCTCAGCTCGACCCTCTTGAACGTCTACATGGCACCGCTCGCCAACATCGTCCGATCGCACGACCTCAACATCGTCTTGTACGCCAACGACACCAGCTGATCCTCATCAAGGACCCTGCCACCACCAAAACCAACCTCCACAAAGGAATGAAGGCCGTCGCAGAATGGATGAAGAACAGTCACCTGAAACTAAACTCTGACAAGACGGGTGTCCTCATCCTCGGCTCCACCCCCTCCACCTGGGACGACTCCTGGAGGCCGACCACGCTGGGAGCGGCACCGACACCCACCAACCACACACGCAACTGGGGTTCATCCTTGACGCAACACTATCAATGACCCGGCAAGTCAATGCTGTCTCCTCCTCCTGCTTCAACACCCTCCGTATGCTTCGCAAGATCTACAGATGGATCCCCATCAAACCAGGACAGTCACCCAAGCCCTCGTCAGCAGCATGCTGGACTACGGCTACACCCTCTACGCAGGAACCACGGTCAAACTCAAGAGAAGAATTCAACGCATACAGAACGCCTCCGCTCGCCTCATCCTCGACATCCCCCATCACAGCCATATCACTGCCCACCTGAGATGCCTGCACTGGCTCTCCGTCAACAAGAGGATCACCTTCAAGCTCCTCACCCATGCTCACAAAGTACTCCACAACACCAGACCAACATACCTCAAAAAACGACTGACCTTCTACAGCCCGAACCGCAAGTTTTGCTCCGCTGACTTCGCCCTCGCCACCGTTCCACGCATCCACCGAACAACCACCGGCGGCAGATCTTTCTCCCACCTCGCTGCCAAGATATGGAACACCCTCCCCATCCACCTGCGACAGACCCAGGACCTGCTGACCTTCAGGAGACTTCTCAAGACCTGGCTGTTTTGAGCAGTAGCAGCACTCACCCCCTTGCCCCCCTCAGTGCCTTGAGACACTCACTGGTGAGTTGTGCGCTCTACAAATGATTGATTGATTGATTGATGGTAATTTGCGGCCCCTATCAGTGAAATTGCTATTTGCGATTTCATCATGCATTGCATTTAAGGAATCCCAATTTGCGATTCCTTAAATGCAATCACAATTTAAGAAATAGCAATAAATTGCGATTTCTTAAATTGCGAGAGCCTTATAGTTTGATGCATCACAGAAGCCCTTTTTGCGGGCGCAAATGGCCGATTTTTGTGAATCGCAACGTTTGCGCTCGCAAAAAAGGTTGATGCATGTGCCTGTAAATCACAGGGTTAGCAACCGCGAAATGGCTTTTTAGTATTTACTAAACTCATTTTGAGATAATGTTACTGCTTACAGAATCACAAAAATGGGTTTAGCAATGCATATTGAATCTCAATTATTTAGGAAATCCCCTTCAAATTGCGATTTGGAATGCCTTTTATCAATGGTTTGGAACCACAAACCATTTAATGTTTACTGACACCTCAAACAAGGTGGTAAACCATTTGCAAAGTGAAGAGATGTTCTCTTTGGTTTGTGAATGTAGATAAAAAGTTTGTTCAGGAGTAGACAAGTGGGCAGTGATCCAGGGGACCCGTGCCAAATCTTCAACCAACTTAATAAAAAAAGTATTGTATTTTCTTAAATGTAGACCCAATTGCTTTAAGGAGAACAGACTCTATTTCAAAATAAGCATTCACAAGCTAATCATTCTGCCTTTCATCTAACTTCATTACCCCAAGTAATTACTAGATGTCCTTCTCGAGTCAGAAGCAACAGCTTGAAGTCTTTAACAAGGCTGCAGTCCTTCAAAACTTTACTAGAAGTCCCTCTCAAGTCAGAAGCAACTGCTAAACAAGTCTGTCACAAAGCTTCAATAATTTAAGTGTTACTAAATGTTCCTCTCGTGTTATATACAACTGCTTCAAATGTTCTCAAAATGTAGGGGCTGTGGATTTAATATGAGAATGTACAATTATACTTTTGCTACTCTCATATAATGTACTTGTTTTCTATAGCATATGCAAATATGGCAATGCCGATATAAGCTGATAAATCAGTATTTTGACCTTCAATAACTGTATTGCTTAATATGGAAGAATTTTTAAGACAATCTGGCAGTTACAGGTACTAGCAGTCACTGGTTAAGTCCAGTGCCTTTAAACATATTGTTGGGAAACAGTTTTTTGAGTAGCACTACATTTTTGTCCCAGCAAGATGCCCACTTTCTTATGCTATATACTGTGATCAGAAGAAGTAAAATGGCAACCAAATGATAAAGATATGTTGTGGATGATTTTGTATTTGTTACACACACACACACACACACACCCACACCCACACGCGCGCACACACACACACACATACACACACACATATATCATCATGCATATATACATATGTGTTTTTTGTGTGTGCAAGTGTGTATCCACTCACACACCCATGCAGCCACTTAGACACCAACTGATATACTGATAAAAAAATTCACACAACCAGTCACTCACTCACACATTCACTGAGCCACCTAATCTCTCACTTATACAGTCAATCCCGTGCCCACTGAATCATCCATACAGGCACTCATATGCCCACTCATTCACCAATACACCTTGGTATATATATTTAACACTCATGTGTATGAATGTCTCTATCAGTCTGTCAGTTGGTGTCTAAGAGGCTGTATGAGTGGGTACATGTGTTTCTGTAGGGGTGAGTGATTGGTTGAGTACCTGTTTGGGTGTCTGAGTATCTGTGAGGGTGGGTGAGGGTATGTGTGACTGCCTGTATGGATGAGTCAGTGGCTATATGTGTTAGTGAGTGCATGTTTGAGAGGCTGTATGGGTGTGTGTTTGGCTGTATCAGTGAGTAAGTACATGTGTCAGCAGTATATGGGTGAGTAACTAGGTATGTGAAAGGCAGTATAGGTTAGTGATGGGCTATATGAGTGACTGTATGGGTGAGTGAGTGAATGTGACAGTATTTGTATGGGTGAGTGTGTGCTTGTGTAAGTGACTGTATATGTGAGTGAGCACGTGATAGTATCTACATGAGTAAGTGAATGAGTGCATGTGAAACTGTATAGGTGATTAAATGGCTGTGTCATTGACTGGATGTGTGAGTGAGTAGATGTGTGAACAGCCCAATGGGTCACAAGGTCAGTATGTGAGTGGCTGTATGAGTGGATATGTCAGTTGTTGAATTAGCGAGTGAGTGGATGTATGAGTGGCTGTATGGGTGAGTGACTTGCTATGTGTGTTGATCTATGAATCAGTGAGTAGCTGTGTAATTACTGGTATGAATGAGTGAATGGGTTTGAGAATGGTACTGTGGACGTTAGAGTGGGTGCATGAAAGGTTATATGGGATGAGTAGGTGCATCAGAGAGTCTGTTGATGATGTCACCAATGATATCATTAGTGATGTCATTTGAGCTGTCATCATCAGTCATGGTTTTTTCAGTGAAACTGGGAGGTTTTTTAAATGCTAATTCCTAACTATAACGTCCCTGTAATCTTTGGCTTATTCAGTGAACTTCTCAGTTTTATTAATGCAGTGGTTACATTTTCAGAATGGTGGATAAAGGGGTTGTCCCTTCTATGAGCACTTAGGAATTCCACTGTGTAGGATTTTCACGAGGTACTAGGAGGGCTTCTTGGCCCCCAAGGTTCCTCAGGAGTAAAGTGGACTTCATCCCTCGATCAGTAGTACACCATGAGCAGTGGTTGCAGAGTGTTGGAGAATAGGGGCATGGCATCAAAAGACCTCTTAGAAATCACACTATGTGGGACTTACTAGAGGTAACTGGAGGGGTGGTTGGCCTCCAAGGATGTTCTTGGGGGTTAACTACCCCTACTGTTACCTCCAGAAAGTTCTATAAAGCATGATTGATGAGAGGGTTTTAGTGGTCACACCCCCTTTCTCCACCTGTCTCCAAACATGCCTCCTGGTGCACAACTAGTTGGCGAATGAACTTCTCGTGGCACTTGAAGATCCTTGCGAGTCAACTACCCTCCGGTTACCACTAGTAAGTCCTACACAGCTGGATTGATAAGAAGTCTTTGGAGGCCATCCCTTTTTTCTCCACCACTCTGGAAATGTGCCTCCTAGGGCACTACTAATTGGGGGATGAAGTGCACTTTACTGCTGAGGCTCCTTGGGGGCCAGTTACCTTCCTGTAAGTCCTACACAGCTGGATTGCTAAGAAGCTGCTCAACCCCTCTTCCTAGCCGCTTTCGGCACCCTTTTTAAATTAAAAAACATATATATTGTTGATGGAGTGGGGAGGCGATTAGCTCCCCTCACAGGCAGTTTTCAACCACATGGATCCCATCCCCCGGGGTCTGGCCGCTTTGCCGCCTGGCTCCTCTCTCTGCTACTTTTGGCCCCAGGGACCTCATCCCCCGGGCCTGCCCACCTTTTCCTTTTTTTTTAACAAAAGGGTAGAAGGCCATGTGGCCTTCATCGAAGAGCACTACATCATCGACACGTCACAATCCGGCTTCAGAAAAAAACACGGCACAGAAACCGCCCTCCTCGCTGCAACATACGACATCTGCTCCCTACTGGACAAAGCAGAAACAGTAGCCCTCATCCTCCTCGACCTCTCAGCAGCCTTCGACACGGTAACCCACCACACCCTAATAAGCAGACTCCATGACGCAGGTATCTGGGACAAGGTCCTAGACTAGATCTACTCTTTCCTCTCCGGCAGAATACAGCGGGTCAGACTTCCCCCTTTCCTCTCAGACCCTACACCAACCACCTGCAGAGTCCCCCAGGGGTCCTCACTCAGCCCAACGCTCTCTCGCCCACATCGGCAGAACCTACAGACTCAACATTGTTTCATACGCAGACGACACCCAACTTATTTTCTCCCTATCCAAGGAAGCAAACGTAGCCAAACACAACTTCTAAGAAGGCATGGAAGCTGTCGTCACATGGATGAAAAGCAGCTGCCTACAACTCAACACTGACAAAACAGAAGTACTCATCATGGGCCCACACCCGATGCCTGAAATGACACCTGGTGGCCCCCCGCCCTCGGTAGCACCCCCACCCCCATGGACCATACATGCAACCTTGGAATCATTCTATACTCCGAGCTCACAATGGACCGCCAGATCAACTGCGTCACATCCTTCTGCTTCCACATCCTCCGCCTCCTATGTAATATCTTCAAATGGATCCCCTTCGAGCACAGAAAAACAATCACCCACGCCCTTGTCACCAGCAGACTCGACTACGGCAATGCACTCTAAGCCGGAATAAACAAAAACCTCACTCACAAGCTACAAAACATCCAGAACGCCACTGCAAGACGGGTCCTCAACCTACCACGACACTGCCACATGTCCCAACACCTGCGCACACTCCACTGGCTCCCCATCAAGGCTAGAATCACCTTCAAGTTCCTCACTCACGCACACAAAGCCCTCCACAACACCGGACTAGCATACCTCAACAGCCGAATCAACTTCCATGCACCCCAAAGAACCCTACAATCAGCCCAGCTCTCCTATGCCATGGTTCCCCATGCCAGAAAGACCAGATCAGGAGGCCGCTCCTTCTTCTTTGTGGCCAGAGCATGGAACGCCCTACCACTCCACCTCAGGCAGACAACATCACTTCCCATCTTCACGAGAAACCTCAAAACCTGCCTCTTCAACAGACCCCCTCCTTGATGGACTGGACCTGCACCTTCCCTCATCCTCAGCACCTTGAGACCCTTACGGGTGAGTAGTCGCACTTAACAAACCCATGATTGATTGATTGATTGCCCACCTCTCCGGGCAGATTTGGGCTCTGGGAACCCCACCTTTCGGGGCCTCCCTTGTGGGTGCCCAGGGATCACCCAGGGCACACACTTTCTGCAGTTGGAACTGCAGGGGAGCCTTAAGGTCTCTATGGTCCTCCCTGCCACCTGCTGGAGCCGGCATTACTTTGCTAATATGCAGTTCCCTCTGTGTCAAAGCAATTGTGCTCACTTTCAACAAATGAGAGCATTTTGTATGCTTTCGCTTGTTGAAAGTGAGCAGAGTTTGCTATATCTTGGCGGCAGCAGTAAAGCTGCCACAAACCCAGAGCAAACAGTAATGTACCAGAGCTGGGCACCCAAACATTGCAGGAGCTGGCCCTGGGGGCAGCAGTCCGCAGGGCCACCTATTGCTCCAGGAGGGGGGCCTTATGGCCCTCCTCCCATCTTATGTAATACCCAGGGAGGTAGTGGTCCCTGGGGCAGGGGGTCCGCAATGGACCCACTCCATTATATTTTTTCAGGCCCGGGAAGGTGATGGCCCCTGGGAGTTCAGGGGGGTGAGTGACCCCCCTGTACTTCAATGATATTTCCCAGGAGGGGGTGGTCCCTGGGGCAGTGGGGGGCCGAGTGAGCCACCCACAGTTCATTAAATATTTGTCCCAGGGTGGTCATGGTCCCCGAACTTGATAAACCCAGGAGAGGGGCCCCATGTGCCACCCTCCTATATTTAGCATGTGCCCCTGGGACCTGGCCCACTGACGGGTCATTCCAAAGCAAACACGGGAGCCCAGAGTCTGCAGCAACATTTAAAAAAATGCCTTTTCACCCCGGAGGGGTCCCTCATGGACCCCACACCATATCTGGGTAGTGAGGGTAATCTCCTACCATACCACCTTTTTTTTTTTTTACTTTTTTTATGGAACTGGGCTTCAAGCCAAGTCCCTAGATGGCTGCCAACACTTCCTAGTTGAAGTGTTGACAGCCAATCGAATTTTAGTAGGATCTGCGAGCCCACTGCAAGGACTTGCATCCCCCAGATATCTATATATTTTTTTGTTAAATATCTCATAAACTACTGAATGGATTCACATCAAATCACAAAAAGCAAGGTTGACGGACCAACATCTATCTTCCTGACAAACCTGGTGTTGTTCTGTTCAGCAGTTTGGTGTAGTCGTGTTAAAAAAATAATAAATCCCCATAGACTTAACAATGGGAAAACGTGGTTTGGGACCACCAATTTTTCTTGACCCTCGCTTGATGGATCACCCCAAAACTCGCAGCACAGTAGCTAAACCAAACAGGGGAAGTTTTGTGAAGATGTTGTGGAGATTTGTCAAGCAGCGCCAAAGTAACTGGCAAAACAATAAACATTTTTTCGATGGAAACTAGATCCTAACTATAACTACCTACTGGTGACTGCCAGTAGCTAATATATATATGGTGGTAAGAAGTTGTAGTTAGGACCAAAGTGTCCATAGGAAAAGCACTTTTTGACTTGCCTATAACTTTGGTGTCGTTTGACCAATCTCTAAGACATTTTCAAAAAAATGTTTCAAAGTATGTTTTGTGTGTCATGGAAAGTTTGAGGGTGATCCCCTCAGTGGGACCTGCATAATAAGGGCACAAAATAAGGGTGTGTTTGTAATGTTAATTCCAATAGGAATGCATTGTAGAACCTGCAGCCAGCATCGCTGGTTGGAATTCCACCAAATTGGGCAGAAAGGTAGATGTTGTTACACAGATTGTGTTTTTTGTTATTTGGTGCAAATCTGTTCAGTAGTTTATGTGACATTAAAACCAAATGATATAGCGATGTCTCTAGTTGCTCAAATTTTGCAGTGGTTTTGCGGTGATCGCGTGATCGCGGATAAATCGGGACATGTTTGAGGTAAACCGCAAAAGCGCATGCCAGCGGGGATACTCTGACTGACTTGATGCAACCTGAAAAGAAAGTTGCTGCTGCCATTTTATTGATCAGAAATGGTTCCTGGGGCTGAAAATATCTGTGACAGTTGAGATAAGTGGTCAGGGTGGAGATACTCTGACCCCATGTTTGACAAATAATGGTATTAGTGACACAAGTTATATGTCCAAAATAGACTTTTTTTTAATCACACCAATATTCACAATGATGCCACGACCGCCAGGGAGGCCCTTATGTACTATTGCAGGGACATCACGACTATTGCAATGTCATCGCAAATATTGGTGGAAATATTAAAAATATTTATATATATATTTGTACACACTTGATGGCCACTATCACAGACTCATCTACGCAATCTCAAACTCACTCAGACACTTATGCACACATCCACGTACCTATTCCTCAACTCATACATCCAGTCACATGCCCCCTCAAACACTCATGTACTCACTCACATAACCATTCAAATACTTATGCATCTACTTGCAGACTCAATCAGAGAGTGACACACCCATGAACAGACCCACTCAGAGACTGCCGTGCCTACTTAGAGACTCACTCATAGACTCATGCACATAGTCTCATACCCACTTAGAGACTCTTTTACCCATTCACAGACCCATCTGGGCAGTCATGTATCAACTCACAGACTCACTCAGATACTCATGCACCCACTCACATACCCATTCAAGTACTTATGTACCCAATTACAGACTCACTCTGAGTCATGCACCGATGTACAGACCCACTGAGAGACTCATGCACCCACTTACAGACCCACTCACACCAACGTATGTACTCACAGACCCACTGATATACTCACACACCCACTGAGACACTCATACACCTATTCCTAGACCCACTCAGATACTTATACACGCACTCACATAACCATGCAGTCACTCACACACTCTGTCACTGATCCTGCCAGAGAGTTGTGCACTCAGGTACTAAAACATATACACAGAGACTCACACACCCACTCATAGACTCATTCAGATGTACACAGATGTACACACACCTACACACTCACCTACTGAAAGACTCATGCATCTACTCACAGACTCACACAGATGCTTACCCTCCCAGTCATAGACCCACTCATACACTCATTTGTGTACCCATTCACTCACCTACTCAGAGACTTATGTTCTCACTCACAGACCCATTGAGACCCTTGTATACCCACTCACAGATCCACTCAGACACTCATACACCCACTCACAGGCCCACTCAGACACTCACACACGCATTCAGTCACTTACACTCACAGACTCACTCAGAGACTTATGCACCAGTCACTCATACACTCAGAGACTCACTCGCCCACTCACAGAACCAATTGGACCCTCATGCTCTCAGTCAAAGATCCACTGAGACAATCATGCACCCACTCACTCACCCATTTAGACATGCACTTAGACATGTATGCAACCACTCACAGGTCCAGTCAGACAGTCATATCCATACTTTCAAATGCACAAAGGGACTCATGAACCTACTCACAGATTGACTTAGAGATTCATGGAACCAAATCATAGGTCCAGAGGAGACGCTAATGTACCCAGTCATAGATACACTGAGACAGTCACACAGTTCATTACAGAACCATCGAAAGACAGTTGCACATCTCACAGATCTACTGAAATACCTAAACAGTTAATGAGAGACTTACTGATGCTTGCAGCCACAGATTCCACAGAAAAACTTAAACACTGTGTTGTAGAAGATATTAAGGGAGTTACACATGCTATTATACAATCTTTTAGATAGCAATGTGTTTAGTGTGTTGATTATAATCCATTTTGCAGTTATAAGTTTTCAATGTGGTGGTGGCTGAAATTCACTGAAAAAAACAAAGGTTACATGGATGTTATAGTTAGGCTGACATTTCATGTGTACAAAACCAGGGAATGTCTGCAGTTATAGTTAGCTGAGCTAACTTGTCAAACAGCTTGTACATGGCAAATCAAACTCCTAGTGAAAGTGGACACTCAAGACCTGTTCTACCAAGCATCATTCATGTTTGAAAGAATATTTCTCTACATGAATGAGAAGGTTGTGTCAGTACTTGCCAGCATATCTGAGCAATTGTAGGAGTACACCTGCAGCAGTGCCATGAGACGGTTAAGTAAATGTGCAGGTATGTGACTGTTTTTTTACTATCTTTAAAGATCAATATAAGTGGCTATAAACACGCAACTGATGTGCCTGTGCAATGGAAAAGAGAGCAATATAGATGTATCTACAACTATGTTTGTATCTGCTAGATGCACAAGTAGTTTCTGGGTAAGTGGATGAATATATTTGTGCTTTTGTAGATGTCTGACAAAGCAGTGCAACAGAACTGCAACACCCAGAATTCAAATAAAAACACTGTTTCAGAACAGCACATCATATATACATGTGTAAATATTTCTACATCTTCTAATGCCTTCCTAACTAAAAGTTTAACTCTTCATTTTTTTTACTACCAGTCACACCATGTAGTAAGCAGCAAATGTAAAACATACTAATTCAAAGCAACATATTGTGAACCAACATCTCATACACCTAGGGCCCAATTATAACTTTGGTGGTGCGGTACAGGGTCTGTCCTGCCGCTGCGCAGCCAAAGCCATAGTCAGACCGGCGACAGATTAGGAGCTTCCTTCTGTCTGGTGGATTTGTTTTTGACATTCCCATGGCAGTGCCCTGATAATGGGTACCACAATGGGAACTGCAAAAACAGTTCCTAAATGGGGTAACTGGTGAGCATGTACTGTTTACATCCAAAGGGCACGATGCACCAGGGTGCATTGTACGGCCCCCTTTGTGTCCTCTACGCCATGGGTTTCATTGTGGTGGAACTCCATGAAAACCGCAGCAGGGAGGAAACTTGTATAATGCTTGGCAGGACATATTACTGCCTCTTGACCGCTGCTATACCACCAGGAAATAGCGGTTCTGTGGCGGTCCCACCACCCATATCATAATAGGGCGGTCGGGAAACTGCCACGACCAGCAGTCTGTGGACTGCAATACTCTTAATCGGGGCCTTAGTCCGTAAATCAGACAAACTGTCACATTTTGATACACTCATAAAGCGTCTTACTCACCTGCTATGAAACATAGAAAGCCACTCACATAACCACTGCTACATTACCTCATATAGGGCCATATGTAGGTAGCATCACATTTACCGATTCATAAATACCGAATTTTACCGATTCGGTATTTATGAATCGGAAAATGTAATGTAGGTAACCAATCGGTAATTATTACCGATTCGGTAAATATCGCTATTTAAGAATCGGTATTTACCGAATCGGTAATAATGCATCCCTTCCCATTCATTCCTTTGGGCCTGGAGGCCCATAGGAAAGAATGGGAAGCCAGTTACCATTACCGATTCGGTAAATACCGAATCGGTAATAGGGGAGGCATTATCATGGGTGGCAGGGTGTCACATTGACACCCTGTTGCACCCCTGATTCGTGCATGTGTGCACATGTGGCGCACATACATGCCCTAGGGGCATGTATGTCTGCCACATTGCACTTTTCAAATAGCACAAAAATGCTTTTTGAAAGGTATTCGTCATTTGCCATCAACTAGTAGTTGGTGGTAAATAACGAATCCAGACACCAATGATGCACTCACTTGAGTGCCCCCTACATAGCATTTCTGGATTCGGTATTTACCGAATCGGTATTTTAACGATTTCTTAATTTCCGAATCGGTAAATACCGAATCCAGAAAATCTGCGACCTACATCGCAAATGCCTAAATACCGGTCGGTAACGGGATATTTACCGAATTTCGGCCGTTACCGACCGGTATTTGGCTTCTTACATGAGGCCCCCAGTTCCAATATTTTCTCAAAAATGTGATACTCGTATAAGATTCTCACATACACATACACCTTTTCAATCATTGTTTTCTCCAAATTAAATGTAATTCAAATGCCTGAAAATTTAATTTGTTGATCAAATATAATTGTTGGGTCTTCATAGATACAATGCTGTCAGGGAATGTAAAAACTAAGCATAAGAATGGAACACCACTCTCATACAAAGCAACCATTAATGGCAGCATTTTCAACTTTGCACCTTCTAATAGTGGGGAAGGCAGCAAATAAAAAAGTAGCTTTATTTTTATTTATTTTTTACTTCATTCCTGAATGGTTAGTCTGTTTTAACCCTTTCAAGCACTTTCATAGAGAAGCCCAATATACTTAGGCTACATTTGGGTGATATTTCTGCTACATTTGGGCCTTTTTCTCTGTGGTGGCCATCTTTGGAGACTTATTTGATTTGAAGCTCCCTAATCTTCTCCTTTACTGCAGTATCCTCAGCAGAAAATGCTTTCAGTTTTCCACTTCGATTCCATCAAGATGACAGTCAGATGTGCTACACTTTTGGAATGAATTCAGAATGTTAGCACTCTAGTTGCTCATCAAAACACTGTAGTAATGGCATGAAAGAAAGCAAGATGGCGCATGTGTAGGACACGGCCTGGGTTGCTCCCGCCCGTGAAACTCCCCAGTGGCCAGAAAATCATAAAATAAGAAGTTTTGTTCAGGAATATAATATTCGGACCATTCCTGTTTCTCCAGCTTAGGCGCTGCGTACCGGGAGCCGTACCACGGACAAAGCGAAGACCGCGGACGCCGGCTGGCTGATCCTACGACGCTGCGTGACTTCTGACGCTGATCATATGTCTCCGACGCTTCCTGCTACAGTGTTGCAGTGGAATAATCAGAGCTCCAAAAACAATCAGGATGCCTGGCCGTGGGTCACGAAAAATCTGCCTGAATATTGGACAGTCAGGGGGCCCTCCTTCCTCCTCCCCCAGGATGCTGGGAAGGGGGCGAGGAGGCGGGTATCAAGAAGTGGCTGTGGACAGAGGAAGGCCCAAGTCTAGCAGTCTGGAGAACTGTACCAGGACCCGACCAGGGAAGACTGGTGCACATGGTCAATCCCTAATTTCTACCTTGTTATCTGGCAGTAGCAAAGCAACAGTAGTGGGCCAGATGTTAAGCAAGGGGCAGCCTCAACCAGCAGGTAGGCTGAGGGAGGAGGGGAGGGGAACCTGGATGCCCCCTCCCCAGGAGATCAATTGGATTTGGGGAGTGCGAGTAAGTACAGGCCTTCTCAGAGTGGGACTTTAATCCTTATTGATGGTTCACAAAATAAACCCCTAAACTAGTGTAGGGGTGCCTGTAGAGACAGCCCCTATCATGGCGACCCCAGAAAACAACAGAGGAGCTGGCCCTAATAAGATGATCAATAATGGGGGCCAGGGCCAGGACAGAAGCAAGCACACGCAAGCAAGCATGGGGTATAAGGAAGTGTGATGCCCGACCCAGTCTGTAATTAGCGGCCAGCAAATGGCTCACCTTGAAGACATCACTGGGTTTCCAGCAGAGCTGGTGCAAGATCTGGAGAGGGTAGCTAATAAGTTGCCTTCAATGAGTACAGCTAAGTCTCCTGATGCCGGAGACACATTTTTCTCATTGACAGATGAGTCAGACCTCTCGAATAGTAGAGAATCCTCATCCTCCCTAACTTACAATCCAGCCTCAGAATCTTCCTCTAGTTATGCACTGGAAGAATCTACGTATGCAACCCAACATAAGCGGTCGGCGAGAGGATATCGGGGGAAGACGGGGAGTAATAAGAAAGGGGGAGCAAGTGGAGAAGCCTCTAAAGGCAGCAGTGGGGATGGTTTCCTGGGTAATCTTCATTGCGACTACTCTGCGTCGCAGCTGGCGTTTTCCGGGGGGACCTAAAAGTTCCAGCAAAGAAGGCATAACGGAAATATCTGGTATACAACCGCAATCTCCCTTGGTAGAGGCCTCTCGGGAAACAATCCTTCAAACCATAAGGCAAGTTCAAGATGAAGCCAGGAGTTCAAGTCACCGGGCAAGGGTTGCTACGAAAGAACTGCATGGGACTGTGAAAAAAATCAATACGACTTGCTTAGATATTGCCAGCAGATTGACAATGGTGGGGGGATGCACCGAGCATCTGGAATCTGATGTTAAGACATTAAAATTGCAAGAAGCATCACAGGCAGCAACAATGGTCGATGTTCTCTGGAAGCTTGAAGAGTACGAAAATAGACAGAGACCTAACAATTTAAGAGTCCTGGGGATATCTGAGGAAGTGGAAGGCCCTGATGTACGTGTTTATATCATAACTCTCTTCAAGGGTGCCTTCCCTGAGAAAATCAATTGGGACTGGAGCGCAGAGATTCAACGTGCTCACAGATTCCCCCTAATGATGAAGAAATCTTGTTCCATTGACTCTGAAAGACCTAGGGCAATCCTGGTTTATTTTGGGAACTTTCTGTTGCAGCAAGATATTTATGATCAGGCTCGTCCCAACGCAAAGAAGGCCTTTGGAGATGTTTTGTTCTTTGTAAGACCTGACTTTGCCCATGCCACGGTAGAAAGGCGGTGGCAGAAGCGACAGTTGTTCAATCCTTTCCAGCAGCTCTGAGCGGAAGTCTGTCTCCTAAATCCTGCCCACTTAAAAGTGACTTACAAAGGGCACACACGAAGTTTCACTTCGGAAATTAGCGCTCAGGAGTCAGTGGAGGAAAAGTAGATAAAATATAGTACAGTAAAACAGTTAGGGATCCCTGTTCCATATCCCCGGGTTAAATGAATGGTGGCATAATCACCAGCCAGGCAACAATCACGGTGAGGCTTTAAGGATAATTTAGCTTTCATTTAATCTGGTTGCGGTGGGTTATTCAGTTTAAAGGTTTCTTTTTCTTCTCCTTTCTTCGCCTTTTTTTACTAAATGGGGCACGGGTCTTGAACGATCGGAGAAACACTCTCGCATAGGCACTATCATTCAGGCTTTTGGCCTGCTTGCTTATTTGGTGGGGAGAAGGAGGGAGAGGTCCTTAGGAGGGGGGTTTGTGGGGGACAGGAAGGGTGCTACACGGGAGAATAATTGGGCACAATGAAATACAAAAAGAGAAAGCTGTGCCTTAGACAGAAAGATAATTTTTGGGGATAGTTAGGAGCAAGTTATTAAGTGTGGGATGTGTAGGAAGGAATTTAGAAAACTGGACCAATGAGTAAATTAAGAGTCGTCACAGTGAACATCTGTGTCCTCAATGATGAGGAAAAGAGAGCCAGGGTAACCTTGGAATTGAAATCTTCTCAATCATCTTCTTTTAAAGCATATTGTCCAAAATGTCAACTGTATGCTGCTGATTTACGACATATGTTCATTATGTGTCCAGGACTGACTATATTCTGGCTGAAAATTAATTATGCTCTTTCAATTTTGGCTGGACACAGTATTCAGTTGACAGAGAAGGAAATTGTCCTGGGGCAATGCAGAATCAAGGTCATCTATCATGTTTACTCATATCTGTTTTAATTGTATGTGCTCGCTTGTGCATCGCTCGTGTTTAGATTGAAAAAACAGGAACGAGTATCAATGAATTTTGGACACTGGTATGGGAAATATATGAAATGGAAATGGCTCTTGCCAGAGCTAGAGGTCCACACTCTTGGGGAAAATTCAAACGGATATGCTCCGGTATTCAGTGGGATTAGAATTGCGTCATATATGTACTTTGCTTGAGTTTATACTTAGTAAGATATATTTGAGTTTTTTAAGCTTTGCGTTACAAAATGGGATTTTTTTCCTTTTTCTTTTGTTCTTTTGATCATTCATTCAGGCTCCCTTGTTCTTCTTTCCCTTCTTTTTATTTGCCCTTGAATTTTTACCGATGTGCTTGGTCTCTGTATCTTGTTTTGCAATACTGGCTAAATAAAAAAATAAAAAAAGGAATTGAAAGCTTCAGAGGCGGATATAGTATGCCTTCAAGAGACCCACATTGAGGGAGTGCAGCTGTCTTTGTTGGACACCCAGATTTTAACTAGTTGCGGGTACATGTCGAAACACACAGACTTGTGGGTTGGCAGTTTTGGCTAAAAGGGATTTGATACAGTTTTTCTCACATATTCGTACCAACAGTCTGGGGAAATGGGCTATTATGGAATTTCGGTCTAATGTTTGTACTTTTACACTATGTACTTTATATGGGCCAATTCTAGATGATGCTGGGTTATTTGATTGGTTGAGTAAGGAACTGGTGTCTTGGCTAGCTCCCATTATTCTATGCGGAGACCTAAACATTAATTTGTCCAATAGCTGGTTGTGCGAAGAACAATATAAGTACTACGGCAGGAAGCTCAGGGTATTCCGATCTCTTAAAAGTATGTTTAAAGATTATACTCTGAGGGATGTGTGGCAGAGTAGGAAGCCAACCAAACATGGCTTGACCTTTTTCTCTTCACCCAATCAGTCACACGCCCGTCTTGTTTCACATGCTATAATTCAAGACTGTGATATTGAAATCTTCCCCCAGGTCATGTCTGACCACAACCCTCTAGTCTTGGTATTCAGAGAGGGTGTGCCCTGTAGAAAAGGCAGTCAATGGAGTTTTGAGCGGGCATTATTGGTAAATGACGAATATTTAACTCACATGAAAACCTGGATGGTAATGCTCCTTAGTGAAAATCTTGGTAGCACTTCCCTAGAAATAGTCTGGAACACATTAAAAGCTGGGATTTGGGGGGAAACTCTCCAGTTCTCGCTAACTAGGGTAAGGAAGGAAAAGCAAAAGAGACAAGAGCTATATGCCCTACTAGCCCTGGAAGAAGAGAAATTAATAACTGCTACACAACAGGGGGCGATTGTCAGGAAGTGCGGATAGGGGTCATGATTGCTAAAGCAGCTATAAACGATATTGCGATAAAAAAAAGCAGCATTTTTTTTTTGTAGTGAGCAAGCTTATGAATCCGGATAACAAGTTGGGCACACACTAGCTATAAGGACCAGGCAAAAGATTGGTCAAAATGAAGTCAGGGAGATTAGGGACCCAGACCTGGGCATAATTTCTGATCCAGTGAGTATAAGATCTGCATTTGAAAGATTCTACCAGAAATTGTATCTGGAAACTGGAACTGGGGATCAGCATGACATCTCTAATTATTTCGATCTGTGTGTAATCATGAAATTTGATGAAGAAGATCAGGCAGGGTTGGAAGGCAACCCCCCATGGGAAGAGATTCTACCTGCTATTGACTCCTTGGCGACCAGGAAGGCAGCTGGTGAAGACAGCATTCCAACGGAATTCTATAGACATTTGCATCAGAGCTTAGGGACTGCCTTGTGAGACGGTTAAAGAATATTTTTAAGGTAATAAACCTCCTCCTTTAAGGTCTCAATCAAATATAGTAGTTTTCCTTAAAAAAACAAGTCTGTTAGGGAGCTAGGCTCTTATAGGCCGATCATGCCTATCAATGGGGACACTAAAATATATTCTAAATTCTTGGCCTCCCGTTTGTCCCCCGTCATTAGTTAAGTAGTAAGTGGACAGCAACATGGATTTATACCCAGGAAATGCACTACAGAGCACATTAGGCGGGTAATAACGTTGTTCCATGCCGCCCAGGTAGCAGGAGAACCTATGGCCTTAATTTAGTTAGATGCCAAGAAGGCTGTTGAAGGGGTCTCCTGGGGCCACCTGTGGAAAGTGCTCGAACCAATAAATATAGGGCCCGAATTTAGGCACACACTTAAGGTGCTATATTATAAACCAGAGGCCAGAGTGTTTGCGGCTGGGAATCTCTCAGAGACATTTCCAATTCTAAGAGGTACAAGACAAGGTTGTCGTTGCTCCCCATTGCTTTCTCCCTTTATATTGACCCTTTATCCGCAGGCTAAAATTCAACTTAAAGATCTTCCCGATGACATATAATGGGTAGGATACTAAAACGCTCACGTATGCTGACAAAATGGCCGTAATTACACCTGAACTTGAAACGTCAATGGTGGAAATCAAGAAAGAAGCAGGGGAATTTGGACATATCTCAGGCTACTTGCTAAATAGGGAAACAACTGTAAATTTGGTAGATAGTACACTATCTTGGCAGGACTCATGGGTGGCTACGAGTGTGACATACTTGGGAGATGCTATCACGCCTGATGTGTATTGTATTATCGGGGATAATTTTGAGTCTTTGATTGAAAAATCTAAGAAATATGTGCAGAGGCTATATAATTTTCATTAATCAGAGCCATGTAATGTTATTAAAATGATTTTTTTCTCTGAGATTCTTTATTTTTTTTACGCCATTCCGTTAGGAATAGGCAATCTGTGGTTCAAAAAGCTTAATGAAATATTTTCCCAATTTGTGTGGGCCTATTCCAAACTCAAGCGTGCCATGACATTTTTGACACTCCCTAAAGATTGTTGAAGGTGGGGGCTCCCTAATCTAAAGTTGTATTACTGGGCTATTGTGCTGCAGAATCTTGGACCTCCATTACAAGAGAAAAGTTTGTGGCCAGCAAGTGCTGTCTATTTTCCCTCTCCATTTGAAGTAATGATAGGTGAAGGGGCGTGGGGGAAATTATTAGAGGCAAATTGAACTAAGCTATTTCAAGCGTGTTCATTTTAAGACCTTTCTGAACACTTTTGAGATTTGGTCTACAGTCCGTAAACTGATGGGTCTGGGACAACTTCATTTCTACACCCATCTGAAGAATAATCTCATTATTAAGGAATCACTTCGGATAAATATATGTCACGATATGTTAACATTGGCTTAAACAAGGTGGGCCTGTTTTTCTCTGGTAGAGGGAAAAAGCCATTTCAAGAAATTAGAATAGAATTTGGTCCTAGCCAAAAGGATTTTTTAAAGTTTTTACAAGTAAGGAATTTTCTCTTTTGCAAGACCGGAGGTGCAATTGGATTTCAACAGTGCAATTTGGTGGAGGCCTTGGTTGGTGAATGTAAACCCTCAATAGGGTTTATCTATTCCTTCCTTAACAAATACATGAGGGACAGCTATGATGTCGCTTCCTGTGAGGTTAAATAGTATGCAAATTATAGGGGCCTCGCATATCCTAGGACCGGGTGTTGTGTAATATCTGGTATCCCCACGGTATCGTGTATCCCCTGCACTTCGGGACTTTTCGGAAACGAAACTCAGCCCAGGCAGCTTCAGACAGAAGCAGCTGATCACTGCTCGGGCTGAGTTAGGGGATACAGGGGATACACGATTGAACAGCATGTCAAACTCGGCTCAGGCGATAAATCACCTGAAACTTTTGCGCGAAGAGAGACAAACGGAAATAAATGGAGCAAATGAATCGTAATGGAAATAGCAATTAAGTGAATAAACATTGTGAAAGCAAAGAAACTATTGCTGAAGGATATCGAATCGTAACGAAATAACATGAGGGGAAGAGAATATAAACAACAGGGGTTTCAAATAAGGGGAAAAATGAAATCAAAACGAGCGAAAGATTAAAGGGTAAAGGTAAAAAAAAGGCAATGAAAAAGGCAAAGTATTAATATGGGGAAAGAGTTTTGATTTTCATATAATGAATATGTTACAAGGTGTTAATAACAAACATATAACTTGCACAATAAGTTGAATAACAGTGCATGTTTAGTTTGACTCATATAACATACTTGTCATTTTACCAGCTGCCCTATCTTTTTGTGCCCATGCTAATTAAACAAGCATTGGCAACGCAAAAAAAAAAAAAAAAAAACAAATACATGAGGGACAACATAGATAAGCATTCGCAGAGATGGCAAGATTAACTGAGGATCTCAGACGCCTGCTTCCAGCAATCCTTTTCTCTTGCTCAGACATCATTCATATCAGCCAAACTACATCTTCAATATTACAAAACATGTTTTAATTTATACTAAACCCACAGTAGGATTATCAAATGGGGGGATGGCAAAGGCACTCTTTGCCCTAGATGTCTTCGCCACTTGTTCCTCCTTATTCACTATTAAGATCCAGATAACAGAATTCCTGTCAAATAAATAATCAGGTAACTCTATCTCCTGCAGTGATCCTCTTGGGTGTATCTGAATATGAGAGGCCACTAAGAGGCAGAGAGCTGATCTTCATTGCTATGATTGATGTTTGCTTATGTATTGCCTCAGCCTGGCTAGATAGCAACCCACCAGTGTTCCAACAGTGGCAAGCCAGCGTGTTGGCTGGTTGTAATTTAGAGAAGGCAATTTTCCTAAGCAAGGGGATTTGTAACAAAAAGAAGGGATTAATCTGGTGGGGCCCGCTATTAGACTGGGTTGACGTCAGGAGCTGTTGAGGTTAGGCATGATGCACTTTAACACTGCGTTTACATAAGCACCTTGGCACTTTGCTTGTCCCTAATGGATTGGCTTATATTTTCTTTGTTTCTATTCTTTCTGTCCCTTCTGATATCAAATGTATGAATTTGATTGATTCCGCTATGATATATGGTATGGAAATAGTGATTCCATTTTCTGTTTTTTAATTGTTTAGTGGGGGTGGGTGGGCAGGTTGAGCGTTTTATTGGGGGTAAAATTGTGGTCTTATTGTTTTTTCTATTATGCACTGAGTTTGCAAATGATACTAAAAAAAGTTTTTTTCGTTTTAAAAAAAAAAAGAACACTGTAGTAAATTGATGATCACCAAGAAGTTAACTAGCAGTCTGTTGCTGGTGTTGAAAGTGCATGTTTCAGTCTACATGTCAGAATGTTTTAATGAAATAAAAGAGGAAGATATTTGAGAACTCACTTAAAACATAAAATGCCAACACCCAGACCCTCCTCTGTGATACTGTCTGGGAAGAATTCACAAAGGCCATTTCCTAACTACACCTAGTAATGTGACCCAGGAAACAGGCTGCAGATACTTAAAGGTTAGGAGAGCAAAATGCCAACTTTCTAAAAGTGGCATTTTTAGCAGTGTGGCTTAAAATGTGATTTCACCATTAAAGAGGGTTTTAAATATTTAAAATTCTTCTGATACCAAACATGACTTTCCAACGTGCTCCCAATCAAAGGTTAGCACTTATTAAATGTGATAAGGTAACCCAATGTCATCCCATAGTAGAGGTTGGCCTTAATAAATATATTAATTTGGGAGTTTTTCACTATAAGTACATGAAAAACCTAAATGTATATCATGATTCCTGCCACAGCTCACCTTTCTTGACTATCACAATACACCGGCATGACTCAAATCATTCATCCCAACACTTATGAATGAACAAACGTATTGTTACCTGACCTTTGACTACATTACATGCTGTTGGTAATAGCTAGCTGCAGCTGGTGTTCCCCAGTTTGTTTGAAAGGGCTTAATGGATTTTACAAACGTTTTATAATGAATATGCAAGGTCAGGTTTCAGGCACCATTGAAACATCCGGAAAATGTACCAGAATAAACATCAAGCAACTAGAATAGATGATCTCAACGTGAACCGTCCGGAAGACAGCCCTTATCAAATACATCCCCTGCACCTGCTCCTTTCTATAAGCAATTAGAATGCACCCTTTGTGCACATTCTCGAAGACAGCCTCATTAAATTATTCATCAGCACCTGTTCCTTGTTATAAGCAATTAGGACACACCTTTGTGAATATTCTAAATCGCCTTCTAGAAGGCAGCCTCATCAAGTAAATTATCTGCTCCTCTTCCTTGTTACAAACTACTAGAATGTGACCTTTATGAACATTCTAAAGCAGTCTTATTTAAAGACCCTCCACATTACTTACCTTCGCTTAGCCTCGTCGCCTGCCACCAGCCTGTTTCCCGGCTTCCAAGACTCTGTCTTGCCAGCTCCCTTGATCCTCCCGCTTCAACCTCACCCCAAAGAACACCCTGCATTAGTCTTGCACCTGGATGGAAAAAAGAACACGAAGAAAAGGAGAGACACATTAACAGACTTGATTTTACTACGCGTTAAGCTCAGTCGCAACATCGTGCTGCAAACAAAGGTAACCAGAGTTTTTCTTCAACTTGTGCATACTGTTGGCAGGGCTCACCCGGAGAGGACTTGGGTGAAGCTAATCCCATCCAAATCTGCTTGTGGGTTTGATGCTGAAATCATACTCTCTACATTTTCACAAATGTTGATAAAGTAGTCTCTACGGACAATCTAAATGAAAACAACAAAACTAAAGGTTGGTCAAGATTTGAAAAGCTTTTGTAAGGTGATACCTTAAGAGATTGAGTTAATACTAAACTAAAGCCTTATTATTTGTTTGTCTATAGGTACCATATCTGCCGGTACCATTCACCAGACTGGTGTGAATGCCTGCTGCAGATTTGCTGTTGAGTAGACGAGCCACAGGAACTTTGACTCTATACACTCTCTCCATCCAAACCCCCTTCCCCCTGGGATTTACCATCAGAGCAGTGTCTCCTGCTGTAAACTGAGGGTAAGTCTTGGGAGGATTCAGGGAATAGCATCCCTGCCCCATTGGAATCATCTGGATCCAGGTAAGAGGTTTCACTACGTACTCGGTCTACTTTTTAAATATAACGCACCCTGCCTTAAGGGCTATTTAGGGGCTACCCTAGCAGTGAGTTATATGTATTAAAAAGGAAGACTTAGGCCTGGCAATAGGTTTATTTTAACAGCTCAATATAGCAGTTTAAAATTGCACACAAAGTCTTCAATGGCAGGCCTGAGACAGGTTTGAAAAAGCTACCATATACCATACCTAATGTGTGTCACAATCAGTGCTGCAGGCCCACTAGTAGCACAGAGTACACGTAGTACCACTTTACTAGGGACGTACAAGTAAATTAAAAATGTCAATTGGGATAAGCCATTTTTACCATGTTTAAAAGAGAGAACAGAAGCATTTTCACACTAGTTAGTAGTGGTAAAGTGCACAAAGTGTTAACAACAACAAAAATGAATTTAAGGCTGACAGGTCTAACATTGCCCTACTAAATATTGAATTCCACTGGGGACATCCAATGATGTAGTATTCTTTTCAAAACCCTTTATTGTGTGATGTGGCTTACGCTTCCAACTGCCTGCATACAACCTTTTGGCTTGAGTTCCATTTTTGGGTAGAAAAGGGGTGCCATTTGCCAGATGTTTATCTCAATAGCATTGAAAAATATCTTGTATCTTGTTATACTACACATGTGAATGATCTTCAAGTGCTGTGAATAAAAGCTGTTAAGAAACTCAGGGTGGGGGGCATGGCCAAGCGGAGCAACGAGATGGCCGCTTGAGCTCTCGGCTCCGCCGACCGAGTGATATATCCGTTATATATCCGCAGATTATTGCCTAAAATAGGGCTCTCTCACCGTTGATTGAGCACCGGAGGGGCCGCTGGACAGTTTGAGGGTACCCTCAGCTGGATCACGATTCTTGGGGCGGCGCTGGCGGTCTCTCCGCCATCGGACTGGACCTGGGTGGAGGCGTGTCTGAGCGGCCTGCCGGCTGGGATCATCGTCAGCTGCGCTGAATCGTCTGCGTGACCGCCTCCCGCTCGAGGCTGGTACGCGCTTGTGTGCAAAGCCCCCCCCAAACCTCTAGGGGGGTCCTGGACAGCGAGGACAGGCTATCGATTGCCGCTGGCACTTCCGTGGACGCCAGGTATTGAGTGTGACGTGCGCAGCTGAGGAGCTGCTGGAGGCGTATGTTGTGCTCTCACACGCCCCGGCTCGCTTATGGACCAACGGGACGGGGATCATTGGGCTGCTGCATCGCTGGGGCTGCTGCGAGGGAGGCCGTGTGTCTGCTGCTGTGGCCCCGCTCCTGACACAGTGTGGATTGGGACAGTTGAACCGCACTGGGGCTTACTCTTTTGGGAACTTGCTGACCTGGATGCTTCTGTGCCCCCCCCAGGCTGCTTGTGGATGCCGCTTCATCATCCTGTCCCGACACCCAATGTGATCTGCCTTATGGTGCAGCACCAGTGACCGCCAGCGAGCACCAGCGATGTGCCCCCCCAGGTGTCACTGTTGCCCATACTGCGCCACTGAGGTGCCTTCTCGTAGTGGGGGTGGTGCGCATTCGCTCACATCCTGGTGGGGCCTTGTGTGCGTTGCTTCAGCGGTTGGCGCTGGTGCTATCCACGGCCTGACCGGATGGGAAGAGTGGTGCCAGGCCGCCCACTGGAACATCAGTGGGGTGTCATGTGACCCCGGGCTCTCACTGTTTGATTGAGTGACCGCTGTATCTGCTCCTCCGTATTGATAATTATGACTTGGGATTGACCTTCAATCTGCTGTGTATTGGGCAGGGGACTACCTGCGTGGAGGGGCCGACTGTTTGCGTCCGCTCTGGTGATAAAGGTGTTGCCGGATGTGAGATCTCAGCGGCCCGCACCTCAGGATATCGTCAGTTTGCATAGCATGGTAAGGTGGGCTGTGGAGTTCTGCTGACTATCGCACTTGGAGCCTACACCGACCATGAGTGAGCCCCCTCGGAAGGTCTTGCATACATCATGGTGGGAGGACGCGGTTAGCGAACAGCCCTCCAGACCAAACTGATGAAGTATGTATAGGATGGAGGCACCGGTGCAAGCCCCAAGGGGGGACCAAACGTGGCTGACAAGTCTGAACCCGGTGGGAAGCAGAGCGAACCAACTCAGTGTCCGCCGAGGTGTCCCTCATCAGGGAGGACATGCCCTCAATGAACTCGATTGAAGGACGTCGAGGTTAAGGCATCCTCCCTGGTGGAGGACACGTCTGAGCTGCAGAAAAAGATGGAAGAGCTGCAGACACATGCTACAAACCTAGAAGCACAGCTGGATGACTATGAAGGGCGCTCCAGGCGTAACAACGTCCGCGTAATTGGGGTGCCGGAATGCGTGGTGGGGCCCTTGGCAGACCTTTTCATGGAGGAGCTGATCACTACCTATCTCAAGCCCAAGGGAATCTCCAATTTCTTCTCGGTGGAGCGGGCGCACCGAGTGTCGGGGGCCAGCCGTGGCCCAGGCCCCCCAAGACCGATTCTGGCCAGAATCTTCAACTTCCACGATAGAGATGTCATCCTGCAGTGTGCCCGGTCCACCCCACCAGTGGAGTACCAAAATAGTCGCATCACTTTCTTCCCAGACTTCACCCTCAAGGTACAAAGACAGCGACGCAGTTTCCTAGAAGTAAAGCAAGCACTCCAAGATAAGGAACTGAAATATGCAATGATGTTTTCGGCCAAGTTGAGGGTGGAGTCGGAGGGGAAATCCTGGTTCTTCACCAGTCTGGAAGAGACCTTAGTCTGGCTGGAGGGTTGGCGAACGGTGGGCCGTCACACCAATCGAGTCCGGGGCGTGAGGATGGGTGGAGACACCCGGGCCTAAGGTGGTGGCTCCCCACTTCCTGATTGTGATGAGGCGGCAGGCGGAGACGAGTAATTAGTCTTTATGCCTTTCCTTTGGGGTGGATTAACTGATTCCAGGTGGACTGAGGGCTGTGGGGTGGGGTCAGCTACGACACTGGCCTCGAACTTTCGTTGTTTTGAGCTGGACTGTCACGGATTGCTTGTTGCTTAATGTTCCCTGACTTTTGTCATTCTTTTGCCACATATGTGAGTGACTGGGGATGTGCTTTGGGCCCTGATTTAAGTTGTTATTTTAAGCCCTTTAGGCTGTAGATGTCAATGTTGTAATAGTAAAATGCTTAGAGTTGTGCGCTCGGTTTGGCTTCACGAACCCGTAAGTTTTTGGAAGGGTGGGCGATAGGCACTCTGCTAGTTTGGGGGGTGGGAAGCTTTGTTACCGCCGAGCAGGGAGGCAGGGTGGGGGAATTGGGGGTTTGCATAATGGGCTTGTGGGGTGGGGGGGAGGGGTTTGTTTTTGTGTTCTGGTTTGGGCGCTGTTGTTGTACAGGCAGGACTTGTATTCTCAGATTCAAATGTCAACTGCAGTATGTCAGTTGTTTTTTTTTTTTTGTTTTACACCGGTACACAATATTGTTCACCTCTCCATTATCCTACTCCATTCACTTGCCATTGGCACATGGGGCTCCCGTTTCGGCTTCACCCCCCCCCGCTTGACCATCCACATTACTTGTTTCACACACGTGGTCTGACACTTAATTTGTCCACTTGGAATGTTAACGGATTGGGCGATAAAATTAAGAGAGGCATTGTATTGCAGTACTCTAAGTGTAACAAGCTTGACCTGGTGTTATTACAGGAGACACACCTGATTGGCAACTCCTATGGCGCCCAGAATAGGAAAGGGTATTAAATGGTGGTTCATTCTGGCTTCACTTCAGACTCCAGGGGGGTGGGGATTTTACTTCGGAAGGGCTGCCCCTACATCATTCATAACTCCTGGACTGACCCCCAGGGTAGATATGCTGTGGTTTCAGGCACCTGGGAAGGGCGTGTAGTCAATGCCGCCTCTGTTTACGCCCCCCCTGGATTGCAGCGCTTGACGTAGGGACCCTGTTGCTAGACGTGCCGCTCGGGTGTTGGTGTTGGGTGGGGACTTCAATCTCATGATGGACGGTTCTCTGGACCGCCTCCCTCCTCAAGGGGATCCGATGAGAGGTTCACAATTGCCTGCATTTGTGAATGCTCTGGGGGTGGTGGATATCTGACGGTGGTTCAACCCTTCATACACCCGCTTCACGTTCTAATCTGGGGTGCACGGTAGCCAGTCGAGAATAGACTATTTATTCACTCATGAACAAGATGTTCGGCTTTTCACAAGGTCCGGTTGCCTAACTCGTGGTATCTCCGACCACTCCTCTGTCCTTGCGACTCTGGGCTCTCACACTGGGGGATGCCCCTGCTCTATTTCCGTGCATCCCTGGGGGCTGAAAACTCCACACATCAGAGATGCCCTCCGCAAGGAAGCTGAATTTTATTTCGCATAAGCCGAAAAACCTCTTGAGGAGTGCACATCGTATCGCCCCATATCCCTGTTGACATTTGAGGCTAAGATTCTGGCGAAACTTCTTGCAAACCGCCTTCTCCACTTTATTGCGGACTTGGTCCATCCCGATCAGTCCGGGTTTATGCTGGGGAGGAATACGGCTCAGGACTTACGTCGGGTGCATGGGGTCCTCGGCAGGATTCACACCATCGAGGAAGACACGATTCTTTTATCGTTGGACGCCTCGATGGCTTTCGATACCATCGAGTGGGATTTTCTTTTTGCCGTTCAGGCCCATTCGGGGCTCGGACCCAAATTTATTCATTGGATTTGGCTACTGTATACACACCCTAGGGCTCACGTTGTTGTTAATGATCACCGCTCCGCCACTTTCTCACTTCATCGAGGCACAAGACAAGGCTGCCCCTTGTCGCAACTGCTTTTCACCCTTGTCTTGGAGTCACTCGCAGTGTGGGTCCGGGGTGATCCAGAGATACGGGGATTTAAGTGGACGGAATCTCACGAAGACCGTATCTCCCTGTACGCCGATGATTTCCTCTTATACCTGGCCTCCCCTGCACCGTTGCTGCGACGGTTGCTCCACATGTTTCACATATTTGGCGCTCCCTCTGGATATCAGATAAATTGGACTAAGTCCCAGATGTATGCTCTATGGGGTTTCCCCCCCGGCGAATCCTCTGGGATTTAATATCCCAGTGGCACCACTGGGTTTTCGGTACTTGGGCATTTTCGTTACTCCTGACCCTAATCTCTTTTTCGAATTCAACTTACTCGGGCCTCTTCAGTGCTTCAAATTAGACGTTGTGCATTGGCGCTCTCTCCCGTTAACTCTTCTCGGCCGTGCTTCCCTTTTCAAAATGCTAGCGCTCCTGCGCTTTCTCTATGCACTACAGAACACACCTTTCCCGATCCCAGATTCTTACTTTTCGCAGATCGATGGAATGTTGGGGGACTGCTATGGGAGGCCCGCACGCCGCGCATCGCAATGACCAAACTTACCATGGGTTGGTATGATGGGGGCATCGCTTTACCGGATCTTAGACTTTATTACCAGGCGTCCCAATTGGTGGTGGTCAATCGCTGGGTGTTTGAGCCTCGCGACGAGCCTAATTTCCTCATGGATCACTGGCTTCTGGGACAGGGTGGTTACAACAGGGCACTGTACACCAATCCCCACAAACTTAATTTGACAGGCCCCTTGGCACGTACGGTTGAGGTCTGGCATGACGCCACCAGAAAATTAGGATGGCGCAGACGCCTGACGAAGGCTACTTCCCTGTGGGAGCCTGATATTTAAGGTCATCTCAGCATTGTTCGGGGTTCGACAAGTGCGATTTGATTGGAATCTCCACGATCAGAGCTATCTGGGTTAAGGGGAGGCTGGCATCGTTCCAGGAGCTCCAAGCTAAATATCAACTAGCTCCGTCAGAGACGTTCAGGTACTTACAGATCACACACGCGGTGACTTCAGCCCTGCCTAAAGACAGTCCTCTCCCCGATTCGTCCCCTCTGGAGGACCGCTTGTTGTTGGATTCCATGGACCGTAAGGCCATCTCGCTCACCTACAAGAAGTTGGTCAACAATTGCCCCGACCCGATGTTAAAACTTAGGGAGGAGTGGGAGAGAGATCTGGGTGAAATAGGGGATAACATGTGGTTGACGCTCTAGCTTCACCCTGAGAAATAGCCATCCCTATGTGCTTGCGGATGCTCCAACTCAAGATCCTTCACCGAGCATATTTTTATGCCAAACTCCTGTTCCGGCTGGGTAGACGCCCCTATCCACTCTGCCTCCGACATTGCAATCAAGAGGGTACTTTTTTTCATATTTTATGGGACTGCCCACACATACACGACTACTGGGTAGAAATCGCCCGCCAACTTGGGAGAGCGGGAGGTAAATCCCTTGAGCTTTCACCCCAATTATGCTTACTTAACATATGGGGGCGTCCGATCTCATGCAGGTTGAACAGACATGGGCCTCTATGGGTTTCATTATAGCGAAGCGGTATGTTGCACAACATTGGGGGGTGGCCACAGTTCCGCGCCTGACTGACTGGATGCGGGACATGGATACTGTCATGGTGGCTGAAAAATCAGTATTCAAGAGTAGAGGCTGCCCCAAAAAGTGGGACCAGAAGTGGGGGAAATGGAATAGGTACAGAGGGGACATCTGCATCTCCCCAACGGTGGAACTCCGGAGGGACAGACAAGCGTTGATGGCCCCGTTGACAGCGGAGGTGCTGGCTTCTCCCCCTTAGGGGTAATGTTCATGGTCTCTCTATCCTCCGCTCCCTAGTCACTGTTTGCTTGCACCCGATGCATAACTTGATCTTTCTTTATTCCCAGGAAAAGTATAATGATTATTTTTTGCATGGACCCCCATTTTGCCATGGGGTGAATGGCATTATGTAACAGACATGTCTGTATTGGAAGGGGTATTTCTCACAGTGACTATATTTTGTATGTACCGGTCTTTGGTTGGTGTGAAAAAGCAATAGAAAAGTTTAATTTAAAAAAAAGAAAGCTCAGGGTATTCATTAATTCATAACATCAATATTCAGTTGACAGCACAAGCGTGAAAGAGTACAGTAGTTATTACATAAAATCATGCATATAAATCGCAAGTACATAAAATACAGTTGAGTTAAAAGTCAAATATTGAGTTAAAACTCAAATACTAATAAAAATCAAATAAAAAGAAGGACAACCTAGTACAACACTACAGCAGTTACTCGGGTCTTGAACGTCTGGGCCTCAGTACTGCAGGTAAAAAACACAAAACAACAAACAGAACATACTCACGTAGTAACAACAACTGTTTTCTAGGCCTACTAAAATAATTTCAGAACATTACGAAGTGTAAAGTGTCCTGTGAGGACCTATTGTCGCAACCGCAGGGCAGCATATGTCAAGTTTGAACCCTACCACTGGGTGAGGCCAGGAGATGGTGTAACTGATTAAATCTGAACCTGGCCAATAAAATCCTGTCTCACATGTTGAGTATCTGCACTAAGTAATGCTCCCCTCATCAAAGGTTTTAGCAGCTCTGCCTGTTCTCTGGTTAACAATGGCCATTCAAGGAACAGTTCCACAGTTCCTATACATTATTCAGTTCTCAGGGCAACAGTAAGTGAGAGCTAGAATATTGGTGTGCTCTATCTAAAAAATCAAAAGCAGCCTTCACATACTCTAGCCAGGGAATTCTGTGCACAGAGTCGAGAGACAAGCAGTCCACAAGGATCAATCTATTAAGCTTTAGATCCTCCCTAGGTTAAATCGTTATGCAATGCACCAATGGACTGAGGCCAACTTTGTTAGTCAGACAACTTATATCAAGTTCCGCATGAAATGAGAAGTCAGGAGTACACTGCAGATCCTGAGCAACTTGCCTTGAAAATTGACTTTCTGTCAACTGGATTATATCAGTCTTCGCATACCCACAGATCTCACTATAATACCAGATCCGGTACACACATTTGGTTTGATAAATCTTAAGTAAGACACGTGGAGACCAAAAACTCAACCTTCGTGCAAAACTGTTCACTGCTCCAGTGGTTTTAACAAGCTCAATTCCTCAATCCTCAATCAGGGGCATTCAATTATTCTTTGCATTGAATAATAGATGAGGGAAGGCTGGGACTTTTCACAAAGTGTGTTGGTCCACTTTCAAGTACTTAGAACAGGTAGACCGTGGCCAACAATCATAATATAAGGTTTATTCAAATTGACTGTCAAAGTCAGACTTCCCATAAAAGCAACAAACTAATCCAGGAGTAGTTACAACTCCCTTTCCATACGTGCCATGAGAGCCACATCATCGGCATGTAACAATATCGGAAGTGGTCTCATTCCTACCCTCGGGCAATCTGCCTGTACCAAAAGGAGAGCTTGCTCAAGCCCATTGACATAAAGGGAAAACATAAATGGCACAAGGATGCACCCCTGCTGGATACCTCTATTAGTGGGAGGAGGCTGGGTGCCGGGTGCCCCTTCTGAAAATCCCACTGAGGAAGAAGTAAAAGAGTACACATCAGCTAAAAAAGTCACCATATTTGGGTCCACCCCTACTACAAGAAGCAAGACCCATACTTTTGTGCGGTTCAGCCTGTCAAATGCAGACGTGAGGGATTTGGGCTGGGCCAAAGTATATTGTTGATGATGAAATAAATATTAAAATTTTGGTCAGATGTAGACCTACCAGAACTTATTGTGTGATAATGTACTAATGCCCTGTTTAACTTCATCTATTGAAAAGACTTGAGGAAAATAAAAATCTATGAGGCCTATATGTCCCCATGTGCCCCCCAAAGCTTATGTGCACATGCATGTAAACCTATGCATTTCCCCTCCATGGCCTTTCCTATCATGATACATATGCTAGAACGTGGCCTGCCATCATTCAGTCCCCCATGAGAGAAACGACAAATCTGTATTGAGGCCTACACGTTTTGCATCATGTTTTCCTGCACCACATGAAAACCCATGTTTGTGGCTCAGCTAGACCCGAACAGAGGTTTCAGGCCTCGGACGTTCAGAAAGCTGCAGCTGCGTATCCTTGGCCTTACACACTTGGGCCTCAGCCAAAGGTGCCGAGACAGTATTGAGCACTGTTATCTGCTTACTCCTACAGAGCCGCATTCCTGCCTGGAGAAGGAGGGATCACCATAACCCATCAGCAAAGGAGAAAGCCTTGCCTTTCTGTCTCTGTTTGTGAGATTGCAAAGCTCACGTCAGTAAAAAGCCCATAGCCCCCATGTAAGGCCTCTGCAGTAAATGAAGTAAACGAAGAAATAGATGCCACATCCGCTCTTGGTGATGAGCAACCTATGTCACAAATCAGTCCCTGCTCCAGACATCAGATATCAGATAAAACAAGATGTGCTGGTCGCCCTGACACTGAAGGCCTCACTTCCAGACTTCCCGGTCGCATAGCAACCCTTCCTCACGTCAGCTATACGTCATGCTCGAGTTGAGCACAAGTAAGGCAAAGTTCCAGTACAATTCCAGCAGATCACGCAACCCCCTCCAGGTATCCACCCACCTATGACAAATTACCCATTATCATCAAGTGGACGCCCACATGGACGCCCACCTTCACACCTACTTACACGCCCTCATGCTCTTATCTCACTCTCTTTTGCTCTTTTCGTTTCCGATGTATATATACTGTACTCTGTGAATAATGTTTTGAGAATACTTTTGAGACCCTTCCAGATCCCTTATGGTGATGGTAATATTCTCCCTATGACTCGAGTTATTGGAATAAAGCCCTTTTTGAACCTGATACCACAGACTCAGCCTCTTGCTTTATGCATGATCTTATTAATATACTGAAATTCTGAGAGCGTAATATTTTATTTACGACAGACTAGGGAATCACTCCCCATCTCTGATGCTATCCAGACATCACCCTCCTCAACCTCCCCACAAATATATACCCCTTTAAAATGGTCAACCTACTGATTCTCTGAAATATGGTGGTAAATTACAGGTCCTGAACCCTCCATAAAACAGGGCCTGTTTCCTACCCTCCAATAAAGAGAGCTTTCTCCACACTCAATCGCCTGGCTTAGCTTCTTCTGCTGTTTCCTGCAGCATAGATTTATGTTTAACTAATGCCTGATTGCGTGTCTGCCTGCAGGCTTCAGCAAAACTCCTATCTCTAGGGGTCTGCTTCAGAGCTGCCTTCAATTGCCAGAGGCTCCTTGATCAGTCACTATCAAACCACTTTGGATCTTGAACACCAGAATGGGTCGTTGGAGCTGACAAAAGTTCATAAACATTCCAGGCGATACTCTCAAATGCTTTCAAAATGTCCCTCACCAGGGATTCTACTTCCAAACAAGTGGAAATCTCCTGAACAGATGCCGTGAAAAGGGAAGGTGTTAAATGCTTTGGATCCAGTTGGGTCCAATTAAGTCTCCTACCTTGATTAACTAGGGAGTGCCGTCTGTAATTCCTTGTCTGTGTGCTATGAACTTCAAATATCCTATTGATAACTAAAGACACAAGATTATGGTCACTGAATAGGCTATGAATGATGTCAAAATTGGTAATATAGAAAAAGAGGGGTGTGGAGACAAAGAAAAACGTCAATAAATGATATACATCACCTCCCATTAAATGTTGCAAAAATAAGAGGATTAGGTGAGTTGACTAGTTTATCCAAAGCAAACACAAGATTATAAGAATCTAGGATTCCACCAGGCTCCATACCCTTCTTAGAATGTTCAAAGCGAAGCCCCATATGTTTCAGTTTAAGAACATCAGACACTAAGGGGTATCACCTAAATGGCAGTTAAAATCCCCCACTAACATTAGCATTTCACTAACAGTAACACTCTCCAACACAGAGTTCAGAGCTGTGTTTTAACATTAAAAACTGGGAGTCCCATCAGACCCAACCCTAGCATTATAGAAATTAACCAGTACAATCGGGGTGGTACCCGGTTCCACTTTCCTTAACCCGTGCAGAGTATGTTCCTCCCAATGCAGGTCAACAACATACCCACTCAGTTCCACTGCAACAAAAGTACTCAGACTCCCATTAGCTGTCCCTGCTACCAACTGCCCTGCAAGTGAAAAACAGCTGTTTCCCTTGTTTCCTGGATGAAAGTTATCAAAGATCTTAGCTGATGACCCTATGATATTCCATTATAATAGCTTCAAGCCCTTAAAAGTCTCTGCTGAAATGGCCACTTTTGAGGTAGTAGACAAAGTAAAGAAGTGAGTGACTTAGTAGTAGCCACTGGAGGAGTAGAGGGCAACAGGAGTAGCAGTGATGGATCAAAATTAACCATTCAATCACACAACTCTATACTACTCAAAGGAGCAAAGCGGTTTGTGAGACCCAAGGAGAAGGAGTGCTGTGTCGCTAGCAGTTTTCTACCAAAGGCACCCTGTATCTGCCACACTTGGGGCCTAAGGGGGCCAAAGACCTTCTCAGGCTTGTAAAAAAAAAAAAAAAAAGGAGGGCTAATATGCCAGGTGGGTCAGAAAGCCTGAATAAAGAAGCGGCAGCCAGAATTTACCACCACACAGTCCCCGTCCATCTCTTGCTTTCAACTTCCACCCACTGACTAGTTGGACCATGATAATTGAAACAGAAATCCCCAAACCAATGTGGGACTGTAGATTGAACCAATGCACCACTTTGTTTTTTTAACTCCTGAAAAGATTTGAGTGCCGGATTAGTCTGGAAAGGAATGTTTCCCAGAACCACAACATATTGGCTCAGCTAAGGGGGCAAATTGAGCTTGTGCGATTGTTCGCAGGTCAGGGAGGGGCTGGTGCACAGGAAATAACTGCCTCACTCGAAGTGGTTTGAACCTGGGGCACCAAGGGGCAACCTTATGAACCCTAGGGAGATTAGGGGCGCTTGCTAAGGCCTCTGGAGTCACTCGGGGCCCAATGACTCTACCAGTTAAAAGAAAGACCACTGGGTTAACCACCTCAGGTAAAGTATGGTTTCCCGGCTGCAGGGCCCTCCCAGAATATATATGGGCAGGATTTCAGATACTTAGCTCTCAATATGAGTTAGCCTGTAGGAGATAGGGTTGAGCTTGGCATTTAAAACTGCCTTAAACTCAAATATTAAATCCTTACTTTGTAGATCATTCTCCGAGAGACAAGGTAAGCTTGGGTCAATCTGAGCAGCTGATTTGGCTTGGAGGCACACCAGGCTCATGTCGCCCCACGTCGCATCCGCGTGCACCTTAGACAAAGGAGCTAAGGGATTTAAAATCCAAGACTGGGCCCAAAGCACCCCCCAGAGGGTGCACATAGAACCCCCTATAAAAAATCTCCCCTGATCTCCCCTCAGCATGCTCAAATCGCCGGTGCCACTTAACCCCTCCACCCTCTTGGGAGGCCTCAGTCTCAAAAGGTGGGCAAGGAGAAGACAGGGAAGGCTATCGCTGGACAGCAACAGCCTTCTTTCTGCCAACTCTATTTTTTTAAAGATCACCGACACTGCACAAGTTAAAAATAAATTTTGATAGTGGAAATTTGAGGGGCCGTGCGCGGTGAATGTACCTTAGTGCCAGGAGCTTTTCTCTTCCCCATGTTTACATGTCCCCCCCCCCCACAGAGACAGCTACTGAATTCAAATAAACCCCAGGTAAACTCCAGAACCTAACACTTAAGTAACCGGGAAAATCCACCTACTAAACAATAGTCCAGTCCTCGGTCTTCTTATCAACCAATCCACCAAGATCAGGACTGGAATAATGTCACCAAAAGTCAGTGCCCGGTACCAGTTGGAATCCAGTTGATGCCATGCAATGAGAATTGTAGACAATATAATAGTCAGCACATTGGAATGAGGAGACAATCTAAGAGATGCCACAACTTACAGCGTAAGAGCAGGGGTACTCCAGGACAAAAACCAGTCCACAGTTCCAAGTCCAGGCAATGACACACCAACAGAGATTCTGAGGAAAAACCCAAAGTGGGTGGCCCTGCACCACCTCTTCCTGACACTGACAGGCACACGACGGGCCCGTTCTTGGCCCGCACACCTCCTGCACAGCTGAAACTTTCACATCACTGTATAGCATGTTGGTAGCAGTTCACAGGTGCTGGCAAGATGTGACTACCTCCTGGCCCCTGAGGTATCTGGGTCACAAAGTCAAGCCACAAAATTCCTCCCACGCAGTGGGACCTCTCACAGGACTTTATAGCGCATTAGTAGCAGTTCACAGGTGCTGGCAAGATGAGACCACCTCCTGGCCCCATAGGTATCGATCATAGTTGTGCAGCGATAGCTGTTTACGTTCTGTTCCTGTAATTTCGAGTGCCTCTTTTTATGCGCTTACAGTGTCTAAATAAAATACACATAACTCGAAATGTCTTCAAATGAATGCAGGAAATGCAGGCTGCATGAGTCAGAAACATTGAGCAACCATTGCTTTTCTCTAACTTATGCTTGCAAAAGTTCATACATTGACTTACAGAATTTTTGGAATAGACGTCTGAACTTTAGGCACCACAAATGCACCAAAAAATCCCCTAAGGGCAGTGTCCGACTGCCCTTTCAGGCACTCTGTCTCTGCCAGATGGGCTGGCTTGAGAGGGCCAGAGTTTGTGCCACATGGTTTTGGGATGTTTAGGTGACACAGGTCTCCCCCCCAGGCCCCATAGGGGATGGCCAGGGGGGAAGGAGACCCTGCTAGGGGCCCCAAAATTAATATCCCTTCTGCCTTTTCATGAAAAAGGAGGTGAAAAGCAACATTGTAATCCCGACGGCGGAGCAGAGGCTGGCTCTGCTGCCATTTGCGGATCACATTTCCGACCGCCACCCCGATAGGCTCCATGAGCCCATTGGAAGCAAAGTGGAATTCCCCCTGGGTTTCCCTCAGATGGTCTGTATCATAATACGGCGGTCGGACGCAGACCTTTGATGTCGGCAGAAAGCCTCAGACGAGCTGTCTGGTGGTTCAATCAATCAATCAATCAAGGACATTTATAGAGCGCACTACTTACCCGTTGGGTCTCAAGGCGCTTAGGGGGGGGGGGGGTGCCGTTACTGCTCGAACAGCCAGGTCTTGAGCTTCTTCCTGAAGGAGAGGTGGTCTTGGGTCAGGCGCAGGTCGGCCGGGAGGGAGTTCCAGGTGTTGTCGCTCTACGGATGCGAGGGACGGTGGCGAGGGCGCGGCTGGCTGAACGGAGGTGGCGTTTGGGAGCGTAGAAGTTGATTCGGTTGTTGAGGTAGCTCGGGCCTTGGTCGTGTAGGGCTTTGTGTGCGTGGGTGAGGAGACGGAAGGTGATTCTTTTGTTGACGGGGAGCCAATGCAGGTCTCTCAGGTGTCCGGAGATGTGGCTGTTTCGTGGGATGTTGAGGATGAGTCTGGCTGAGGCGTTCTGGATCCACTGGAGTCTCTTCTGGAGCTTGGCGGAGGTTTCGGCGTAGAGGGCGTTGCCGTAGTCCAGTCGGCTGGTGACAAGGGCCTGGGTGACGGTCTTCCTGGTCTCCGTGGGGATCCACCAGAAGATCTTCCGTAGCATGCGCAGGATGTTGAAGCACGCCGAGGAGACGGCGTTGACTTGTCTGGTCATGGAGAGGGAGGAGTCCAGGATGAAGCCCAGGTTGCGTGCGTGGTTTGTCGGTTTGGGTGCGGTGCCCAGGGCGGGGGGCCACCAGGAGTCGTCCCAGGCGGTGGGTGTGGAGCCCAGGATGAGAACCTCCGTCTTGTCTGAGTTCAGTTTCAGGCGGCTGGTCGTCATCCACTCGGCTACCTCCTTCATCCCTTCGTGCAGGTTGGCTCTGGCGGCGGCGGGGTCGTTGGTCAGGGAGAGGATCAGCTGGGTGTCGTCGGCGTAGGAGATTATGTTGAGGTTGTGTTGGTGTGCGATGGCCGTGAGGGGGCTCATGTAGACGTTGAAGAGGGTAGGGCTCAGCGAGGATCCTTGAGGGACGCCGCAGATGACTTCGGTGGCCTCTGACATGTACGGTGGCAGGCGGACTCTCTGTGTTCTTCCGTCGAGGAAGGAGACGATCCATTCCAGTGCCTTCTCCTGGACTCCGACGTTGCTGAGGCGTTGCACTAGGGTGCGGTGGCAGACAGTGTCGAAGGCCGCGGAGAGGTCTAGGAGGATGAGGGCCGCTGTTTCTCCGTTGTCCATCAGGGCTCGGATGTCGTCGGTGGCGGCGATGAGGGCGGTCTCAGTGCTGTGGTTGGCTCGGAAGCCGGACTGCGAGGGGTCGAGGGATCCGTTCGTCTCGAGGAAGGCGGCCAGCTGTTTGTTGACGGTCTTCTCGATGACTTTGGCTGGAAACGGGAGTAGCGAGATGGGGCGGTAGTTCTTGAGTTCGGTGGGGTCTGCTGTAGGTTTCTTGAGTAGAGCGCTGAGTTCGGCGTGCTTCCAGCTCTCGGGGAAGGTGGCGGTGTCGAAGGAGGTGTTGATAATGTCCCGCAGGTGGGGTGCGATGACAGCGTCGGCCTTGTTGAAGACGTGGTGAGGGCAGGGGTCAGTCGGAGATCCGGAGTGGACGGAGTTCATCATGCGGACGGTGTCTTCGGTGCTGATCGGAGTCCAGGCGCGGAGGGTGGTGGTGGGGGGCATTGGTGCGGTCGTGGCGTGCGTCGGATGGGTGCTGAAGCTGTTTTGTATGTCCGCGATCTTGTTGTGGAAGTAGGAGGCGAGGGAGTTGCAGAGGTCTTGCGAAGGGGTGATGTCGTTGTTTCCGGCGTTGGGGTTGGAGAGCTCTTTCACGATGTTGAAGAGTTCCTTGCAGTTGTGTGCGTTGTTGTCCAGCCGGTCCTTGAATGCAGTTTTCTTGGCGGCGCGGATCAGTTGGTGGTGCTTCCGGGTGGCGAGTTTGAGGGCGGTCATGTTGTCCGGTGTAGGTTCCTTTCTCCAGACTTTCTCGAGGGCTCTGCAGTTCTTCTTGGAGCTCTTGAGTTCGTCGGTGAACCATGGGGCTTTCTTGCTGCCGGGTCTGCTGGGCGGGGTCCTCAGAGGGGCGAGTTCGTCCGCGCAGTTGCTGATCCACTTCGTGAGGTTGTCGGCGGCCTGGCTGGGGTTCGCTGAGCTGGCAGGAGGGTGCTGGCTCAGGGAAGCGGCGAGCTGGTCGGCTGTGATCTTGTTCCAGTTTCTTCTAGCAACCTGTTGCTGGTGGTGGTGGATCGTCGTTCTTCTGAAGGTGAAGTGGACGCAGCTGTGGTCCGTCCAGTGGAGTTCTGTGGCGTGGCTGAAGGCGATGTATTTGCTGGATGAGAAGACGGCGTCGAGTGTGTGTCCGGCGAGGTGGGTGGGGGTGTTCACCAGTTGCTTGAGTCCAAGGTTGGCGAGGTTGTCGAGCAGGGTGCTAGTGTTGTGGTCGTTGTTGTTCTCCAGGTGGAAGTTGAGGTCCCCCAGGAGGATGTAGTCAGCGGAGGGGAGGGCATGCGGGCTGACGAAGTCGGCAATGTCCTCGCTGAATTGAGTGCGTGGTCCCGGGGGTCGGTAGATCAGGGTGCCTCTGAGGGTGGTCTTCGGGTCGGTGTGGATCTGAAAGTGCAGGTGTTCGGCGGTTGTGAGGGTGTTGTCGGTGCTAGTCGTGATTCGGATGGTGTTCTTGTGGATGATGGCGATGCCTCCTCCCATCTGGTTGGCGGTGCGGTCCCTCCGGGTGATCTTGTAGCCCTCTGGGATGGCGATGGCGATGTCGGGCGCTGAAGAGGCGTTCATCCAGGTCTCCGTGATGAAGGCAACGTCAGGGGATGTGGCGTCTAGGAGGTTCCAGAGTTCGATGGCGTGTCTGTGGACGGAGCGGGTGTTGAGCAGGATGCACTTGAGGTGGTTGCTGCTGGTGTTCGGCTTGGCAGGTGCTGGTGCCGGGCAGGTCCGGATGCAGGTGAACTTGCAGGCGTGGCAGCTGAAGGGTCCGTGGGTGTGCTTCGGAGTAGCTCGGTAGCATCCCTGGGTCCCGCCGGTGTTGAGTGCGATGAGTGTAGCGGCGTCGTAGGACTGTCGGGTCGTCTTCCGTCGGTGGGGTCCAGGGGTCCTGGCACTGGGCGCGGTCCAGGCGCGGACGGGCGCAGACGGGCTTGCCTTTGGCGCACCTTCGGCGCACAATCGGCGCGCCCGCTGCGCGTGACCGCTGCGCGTTCGCACGGTCGCCATATATGGCGAAGTGCGCGGGGGGGCGGAGCAGCTGGGAGGCGGGAGCGGGGAGGGTACAGAAGGCAAAAAGGGGCGGGGTTAGCGGTGGTGGCGGGAAGCGGGGAGGGAGGACGAGCGGCAGCAAATAAACCGGCAAAACAGGAAGGAAATTACAATAACTAGAAAACAGGCAATACAAAAAGACAAAAACAATTTAAACACAGCAAAAACAACAGGGGCAGGACAGGCGAGCACGGACCACGCCGCTCGGGGGCAGGGGGCGTGGTCACGCGGCGGCAGCGAGGCAGTCAGGCAAGGAAGGCACACGCAGCAGCTGGTGGCCGTGCGGCGCGGGGGTGTCCTGACATCATAATAAGGCCCTTATAGTTGTACGGACAAAGCTATAACAGGTGGTTCTCCAACCCTAGATAAAGCTATATTTTGTGAACTCCTTCTCGGAGAGTCAGGCATGTTCGATGCTTTAAGAGGCTATCAGGTACCGTCCCTATTTTGGTGTTTAAGATGGGTTCATAGAGTACCCGTGTGGAACCAGCTCTGTGTGTACATGCACCCAGTTGCTTACTTTTACTCTTCCTCCATTCTATGAGCGCTAATTGGTTCACTTTGTCATCCTTCATTTTTTTTCTTGTTTTTAGGAGAAAGCATTTTAGATACACATCCATGAGCAGTTTTATATCACTGAAGCTAATATGAATTTTAAAAAAATCATGCAAAAGATTTGTCAAATTGACTGACAATGACGAATGAGTGATGGGATTCTTTTGCATTCATATCTCGATGTTCCAGAGAATAATAAAAGAGGTATATTTTTGCAAAATGTAAATTAGTATCCCGATGTAGGCACTGCTGTCAAAATTACATACTCAAAGCAGAAAAACACATTATTAATATATCATCTTTTTTTTGTAATTTTTTTGTGCAAAAGTACTTTACATACAATGGACTAAATGTGAGTGCACGAGCAACACTTATTTTCAAGTGGGATTTCAAAATAAAATAAAGAGAGAGGAGAGGTGACATGATATGATAAAAGCAGTGCATTACTAGCTGCTGAAATTGTTTGTAGGATTTGACAGCTTGCAGAAACACTAACCGATCGATCTAATTTCACACGTTTTATTTATCCCTTTAAACAACACATTGATGTACGAGCTGGTTCAAGGTGGATGCAACATGCATCGACGATTTGTAATAAAATATTTCTATTCAAATCCATAGTTTCTCTTTTAAAGTGTAACTATAAGGGTTAGGGCTTCATTTCATGTGTGGCAGGCAACATCTACTCTCACCCAGTCTCTATTATCCCTCTATGCATACACTGACCTGCCATGGTAAAATGTTCTTTTTTTCCTAAATTATTTAACAGGCATTGCAGAAATCACTTATAAAAATTGTTACAGTACTTCTCTACTCAGTCTATGCTTCTCAACCATTTACTGAATGTCAATTTCCTTCCCCTCCACAGAGCCATCCATCACATCATCATGCAGAAACACAGTCTTTCTCAGCTTCCTCTGCCGTTGCAATGATGTTTACCACATACTGTATCTGGATGTATGGCTTACGCTAACGCCAGGTAACATGGAACATCCTCCTGGGTTCCCTTTTGGCTGCCTATTCAACAAGTAGTTGGACTTAGAAATCTTCTACTGTACCCTACATAGTCAACACCATGGTGCCAATTACGATCCGGTAAAAAATTTCCCCGTACGACTCGTATCCGGTCTTTTTACCGTACGAATCGTACAAGTGCCGTACAAACTGGCAATCACGATTCGCATGGTAAAAAGTCCATACGAATCGCATTGGGAATTATTCCCCACACGTCCTCGGGTCGGAAAATGTGTCCGACACGTCCTCGGACGATTTACTGTACAAATGTGAAAAGTGAAGTCCGACCGCGGAATCACGATCCATCCCGTGCGTCCGATGTTACAACCGGATGGAAAAAACACAGTCCGCACCGAACTCCCATAGCAACCATGGAGACGTGCCCGCATACGCGCCGACCCCCCCCCAGCCCCCGTACGTACGCGCCGACCCCCCCCAGCCCCCGTACGTACGCGCCGACCCCCCCCAGCCACCGTACGTACGCGCCAAACCCCCCGTGTATGTACACCCGTGTACGTGTCGAACCCCCCGTGTACGTTAGAGTCGAACCCCCCGTGTACGTTAGAGTCGAACCCCCCGTGCATGTACACCCGTGTACGTGTCGAACCCCCCCGTGTACGTTCGAGTCGAACCCCCCCGTGTACGTTCGACTCGAACCCCCCGTGTACGTTCGAGTCGAACCCCCCCGTGTACGTTCGAGTCGAACCCCCCCGTGTACGTTCGAGTCGAACCCCCCCGTGTACGTTCGAGTCGAACCCCCCGTGTATGTACACCCGTGTACGTTCGAGTCGTACCCCCACCCGTGTATGTACGGTGCGTACCCCCAGCGCGTAAGCCCCCCGTGTATGTACGGGTGTACATACACGGGGGGTTCGACTCGAACGTACACGGGGGGGTTCGACTCGAACGTACACGGGGGGTTCGACTCGAACGTACACGGGGGGGTTCGACTCGAACGTACACGGGGGGGTTCGACTCGAACGTACACGGGGGGTTCGACTCGAACGTACACGGGGGGTTTGACACGTACACGGGTGTACATACAGGGGGGTTCGGCGCGTACGTACGGGGGATGGGGGGGTCGGCGCGTACGTACGGGGGCTGGGGGGGGTTCGGCGCGTACGTACGGGGGATGGGGGGGGTCGGCACGTACGTACGGGGGCTGGGGGGGGTACGGTGCGTACCGGGCCACCTACTCTGGTCGATTCGCGCCGTACTTCGCTTTTCCGGCACTTTTTGGGTGCCGTGAAAATATTGCCGTCCGGACTGCTGTCGGTTCGAATCGTAATTCCTGGGTCGTGAAACGCTGCCTGAAAGCGTCCCGACGTCACGTCGCAGCATTCCCGGATCACATTCGTAAGTATATTTTCGTCGGTCGGTGTTTTTTACGATTCGTACGGAAATGGTGTTTCCGTGCGAATCGTAATTCCATGTTTGTGAAGTTTTACGACTGGGTACGAGTCGGACGGGGAAAACGCTCCGACCGACGGTTCGTACCCGGTTTTTACCGGATCGTAATCGGCACCCATGTGTCCTCCAAAGATCTTGGACAAATGGCCCTCAGCACCAACATGTTCTAACTCTCCTGGTACCACATCAGTGTATCTTTCTGGTCAGCCTACTCCATCATCAGCCCTTGGGTTACTTTTTAATTTTTTTTATTGAGCAGACATAGCAGAAAAATCAAAATTCTTGAATAATAAATTAATCCTGCAGAAAATAACATCACACGTTGATCTAAGTAAATAATCTAAATACACAGTAAAACCTCCACAAATAATTCCATTCACTATGTACATTTATAAAAGCTCAATTCTGCTGTACATTACTTCATTACTTAGGAAAACTAGAGAAGTGTATGCAGACAAGATGATGCTGTACTGAAATCTACTTATCCATTTCTCCTCCGTCTCTGCTCTGACTTGATTTGATCTTAGGTTTTTTATAATGTTCGAATGTTTCCGGAAAGTCAGTAAGTCCAAGCATTTGATGTCTAAAGGTAGAGAACTCCAAAGAGTAGTTGCCTTCAGAAGGACACTCCTGCCTCCCCAGGCCTTGAGTTTTGATCCACATAATCAATCCTGATCTCTCATTTGTAAAGAGCAAGCGCAAGAGTGCCTCTTATTTCAACATTTGCCATGTTATCCTATTGTCCATTTCATTAAAGAAGAACACATGCCTAAGTCTCAAGAATAAAATACTCTAAATATAAATACAATGCTTCCAGATAAACTGCGTTGGGACTTCTAGCGCATAATCTATCTTTGGGTGCGCTGAAACTTCAGTACCAGAAAACTGCCAGATCAGAAGTAGCACTAAAAAAAGCCAGTGCACCTATTCATTGTTACTTAAGCGCCTTACTCCCAAAATTGCCTGGTGGCCTTATATATTTTATATCCCCCTACTCGCTTTACATAGGCCTCTTCAAACTTCCCAGTGCAAGGCATTTGCTTTCCAATGTAACTTAGTAGGAGGCTTGCTAGTTCGCCATTTCTGGAGGATCAAAGAACGTGCCATCAGCAATGCTACAAAAATAAAATATTGTTGACCCTTTGTTGATCATTGGCTTCCTTTAGAGACACCAAATAACGCCAAAGTTGGATCTGGTAACACTATGCATCATATGGCCTGGCTTATGATCTGAAACACTTGCCGCCAAAAATTGGTGAGGTATGGTGTCAGGAAAGAACGAGATGACCCGATCCCTTCATGTATATCTCCCCTCCTTTACTTACAGAGCCCCTCTGTTAGGTGGTATGATGCCCATCAGTTGGAGATAGAGGGTTATACATGAAGAAGCGGTCCCTTTAAACAAGGTCCAAGTGAACCCGAGAAGGCTGACGTTTGGAGTCACATGAGATATGAAGGGGGTCTACGGAGGCCAGCGGGCACGCTAGAGGAGGACAACAAAATGCAGAGAAAAGAAACAACAGAGGCAGACAACCGATCGGAGGACCAGAGACCCGAGGAGGAGGCAACACCAACAACTGGAGGCATAACCAAGCCCAGGGAAGGATGCAAACTCAACGAGAGAGGCACAGCTGATCCCAGCAAAGAAGAGAAGACTGAAGAAGCCGGTGACTGTGCACAACAGAACATAACAGAGTTTCCCCACCATGGCCCCGGAGGGACGTGCCTCTTCCAAGTGCATGGGCATTTACAGGGGAACTTAAGGGCAAGGCAAACAGAAAGTAGTTTTGGGTTGGGAGGAAGAAGTGGGAAGGAAGAGAGGTAACGAAGGAAATAACCTGGCAGAGCAATAGACTTTTATTTTGGTTTGTTCCATCTCCCCTTCCCTTCACATTTTGACACAGAATCTAGTGTGTAATATCCTTTTTTATATATATATTCCTCACTCCCTCCCTTAAACAAACTAGGAAGAAACATACTATTACAAAAAATCACTTACCTGAGCCTTTCTTTTGTCCGAGGGACAATGGTGGCCAGGAAGACTCCTCAAAGGGACTGACTTAAAAGACCCTGTGGAAAAGGAGCCAAGAAAAAAAAGGACATATAAAGAAAAGAAAGTGGTTGAAGCACAAAATGAAGGTTATATAAAGAACCCTTATATGCACTGTTACCTTCTTACTAGAAGATTCTAACATATGGTGGAGAATGCGGGCAACAATCCATTAGTCTAACAAAAATGGAGAATCTGATAAAACAATGAATATGCGGCCAAGAAAAATTGGAATGGGCTATAGAGAGACAAATGACTGTGGCTCAAGCCGACAGAGACATGTTTAAGCCCTCACTAACACAACAGGTTTAATCATCCAAAGGGTTGCCGAAGGCCAAGCCCAATCAGCCACAAGTCAACAGAGTCGACAAGGTACCCGTGTAGGTTACCCCAACATATCCCTTTAAAAATACCAACCAGGTGAAGATCCAGATGTTTTTCTTATGAACTTCGAAAGGGCTGCACAAGCCTGTGGATGGCCCGAGTTGAAGTGTCCCTGTTTTCTAGCACCTTTATTGACAGGGTAGACCCAGACAGCCTATCAAGTAGCGAACCCTACAGGTAATGCTCCCTATTTTGAAATAAAAGAAGTTATACTAGATCACCTGGGTATGGACCCGAAGCATAGAGGGTGAGGTTCAGGAAGAAGCAAGGTAACCCTAGAGATACCCCAAAGACCTTGTTTTTTCAGGCTCAAAGCTGCTGCAAATAAATGGTTAAGACCCCCAGGAGAACAGCAAGCAGGAAATACTGGCTCCTATTTACTTAGAGCAGTTTCTATGGGCCTTGCCGACACCTACACAGAGATGGCTTGGACAGCAAACTCACCTCTCGATAGAGCGAGCTGTGAAAATGGCAGCATCCTTCGCTCGAGACCAACCAAAACCTCCTGTATACAAAACCGACAAATCCTCACAATTTGTCACAGGACGCATGAGGAACCATCCTGCAGCAACTGGTCCTCCCCTATCATGATAGGAGACAAGAAAGAAAAAAAGGACATATAAAGAAAAAAAAGTGATTGAAGCAGATAATAAAGGTTATGTAAAGAACCCTTATATACACTAAGTTACCTTCTTACTAGAAGATTCTCACATATGACATGTAAAAAATGTAGGAACCATCCCCCTTCGACTAATTGTTGGCACCGAAAGCAGTTATTGGAAACGGCTGAATACATTTTCCAGAGGGTCTCTGGAGTATAATATGCCAGCCATATTCACAGAAATGCCATTCTTTTATAGTTGGCTGCCTATAATGATTTAGCTGGCATGGTGTTTTTTCTTGAACCCTTGAAAAAAAGTCTGCTAGATCTATTTTTCTGGAAGCCTCCTTTATAGTTTCCAATTCCTTGTAATTTGCCCATGTCGAGAAAACTGCTAATCAATTGAAGCTCTTGTGTCTGATTTTTGTAGTGAATCTGCAAGAAATGCTTCATCTTGTTAAAACTTAAAAAGTGTTGCTCACACTGGGCGCCCCTGTTTTCTAGCACCTTTATTGACAGGGTAGACCCAGACAGCCTATCAAGTACCGAACCCTACAGGTAATGCTCCCTATTTTGAAATAAAAGAAGTTATACTAGATCACCTGGGTATGGACCCGAAGCATAGAGGGTGAGGTTCAGGAAGAAGCGAGGTAACCCTAGAGATACCCCAAAGACCTTGTTTTTCAGGCTCAAAGCTGCTGCAAATAAATGGTTAAGACCCCCAGGAGAACAGCAAGCAGGAAATACTGGCTCCTATTTACTTAGAGCAGTTTCTATGGGCCTTGCCGACACCTACACAGAGATGGCTTGGACAGCAAACTCACCTCTCGATAAAGCGAGCTGTGAAAATGGCAGCATCCTTCGCTCGAGACCAACCAAAACCTCCTGTATACAAAACCGATAAAACCTCACAATTTGTCACAGGACGCATGAGGAACCATCCTGCAGCAACTGGTCCTCCCCTATCATGATAGTTCCAAAACCGGATGGAGGACCCTGTGGAAAAGGAGACAAGAAAGAAAAAAAGGACATATAAATAAAAAAAGTGATTGAAGCACATAATAAAGGTTATGTAAAGAACCCTTATATACACTAAGTTACCTTCTTACTAGAAGATTCTCACATATGACATGTAAAAAATGTAGGAACCATCCCCCTTCGACTAATTGTTGGCACCGAAAGCAGTTATTGGAAACGGCTGAATACATTTTCCAGAGGGTCTCTGGAGTATAATATGCCAGCCATCTTCACAGAAATGCCATTCTTTTATAGTTGGCTGCCTATAATGATTTAGCTGGCATGGTGTTTTTCCTTGCACCCTTGAAAAAAAGTCTGCTAGATCTATTTTTCTGGAAGCCTCCTTTATTGTTCTATACCAGTTTCCAATCCCTTGTAATTTGCCCATGTCGAGAAAACTGCTAATCAATTGAAGCTCTTGTGTCTGATTTTTGTAGTGAATCTGCAAGAAATGCTTCATCTTGTTAAAACTTAAAAAGTGTTGCTCACACTGGGCGCCCACCCTCGCAATTAGACCTCCCCATGAAATAGATTTTCCTTGTCCCATAAAGACCCCAAAGATTTTGAAACCTGAAGAGTTCCAGAATCTAATAACATGAGCAGACAGGTAGAAGCCCAAGGAGCTACCCTCCTCAAGCTTTAGTGAGAGTCCATCGAAATAGGACTTATATGCTTTACCCAAGGTGCTCACCTGACTGTGTATATCACCCAAACACATATACCTATCTTTTTTGGAAGCTTCGCTATTTTTAAAAACACGTGCACACTTATATCTGATTCCTGAATCATCTTTATGATAAAAAAATTATCTAATCCCCTAGTACTATTCATGTATCAAGAGAGAACACCTAGCAAAGCTGCCTGATAGTATATTGGACATGCCAACCCTCCTTCTTCTTTCTCCAATTGAAGCACCTACAATTTCACCATAACCATTTTTTTATTCCAAATAAAACTTATGAACACTAATTCAAGTTCCTGAAAAAAAAGATTAGGAATTTTTACTGGCACATATGAAAATGAGAATATTAACAGAGTGAGGATAGACATTTTGATCATGGAAACATGACCTATGATGGTCAAGGGAAACCACAACCATCTTTCTAATAGTCCCTTAATTGTACCTAACATTTTTTTGTAATTTAAATAAAAGACACTAGAAAAGTTGTTTGTGACTCAGATACCCAGTTATCTAATTAGAGACACTATCTTAGCTTGGAACTATAAAGTAGAAGGAAGGTCGTTAAAAAGTAACGATTCTGATTTGCTTTGATTTATCTTGTATTCTCCGATCTTAGTAAAATTCTTTATCACCAGTAAAGTTCAATTTATATTATCTTTGTTTGGCTGGAGATATAATATCATATAATCCGCAAACAATTTAAGCTTCGTCATGAGTTCTATGGGTGCCCAAATATTGTTATCGTTGCGAAGTTGAATTGCCAGCGGTTCAATGAAAAATGTGAACAGAATGAGCAAAAGAGGACACCCTTGAAAAGTGCCTCTTTTAACCACAACAGATCCTGCCATCTTGTAAGTCACTGACACCTTTGCTTGAGCTTCCTTATATAAATTGGATAACATCAACAAACATTGGGTAGGAAAACCAAACCTCTGGAGACAATAAAATGAGGCATTCCAATTCCCCAGATCGAATGCCTTTTCAGCATTGACTATCATGACTAAGGCTTTGCTATAGTTCATTGAAATATAATCTGTGGCCTGAATTATAAATTGGGTGTTTGACACAATTAATCTGCTTGCTTTAAAACCACTTTGTTCTATATGTATTAGCTGTTGTGCAGCAGGCATTATGCGAACCGCCCAGATCTTCGTAAAACAATTTTTGGTCCGAATTAAGCAGGCTAGTCAGCCTGTAAGAATAAACAGATGTTGGATTTTTATTCTTCTTAAGGAAACAAACTATTGTTTCCTCTTGGATTGGGGAAGGGATCATGCCCCCTCCTTTAATAAAATTAAAAAGATCTAATAAAAAGACCCAAGCTCACTGAATTAAAAAAAAAACATTTCTGTGGGAAAACACTCATTTCCACATGCTTTGGCATTAGGCCTTTGCTTTAAATCATATTCAATCTCGGTGGATGTTATGGGCTCTAGGATTAGCTGGAAGAGGAATCAGGTAATTGGGGAAGAGACATATTCTCATAATTCTGTTGAATCTGACTTAACGGTACAGTATATTGAGTTTGATAGTTATCTGAATAATGCTGTACCAAGAGTTTTGATATCTCTTCCTGATAGTGTACTAAATTTCCTGTTAGAGGACTCACTAAACACTTAGCGGGTCATCACAAAAGCAGTAAATTCACCACCGTCAGCCCGCCGGTGGCAGATTCACCGCCATCGTGCGGCTATTCTCCGCCCGCCAGATAAGGATGGCGGGTAGATTGCTGGCGGACGAGAAGTCCGTCCGCCATGAGTCCGACACAGACAATCGTCACGATTGCCTGTCGGACCCACCCCGCATCCACAAAAGTGTGGCGTGCCTAACAGGCACCGTCCACCAGATTAGGATGCTGCATCCCCGCCAGCCTGTGTATGGCTGTTCAACCGCCATTCACAGGCTGGCGGGGTTGTACTTTGGGAGTCCGTTGTGGGCCCCCCTTAACCAGGGGCACTTTGGTTTTGTGGTGCCCCCCAACATTTCCCTGCACCATGTGGCAGGTACCGCACGGTGCCTGTCACATGGTGCAGGGAAATGCAAAACTTGCATTTTTACTATTGCGACGGGTGCTGCAGCCAGCTGCACCCGCCACAATGGTAAACATGCACAATACGACCGCCACAGTGGCGGTTGCATTGTAATTGCACTTGCAGGACCGCCGCCATATAGGCATCCGGTCCCAAACCCCGTGACGATGGCAGACGGACTTAAGTTTTCCCGCCATCGTAATGACCCCCTTAATTATTGCCTTTTCGTTCTCTTGTGAACCAAGCCAGGAACCTGCCAATGTGCTGATTTTCCTTGTATATTTTCTGTTGGAAACTATTAGAATTATTTATATCTTCTAGAATAAAAAAAATCTCTAAGATTTTGTTTTGCCGTATCTACTCGACAAACCTCGGGTTTAATTCCTTCATTTTGTTCCCTGACATCGATGGCATTATCTAATTCTAACTGGAGACTTGCTATCTGCTGAGAACATTCTTTCATTTGACTTGCTTTATATGCTATCACTCTCCCTCTTAAAGTTGCTTTAAAAGCCTAATGGATTTAAAGAGAAAAGGCAGTGTTTCAATTGATAGTGAAAAACTCAGCAATAAACTGTTTCATTTCAGCTACCCATTGTGAACTTGAACGCAGCGATCTATCCAGTTGCTATCTAGGCCTTTCCCTATGCGTTTAACTTATCGCTAATTCTAGAACAACTGCGGAGTGATCTGAAAAATCATTTGCCCTAGTTTCCAATAGCCCCCAACTTCATGATTTAGAAAGTGAAAAGAAATCAATAAGAGAGGCCTTCCTAAATCTATAAGAAAACTTGTAGTAGTTTTTCCGTTCTTGGTTTAAGCTGTTGTTTATTTGAAGTGTCTTTAGCCAGGTTCTGTATAAAATTAAAATCTGCACCCCAGATCAAAGGCCCAGATGCCCCCAAAGCAATGTTGAAGATCTTTGAGAGGTAATTTGTCTCATCAGTTGTAGGGCCATAATAATTGATGTGATTTAGATGTTGACCAGTAGTTGTTACTTTGACTCAAATCCACCTTCCGAGTGGATCTCAAATCACTTTCTTCACATCCCAATCAAAATTATTTCCTAAGAAAAGTGCAACTCCTCTTACTGCCACCTGTACGGAGGCAAAAAAAAGTGTGGCGAAATCTTTGGGTTTGACATCTTAGGAGTGTTGCCTTTTGAATGGGTCTCTTGTAAAAAGAGAACCTCTGGTGAAAGAGATATCAACCAACCTATTAAGCTGTTATATTTGTTTTTGTTTGATAACCCATTGACATTGCATGAAGGGATCGTAACCTTACATTTCTCCACAGACATCCTTCAAGAAACTTTACATTATAGCATTTAGCACCCTTCTTAGGACATTTATCACCCCTTCCTGACGTGAAGCTCATAACTATTACATTTAACCAATGCTTTCTGCCCTGAATATATCTGCTCTTCTTTCCGAATGCACCCACTCCACCCTATCTGCCCTCCCTCTAAAACCCCTGAGTTACCTCACTTATCCCCCAGACAAAAACCCACTCCTAATGGGAGGCTGTGAGCCCACCACATCCCACACCCTAGCACCCTTTCACCCTCCATACCCCTCAACCCGTCCCAAAAAGGAATAAATAGAGAGTACGATTTGGAAATCTGATGCAAAAACTCCTGAACTTCTGAAACCTTGGAAAACAGATGAAACTGCCCTTTTGAGAGAAACTTTAATTTTGACTGCTGGGCAATGCTAGCCTGTATCCCTTGTGCTTTATATAGATGGAAAATATACACAAAGTCCTTTTTGCGTCTGGTTATAGCAGCAGATAGATCTGAGAAATTCTGGCACAAGGGAATTCTGCTGAAGAAATCTGTCTCTGTTGTATCGCCTTTGACAGAACCAGATCTTTAATTCGATAATCGCCAAAGTTGACAAGGATTGTCCGTGGGAATTTCGGTGTGCAGACAAAATATTGAGTTTTAAATGTTGACGTACAGAAATATGCAGTCCTAAATATCAAGAGTGAGAAATATCGACAGCAAGAATATCGTGGTCAAGAATATCGATTTAAGGTAAGAAATGTCAATTTGAAAAATATAGAAGTGTTTTATACAATTTGCAAAAAGATAGTTGTTTAAAATATCGATTGTTTCATTAGTGTAATGTATTTTAGTATATATTTTAAATGTAGGTGATGTATTATTTTTGAATAAGAGTTGTTTATATTTTTCAATATATGTGTTACATTTATAGCAGTTATTAGTTTTATTTTAATTGAATATTGCATTTTTTAGTTCCATTGTGGGTTGTGGGTTTATAGGGAAGTAATTTAATTATATTAAGTAAATGATTATTTTTTTATTTATTAATATTTATTTAATTGAGATTTTATAGTGTTAATAGAGTAAAGTAATGTATTATTAATGAATGACTAATTGGTTGTCAATTAATATTAATTAATTAATTGGTATTTAGTTATGGTAATTGAGTAATTCATTTGTGGTGGGGTAAAGGGTGGGAAGTAATTTATGTTTACTTAATTAATGTTAATTAATATTAATTATTTGTAAATGAAATATGGAAATTGTGTAATTATTTGTAGGTTTTTTTGTAGGGTTTGTAGTGGTAAAGTTTGCGAAGCAATTTCTGTTTAATTAGTTAATAATTAGTTGTTAATTAATGTTTTTTGAAAATAAGTTTTAATTGTGTAATTAATTTTTACAGTTTAATTTTAACTGTCGTATTGTGGGGATTATAGGGTTAAAGTGTGGGAAGTTCATGAATTTTCATAAGTTTTTTTTATTAATAATATTTCTGTGATTTGTGTGGCGTTATAGGGTAGGAAAAATAAATAAATCAATTTATGTTATAATGTTTTTGTTTGTAAATATTTTCTAGTTAAAAATATAGATTTGTTTGAAGTTTATTTTTGATTTTATTTTGTATATCATTTGTAGGAATTTGTCATATGTAATTAACAGTATAATATGTTTTTTATATTAAATATATTTGTATTTAAATTTTTAACATATTTTTTTAATTTATTTATTTAGCTTTCTTACTTTTTTCAATATTTTGATTGATTTTATTTTTTAACTGACGAGTGTGAATAGTGAATTTTATCCCTCTTCTATCCAACACTTTCCCTACTGTTGCACTCACTGGAGTGGGAATAGTAATTTTTACCACTCCGCTATCCAACACTCTCTACTGTTACACTCAGTGGAATGGGAATAGTAAAATTACCCCTTTGCTATCCAACACTTTCTCTACTGTTACAATCACTGGAGTGGGAATAATAATTTTTACCACTCTGCTATCCAATAATTTCTCTACTGTTGCACTCACTGAAGTGGGAATAGCGATTTTTACCCCTCTGCTATCCAACACTTTCTCTACTGTTGCACTCACTGGAGTGGGAATAGTATTTATTACCCCTCGGCTATCCAAAGCTTTCCCTACTGTTGCACTGACTGGAGTGGGAATAGTAATTTTTTACCCCTCCGCTACCCAACACCTTCCCTACTGTTGCATTGACAAGAGTTGGAAAAGTAATTTTTTTCCCTTTGCTTTCCAACACTTTCCCTACTATTGCACTCACTGGAATGGGAATTGTAATTGTTACCCCTCCACTATCCGACACTTTACATACTGTTGCACTTATTGGAGTGGGAATATCAATTTTTACCCCTCCGCTATCCAGCACTTTCTCTACTTTTGCACTCTCCAGAGTGGGAACAGTAATTTTTACCCAACCGCTATCCAACACTTTCCCTACTGTTGCACTCGCTGAAGTGGGAATAGTAATTTGTACCCCTCCGCTATCCAACACTTTCCCTACTGGTACCCTCACTGGAGTGGGAATAGTAATTTTCACTTTTCCACTCTCTAACACATTTGTTACTGTTGCACTAACTGGAGTGGGATTAGTAATTTTTATCCCTCCGCCATCCAGCACTTTCCCTACTGTTTCCCTCACTGGAGTAGGAATATTAAGTTTTTACCCCTCTGCTATCCAACACTTTCTCTACTGTTGCACTCACTGGAGTGGGAATAGTAATTTTTACCCCTCCGCTATCCAACACTTTCCCTAATGTTGCTCAGACTGGAGTTGGAATAGTTAATTTAATCGCTCCGCTATCCAACACTTTCCCTACTGTTGCACTCACTGGAGTGGGAATAGTAATTTTTACCCCTCCGCTATCCAACACTTTCCCTCCTGTTACACTCACTGGAGTGGGAATAGTAATTTTTACCACTCCGCTATCCAACACTCTCTCTACTGTTACACTCACTAGACTGGGAATAGTAATTTTTACCCGTCTGCTATCCAGCACTTTCTCTACTGTTACACTCACTGGAATGGGAATAGTAAAATTACCCCTTTGCTATCCAACACTTTCTCTACTGTTACAATCACTGGAGTGGGAATAATAATTTTTACCACTCTGCTATCCAACACTTTCTCTACTGCTGCACTCACTGAAGTGGGAATAGAAATTTTTGCCCCTCTGCTATCTAACACTTTCTCTACTGTTGCACTCACTGGAGTGGCAATAGTATTTATTACCCCTCGGCTATCAAACGTTTTCCCTATTGTTGCACTCACTGGAGTGGGAATAGTAATTTTTACCCCTCCGCTACCCAACACTTCCCTACTGTTGCATTGACAAGAGTTGGAAAAGCAAATTTTATCCCTTTGCTTTCCAACACTTTCCCTACTATTGCACTCACTGGAATGGGGATTGTAATTGTTACTCTTCCACTATCCGACACGTTACATACTGTTGCACTTATTGGAGTGGGAATAGCAATTTTTACCACTCCGCTATCCAGCACTTTCTCGACTTTTGCACTCACCAGAGTGGGAATAGTAATTTTTACCCAACCGCTATCCAACACTTTCCCTACTGTTACACTCACTGGAGTGGGAATAGTAATTTTTACCCCTCCGCTATCCAACACTTTCTCTACTGTTGCACTAACTGGAGTGGGATTAGTAATTTTTATCCCTCCGCCATCCAGCACTTTCCTTACTGTTTCCCTCACTGGAATGGGAATATTAATTTTTACCCCTCCGCTATCCAACACTTTCTCTACTGTTGCACTCACTGGATTGGGAATAGTAATTTTTACTCCTCCCCTATACAACACTTTCTCTACTGTTGCACACACTGGAGTGGGAATAGTGGGCCACATGTATCAAAAGAAAAAACGGTCGCAAACGGGGAGATTCTCAGAATCTGCCCCTTTGCGACCGGTATTTTTGCATTTGGGATACCTCATCCCAAATGCAAAAATCACTATTTAAGTAATCTCTAAATTGCAATTACTTAAATTGCAATTGCATTTAAGGAATCACAAATTGAGATTCATTAAATACAATGCATTAAAGTAAAAATTTTAGCAATTTCGCTAATAGGAGTTGCAAATTACCATCAATTTGCACTTGATGGTAATTTGCAAACACTTTGAAATATGCACTAAAGTGTATTTTTCAAAGTTCCATTTTACACACACACATGCCCCTGGGGCATGTGTGTGTGCAACATGTACTCATATGCAGATTTCAGGGGTGCAACAGGGTATCCTTTTGGAACCCTTGCACCCTTGAAATTGCATGCGCATCGCAAATTGTGAATGCAATTCCCATTCATTCCTATGGGCCTCGAGGCCCATAGGAATGAATGGGAAGAGATTCCTTAATTGCGAGTCGCAATTTGCGAGTCGCAATTAAGGAATGTTTAGAAATCGCTATTTTTTTAGCGATTTCTACATGCATAGGCTTTTGCGATTCCTTAATAATCACAATTAAGGAACCGCAAAAGCCTACCTTGATTCATGTGCCCCAGTATTTTTTACCCCTCCGCTATCCAACACTTTCCCTAATGTTGCTCAGACTGGAGTTGGAATAGTTAATTTAATCGCTCCGCTATCCAACACTTTCCCTACTGTTGCACTCACTGGAGTGGGAATAGTAATTTTTACCCCTCCGCTATCCAACACTTTCCCTCCTGTTACACTCACTGGAGTGGGAATAGTAATTTTTACCACTCCGCTATCCAACACTCTCTCTACTGTTACACTCACTAGACTGGGAATAGTAATTTTTACCCGTCTGCTATCCAGCACTTTCTCTACTGTTACACTCACTGGAATGGGAATAGTAAAATTACCCCTTTGCTATCCAACACTTTCTCTACTGTTACAATCACTGGAGTGGGAATAATAATTTTTACCACTCTGCTATCCAACACTTTCTCTACTGCTGCACTCACTGAAGTGGGAATAGAAATTTTTGCCCCTCTGCTATCTAACACTTTCTCTACTGTTGCACTCACTGGAGTGGCAATAGTATTTATTACCCCTCGGCTATCAAACGTTTTCCCTATTGTTGCACTCACTGGAGTGGGAATAGTAATTTTTACCCCTCCGCTACCCAACACTTCCCTACTGTTGCATTGACAAGAGTTGGAAAAGCAAATTTTATCCCTTTGCTTTCCAACACTTTCCCTACTATTGCACTCACTGGAATGGGGATTGTAATTGTTACCCTTCCACTATCCGACACGTTACATACTGTTGCACTTATTGGAGTGGGAATAGCAATTTTTACCACTCCGCTATCCAGCACTTTCTCGACTTTTGCACTCACCAGAGTGGGAATAGTAATTTTTACCCAACCGCTATCCAACACTTTCCCTACTGTTACACTCACTGGAGTGGGAATAGTAATTTTTACCCCTCCGCTATCCAACACTTTCTCTACTGTTGCACTAACTGGAGTGGGATTAGTAATTTTTATCCCTCCGCCATCCAGCACTTTCCTTACTGTTTCCCTCACTGGAATGGGAATATTAATTTTTACCCCTCCGCTATCCAACACTTTCTCTACTGTTGCACTCACTGGATTGGGAATAGTAATTTTTACTCCTCCCCTATACAACACTTTCTCTACTGTTGCACACACTGGAGTGGGAATAGTGGGCCACATGTATCAAAAGAAAAAACGGTCGCAAACGGGGAGATTCTCAGAATCTGCCCCTTTGCGACCGGTATTTTTGCATTTGGGATACCTCATCCCAAATGCAAAAATCACTATTTAAGTAATCTCTAAATTGCAATTACTTAAATTGCAATTGCATTTAAGGAATCACAAATTGAGATTCATTAAATACAATGCATTAAAGTAAAAATTTTAGCAATTTCGCTAATAGGAGTTGCAAATTACCATCAATTTGCACTTGATGGTAATTTGCAAACACTTTGAAATATGCACTAAAGTGTATTTTTCAAAGTTCCATTTTACACACACACATGCCCCTGGGGCATGTGTGTGTGCAACATGTACTCATATGCAGATTTCAGGGGTGCAACAGGGTATCCTTTTGGAACCCTTGCACCCTTGAAATTGCATGCGCATCGCAAATTGTGAATGCAATTCCCATTCATTCCTATGGGCCTCGAGGCCCATAGGAATGAATGGGAAGAGATTCCTTAATTGCGAGTCGCAATTTGCGAGTCGCAATTAAGGAATGTTTAGAAATCGCTATTTTTTTTGCGATTTCTACATGCATAGGCTTTTGCGATTCCTTAATAATCACAATTAAGGAACCGCAAAAGCCTACCTTGATTCATGTGCCCCAGTATTTTTTACCCCTCTGCTATCCAACACTTTCCCTACTTTTAAACTGACTGAAGTGGTAATAGTAATTTTTACTCCTCCGCTATCCAACACTTTCTCTACTATTGACCTCGCTGGTGTAGGGATAGTAATTTTTACCCCTCAGCTATCCAACACTTTCCCTACTGTTGCACTGACTGAAGTGGGAATAGTAATTTTTACTCCTCCGCTATCCAACTCTTTCTCTACTTTTGCACTCTCTGGTGTGGGGAAAGTAATTTTTACCCCTCCACTAGCCAACACGTTCCCTATTGTTGCACTGACTGGAGTTGGAATACTAGATTTTATCCCTTTGCTATCCAACACTTTCCCTACTGTTGCCCTCAGTGGAGTGGAAATAGTAATTTGTACCCCTCCGCTAACCAACACTTTCCCTACTGTTGCACTTATTGGAGTGGGAATGTAAATGTTTACCCCTCCGCTATCCAACACTTTCTCTACCATTGCACTCACTGGAGTGGGAATAGTAATTTGTACCCATCCGCTATCCAACACTTTCCTTACTGTTGCACTGACTGGAGTTGAAATATAAATGTAATCCCTCTACTATCAAACACTTTCCCTTTGTTGCACTCATTGGAGTTTCAGTAGTAAATTTTACCCTTCTGCTATCCAACACTTTTCCTACTGTTGCACTCATCGGAGTGGGAATCATAATCTTTAACCCACTGCTATCCAACACCCTCCACGACTGTTGCACTGACTGGAGTTGGAATAGTGAATGTTATCCCTCCTCTATCCAACACTTTCCCTACTGTTGCACTCACTAGAGTGGGAATAGTAATTTGTACCCCTCCGCTATCCAACACGTTCCCAACTGGTACCCTCACTGGAGTGGGAATAGTAATTTTCACCTCTCCACTCTCTAACAAATTCGTTACTGTTGTACTCACTGGAGTGGGAATAGTAATTTTTACCCCTCAGCTATCCAACACTTTCCCTACTGTTACACTCACTGGAGTGGAGTAGTCATTTTTACCCCTCTGCTATCCAACACTTCCCCTAATGTTGCACTGAAAGGAGTTGGAATAGTAAATGTAATCCCAACACTATCCAACACTTTCCATATTGTTGCACTCACTGGAGTGGGAATAGTAATTTTTACCTCTCCGCTATCCAACACTTTCCCTAATGTTGCACTGACTGGAGTTGGAATAGTAAATTTAATCCCTCCGCTATCCAACAATTTTTCCACTGTTGGACTCACTGGAGTGGGAATAGTAATGTTTCCCCTTTGCTATCCAACACCTTTCCTACTGTTGCACTGACTGGAGTTGGAAAAGTACATTTTATCCCTTGGCTTTCCAACACTCTCCCTACTGCTGCACTCACTGGAGTGGGAATAGTAGTTTTTACCCCTCTGCTATCCAACACGTTCCCTGCTATTGCACTTATTGGAGCACGAATAGTAATTATTACCCCTCCGCTATCCAAAACATTCTCTACTGTTGCACTCAATAGAGTGGGAATATTCATTTTTACCCCACCTCTATCCAACTCTTTCCCTACTGTTAAACTGACTGGAGTGGGAATAGTAATTTTTACCCCTCCGCTATCCAACACTTCCCCTAATGTTGCACCGACTGGAGTTGGAATAGTAAATTTAATCCCTCCGCTATTCAACACTTTTTCTACTGTTGCACTCACTGGAGTGGGAATAGTAATTTTTCCCCTTCGCTATCCAACACCTTCCCTACTGTTGCACTGACTGGAGTTGGAAAAGTAAATTTTATCCCTTTGCTTTCCAACACTTTCCCTACTGCTGCACTCAGTGGAGTGGGAATAGTAATTTTTACCCCTTCGCGATCCCACGCTTTCTCTACTGTTTGATTCACTGGTGACATCGATAAATTTGACATCGTTGTTGTGTCAGTGAACCGGGAATTTCAATGTCTTAGAACGTAGTGCTGGACCTCGATGAGCCATCTTTAAGGTTAGATCACCAGATAAATTGGACAGAATATGCAATTTAATAAATGTCTCCACCCATGGACACGTTTGGTTGCCCTCGTAGCCCTCTCGAACTCCAATGATGCGCACATTGGAGCGCCGTTAGTGATTTTCTAGTTCTTCAATCTTATTTTCTAGCAGAACCAGCTGCTTCAGAAATTGGCCAAATACTTTCAGGGTTGTGGTGAGCTGATCTTCTAGCTCCGAAATCCTGCATTCAGCCTCCTTTACCCTCTTTGGAAGCTGTGCTATTGCTTCAACAATTCTATTTAACCTGCCATAAATGACAGCTGTTTCTGATGCATGAGAGATCTTCAATTCCCTTATCTCCTCCAAAATAAGATTAAGCATATCCTTGACTTCCAGTTGGGGTCACTCTTGGATCCCTTGAAGATTTTTCTTTCTATGTCTCCTTTATTGGGCTGTCATTATCCTGAGGCCAATTACATAGTCCACCATAATTCTTGATGCCTCTCAGAAGTTGCTTCCCATCCTTTTTTCACTAAAGTGAGTAGGTTAAGAATGGAATGCCCAATCAGAAGTTCAAGGCATCAGCGGCTTGTGAGGGGGTAGTAAGTGCACTTTAAATGTATATATAATACAAAACATACTAAGTGAACGGATAACATTCTTTAGTGTCCACTCCTGGTCCTTCCTTTCCTCCTAGTCAACTCTTGTGTAGGTAGCTGCTGAGGGGCTAAGCATCACACAAAGCGTCAACCCTATAACATCATCTTTGGTTAAAGGGCGAGTGATCTCACTTTTGGGAAATGCCACTGATTCTAGTACTTCACCAGCTTGGTCACTGAGTTGTCACAGGACTTCGACACACATGCCCTTGGCTGCAGTGCACAGAGACTATTTACTGCCACACCCACACACAGGAATACAATGGAGGGACAATTCCTCTTAACTAAAAGTGCACACATTTTTCCCTCAGAGGGAAAGAGTAGAATCTTCAAGGGATTGTGTTCTTCCTAAGGTCCTGATCCGTATTTATATTGGTATTTTGAAATATTATGTTATACTGCTTTTGCTGCATGATATAAGACAGTTACTTGGCCTAGTGCCACTCATGGCAGTCTCAGTAGCAGCGGTGGTCTTTAAGTTGTTAGAGTGACCATTGGCTTGGGCTTTATAGATAATTATCATCTTACAACAGTTTGCTCTGGCTGTGTTTGGTGTGTGTGTAGAGGGCAAGCACTATTTTGTGTAATCACACAACTTCTACCTAACCAAAACCTGTACTCCTGATTTCCAAAACGTGATCAGAGCAAACATCCCTCCCCAGAAATGTTCTCATAATTGTCTGGCCACAGCTGCGCTGCTTAGCCAGACCATACAAAATTAACACATAGTGAAATACATGTAAATTAGTTTTTCACTGCAGACCGGACAGACATACTGACCAATAACGTGAGCAGTATAAAATCCCCATCCTCTGAATTCAAAGAAAAAGCACTAGAAGGCATCTGTGTGGTAAATGCCATTTGGAAAGTCAATGTATCGTAATTGCATGCATTGTAAAGATATGTATTCTTTCTGGTGTATCCATGCCCAGAAGAAAAATAACCCAGAAACAATAGGATATCTCCACTTTCTCCTGATCCACAAAAAGGACAATCTTCCTCACTGTGAAATATTAACTCACCATTAAACTGAAGTAACATTTTATGGCCTGGCTTGACAGCACAGCTGTCACTGGACAATTATGCCAGAAGAATCACTAGTCGAAGGGATTTGGCTTCCCCAACGTGTTGAGAGCTAGAAGCACATTATGACTGAGTGGATGTTGTGTGCTTCCACAAAAATGTGCTTGCCCTCCTCACAGTTGTTATCATTTTGTTTATTTAGCCAGCTGCCTGAGCATGAACTTTCAGGGGCCCATCATGATACTTTAAAGCTATCAAAGTGTCTTAGCTACCTAAATAATTTATGGTGTTTTTCTCTGGCAGCAGCACAGACGGGAGGAGAGCAGTCATTAACCCACAGAAGAGAGAGGTGTGGCACAGCACCATGGCGGCTGACTCCCTAGCACAGGAGCTCACAGTTTGATCCCCAGCACGGCAGGCAGATCAGTTCAGCATCACGCAACTCTGGGCAAAAGCTCACTTAATCTCCCTGACAGCCTTGAGCGCCTTGAGACCCTTAGGGGTGATTAGTTTGCACTTTACAAATACCGGGTTACATTGAATTTTAGGTCTGGCTTACTGTGCAACTTCAAACTGACCTTTTAATTTACACTAATATTATAGTACAATTCTTTGCTTCCACACAAATACATATCCATTCCAATGCTATCCACATCTAATGCTTCCCATTACCATACTCAGCTGATGAGCCCATAACTAGGGTGAAACTTGTCCTAGGTTGGTTGTGTCCAGGGAGGAGCTGGCTTGTCAGCTTGGGCTTAACTGTTCATATTGGAGCAGGGCCAAGACTGAGTTTCATATGGCTGGGTCCAAACTGAGGTGGCAGGGTATGCAAAATATTAATGGATTGGGATGTGTCCTCAAATGATTACCTTTGGCTACGTTTGATTCAAGCATTCCATTCATTTTGTATACTAATTGTGTCACCCTAAGTGGGACAGGTATGCCTAGTCATCCGTTCCGTGCACACTGTCTCACTGGAACCAAGCTGTATTCAGCTGCTGAGCCCATAACTTGGGCGAAACCAGTCCTAGGAGAACCTGGTTGGCCAGTTCAGGCTGGACTGCTCCTTTTGGAGCAGGGTCAAGACTGATTTGCACATGGCTGGTTCAAAACTGAGGTGGCATGGTGTGTAAAATACTGATGGACTGGGATGCGTCCTCAAGTGATTACCAGTGGATTATTTAATTCAAACATTCCATCCATAACTGTTTAATACATCTATCACATTACAATACAACATTCATTTAAAGTCAGACCTGTTGGCATTGCCAATGCTTGTTGTAGAGTGTGTTGGGACAAATGTATTTGTTGGATTACTGGAAGATTTTTGATGTGTGGCCACATTTTGCTACCCGCTTGCACTCCCCAACAAAATTTGGAATTAATTTGATGATTATTTTCATTGTAATTTCTACATTTTCCATTTTTCCGCAATGTTTTGCAGATGTAACACCATCTATACAAATATGCAGTATTAACATTGTGCGACACTGGTATTTGCCTTCTGCCAGTGAAATATTCCAAATCCTCATTGAGATTTTCAGCATGGCATTGCATTTGTCTGTAAATGCTTTCAATGTTGATACACCTGTGCTCAGCTGTGTCAATGTTCCTTTTATCCTGATTAGAAGAAAATATCTCTTTTTTTTCTGGGGAAACATCTGTTCAGTGAAGCTAAGAAAACTGGAAGACTAATTAAAATATCATGTCGTTATGGCAGCAGCACTGTTGACAGTACCTCCAACAGCAGACATAGTCATATAGAACTATTAACTGACATTTTTAATTGTATACGTTATGGAATTTTGAAATTAAACATTGAAGTATTCTTTTAATAAATATATAAACACTTAGAGGATAACAACTGTTTTTTCGAAAGTGAAGGGTTTATCACATATTCTGAAAATCGAAAACCAAACTAAAATGTCTAACAGTCTTTTGACGCACTAAATGGAATCAGGACCATTTTGACACATTGATACAAAATCTGTGTTCTCTAGTTGTCTTTTTAGGTCACGGCTACACAGTGCATGCGCTGTCTCGAAGAGACATGTTTTGTTTAATCCGTAGGCTTCAGCCCATCCACAAGCTTCCCATTTGCTCAGTCCATTGTCTGTCTCATATTCTTTATCACCATTTGTACTTGGCATGCATGGTCTTGGCTATTCTTGTGTGTTAAGCCGCCCCCAATAGCATGGTACAAGTACTTGTAAACATCCACTGTTCCTTTTTTTACAGCCATTTTAGGACATACTTTTTTCTTTCTTTTTCAGCACTGTACACAGTGCTCATGCTTCTACCAGCTCTGTATCCACCTACCTGAGCTCATGACCCATCTACAGATCAACGCTCCCCGTCACTGCTTTCCCAATTATTGTTGCTTTTTGTTTCCCCCACCTCCTCAATTATGTCGCTGCTTGCTACCTTGCACCTCCTCAGGGCACCCCCTTCCCAATCACTGTTTTTCCCTTTGTTGCTGCTTTCTGTTTCCCCTACCTCCTCCCTCCCTTCTCTGCTTGCTCCCTTGCACTTCCTAGTGCTTGCTCTGTCCACAAATCGACCCCGCCAGTGCTTTAAACCTCCATTGTAGTCTGTTTTGTTCTAGAGTGTTGGCGTACCGCCTTTTATTCTCAAGTGTATAGCTGATGTGCTGATTGGAGCATGTGTGCACAGCTGCTATTACTTGGCACACATGTAGTTTCTGTTTATTTTCCAAGTGTGTGGGAACTAGGTGTGTGTTTACATCATATTTTTGGTCATTCAGCAATGGTATTTATAGCTGGGAAATCAGAGCTCACTTGAATCAGTTATGCGTTATTACAGGACAGGTCAGAGATTTTAAAGTGCCTGTTTCTTCTGCTGTAATTGCATAGCCATGTTCCTCCTTTGCAAAATGATTGAACTCACCTTGTTGCCTCTCATTTCACAGGGTGCGACTTCATTTGCTAAAATTTCTCCCGTCTGAACACTTTCTTACTTTTTCCACATTCACCAGTGACGTGCTTCCGTGCTCCATGGCTGCTTAACTTAAATTCTCTTCAAAGGAGCCAGGCTGAGTCTTGATGTCATCAATGTCTGCCTACCCCTCAGTGTCCATGGCAAAAGTAGTCCTTTTAATGTGGTTACCAATGCAATGTATTTCCTCATGTTCACGTCTGTAAACCAGCCTAACACTGTAATTCTTTCAGTTTTTTTGTGCAGTTTTATAAAGCGCCATCACCACTGGAAGGTTTTGGAGCGCTTTACATTAGCACCAGTTACTTTTTTGTGTGCAGTTTTATAAAGCGCCAACACAACCCAAAGGTATTGCAGTGCTTTACATTAGCACCAGTTCCTTTACATAAGGAGACATTCATTTTTGTAGGCACGGGGAGATTAAGGGCCATATGTATCAACACATTTCCCCATAGACACAGAATGGGCAAAACCCTTTGATACATCTGGCCCTAAGTGATTTGCCCAGAATTAAGGATGTTAAGCTAACGCTGAAACACAAATGCAGTTTCCCAGCTCCATAGCTGGCATCTCTGGCCCTTACGCCACATCCAATCCCAAGAGGATGCCACATTGCCTCCTTAGCCTTTGCCTTGATTCCACATTTTGTGATTATGGCAAAATCACTTAATCTGCCCATGGCAGCCCGCATTCGCTGTTGGTTGCCCATCCACCTACAGCCTGTCGGTAATTGCCCCTGCTGGACTCTATTGCACAGATCCCCTCCTCCACCAGCTCTGTTTTTCTTTTTTTTTTTTTTTAATTTCTTTAATTTTTATTTCAACAATCAGTCAAACATTGAGCAATATGAGAGAGCTAAAAAAGATAAAAAAATTCAAGACAAATTAAAACAAAGGATAAACAAACGGCAATAATACAGAAATAAGGAAAGAAGATACTTTAAATCCAATTAATAATTGGATCCCAAATTTTTATGCCTTGCATTTTTTTCCTTATCCCCTTAAGCCTATACATAGCTATTTCAATGTGATAAATATGAAGTAGTTTACATTGCCATTGATGGAAGGTTGGGGGTTCATTATCGATCCAGCGGGAGGTGATGCAGAACCGAAAAACAGACATACAAATGAATAGGAATGCTTCTTCAGCCCTAGATCTTATCCCGGACTGATCTGTTTGAAAAACAAAAATTACCAATTCGGGAGATATTTTCACAACAATACCTAAAGTATTGTTAATAAAAGATTCAATATCAATAATAAAGCGGGAAAGTTTCTCACATCTGAAAAACATATGGATAGAGTCCGCATCCTCCGCCGCACATCGATTACATCTTGAGTCTCCCCCAGCCTTCCATTTTGCTATCTTAACAGGAGAATAATAGAGATCAAAAATAGACATGTAATGTTGGCTTTGAAGGGATCCATTAAAAAGTACTTTCTTAGATATTTCAATTGATCTTTCCATGTCGATATTTGGTACATCTAGCTTCCTTTGCCATCTATTCTCAACCAAAAATAGATCATCTTCAATTAAATTAATTGTCATTTGATACACTGGACCAATTTTCCTTGTTTTCCTAATGATCTCCAATATCTTGTTAGCATTCATACAGGAATGAGCAAGAAGGCCTTTTGATTCTAGGAAACTCCGAATCTGAAAATACTTAAAAAAATGATGTTGTAGTAGGCCAAATTTATTCTGAAGAGCGGTAAAAGAGGAAAATTGGGTCTCTTGATATAAATCACCAAGAGTCTGTATACCTGAGAGAAACCATACTCTTATAATTTGATCATGGAAAACAGGTGGTAAAGCAGAATTATTGAGCAGAGGAGAGTAATAGCTAATTGAACCCAGACCAAGAATTTTTTTCTTGAATTGTCGCCAGATTGCAGCACAAGCTAAAATAATTTTAAATTTGTTTTTTTTATAATAGCTGGGTTCAATAGTTTTCACTAAACATTGGGGGGCCATCTGGCCCAATAAGAGTTCATAGACCGATGGGTAAAGAGAATTTTCAGTGACAGTATCCGAGAAAATAAGTATGCTGAAAGATCTTATTGAGATAAGCCAATAATACAACCGGAGGTTGGGGACTCCCCAGCCCCCTTTCAGTCTGGGTAGAAAGCACCATTTAAGCACTCGACGAGAGCGACGGTACCCCCACAGGAACCTAGAAATCATCCTATCAATTTTTGAAAAATAGAGTGCAGGGAACAAGAGAGGTATTGTTCGAAATAAATATAAAAACTTGGGAAAAATTAACATTTTAATTATGTTAACACGACCATGGTGAGAGAAATGTAAATTATTTAATCTCTCCAAAGTTTTATTAGAGGAATTCAGGATAGGTTCAATATTCAAACGTACTATCTCATCAACCCTGGGAGAAATCGTAATCCCTAAATATTGAGCCTGAGCATCAAAAACTATTTCGTTAGGTCGACCAAAATCAGAGTGAATTAATTGGGTTTTGGCCACATTTAATTTACCAACTCTGTTTTTCAAATGTTTTTGTGCAGTTTCATGTAGTGCAGCACCAACCAAAGACATTGGATCACATTAGCACCAGTTACTTTTTTGTGTGCAGTTTTATATAGCTTAAAACTCCACCCGAAGTTATTGGCGTGATTTACATTAGCACCAGTTTCTTTACATAAGGACACATTCATTTTTGTAGACACATCGAGATTAAGTGATAAGCCCAAAATCGAGGATGTTAAGCCGACGCAGACCCGGTTTACCAGCTCCATAATTTTTTCTTTGATGCCATTCGTGATGGCATGCAGGCGTCATGTCTTCTTCTTGTGTTTGGGCTTCCCATAGCGCATGGACCAAGTACATGTCTCCTTACAATGCTCCTGGTTTGCGTAGCTGTTTTGACTTTGTTTTCAAGCACTCCATAGTAGTACTTGTGTTTTCAGACCGTCTCTCTTGCACACACACACACATACCACCAAAATGCATGTATGTGTACATAAACAAATGCATTTCTTAACAAGAGCCAATGGAAGTGGAACACTCGCTCCATCCTCCGTCTTGCCAAAGCGCAAAAACGAGCCGATGGTATTAGAGCGCTTTAAGTGCTCACCAGTAACATTCAGCAATGACATATTTTATCGTGCTTCAATTAAGTTACTTGTTTCCCTTTCAATGTGGCTTCCTCCTACACTTTACCGTTGTTGCTTCTACATCTCCCCCTCCCATCCTGCTTCTCTGCTTGGTCCATCTCCCTCATTGCTGCTGCTTTTATTCATTTTGTAGGATTCAATGGTATTGGAGCACTCATTCTGTCCTCCGTCTTGCTATAGTATCCCTTCTACACATACACACATACCATTGAAATGAACGCATTTGTGCATAAACAAATGGATTTCTGCAAAAGCTGTTAAGACATAAACAGCACTTTTTTTTGCGCAATCCGATGGTATTGGAGCGCTCACTCCGTCTTCTGTCTTGCCATAGTGTGAACACAAACTGATGGTATTGGAGCGCTTTAAGTGCTCACCAGTTATATTCCACAGTGACACATCGTTTTTGTTGCTGATCCTGCTTCAAATAAGATATTTTTCCCCCTTTATTGTTGTTTCCTCCCGCCCTCTTCCATCATAGCTTGCCCATCTCCCTATCCTCTACTGCTTCCCTGTTTGACCCATCCCACCCACTACCTACCTCGATGCTGGTACTTTAAATTTACATTTCTTTGCACGATCCGATGGTATTGGTGCTCGCGTTCCACCCTACATCGTGCCATAGTGCTAACAGTAACTGATGGTATTGGAGCACTTTAAGTGCTCACCAGTTACATTACCCAATCACACATTCATTGTTCTATGCAGGGGGAAGTACAAGTGGTTTCCTCAGAATTATAAAATGTTCAGCCAACAGCTAGATTCAAACCTGGTTCCCCAGTTCCCCTATCAGCAGCTCTGGTAATTACACCACATCCTCACTTCACTTCAAAGATCCGCAGCTGTTTCTCACTATCACATCCACATTTGTTCAGCAAGACCCACTCAACACCGAACAAGCAATGGCAAAGCCAATAGATCTCAGTGATGCTGACCTATTGGCTTTGTCAATGTGAATACAGTACATTACAACGTGATGTATTACATCACGTGCTTTTACAATGTGGTCGCTACAATGACTGCGTTGTTAGTACGCAATGCTTTCACATCGCAAGTCATTAGGACGACTTGCTGTGGGGGGTGCACTGGACTTAGGAATAGTATTTTTTACTATTCCTACTCCAGTTTGCGCAGCAGTAGGGAAGGTGCTAGAATTCATTTACAATTCCTCAGCGCCCCCACAGCAAGTTGTTGTAATGACTTGCGATGTAAATGCATCGCGTACTAACAACGCGGTCTTTGTAACGACTGCGTTGTAATAGCCTTGCGAAGTAATGACAGCGTTGTAAACACTGTTTCCCTGTCAATGTAAATGTCTTTTACCCATGTTGTCTAGCAGCACATCGGCTGCTCAGCATGGCTGAATGTCACTGAAAAAAGTGCTATGATGCAGCCTGAGCAGGCCATATCTTAGCACTTTTGTGTTAGCAGGGGCAGGACAATAAACTCAACTTGGGGGAGTGAAGAGACAAGGTGTTGGCTCAACATCCTGTGCTTCTGGGCTTTCATGGACTTTCAGCCATGCTGAACAGAAGATGTGCTGCTAGACAACAGGGCGGAAAGATGTTCACATTGGCAAGACCAATAGCTCAGGCATTGCTGTGACCTATTGGCTTTGCTTGTTTAAACTGGTGTGAGTTCCAGGGCAGTTTAGAGATTCAAAGAATTGGCCCAGATGAACAGAGATTTTTACGGGTCACAAACTCTCAGATGCAGTAAATCACAGAGTTTTTGAGCAGTAAAATGCTTTTCCTAATGTACTAAATGCATATTACAATTTGGAAAACTATCTGATTTGAGAACTTGGTTTGTAAATTGTTGCAAATTTGGCATTTGGAAAAGGTGCATTTTAGGTGTGCCTAACTTGATTTGCTAAGGGGAAGAGACCCCCTTTGGAACCTTTCCACTTTGGAAATTCAGGTGACAGTTTCAGGGGGACAACTGCTGCTAACTCTCACTGATGTTTCTAAATTAAAAACTTACTTTTAGAAAACAGAGCTGCTTGTAAAAAATGGTTTCAATTTTGAAAAACTATCACAGGGATCCCATGAAGGCCACCACACCTGTAATTGTATCCAAATACAGCCTGTTGAAAATTGAAATCTGCCTAATGAATAATTGTTAGGCAACTCGTTCTGCGACCTCCTGCAATTTCATTTGAGAACCAACCTATCAGGTGCAGCACACACAGAAAGAGAAATATGCCCCCATGATTGTTTCTTCACAGGAAGGTGCCCCAATATTGCATGAAACGCAGGCACCCTTGCACCATGGTGCTAGGGTGCCTGCATTGATGCTTGGAAGACAAAAGAGTGCCAGCACAAGGGAAAGGACAGGATTGCACTTTATTGCCTTAAATAATGCGCATTCCTGCCTTTTCCATGTCATGCAGTGCAGCGCAGCAAGGAGACCTTCAGCACTGCACTGCATAATTTCCACTTGAATAGGGCCCCTAAGTTTGAAGGATAGGATAAGGAGGTGCCAAACAAAAATCACTTTCCATTTTAGCTCCCATATGAGATTTTGCACTCTGCTGCAGCAAAAAACACCAAATGGGATTTTAACATCTTGTAATGAAAGCAGAAAATTAATCAAAGTGTACTTTTTTGTGTGGTTTGTTGTAGGTAGGTGAATGTATACACAATTTCTTCGACACTTAGGCCCAGATTTATCAAGGGATTGCATTGCCCTTGCATCATGCAAGGTTCAACAACGCAAGACAAGCCCTTACATTAGATTTGCTATGCCAAAAAGAGACATCTTGTGTGGCCCTGCGTGGCATAGTATATCTGGAGTAACGCAAGGCGGTGCAAGTCACTTTCTGCAGCACACATAGAAAGACAAAAATACCCCTGGGTATCGTTTTTGTGCAAGAAGATGTCCATTCTTGTACAAAAGCAATCCTGGATGTAACGCAGGCCCCCTCACACAATTGCGCAAGAGTGTCTGCATTGGCACCTGGCAGCCACAAGTGTGTTAGCACAGACAGAGAGCAAATAGTAGACATGGCGAATTCCTTCTCTCTCCATTTGGCGCAGCGCAGCAAGCTGTCATGCTGTATCGCATTGGGCCAAATGTTAGTAAATCTGGGCCTTAGCATTTTAGGTGTGGTGTTAGCCAAGACCTTTTAATTTTACTAACATAATACGTGCAATATAATTGCTTAAAGGGGTTTGAGGCACCTCTCTTCAGCCATTGGCCTGTAGTTGTGCCATTTCCATTTTGCCTCCACCTCCTACACCATTCACCATTGAGAAGTGGGTCAGCCTACTATAGCCTCAGGTTAACTTTACTTTGAATTACTACATTTTGCTGTTTCACAAGGTGCACATCAGCACACAAAGAGTTCCATTTAGTCCCATTGTTTCCTGATGTGATAGCAGGATGCATTTGAAGTATGCGCAGGTCACATTCCAGCTTTATCAGTTCACGTCTCCTTCCAGTGTAGTTGCATATGGTTTTGAAGTGGACTGCTACTATTTCACAGCATGCCATATTGTGTTGCTGGACTTGTTTTCAATTCAATTCAGCTTTATTTGGTCTCAAAAAGCCATAAAAGCACATTAAAAAACAATATTCAATATAAAACATAATTAGCTAAGTACGTAAATATGGTTAAAATACTATTCATTAAAGTTATATGAGTTATAAAAACTACAGATTTTAAATATTTAAAAGACTGTTAGTTAATGGGCGCATTATAGTAAAAGGATGTGGAAAAAATCTAAGGTCTAGTGTTAGAATCCAAGACTGAGTGTAGAAAATGCAGTATATCACATTTTTACATCAACCAGGAGAAGGTTTCCAGTTACCATGCAGAACTTTGCCCTAACTTTCCACATAGCCAGTAGATAAAGTGCTAGTGCAAAAAATAATGGCTTACTGAGATCAGTTCTTAGTATCCTTGAGGCAACTTTGTATTTACTAGTGCCTAGGGACCGGCACAGGGGTGATATCCAGCATCACCTGCTGCTCTTGTATGCCGGGCAGAAAACAGTACATGATCTAGGGTCTCCCTGTGAGCACAACATGACTGGCACCGCCTCTCTATCGCACTGGGTACTTTAGCCCATCTGGCTGTGAAGGACCACAGGGGAAGCATCCTGTAGTGGAACCGCAGGAACAGGAGCCTGTTCATAGGAGGTTTGATTTCATCCATTAAGTTTTCTCTGCTACAGACATTCTTAACTACAAGGAATGCATCAATCAGAGAACCTCTGCTTTCCTCTGTGCATGCTGCAATATCTGTGTGCTACAGTAGGCTTTATGGATTTGGTTCTTGGAGCTCACTGACTCGTTTTTACCAATGATTCTTTGGCAAACTTTGAACAAGAAGAAAAACAAACTTTAAGGTGTTTAATTTGCAGCACACTTGTAACAGTTTTATTTAAACATTGATGGGCTGTAATTGAGTTCTAGAATCTAATATTTTATACTGTGAACACTTTTTCCTTACTTATTTCCTTCTTATGTCTTTCCTTTTTCTTTCCTTCTTTCTTTCTTTCTTTCCTTTCTTCTTTCCTTCTTTTTTCTTTTTTGCCTTCTTCGATTCTTCTTTCCTTTCCCGTTTTCTTTCTTTCCTTCAGTCTTTCCTTAATTTTTCATGTTTTCTTTTTTCTTTTTTCTTTCTCATTTGACTTCATCCATTCTTACCCTCTTTCTATTTTTGCCTCCTTTCCATTTTTCTTTCCACTTTCCTTCTTTTTTCATTATTTGTTTCTCTTTTTCTCTTTTGACTTGTTCCATTCTTTCCCTCTCTTTCTTTCTTCTGCTTTCCTTTTTCTTTCCTTCTTTCTTTCTTTTTTGCCTTCTTTTATTCTTTTTTGCCTTCTTTCCTTCTTTTTGCCTTCTTTCTTTTTTCTTTCCCCTTTCTTGCCTTTTTATGTTTACCTTCTTACCCTAGTTCTTTCTTACCGGCTTTCCCCTTTTCTTTCTTTTTCCTTCTTTCCTTCAGTTTTGACATATATCTTTCTTTCTTTCTTTCTTTCTTTCTTTCTTTCTTTCTTTCTTTCTTTCTTTCATTTCCTCTGTCTTTCATTTCTTCTTTCTTTCTTTCTTTCTCTTTCTTTCCTCCTTTCTTTCTTATGCCTTTTATCATATTTTTCTTCCAAATTTTCTTTTTTGCCCTCTTTCCTTCATTTTTTCCTTTTTTCTTTTTGTGTTCTTTCTTTCTTTACTTCTCTCTTTCTTGCCTTCCTTCTTTTTTCCTTCCTTCCTTCTTTTTGCCTTCTTTCCTCCTTCCTTTTTCCCTTCCTTTCTTCCCTTTTTGCCTCGCTCCTTCCTTCCTTTTTGCCTTTTTTGTCTGCCTTCCTTCCTTTTTTCCTGTCATTCTTCCTACATTTTTCTCCCTTCTTTTGTGCCTTCTTTCAAAAAGGTAAGGCTAACATCCAATGCCAGATCAATAGTTCTTTTAGGTATGTGTTAGCCAAGACCATTTGATTTTACAAAAAAATTGTATGACGTTACTTATTGGGGTTTTCAGCCAGACTTCTCCCATTAGTCTGTGATTGTGTAATTCCCATTTTTATTCAGCCCACTCCAGCAAGCAGCAAGCAATTTTATCCCACTTCAGCCATTGACTGACTTCCCTATGATTTACAGCATGCTTCCCTTTCATAAGAAGCTCATCTACACGCACACAGTATTTCCCTCCAGTGTCAGGTGTACCATGGTGGTAATGGGTACTTTTTAAAACTAGAATTCACTTTTGCCTTTAACCACAGTTTTCTTTTTTAAATGTAATAAAGGTCCAGCAGCTTCCCAACCAATAAAGTTGAGCAAGAATAGCCAAAAGGCTGGCGGCCAACACTAAACTTATTGGCTTTGGCAATGGTTGTTTAGCTTACTATTGGTATTTCTGAATTCATGCAGATCCATCAAGCAGGGGACACAGTTCAAGGGAGGGGAATAAGGTGTCAGGTTGCTAATAACTTGGGCACCATTTGACCAATCAGTATGAAATATGCCAACAATTAGAATGTTTAGGTTACTATTGCTATGTGTAGGTTAATCAAATAAAAACACTCTTAAAACTGGGGGGTTATTTTTCATTTGCTAGTAACGTGTGTTTTTCAATGAATCTGCATAATTTTTGGAAAGCTGTAAGAAAATTTAGCCCAATGAGTACCAGAATATCAGGTTTCTTGCAAATCTGACTGAGTAGGTAGGGGGTTAAAATTAATAGGAGCAAAACATTTTTCATTTGCTAGTACCTTTGGCAAAGATTCATGGATCTGATCAAAAGTTGACATGTTCGCCTTACTCTTATTATGCTGAGTTTTTATAAAAATCCATTAAAAGGGAATATATTTAAAGGGAGAGTCAAATAAGTGTCCCTTTTGATACTATTTATTTAATTCAAATGAAGCATGCTGTGAATTTACACAATCCATGAATGGGGCAAAGTTAAATGGAGGGTTAAAAGAGCACATGAGTTGTAAATAACTATGGTTCGACTTGGCTAATCTGCATTAAATTTGACAAACACTTAGCAAGTTTAGTTCACTCTTGATCTGTTGAGGTACTTGCAGCTGTATCAAGAGGCCCATGGTCAAAGGGATCAAAATATTTTTTCATTTGGTAATAACTTTGGTGACCTTTCATTTACCTGTACAACATTCGCTGGATAGGTACATGTTAGATTTCTGTTGGGACCCCTTCCCGTATGTGATTGATTTACCACCTACTTGAAGTAGGTGGTAAACTGCGAGTGTTTTGTCACCGCAAATGCGGTCACAAAACAATTGTACATGGCATAGTGAGTCGCTATTAAGAAGGGATGCCCATTCATAATAGCGGGAGTCGCAAATGCTATTTCGCGAGTCAGTGACCCACAAAATAGCATTTGTACATGCCATTACCCTTTTTTGTGGTTGCAAATGGGAGGATTTCTTGTTTGCGGCAGCAAGAAAGGGTAGCACATCTGGCTCTATGTCTTTTAAATGAAGTACACCTTGTGCCTTTTTCACTTCTGAGAAGAATTTGCAAAACCTAACTTGTCATTCTTGTTCCAGAATGTATTCCAACAGAATGTGTCTATAGCCTCAGATATGATGAGCATACCTTGTAACAAACAAACATAATGTGTTCCACTCAATCCTGATCAGACAGTTCTGATTCAAAAGATTTCAGCCTCATAAGGGCATTGTCTCTGCCACATCCACTGAAATAACTTCCTGCACACCACAACGCTACTTTGGTCATGTAGAAAAATGCCCATTATTGGATAAAAGTCATCAAATTCTCCTGGATTGCTCATAAAAATGTCCATTACAATATGGAAAACACCTTCATCACAGAAAATTGGCAGGATAAGCTGGTCTTCAGGCTGAGCATGCACATTTTAGATTTTTTTTTTAAAGCTGTGTATACTATTGCATAGTTTGTGACTGGAGATGTTATTACTAGTAAAAACCCAAGCTTCTTCAGGCGGATAGTATTATGTGAGATCAGAGCATGAATTCCATCCCACATAGGAACTGGATTTTCTTCATCCTTCAGTCCGCGCCAAATAAGCAATATGATAAATTCAGTTAAATCAGTTTTGCGGACCACAGCATCAGGTAAACGAAGATCCATGTCTTCAGCAACTTTGAAACTTTCTAGTAGACTGGGAGGTGTTGATGGATTGTTGTGATTTTTGCACACATTTGCAAGACTGATGGGTTATACGTTTGCAGCTTCATTTGTTTATGCCTACAGCTGACACAGCTTGTTTTCCAGCAGCTACTTCATTGGTACAGTCCTGAAAAAGCACTGTGGCAGTATCATGTGTGCTGTATGTTTCAGAAAAGGAAGAGCCGTCTTCAAAATCTAAATTATCAAAAGCAGCAATTGTAAATCCTTTCCTGATAAAGTGAATTGGAAGTGAGGTGCTGTCAGATTCACAAGATACTACAGCAAGAGCTGCTAACAAGTTTCTGCTCTGTACTATGTCATAATAACCTGCTGATACATCAATCCATTTCATTGAAGTGATCAACTCTCTAGTCTTGCACTTGTCAAAGATTGTGGGGGCAGTCATCAGGTGTAGAGGAGTTTCCTTTATGCCGTAATGTAATTCATAAAACATGATTTGGAAAAGCATAAGCATGTTGGTTCATGGGTTTATCTTCCACTTCTTCGCTTATATCGTCAAAGTCATCATCAATGTTGTCAGCTTCTGTTCCGATCTCAAGAACTTTAGTTTGTAACAGTTTTGCTTTGCTGATATTCAACAATGATGTAAAAAAAATGTAAGACAATCTCAGGCATTCTTGTTGACTCCCATAATTTGCAGAGCTCTGTGGCGCCATAAAATGTGCCATTAAGTTCAAAATCTAAATTTTTCAGGACATTCCCTAAAATGTATCCTGCAGACTTTACTGCATCCTGGGATCCTATTTTGGCAGCAAGAACTTCAGGAGTCAAATCAGCTGAGAACACCATAAGTAGCTCATTTTTTTGTTAGACTGACAAATACGAATTCTGTCATTGTACATTCATTCTCATCAGAACAATCTTAATTTCATGATTATAGATCAATACAGCTTTGTCAATGTTGACCATTATTTCTCTGATAGCACTTAGTGTGAAAAAGTAGCCAGCAGAGTGGCTTTAATATCTCATTTGCTTTTTCAATGACTGCAAACTTAATGGAAGGCTGGAATTTATGTTGCTGCCGGGAGCCCATTGTACATTTCTATTTTCAAATGTAAGCACGCATGTATTTCGGGTGGGCATACAAGTCTGCTGCAAATAAATTCACCTCGCTGTTTAGATCAGAAACTCAGCTGAAAACCTCATCTTTGAAGAAACTAGCTTCAGATAAAAATATGTTTGCCTTTTGAGACTCACACACTCACATACTGTGATCTTTCGTCAATCCCTTTGGCCCTTATCCTGACTAAATCACAGATAAGTAACAAGAAAGAAGGGGTACTAGGAGCCAGTTGTGGTCCAGTACCCGTGCTCCCTGTGTTAATCTCGATTCCAACAAAGGGTAACTGTTCCAAGTGTGGGTGAAATAGTCATCTAGATCAAAGAAAAAGAGAAAAGAAGTGGGAACAAAAGAAACCTAGGTGTAAACCCCACAGACTAAAGGCAAGCGCAAGTCTTGTCTCTAGATGCCTTCACACATCCCAGGGGTTGTCATCCTTCATCATCAGGCGTTGCTCCTTTGTTGGAATCTAAATCACAGATACCACATTGAATATCTTCTGCTTTTCAATCCGTTGATGGAGGTGGACAAGTGGTAGCCATCAATCTTCTAAGTGGATTGAAATTGGGTTTGGCTGTCATCCCTATCTCAGAAGACTCGGATTCTAGTTGTGATTCACTGGTTTCTGCAATTTCTTGACACATTTCTTCAAGGCTTTTTTCCATTGTAAACGACTTGTGGCACTTGTTGTTACCATGATAAAATAGTTGATCCTCTTCACCCATTGGTTTCAATCTTCTGTGAACTTCGTCTTGCTGTATTTATGCAGCATTACAAACACTTTTCTGTCCACCTGCAGTTGATGTTAGCTTGTATTTTGGATTAGTTTGCCATATGACACATTTTTTTTTGTTGAACGAGTCGTCAGATTTTGTAGTTAGCTACACTCTGTCAGGAGGTAAAGATCCTTTGCTACCACCTGCTTCGCTCATGTTTACAAATTTGAACCAATGGAAAACCTGAAACAAATACAATATTAAAGTAAATTACCAATATGATGGCTAAAATACATCATTTTGGAAAATGGCTGAAGACTTATTTTCTGTCTCTGCAAGACTACTTGACACCCAAAACCTATGATTTGACACAAAAAATGAAGTATGTAGGTCTCATGGGTCCTGAAATATTACATCATCATAGCAACACATGTGCCATTTTTAGAAATATTGTCCTGAAAACTCGGCCCGTATTTGCAATATCTACCCACGTTACATTACTTCTCTAATGATACAAAAACACAAATCAAAATTGAAAATCTCTGGACAACAATTTGTTATGGAGGTATGTCAAGGGACCAGGACTAATCTGACCATCCACTCTAAATATGGAAGCTAGTTGAACAGCTTACCTCCAGCTGCTCCCTTGGACCGACAAATAAAGGTTTACACTGACAGAGTAATTTGTACTACATCGGCATTAACATGGCCATGCACCCAACTCAAAAATTGGTGAGGGGACTGAGTGTTTTGCGGCCAGGGCACTCAGTCACCGTAGCAAAGGAGTACCCTGTCTGCCAACCTCTTCATCGAGCTTTAATTCTGTGGACGAAAATATAGTGAGTACAAAAATGCATGACAAAATATCAAGTCTAAAACATGTCGGCAGCCAGTCTAATTATTAAACACACCTTTTGACAGAACCAATATTCAACATTTGTTTTCTCATATATTCTTTCTGGGATAACATCAAAATGGCAGATACTTATATGGGATCTTTAGGAGAAAGCAGTGACAAAACAGTGTAAAAATGCCGTTCACATTCTTTTTTTTTAGGTTTGAAAAAGCCAGACTGCCTGGAAGTCTCAATTTTACCAAAACGTTATCATACGTACACAGTGGCGTTTTGCTCCACCCCAGAGGAGTATAAGACTCTCAACTTTTTTGTTAGCGCTCAATCTTGAGCCTAACCCTAAATTGGCCACATATTCTCTTTGACATCAGTAGTTAGTGCTATCTAGTCCTGTGTTAATCCTGCAATCCAAAAAAACGAAATACTAAATTCTCTTTGGCCAGTACCCCGGATCCAGGGAAGGATCACTGGTACTAATCAGATTATAGGACTTGGGGTCTCAGTTCCTGAGTGTTGAAAGACAGTATAAAAGGGCACATGGGGGCTACGGTGAGCACACGCTGACTTCCAGGCACATGTAAGGGGTATCAAAGTGAACTCCCTGATGTTAAAATGGAAAAAAAGAAATAAAATAATAATTTTTGCTGTGGGGCCCACGGTTCCAGTGGCTAAAGTCATGGTACCCTACAAGGGTCCTCTGTGTGGTACTCTGGTCCAACCATCTTTATTATCTCAATACTTATTTTTGCAACAGATCAGACCAATTTATCTGTTGGGTAAATGGCTCTAACGAGTCGCTGATTGCTCATTTAAATCATTACAACTATGGAAATGTTTTAAATAGTTTTTTGTTGACTTGGGATCTAGTTATAATAAACCCCGTCCAACCATGTACGAGACAACCGCTTCCAACTTTTCAACACTTAGGGACTAGCTTGAGGATTTTATTATTATTCATGTAAACTTTAAGAGTTGTGTTAAAATCCCATAGGTTCAGATGACAGAATTTACTGATCATGCTTTCATCCTCTTCTCCTTTGCTTGAAGTCAAGCCCTCTCTTTGCTCTAAAACCTCTCATTTCCAAGAAAAATGGTTGTACCTTAAAATTGGAAAAAAAATTATCCTAATTCTTTCCTCCCAAAGGTTGTAATGGTTGTAATGGAAACGTTAATTGAGATCCAGTCCTGTTTATGTCCTCAAACAAGTAGTCCTCATGTTGTAGCAGCATTCAGTAATTCTAATTTCTATTAGAACTCTTCTCTCTCGATCAGAACTACAAAATTCCTCTCGGTCTACTAGATGGTTTGAGGAAAACTGCTTGAAGGCATGTAGACAACTTCGAACTGCTCCTAAAATGCACCCCAGAAACCAAGAAATGATAAGAAACCTGAGAGCTAGTTATAAGTTGGCAAGGAGGAGGATTAGAGGCAGTTAAGGGAGAAGGCATGGGAGAACTTGCATCAAGCATCAAAAAGAAAGCATAGTAAAGCTATCTGGAAAGCAGTAAATGCCCCTTTCTTACAGGGGGGTGTAGCCCCTCCCTTGATCTTCATATAGATGTATACATATGGCTAACCCATTTCCAGGACACATTTCACACCCAGGCGGTTAGCAACACAAAGGAAATCAAGGTCTCCTCTTTGGCTTTCCAGGGGATGGAATTTTCCTTATGGAAAATGAGCTTGCCCTATCCCAATCGCCCGCCTTGTAAGCATGCAGGGCCGGACGGTGTCCAACTAGATTTTTTTTTCCAACCTAAATCTCTGTGGGTCCCTCTCCTTACCCTAGTTTTTAACGCTGTAGCTAAAGTGGCCCACCGGAATCTTGGAAATGATCACTGATCATCACAATCTATAAGAAGGGAGACCCATTGAATACAGCAAACTATCGCCCAATCTCCCTATTGGACAGCACAGCCAAGTTAATGGGGAGACTGTTATTAAATAGACTTGAGGACTGGACACTTGAAAACAATGTTTTGGCCGAGATACAATATGGATTCAGAAAGGGAAGGGGAATGGTAGATCAATGCTTAAACTTAGCTTTGATTGCAGCTAAATACGTGCACGCCAAAAAGGGCCAGTTTTATATGGCCTTTATGGACTTGTCAGCAGCCTTTGGCTGCGTGACCCACACTAAATTGTGGGCTCTCATGGAGCCAAAGTGTGTTGACAATTCCATAATTCTCTTTGTTAGAGAGCTTTACAGAGATGCAGGGGTTGTTATTAGGTATGGGAATCAAGGGGAATGCACAAAAATATTTAAAATTGAAAAGGGTGTACAACAGAGATGCGTTCTTGCTCCTTTCCTTTTTTTCATATATTCATCAATAAATTAAATGATGTGCTGACTGCCGAATGTAGCGACGTTCCATCGGTAGGTGGTTTACGCCTGCCTCTCTGCTTTATGCAGATGGTGCAGTCCTCATGGCTAGAACACCTTTCGCCTTACAGTGTTCTATTGATATATTTTTGGAATACATGGCAGAATTTGGTTTGTTTGTAAATAAATCCAAAACTTATGTTATGGCAGCTGGTACAGGAAGGAAAAAAACAGTATCCCTACAATTACACGGGAGAACCTTGGAACTGTAGATAATTTTATGTATTTAGAAATATTTTTTTATTTTAAATTAAATTGGTCTGCAATGGTGGAAAATAGGGTCAATGTGATAAAAAAGAGCCTATCACCATTGTAGAACTTTTCCTCCAATTTAGGAAAGAAACCAGCCAAGGACTTGGTGGAAATTTATTTGGCAAAATCTGTATCCCTAGCTACCTATGAGGCTGAAATATGGGGCACAGCAGAAGTAGATGCCTTGCAGGTCATCGAGAATACATTTATAAAAAGATTGTTGTTTATTCCACCCACCTGCTCGAGTTTTATTGCCCATAAAGAACTTGGCCTCACTTTTATAACTGGTTCCATCAAACTGGTGCTGCTCTAATTATGGTTAACAATCTGGAAAAGAAATTTGGTTATAATAAATCAAATGGTACTAAGGGACATAGTCACTCTTGACCGAGCTTCCAGTATCCCTTGGTTAGCATATGTTAGTAAGATCTTTTGTCGTGTAGCTCCTATAAACCAATATAAAATCTGCGCCTATAGACAACATAAACTGTGGGATTGGTGTCCAGACTGATTTCAGTCACCACCACCAGGTATGTTCGCCTGTATGCCAGCTAGCTCACAGTGCCACTGTAAACTCCTCTTATCAAGGAGAAAATATTTTTTGGTAACTATTTAACATGACAACTCTGCCCATCAGGGATCATGGAAACAGTACAGTACCTTTCACTTAGTCACTTGTGCTCACTTGTCTCAGAGATATACACAGAATAAATGGTGAGGAAGTTTTCCAATAAGTATTTACTGAACCTGCGTCATTCTAGTGTAAAATAGGTGTGCTGAAACAGCAATAAAACAGTAGCAGATATAAATTATTATAAGCACCAATAGAGTAAATGGATGTTAGATTCCTACCATAGTGCTAAACCATTGAATACAGGCAGGTATATAAATACATGACAGTAATAATGCGTAGTCCTATGGTGCAACCCTAACTAGATGTACCTAAGTGTACCTAGCATGTATGTAGGTGTTGAGCCTAGAATCCCCCTAGTTTGAAGCCAACCCCATTACCTGAAGTGAGATACTGTGGGACCCCATCTTGGTATTGAGATGGACACCCCGCGATGGATGTCAGACCACTGCGAGCTGGAGTGTCTGCGTGAGGGAACCTCAAAGTCTCGCGTCAGTGTGTCAGCACTGAAGTCTTTCTCCTCAGCCTGCCCTAGCAAAGATATGGTGTATATATACCCAAAAAGTACCCGTATGTGATCCTATCTTGCTCTGTCATGTCCGTCGAGGATGACGGTAGGGATGACAATTATACATAGTTAATATGCAAAGGATGGTAATACTGCTGAGATTCTCAGAATCTTCATGCATAATTAATGAGGCTAGCTTTCGGGGAAAACCTCACGACATTTTATGCAGAGCTTAACCAAGTAAAAGGTCAATACCAAAACCCATTGTGTAGTGTAATGGTACGGTAAATGTAGGTGAAGAGTTAGGAGACTACTGAAAGCCTATATTGGGGTACCCTATGAAACATAGCACCCACTCCTCATCCGACCAAATGACATATTAAAAATGGGAATGTCCTTCTAATCAAGCATTTTAACATTGTTAAAAAGCTTCTAAGAATTCATAAAATCGCTAAAAAAATTAACTCTAATAGTCCTTTAAAATATGTTCATATATATAGTCTGAGCCACTGAATACATCTGAAAGCCATTGAGCACAGTAATAGTATACAAAAGATTTCTTTTTTTTTTTTTATTCAAATTTTGGTCGTTTTGGAAAAAGGCCGGATTCTTCCGAGCACACGAACAGCCAAATGTTTTTTTGTCCTATGTGGGAGACGCAACATCACTGCTGCTTGCCATCGCAGACGAAGGTCCCTGTAACACCTCACAGATCAGGTCAATTGAGCAAAGATTATGGGGCATATTATCAAGAAACGGCGTTAAGATTATCGCCGCTTTAGCAGCAGAAAACTGCCGCTAAAGCGGCGATAATGGGCTTGATAATATGCCCTTGAGAATTCCCATAGAAGCCCATGTTCAGGTGTCAACATGGGCTTCTATTGGAATTCTCTGCCGCATATTATCAAGCCCATTATCGCCGCTTTAGCGACAGTTTTCTGCCGCTAAAGCGGCGATAATTTTAACACCGTGCTTGATAATATGCTCCTAACTTTCTCAGTTCCCACAGTTGATGCTGGGGAAGCATTTGTAAAATCCGAAGCCTGTGTGCCTGTAGTAGAGCTACTATCTGATCTAACAGAAGCTGAAGCATCCCCTGGTGGCACTAGTAATGCCGACATCAACATTGGAATATGCTAGGGACACTGCAGTACGTGGGCAGTTAACGGATCCAGCAATACATCCATGTCTGGTGGTGCAACCGATGGAAGTGTTAGACAGATATCCAACACGCGTTCACAGCTGCAGAACAAGCAGCAGAGAACATGCAAAACACAGTCAATCCAGACTCGTCGAAATGAAAGGAACCAAGACTCACTTAGCTCCCGAAGTCTGAGCTGAAAGTTGTTACTGAGCCAAGTCGAGGAGGAGTGGAGCTGATGCGTGTTTTCCTTTCGAGGGAACTCTCTCTCCCGGCTGGTGATAATTTTAGCTCCCTGCTGTTAACAGGTATGCAGTGTTTTGATTGTCCCTAGGAAACTCTAGATGCAAGTTAAGCTGCGCCATGCTCTCACAGTATAGTGCATAGCTGTAGGTTTTAGGGTATTAGTTTGCTAGATGAAATTTCCACTATCGTATAAATGTTCATATTATGTTGTTCTGCAACATGCCTTTGTGCTCTTTTAATAATGTTCTTTGTGATTATTTTAAATGTGCTAAGCAACAGGATCAGGTTGAGACTGTTGAAATAAACACTTTTAGGAACAAAGTGAGCGTTCACATTACCACTGTGTCCCTGTATCCCTGTTTAGGGACTGCTAGTAGCCTAGAAAGCACAGACACCACATCAACTATGTATTGAGTGGGGTTGTGTGGCGCTACAGCAACCTGTTTTTTCACATTCAGTTGCTAGTGCATTGAATTAAATTCAATTCATCACTGATCAATCAAATGTTTTACATTAGTGTGGCACAATTCGACACACCTCAGACTCAACTAATCCATTATACCCCCCTCCTTCATAGCATTAGAGAGTTATTCCTTAAAGAATGTAAGAAGTTGAAAACATTGATCATATCATATTTGTTGGAATTACACCCTTGGAAAGAGTTCTCAACAGAATTTCCATGTTCAGCAAATGCTGACTTCTGTAGCCAAACTCTAAGCGGGACATAATAGTTGCCTCTGCCTCTGAATATACCACTGAAATTAGAACTTGCCTCAAAGGGTGGTGGTAATGATAAAGATGGCATATATAGACCTACTTCTAAATTCAGTTTATACTTTAAGGGGAAGGGTGGGCTCACTGAGTGAGGCATTTTTTAACTCCTTTCAGAATCTTATTTTAGCAGGAATTTTAATCTGTAATGTAATTTGCCACCGTTACTCTGAGCACTGCGAATGCGTGACTGAGTGAGTTACTTTTTAACTCCTTTCAGAATCTAATCTTAACAAGAATTGTAATCTTTAATTTAAATTGACACTGTTACTCAGAGCACTTGCACTTTGCCCTTACCTGCCATTGCGCCAGCCTCCATCCGGCAGCTTCCTACCGCCCCGCACCCCGATCCACCACGGGTTGTCCTGATTGCATGGAGGGAGCAGGTGGCAATTAGGAGTTTATTTCCGGGTGGAGGCAGGGGCGGAGCTCAAGATCCACAGTCTAGCTGCTGAAGTCTACTTAAAGCAATGTCCTACGCGATGTGCAGCTGACGCGTGACTGAGTGAGGCATTTTTTTACTCCTTTCAGAATCTTATTTTAGCTGGATTTTTAACCTGTAATTTAATTTTCCACCATTACTATGAGCACTGTGGACGCATTACTGAGTGAGGCACTTTTTAACTCCTTTCACAATCCTATTTTAGCAAAATTTGTAATCTGTAATTTAAATTGATACCGTTACTCTGAGCACTGTTACTCTGAGTACTTGCACTTTGCCCTTACCTGCCATTGCGCCAGCCTCCGTCCGGCAGCTTCCCAGTCCACCACGGGTTGTCCCGATTGCGGGGAGGAAGCAGGTGGCAATTAGGAGCTAATTTCCGGGTGGAGGCAGGGGGCGGAGCTCAAGTTCAGCAGTCTAGCTCCTGAAATCTACTTAAAGCAATGTCTTTCACCACGCGCAGTGGACGCACCAGTGGCGTGCCAAAGGCAAGCCCGCCTGCGCCCATCAGCACCCGGAACGCGACCAGCTCCAGCCATGCTGCTCAAATATGCCCAGGTATTGTGCTATCGCCAAACTTATTAAAAAGCTTTGACACTAGCAAATACTGTAGCTGTTGATTTTCACCGGTTTAAGTCAAAGGTCCCCTCTCATGTCATGAATGCAGAACGGGGTTCATATTCACAGACACCTGCCCCACATATGTGGAAACTTAAGATTTAACATCTCGCACTTTGACGCTTAAAGGGGGGCTGATCAATTCACGGTCACTCTGTAAACACTCTTAAGATATTAGAGAGTTGATCATCAACCTACAGCTCGATTTCCTCCTCATCACTGAATCTTGGCTTAAAGAATGGTGTAACCCAGACATTGTTGAAGCTCTCCCCCCCACTACACCATCTGTAGGAAAGACATGGATGAAACGAGAGGAGGGGGGCCATCATCTTTCGGGATTCCCTACAATGTACGAATTTTGACCTCCACTCCTTGAAGGGAGCGGAACGCCTAGGCTTCTGCGTCAAACTCAATGCCTCATTCTCTTTTTCAGGAGGCTTAATTTATCGTCCTCCTGGCCCCATTTTTGATTTCTTAGAATCACTGGGAGACACTCTAAGCCACCTCATGCTCAGGTACTCGAATTTCATCCTCTTAGGAGACTTTAATCTCCATTTAGAATGCAGAGATGAGCCAGGAGAGAGTAATTTCCTTGAAATTCAAAGATACACTTGGAATGCACCAACTGTTCGCAACTCCTACACACCAGGCAGGCCATACGCTAGATGAAGTCTGTTCCAACTTCACCTCGCTAATAGTCAACACCCCCATCTCTCAAATATGGTCAGATCACAAACGTATCCCCGTCAGTATTATGATCCCAGCTGCTAAATATCCCCCGAAGCAAACACCCTTAGCACAGCCTAGGTGCAAATGGGCTAAATTGGCTACCAATCCAAAGTTGCCTACCCTCGCTCATGCATCCATACCCACCCTAACTGGAGACACTTTGAAAGATACACAACTTTTCCATAAGTGGATGAAATTAATAAGTAATGACTATCTCCACTGGAAAAAATTTACAAGATGCGTAAAGCCAAAACCCACCAAGCCCCCTGGTACACGCCCATTCTAGCTAAACTACATCTTCAGTGTAAAGAACTGGAACGAAAGTGGAGAAGAACATATGACCCAGTAGATCAAAACTCTTTTAAACTAATCAGAAAACAATATCATATACACATTAAACTAGCTAAAAGAGAATATTACTCAAATACAACTTTTGAGGCACACCGTGATCAGAAAACTATTTTTTTTATCATAAAGTCCTTTACAGACCCAAAAATTCTGCATAGAGAAATACCCCCATCACAGACCCTATGCGACCAGATTACAGACTTCTTCGAAGAAAAAATCCATGATATACCAAAGGAATTTAGTATAATCCCTTCACAGAATCTGGCCTTAGAGAAGGACCCTGCCCATATTGGTCCCTCATTCCAGGCCTTTGGAACGGTGTCACTTGAGCAGACACGTGAAGCAATAACTGCCTTCAAATCAGGCTCCCCTCTTGATGCCTGCCCACCTATGGTTTTTTACCAAATCATAGACATTATCAACCTTGTGATCGACCAGATAGTCAACTCCTCGCTAAACACAGGCACAGTCCCGAGTGAATGGAAGCTGGCCATAGTTAAACCCCTGAAACAAAAACTGAATAGTGACTCACTAACTCTCTTGAATCTCCGACCAATATCGTTGCTACCCGTATTGGGTAAAATTACAGAAAGACTGGTCAACAGTGATTTATCCAACTTTCTCAAAACCAATAAGATTTTACATCGCCGTCATTCAGGCTTCCGCCCTAAGCACTCAATGGAATCCACGCCACTGGAAATAGTTGACACCCTAAATTCTTCTTTAGATAAAGGCAGGAAGGTGGTTTTGATTTTAATTGACCTGTCAGCCGCCTTTGACACCATTTCACATGACATCCTCCTCACACAGTTAAAGAATAGCGGCATCTCAAATACAGCACTGGCTTGGATGAGATCCTTCCTTACTAACCGTAGACAAGCAGTGTCCATAGGAACGTTTTTCTCCTCCGAAACTCCCATCACATCTGGTGTCCCACAGGGCTCCTCCCTTAACCCTTTGTTTTTTAACACATTCATGGCCCCTCTCATCTCCTTGATTTCCTCATTCAACATCGAGGCAATGTCATATGCTGATGACACACAATTGATCCTAACCTTGGACAAATATTCCACCAAGGCAGAACTCGATTTTAAATTATGCCTAACAGATGTCATCCAGTGGATGAAGCTTAATATCTTAGATGCAATACAGATAAAATGGAGATCCTACTGATAGTCAAAGGACAATCCTTTTGAGCCGAGTGTATGCTGGCCGGAAGATGCACCAGCACCCCCAAACACGGTCGAAGTGGCAAAAAACCTGGGAGTGAAATTCGACACTTCACACTCCTTTCGACCACATGCCCTGACGGTGGCAGGGACATGCTTTAACATAATTAAGACACAAAAGAACTTATTTGATTTTATTCCACTTCCTGCACGGAAGACTGTTGCAGTAGCACTCATCCTATCATGCCTAGACTACTGCAACAGCCTACTCGCAGGAGCAAATAAACAAACACTCAAGAAATTACAAATGGTACAGCACGCTTCTGCATGTTTAGTGCTAAAACTACCACATAGGTCTTCCACCTCAGCTTCCCTAAAAACCCTTCATTGGCTACCCTTGCATAAGAGAATCCTATTGAAGGTACACTTAATCACTTTCAGATCATCCAGGAATCTAGGACCTATATACCTCTCAGCCAGATTCACTCCCTACACCACTGCCAGGACACTTAGATCCTCATCTGCAAACTTTCTTAAGCCCCCCCTGCTTTCGGTGCAAAACCAAAGAAGGAAAAACCATAGCTGAATTAGGAACCAAAGTCTGGAATCTTATGCCCATGCACTCAAGGCTAATCAAAACAGAAACCCGGTTCAGAAAGGCCTTAAAGACCTGGATCTTTGGATCCTCAGATGATCTTTGCTCATCACTAATAATGAGGCCACTCTTGTCCACCTAACTCTCGTCCGTACAGTGCCAGGATGCTCCTTTCGGAGTTACAGCTGTGCTCTATAAATCCTCATTCAAATTCAAAAGAGGTTTGGCAAACAAGGGCAGTTTTCCTGCCAGTCATAACCAGTCCACCTTTGGGATTGAGATACCAGATTACCCTTATGAGCACTGTCGTATTCAGCTCTGCCTCAACGTTTGGGAAAGGGTCTGACCAAGATTCCTCATTTTTGGTTACTTTATAGAGAAAGTACTCTAGGCTAGAATGCATAGTGATTTTGTTCTCTACCAAGCTTTGAGGATGGCTTTCCAATTTGGAGTTTTCCCACTTCTTGTTAAGGCTTGATTTTTTGTAAGAATTTACCATTTTGGGTATAGAGGTACTCCAAGAGATATCCCCATAGTTTTAGTGGTAACATTATTTATGTCTGTGAATGTTTCGGACATCGGCATTTACTCCAATTTCCCAAACTTCAGTCTTGCACGACTGAAGTTTGGGCTTCCAGAAACCTAATGCAAGTTTGTTTTTCTACCACATGGTCTCAAGTATTTCACAAAGCAATCACCAAGGTATTGGATTCATTGCCAAATTTCTGGTGTGGGGGAGAATTCTTTTCTCCCTGTAATTAAATGAGTGGGTGTTCAGAATGGGTTTATTGAGTCTGTCCTTGCAGAACTCAGACTCACTTTGCTCACTCCTCAGGAACTTGAAGGGACTGGTGTACATAGAGGAAAAATGTCATACTTCAGCCTTTCTTTGCTACTGTGCTGAGTAACTTGTCTTATCCCCTCCTGGAAATAAATGTCATCCTACCTGCATTCTCACATATCACAGATATTGCTCACACTGCAGAGGAGCAGGGCCTCTGGTGATTTTCCAATGCCCTGGACCAGAGTCTTCCTAATATTGCTGGTAATATGCTCCCAGATGAATTGGAACACCTACTTACGGGACTAAAACTTTATGCCATAGTGGTTGCAAAGTCCAAACCAGATAATGAGTTTAGATCTTTATCTACCAATACCCAAGACCCTACCAATGGGCATGAACTTGTTAGTTCGGGAAGTGGTGATGTCTGTACCCACTTCATATAGGTCATGTAGAGGCAGAATAATGTTCGTTTGGTGGGAACCCTCTGTACTATTGAGAGAAGCTCAGTTGTTTGTGAAGGGTCACACAAAAGATCATCTTAGTTAAAATGTCCGACATCAACTGCCAGAGGGGTTCTAAGGTCATTGCACAGTCAAATGTGACCAGAAGACTATTTTTATGGGTGGAACAGCACATTCTATCTCTAGGTGTTTCGCACATCCAAAAATTCCACTGTAGAACAATTCTGCAGGATGTTTACCTCTTCTCAACATTTCTATGTCAGTTGAGACATGTTTCTGTCGATCAACATAAGAATCATCATTCAAGAGATAAATGGATTACATTCAGCAAAAAATGCCCTATGCAGTTATGTTGTTTTAAAGGTATGGATCAGGGTTACTGGAGGATATGGATCATGTCATTTTAGTGGCAAAGGGTCCTTTTATTTGTGATGTGTTTCCTGTCTTCCCTTACCAGAAGGAGACCTCTTTAAATTAAGGAGAGAAGATTCCAAGTTAAGCAACGTATACTGATTTCTCTGTCTCTCACTGATGTCTTCTATGAAGTAAGAACTTTGCCCAATGTCCTGTCCCTGCTATTTTGCCCAGGCATTTTCTTAGTGACGGTAAGCATGTTACTAGTGATATCATGCCTTGAGAGAGGGTTTCTCTACAGAGGAAGTGAGTTTCAAAAAATGTAGCTTTGGTTCTTCAATTGTCCTGTTATGAGACAAACATAAATGCATACTCTGATCACTGGAATTTGTTTGTTGCTTGCACAAAGAAAGCTTCATCACTAAACTGTTTGTGGATTATTACAGAATGCTTAATTTATTAAGGGAAGGGTTCCTCTTAGGCCTATACACCACTGCATTACGTTGCCTAATGGCAACGATTACGTATTGCAGACATCATATGAAGGTATTTCACATATTGAGGGTTATGTCCGAAAGTTCTCTAGACATGCCCATCCTTGATTTCAATCTCTGTTGGCTTTTTATGATATTTTCCTGGTACTGAAATTACTGAAGTTTCCTTCTTTTATGACACTGGAAATCTTTAGCACTGTTTATAGTGACAGTCAACAAAATAAATTGGAACTTCAATAAAAACTGAACCCTACTTGCATTTTTTCCCCATGTGGTTGATTCTCAAGATTTCTCTGACTTTTTGCTCACAATATGTTCAGACGTCTATGTTAACGAGGGTATTTAAAGGTGTACTGCCATTGTGGCATGACTGTAACCTGCTGCAGCCATGCTTTCTTGACTATGCTGACTTAGCCTACCTGATGCACCAGTATATGACCTATTGGGGCATTACATCCTGGCAACCAAGATTTTTTTGCTACTTGTGAAGGTCAATCACTGACTCTCATGAGTTCAGTTGGGCACCTGCTTCTTGGAATACTGTCCTGCAATTAACACTAAAACTTGATTACGACTTTGGCAGCCCTCCTGCTGAGCGCTGCGCCAACACTCCGCAGGAGGACCGCCAAAGCTGTCCATACACTGGCAACCAGATTACGACTGCAGTCCTTGGCTGGCGGACGTGCTGCGGTGGTCCCAAGGCAGTGCCTCTCTAAGCTCATAGAAAGGCACCACCATGGGACCGCCGTATGTTCCTGCACCGGAAGACATGCACCATGTTGTGCATTCCTCCCGTGCAGGACAGGTGTTAAAAAAATATAGAGGGGCAAAACATGTCCACCCATGCATGCCCCCCATGCACAGAGTTTCACAAAGGACAATGGTTCATATAAGGCCAATAGGTCCTTAAAAATATCTATTATCTCAAGAAAGTATTAGTCAACTAATCTCTGGCATAAGGCACTCTTCTAGACAAATGTAGGAAGGGACACAAGTGAACATTGAAAGGTGGTTAATTTATTTAACTGTAATTGTTTTTTCATAACAAGTGGATTGTAGATCCAGTTCTCACACAAAAGTGAAAAGAAACGTGATGTGGTTGGTGAAAAAAATATTTTAAAACATACATCGCATTGATAACATAAGCAAAACTGCTTGGTACACATTTTTAGGAGTAAAGGAGTTTTAGTTGTAAAGAAGGTCAACGGCGTTTCAAAGAACTGAGATCCTCATCAGGATAAAAGATGTGAGCATGTAGTGTTTAATGAGCCCTATGGTGGCTAATTTAATCCAGGTCGGGCATGGCAATGGGATGGGTCGAGACTGTAGTAATCAATCAGGAAGCACTAGGATCAGGTCCAGGGGCTACCTGGGCCAATGGATTGATGTGGCATGAGACAAATGCATTCATAAGGCTTAAGGGAAAGGCGAGGAGTAAAGCCCCTCAGTAATTATTGGTAATGAGAACACCGCAAAGTAGGTGTAGCTCTAATCATTTGTGTAGTGCCACTTAGTTGGTCCAGGAACGAGATGGGCAGCCGCTCCATCTATGTATGGTAGCTTTAATGTTACCACACCCCCCATGCACAGTGGCACAAGGGGGCCCTGTTAGGGCCCTCTTTGTTTCCTCACCACCAACCTTTTTATGGCAGTCTCACCACCATGAAAAGGATGGCGGTGAGGCAAATCATAATATACTCGGCTGTGCCGCAGCAGCACCATCAGCATATTGCAGCCTTTGAATGCTGGGCAACTGCAGCGGGATTATGGATCTTGTGATCCTTTCCTGTGGCTTACCAACAGCCAAAATCATAATACTGCATGTGGACCATCAACCAGGCGGTCCATTGACCCCCACCGCGACTATGGTTGTTATAGGTTGTATCCTCCTGGAGAGATTATCTACTTGGGCAGAGGAGCATAAGGTTCTGTCGGATATCCAGTTTGGATTCTGACCGGGGAGGTCAACGGATGCCCAGAGCCTCAACCTTTCTATGTTATTGAGTAAATACACAGTTGCCCACCCGGTACTGTTTACCTTGCCTTCATGGACTTGTCTTCCTGTTTTGATTGTGTCAACAGGGTCAAATTGTGGCAGTCCTTGAGGGCAATGGGGGTGGACAACAGTGTTGTTAACTTTTTAGAGGACCTGCATAGGTCCACCATGGCCAATGTTAGGTTTTCCAAGGATCTTAGGGTTACCAGGGATCTGGAGATTAAGAGGGGACTCCGACAAGGCTGTATCCTGGCCCCTTTTTAATTTAATTTTTATATTAATGATCTGGACAGTGTACTTAGAGCCACGGGGGTAGATTTTCCATGTGTAGGGAGGCACGGCATCCCTGTCTTACTTTATGCTGACGATGTCGTTCTTTTATCCAGGACTGCATTGGGACTGCAATCTTTACTAAATGTATTCTCCAAATTTATGACGGATCTTAATTTGGCAGTAAACAACACAAAATCTTGTATAATGCAAGTGGGGCAGTGGCCTACAAAAAGTTATCTATTTAGTATTGGCCCTGAAAAGATCCCTTGTACAAATGTATTTTCTTATCTTGGGGTACTTTTGTATGACCAGCTAAATTGGGGGCCACTTATTGTGAAGAAAAAGGGGGACCTGTCCCGGGTAAACGAGGCAATTTTCAACTTTGCTTCCAAAGTAGGGAGGAATCCTATTGGAGCCATGTTAAAAGATTATCAGTCAAAAAGCGGGGCTGCAGCTAGCTATGGTAGCGAAATTTGGGGACATAACGCTGCGAACCCCCCGTCAGGTGATCGAGAATAAATTCCTGAAGCGGTTGTTGTGTGTCTTAACCAACCTAGTGGCCCATGAGGAGCTGGGAGTCCCCTTTCTAAGTGATACCCTGGCTCTACGCCCTCTTGTGTTTTGGATGAAGTGCTGGATGAAAGAGGAGCTAACTTTAAACCATTTGGTTTTGTGGGAGTGCATGTCTCTTGATAAGGCAATGCGAATTCCCTGGTTAAGTTACATTAAAAGAAGTCTGGAAGGGTTAGGGCGAGCTGATTTATTTTTTAAACCTGAATCTATTGTCAAGAAAGATGTGGAATCAATTAGTTTAGCTTGTTAACCCCTTAGGAAAATGGAAAGGGATGAACAGGAGGTGCAGAAACGAAGTGTTCGGACATTTTTAATGCTTAAAACAACCCCGCTAACAGAGCCCTAACTTATAGGGCCCTTATCTATACATGAGAGGTTTTTATTAACAAGAGTTTGGATGAATCTTTTCCACTTCCTGTTAGCAAAGTCCAAGGGATGCAGTAGAGGACAAGTGCTTGCACCCTTTGGCTGCGACGCCCAGTCCCCACAGGATTTGCTGCACTTTATGTTTATATGTAGGTTTTATGAAACTCCCCGAAGGCATTTTTTGGTTCCCATTTTAAAGAAGTTGAATTTCACCCAGGTTCGCCCTGCCCTTTTTTATTTGCAGTTGTTAAAAGAGGATTGTCTATTTTTTATTGTGGGATATTTGAAATCGATTGTAAAAACCAGGGCTTGCTTGGATGCTTAGTTAGTGCCCGGATAACTAGGTTCTTGACAAATTGTGAAGTTTTAGCTCACATCACAAGGTCAAACATGCAAAGGGAGTAATGTCCCATATGGCACGTTGCACTTTATTATTGCATGTAATGTCCTATATGTATTGAATGCGGTCTTTTATCTCAACCTGTGTTTTTTATATACTAGGTACTATACAGCAAAATGTGGGGTTGCCGCAATTGAATTGTTATTTTACCATGTATTTTTAATGTAACTGGGTTTTATGTCTTTGTATGTTTTAACTTTTATGGTTTCCTCGTATGAAGCCGAATAAAGCTTATTTGATTTGACTATGGTGGTCCAATGGACCTCTGTGGTCGTAATCAAACCCTAAATCTATTTGTATATTGGGATATAAATTTGTGTCTGCCTTGTGTCTGGGAGCCTGGCTCTACATTTGATGTTTGGGGAATACCCTATTGGTTATCTCGGTGATTCACAGACTATTAATTTTACTATAAACCTTTTCAGACTCAGCTGTAAATAGTTAAGGGCATAATTATGAGATATTTGCATCATGCATGCACCATGCAACGTTGTACAAGCTTGATGAAAACTTCTAAGTCAGATTTATGAAGTCAAGCCAAGCCACTTGGCGTGGGTTTCAAAGGCTTAAAAAATCTGGAGTAAGGTAACACTGCTCAAATAGATATATTGCCTTACTCTGCATAAAGGAGGCATTCCATTGGCATTGATGTGGGTTTGCCATGCAACTCCCATGGTTTTTGATGCATTCCCAGATTTAGAAGGACTCCCCAGGTGAGGGGTAACGAGGAAAAATATGTTTATTAAACCTCGTCTTTTCCTCTTTCTATGTGTGCTTCATTCTCCAGCACACATTGAAAGAGGAAAAAGCTCTCAGGATTTTTTTGTGCATGAAGGTACTCCCTACTACCCAAAAACAACCCTACCTACAACACAGGCACCTTTGCACCATGGGGCAGGGGTGCCTGCATTGGAGCTAGACTGCCAAAACGGCATCAGCGCAGAGGGAAAGGACAGGAATGTGCCATATTGGATAAATATGGCTCCTTCTTGCTTTTTCCTTGTGATGCAGTGCAGTGTAGCAAGGTGATTTGCTGCATTGCTCTGCACCCCTCATTTCATATAATGGCCCATAGTGCATTGGCCAGAAATGGCCTGCACTTGACTGGCCAACCGCAGGCACAAAGGTAAAACAGAGAGAGCATATTTTCAAGCCCCTATCGCCACCACAGTGTCACTTTCCATGACGTTGTGGTGGTGACAGGGGCTTCGCCTTCTAGGCTTAACAACACGCTTCACCACTTTCCCTGTAAATATGCCCAGAGTTCTTTGTGGTGAGCTAGGTGGAGGAGGCTGGTGTTCAGCTTGCTGATTAAGTCAGACAAATCGCATGATTTTTTTTTTTAATGTACGTCTGTGTTATTTATTAACATGCTAGAACATTTTTCATACCTTTCATACTGGAGTGTGTACTTGATCACGATGGAATAAAACGGATGGGCTGAAATGAAGGATATTCAGAAAATACTACATTCATGTGTGAATGACGTTTTTGGCATTGGAGCCAGAATCTCAGGATGAATAACAAGGATTGGCCAGCCCCCACTTCAAACTTTATCATCTAAATGTGTTGGAATAGATTCACTGGTTCAGCTGATCTTGACCTTGTGTGCTCTATCTGGCCAACGACTGAGCCAAGGGTTTACCGGAGGCCTTGCACAGGCCGAAAAGGAAGGAGCCCAGCTTCTATTGTTGGACAGGACGGTATGAGATACTGTGCTCAGCTCGTGGCTAAGCACTTGCAAAACGTAAAACATTGTGGGCCTGATTCACAAGGGAAAACTTACAAGTTTATGATTATTTGCAACTCACAAAGCAATTTTACGAGTAGTATCTTTACCACTGCACTTTTTATGTGTAGAGTTTCTGCCACGAGTGCAGAAGCTTGAACAAAAATGTAAGTTTATTTTTCCAAATCAGGCCATGTATCTCAGTGCTCACATCACCTAGGAGGTTTTCTGCTAGTTGCTTGAATTGCCACGTGTGGATGGTGATGCGAGTCTCTGTGATGCCATGATTTTCAGAAATGGGGCATGGGCACATTTTAACTTTCCTTTCCAAGTTGACAGTTTGCTCAGAGGATGTTTGCTGAATTTTCAAATACACAAGGTTAGTCTTTTTTTATGTCAATTGCTCTCAGTACCATATGTAAAGAGGCATTTGCAAGTCAAGGATGCATCACAATGCATTCCTTCCACTATTTTTCTATTCCCGCTTCTCCCCTTTGCTATTATTTTTGGCCCTGAAATTTGCCACTTACAGTGTCAAGGCCTGGACACTGAGGTGTTCTATGGACACCTTCTTGAAGGGCAGATACTCCAATTAGACACGGAGCCACCCTGCACAGAATTGCATATTTGAAAGGTGCCACGTGCCTCAATTAAAAGGGGCAGTGAGGTGGTAAAACCTGTAAAAGTGAAAAATATGCCCCTGGCCATCTGAACAAGGAACCAAATACTTCCTGACAGCAAGAAAAACAAATGAGCCGAACTAGAAATCCAGATGAAAAATGAATAAAAGGTAAATATTTGGAAAATAGAAGCACGTGGGTGAAACAAAAAATAAGAAAGCATATGTGTTATGATACATCATAGTCTTCTGACTATCACTTAATATTCCACATTATATATGATTAGAATAATGTTCTATGGTCAGTCCAATATCTTGGGAAGGGTAACTCTAAGACTTATCCACATCACTTTTAAGAAAGTTATGGCCTTCGGCAAAAGCTTAATACAACTATATGCACAGCTGTAACATGCATTTGGAACTTTCTATTGGATTCTACTTCTCATTATTCCTTACCAGCTCTTTTCTCTGCCCTAATGTCAGGAGGACTTTGTTGTTTTGCTATTCTCCCCAGTAAATCTTCAATCAAAGCTTACAAGTCTCCCAAAATGGTATTTTCCTTTTTGAATTTCCCTTCTAACTCAACACCTTTAACATATACTGTTCTGTGCAGAGTGGCTCCGTGGCTCCTGGGAGGAATATAATTTTCTTCAGGCAAACTAGAATAAGACTTAACAGTCCTAGTCAAGATCCAGTCTTTGAAATTTTGAGAGCCTCAGCGGTCTGTGACCAAATGTTTTTTAATTGCTAGGAGTCCAGTTAAAGTTACCACTTCCTTCCTAGTTAGCAAGTGAAGAAAAGCTGTCACATCTTCCCTTTTGCCTCTCATCCTCCTTTCCCAGCACCTCTGTGGAGATGAACTTCTTCAGAGGACGGATGACTACCAGGGTGTGAAAATGGAAGCCAAAGTATCTAGATGGACTCCATACAGTGTGCCAACCATACGGCAAGAGCAGACGCAAGTTTACAAAATTGAGTTTAGTGCACTAATGGTATTAATAACAAATCCCAAGCCACTTTAAGAAAAGATTGAAGGATCCAAAAATTAAACCCACCCTAGAATATCGGTTGATTTTCCTTGATAGGAAGTCACAAAATGCAGGTAGGAGTCTAAAGGACAGTCATGTGAATGTGAGATACCAAATCAGTCATGTGAGGAATGGGGTATGAGCTTGTCCCCATTGTACCACCTACTCCATATTTTGTTGCACAACTAACCCAGTGTATGCCAGAAGAAACCAAAGAGTACGGGCGTGGTCTGGCCACAATAGAAGATGTCCACCTGAACTGTGAGCTCTGCTCTGAGACAGGCTCCGAGTGGAGGCAGCGGACTTCTCGGCGAGGCTGGGGACACATAATATATGTCCCTCATGGTGTCCAGACTCCTAGGCGGCCGTAGCCCAAGACCCGATGCTGCCATGAAACACTTCAGTGCGAAAAAGTCCTAGCGAGCACTTGACCTGGTGGCGTGCACAAAGCCTCGGCCCTTGCGTGGATGGTTAGCCCCATCTTCCGCCACTCACTCTGGCTATGTGAGGCTGCCTGACCCGCATTGAAGGTGAACCGCAGAGACCTGCAGTGGGCCTACAAGCACACTGGGGGAGGACTGCCCATAATGGCTGACCAGGCCAGGCCAGGCCTCTGACCTCTGACTACAGTGCCCTGCTGCCGGCTACATGCACAATGTCCTGGCAGGGGCGACGATTCTTTCCCATCGGGGCGCCCCAGCCCTCCTCTCCTGGACACATTGCAGAGTGGCAGCACCCTACTTAAGTGACTCGGGTCCCGAGAGGTGACAGGCGAGACCCAGAGGCAGCACAGTGGAGCAGACCGACGCCCGAGGCCTCCACGAAGGTCAGGTAATGGGAATGCCCCGGAGCCCTAACTTTCACTCAGTGGTCTCGGAACCTCCGCAGTCAAGGTAGTCTGGGGCACAGCCATGGACTGCGGAAATTGCCTCACCACCTCGATGGACAGCAAGATTAAACTCACCACTTCATTGACGCAGAAGCCCTAACCAGGGTGGATAAAGGGCTGACCTCCTCTCAGCAATAATTGTTCTCACTCCCTGATGGATGCAGGAATATCTGTTTCAGGAAGGGTGGATGGGAACCCAGCACTTTGGTGGATGCACAGACTGCAATAAGTTGTAAACCAGGGCAGACACCTCCCACTGCTATAACCCAGGACCAAAACACAGGCACCAGGGAGCTGCCACAGTGGGTGGATCCTGGCGTGGAGGAAGCTGACACAGAAGTCCCCCCCCACACTGCATCCTATTCCACACTGCTAACAAGACGGTGAGCCCCCACATGGATGCTCTGTGGCACCCCCCACCGGCGGACCTGCAGACCTGGTGCCTAGGGCAGGTTGACTCTCCTTTACTAAATCCAGCAAGATATACTGCTCTACTCCCGGCACCCCAATGGCCAGTCAGACTGCACGGGAGGCCAGAGGCCGAGAGAGCTGTGACGATGCATGCCTCTTCCACTTACTTTTGGCCTGCCCACATTACCGGCAATCCACCGAACAAACCTGGTCACAGGGACTGCGAAAGGGGGAACAACATACCCACAACCTCCAAAGACGGTTGCAAGCCTCTGCCCCCCTTCCATCCCCTTCAACAGGCCAGGCCTCGTCAGTGACCTGTGCCTGGCGACAGCCCCACATGCCTCCCCAATTAGCAGGGCCATAGTGGGAGGCACACCCTCCCTCATCGACCGCTAGAGGGCTCCACAGAGTAACAGCTTCAGACCTAGCCATCCCTGCCCACCACTGGTGTGTATTATGCCTGATCTCGGGGACACCTGTTGCATCACTACATTATTGTAGTGCATCGGCCTGTGACTAAAGCCGAATTCCACCGACAAGCACAGAAGCAGATGACTTCCTCCAGGCAAAACCTCTTTGTGGAAGCGCTCAAACAACCACGAAACATGTCCATGAAGGGGGCCAACCCCCGACCTGCGGCCCCTCCAAGACCACACCACCCTCCAAAGTGAGACCATGGACCTCATCCTGCTGACAATCTCAGCTGTCAGCAGGAGACTGGAAGGGATGTATACTAATATCTCCTCATTGCAAGCAGAAGCAAAGTCAATAAAAGCTGACATTGGGGGCATCCACACTAGGGCGGAGGGGCTGGATCAAAGGCTGACAGTGGTGGAGGGCCATCTCAAATCTGTACAAGCCAAAGAACTTCTACTACTCTGTAGTAAACGGATCAACCTGGAAGATCGCTTCAGGAGAGACAACGTTCATTTCTTTTGCTTCCAGTAAATAAACAAAGACTCGAACATCAGGGAGTTTCTCAAAGCCTCCCTCCCAAAACTGGTTGGCGTCTCGTTCGACCCACCATTGGAGATACCACATCGGATTGGGTCCACCACATCGGCCATCCACGCAAGGACCCTGCTGCACACCCGTGACCCTTTATCGCCTGCTTCCTGCAACATGAGCAAACATGGCAGCTGCTGGCAGCAGCCTGCACCCAAGGCCCATTCACGTATGAAGGGCACAACATCCGCATGGCAGCGGACTTCTCCAGGGAGACCAATGACCGCCGCAAGGCATTCCTCTCCCTAAGACCCCTGCTGTGACAAATTAACATCAAATGCGGTCTTTTTGAGCCTGCCCGCTTTTCCATCACCAAGAATGGCGACTGCAAAGACTTCTATGACCCAGAAGGCCTGCGCCTATTCTTGGACCGCAAAACAGTATGATCCAGCACTCCAAACAATGTCCATCAAATGTAATATTAAGTGAAAAGAAGGTTAAGTCCATTCAGCAGGTCTGGTTTCAGTTTTCTTTATTTAATTTCTTAACGACCATAGCCAACGCTTTTCGTCCCTAAGGACTTCTACAAGGCAAATTTAATATAGACATCTGTTGAGACGAACAGCAGAACAAACTTCAGGAACGCCCGGTAAGTTAGAAGTGAAGATTTATTCCAGAGCACAACCTGGCATCCGACCACCTCGACGATCCAACAGCAACTGGCAACCGTCGAGTGCCGTCAGCCTCATTCTAAAGAACACCAGAACATGAAAGCTCCATACCAAGGTAAGGTAAACGTTATAAAAGGACAAGCTGCAAAGGGAGAAGAAGGTAAGTTACATCACAACACATCCTCCTGCTTAATGAAACAAAACCTGAAAATAACAAGGAAAAGAAAGGAAAGGAAAATAAAGAAACAACAGAATAAAGGATCAAACAGTAACATAATCTTGCAGATACAAAGGAGGTCTGCGAACTCTAACACCAGGATCTATCTGGTTCCCTGGACTGACATCATGACTAGCCACATGATCTCCAGAGTTCATCTTATGATTAACAGCATCGTGACCCATCCTCTGTGGAAGAGGAACCAGAGACGGATTGGGATCCTGAGAGCAATGACTGGAAGGAACATCTGATAAAAACATAGCACCAGAACAACCTTCATCATCACCGGATTGCTTAACAATATAGCCACGCCTCTGGTAAAGAGCCACTCTTCGCAAATTCCATTTCTGCCCACCTTCAACAACAACAAAATATTTGGGAACACTGACAACATGACAAGGTCCCTTAAATTTGCTCAAACCAACTTTCACTCTGCCACATTTCAACTTGACCCAATCGCCAACCAAGGACTTGGCGGAGACAAAAACTTGAAGATGTTCACCTCCAGACAACAGCCAATCCTTCAACCACGCAGGAACAAGATGAGAACCAGGAACACGTCCCCTGATAGCTTGAAAAGGTGATAAGTGAGTAACACTATACACAGTAGTGCGATAGACCCATAGCATTTCTTCAATAAGACGCCTGGGAGCTTGTCCATTAGCCAACGCCAGTTGAATGGTGCCTTTTACTAACCTGTTGGCCCTCTCCACCATTCCATTGCCCATAGGATTGTAAAGGGAGGTGCATGAATGTTTGACTCCACACTTCTCAAAAAAACAGCGCATTTCACCTGAAGTTAATTGCGTGCCGTTGTCAGTCAACAACATATGCGGCACACCCTCTTCTAAAAATAACTTTTCTAACACCTCAATAGTGGACTTGGTTGTAACATCACTCATGAACTTAACAACAAGCCATCTTGAGTGAACATTTATAATAACAGCTGCAAAGCGCATATCCAAAGATAATTCAGAAAGTGGACCAATAAAATCTAAACAAATAGTGTACCAAACCTTCCCAGGATCAGTAATATGACCCATAATACACTGATTGCTGACCTTGAGTCTTTTTTCACCCACCTTACACAAAATGCAAATTTCAACCCACCTACGAGTCTGGTCATCCATCCCAGGCCACCAAAACTCCTGTTTAATTCTCCTGATAGTCATGCTCTGGTCCAGATGTCCTTCATGAGCTAATTTTAAAATGTGCAAACCAAGTCCACAAGGAGGCACAAACCTGTCACCTCTCATGACGACATCAGACCCATTTACAGATAACACATCTAAGAGTTTCCAATAAGGTCTAATAGCAAGCGGCACCATATTCTCACGGGGGGCACCTTTCTTAATCAAAGCAATGACTTCCCTCAAAGTGGTATCCAAACGCATTTCATCCAACCACTGGGCCTTGGAAAAAGCACCCAAGCTACATTCACAAACCTCACTCACAAAAGCCACAGCTTCCTCGGATTCAAGTTTCTTTACCACATCTTCATCAACAAATTCCCAATCTAAAGACTTGCAAGACAAACAATCGGCTTGCAAATTGCTCCATCCATGAATAAATTCAACATCATACGAATATTCCTGCAACCTGGCAGCAAATCTGGCCAGACAATCTGGGCTTTTCCCAGCACCACCAGCAGATAACATTTTCAACAAAGGCTTGTGATCTGCCTCAATACAAATCTAGAGCCCCACAAGTATACTCTAAAGTACTCAGCACCCCAGGCTGCAGCAGGTGCTTCCCTCTCAATTATGGAATAGTTCCTTTCTGCTTGCATAAGAGTCCTAGAGGCAAAGGCAATTGTTCTTTCCACCCTGCGTTGGTTTTGAGATAGGACGACCCCAACACCTGTGAGACTGGCATCGACTGTGAGATAAGATGTGCATGATGACTTAAAGGGAGATAAGATACCCGCATTGCAAATCTCATTTTTAATATTTAAGAGTGCTTCTTGTTGTTCCTTATCTCACACAGATTTAGTTCCTTTACGTAATAGACTCCTCAAAGGTTCAGAAATGTCAGCAAAACCTCTTACAAATTTGGAATAATATTCCACAAGGCCTAAAAAAGACCTGAGTTGATCTTTGTCTTTAGGACACAGACCATTTTCTATAGCATCCAACAAATTCCGTTTGGGAGCTATTCCACCACTAGAAATGGTGTAGCCAAGATATTAAATTTGTTAAGTTAAAAACTTACATTTCTCTTTATTGACTGTTAAACCTGCCTGTTCAAGCTTCCATAATACTTGTCTAAGCAGAGGATTATGTTCCTCAACCATTTACCCTGAAACCAGAATGTCATCCTAAAAGTATACCCGGAAAGGTATCAGTAACAATGTCATGATTGAGCGATCTTAAGTCAATGCAGAATCTCAAATGACCATCAGATTTAAGGATCAAAACCACTGGAGAAATCCACGAGGAAGCCACCACGGGTTCAATGACCCCAGACTTTAACAACTCTTACAAAAGATCCTTAAGACCTTGCCTCACCGACAATGGTACTTTTGAAAGTTTATGTTGCACTGGACAAGCATCAGGTTTTAGTATTATCTTATGAAGATAGCCCTGCACACAGCCAAGTCTGTCCTCAAACACCTTATGTGCATCTTGTAAGATATGATCAATCTGAATTTCATCTTCAACCACCATAATTTGGTTGGGGGACCTTGGGTTAATGACTATATGTAGATCATACTGGTGCATCCAGCTAAGAATTGGTGGACCATCCTTTGCAATGTAAATTTTCCCTTGAGTTCTCCTCGAGTCAAAACTAATAGTACCATACATATAGCCCAAAATGTCAATCGACTGCCCCTGGTAACCAACAGGATTGATGTCCTTATTAGATAAAGAAACACCCTTCCAGAATGTTTGAAAAAGAGACTCAGGAATAATGATGAACATAGAGCCTGAGTCCACCATGAGGGTAACTTTTTGTCCACACACATTAAATTCAGAAGAAGGTCTGGTTAGTCTGCGTAAGTCTTGATTGACTTCACCAAGAAGGCAATCAGTGGCCTCTTCCAAAACAAACACCCTATTGAGTGGTTGTTTGAGATCAGAACATTGTTGAACAACATTAACCTTAGATTTATACTTGTCAGAACTGTCAAATGATTTGCACATGCGTGCATAATGTCCTTTCCAAAGCGAAACCAAAGGGGATGATGGACGGAGTGCTTGAGCAAATCAAACACTCACCCCCAGTCAACTGATCTGGGTTTAATCTATCATCATTCTTTAGCTCACTCCACCACCCCAGTTCAGACATGGCCATATGCAAATCAGTCTGACCCTGTGCCTCATGGGAACAGTCCAGCCCGAACTGCCAAGCCATGTCTTCCCTGGACCGGAAACAAGCATCCTGGGACTGGTTTCGGGTTCATAACCCTCATCAGCCAGGATATCTTGAATCCAGTGGCAATGTGAGCAAGGGACCCACGTCTGAGCATACCCTGCCAATTTAGGGCGAACAAAGCGATACCAAAGGGGATGATGGACGGAGCGCATGAGCAAATTAAACACTCACCCCCAGTCAAGTGATCTGGGTTTAATCCATCATCATTCTTTAGCTCACTCCACCACCCCAGTTCAGACATGGCCATATGCAAATCAGTCTTGCCCTGTGCCTCATGGGAACAGTCCAGCCCGAACTGCCAAGCCATGTCTTCCCTGGACCGGAAACAAGCATCCTGGGACCGGTTTCGGGTTCATAACCCTCATCAGCCAGGATATCTTGAATCCAGTGGCAAAGTGAGCAAGGGAACCACGTCTGGGCATACCCTGCCAATTTAGGGCTAACAAAGCAATACCAAAGGGGATGATGGGTGGAGCGCTTGAACAAATCAAACACTCCCCCCAGTCAACTGATCAGGGTTTAATCCATCATCATTCTTTAGCTCACTCCACCACCCCAGTTCAGACATGGCCATATGCAAATCAGTCTGGCCCTGTCATCATGGGAACAGTCCAGCCCGAACTGCCAAGCCATGTCTTCCCTGGACCGGAAACAAGCATCCTGGGGCCGGTTTCGGGTTCATAACCCTCATCAGCCAGTGGAGTCAAGCTATCTTGGCTAAAGAGGGGTGAAACCCCGAAACCGGTCCTAGGATGCTTGATTCTGGTCCAGGGAAGACATGGCTTGGCAGTTCGAGCTGGACTGTTCCCAAGAGGCACAGGGTCAAGACTGATTTGCATATGGCCATATCTGAACTGGGGTGGCGTGTTGAGCAAAATAACGATGGATTAAACCCAGATCTGTGACTGGGGGTGAATGTTTTGCCAATGTGCATCATTCCGTCCATCATCTTGTGTGTTTTAATGTCCTTTCCAACCACACTTTCTATATACTTGGTCTAAGGAGAAACAATTTTTGTAATCTGCCAAATGATACTGGCTGCCACATCTCAGATACTCCCTGCTTTTGGGATTAGATACAGACCCAAAAGAATTCACATTCTTCGCAGTATTAAAAAAACTAAATTAACATCAACATCTTCTTCTTAACCTCTTCAGTGCCCATGACGAGATAGTCTCGTCATGGAGCACGGTTGCGCTGTGCCCATGACGAGACTATCTCGTCATGAACCCCACCCACTAGTGCAACGCCCGGCACAGGAGGGGGAAAGGGCGTGGCACTGAAGGGGTTAACAAATGCTTTCGACATTAGCAATTTTAGTTACAGCTTTGTCTCTCCGGCCCAACTGCTTAATACATTTTTGGGATTCTTTAATTGATAGCTTCTTTAAGTAAAGGATCTTTAGCGGCCCAAAGTCTCGCCATTGAGCAATGAGTTGGTCACTAATTAATTCATCAGTCATTGTCCCAAAGCGACACTTCACTGAAACTTCTCGTAATCTGGCTACGAAATCATCAATACTTTCATCCTTAGATTGAGGTTGAGTGTAAAATGTATATCTTCCCATAACTAAATTTACTTCTTTAGCAAACCTTGTTTCAAGACGTTTGAAGGCTTCCTTATAAACATCATCCATGGGTTGACCATTTGCACCCATGGCAACAGGAAGATGTTTGAAAATACGCTGACCCTCACTGCCTAAAGCACTAAGTAATAAAGTAGTTTGTAGTGTTTTCACTGTATTACTGTATGTATTCAGAAATGCTTTACACACTGCCTCTGAGATAAGCCTGTCTGCTTGTGTCAAGCTACCAATGGGTGATCAGGGGTTATTTTAGGAGTGTATTCCCCTTACCCTGAGAAAAAAGCAAGGGTCCCCATTTCGACAAAGGTACCCACCTCTGCCAACTAGAGACCCCATTTCTTACACCGGGACTACGATTGTTGATTTTCTCTGTAATCCAGATAGTTGTCAGAAGCTAAATCTTAGGAAACATAGTGGTGCTGCCTGCAAATCCAGTGCAGTTTGAACAAGTGAGGCTAATAGGCCTCAGTGAAGGCCTAGGTAGACTTGTCAACAGTTTGGTGGGCCACCTCTGAGAAAAATCTGTAGCTGAGATGGAGGTAAAGCATCCCTCAATTTCTTTACTGCGTGAGAAGGTGTGTCATGACCCAGCAATTGCTCATCAGTGGACCAGATACTTTGACATGTACAGGCACGGGCACAGAGAGGAGGATGGGAGGGGAGCTAGCAGGAGAGGGTAGACCCCAGCTTGTTTCAGGAGAACATTGTCTCTGAGGGACAGTGGGGACCCTTAGACCAGAGCCTAATAATGCACTGCCCACTAGAATGTTCCAGTCCCATATGTCTTATAAGCACAAGAAAAGCCCACTCACTATGGTGAAGAAAGCTGGTTCAGATCTTGATGCTAATAAGTGCTTCTTCTCATTATCTGATGGGACGGAGTGGTCTGAGGAGGATTCAGATTTGACAGGTGAATTCAGGGGTAGTGTTCTCGGTGAGGTCAATGACGCTGTGAATGGCAACACTTTGGTAACAGCTCATATGGTTGTCAGATGGGGCAAGCGACAAGTAGTCACAGGTAAAGGTCTGAAATTAGACTATTCTCACTTAGTTGCTCATTTAGTAGGAGGTGAGGCAAAGGACTCTCAAGATCCTAACAATCTGAATCTGCCCACCTTAGAGACAATCTTTGAGGGTATCATGACACACAGGGAGGGAACCTGTTGTCAAGGCTCACCTTCAGCTTCCCGCTGGTTGCTGTTGTCTTGCACAGGAACAGAAGCTGCTAGCTTCCTGACTCCCACTACTAATCACTCAGCCCCAAGAAATGTCTTTGGCTCTAACTGATCAGCAAGGGGGAAGGGGGAAATTGGATAAAATAACAAACGAGAGAAGAGACTGGTTCTGGACCTTCTGGTTTTCCTATCTGGAATTCTTCTTCAGCTATCTCTCTGCTACTGAAGATTCCTGAGGTAACTAAGCACACAACATTATATTATTATTATTCCTCCTCTACTCTATTCTGTCTCTTTTCCTGTCTTCTCTAATGGTGTTTCCTACCTACCCAGTATCCTGAACTCTGTGCCTCTCTTCTTGTTCAACTCTGCCTTTTTCTTCTTTCTTGTTATTGATGTCACTAATTATCTGTAAAACATATATTTGTTTATTATACCTATTTATCTTGTAGTCTTAATATCTTTTAACTTTCTCTTTTGACCTACCATCAATCTTTCTTCTCGTGGTTTCTCTTCTTTCTTTTCTTGCTTCTAGCTTTACTAATAACTGTTGTCTTCTAGATGATTCTTTTGTGCCTTAACTTCTCCAGTTGCTTCCTCTCCTATGGTTTCTGCGAATTGTTATGGCTCAGGTAAGTCTTACTCCTTACTTTCTTAGTTGACTGTTCTTATAGTCTTTTATATTTTTTCCCTAGTAACCTCTTCAGTAAATACTACAATATACTTCTTTTCTTTTCAGGACTCGGTATGCTTATCTCTGCTGTTCCTGGTAAGTCTTTACTTATTGCGTCACCCAACACTACTTATCATTTTTATGTGACCTTAGATAATCTATCAATAATTCACTTAGCTTTCTTCTGTCTTCTCTTCAGGTGCTGCAGAAGTCATATCTTGTTTCCTGGAGCGACGAGGAAAACTCCGAACTCTACTCTCAGTAAGTTGCCTCTACGGACTCTGCGGCTTTTTCTGTTCTCTTCGGTAAGTATCGACACAACTCTCTTGCGTCACTCTGGAAAACTTCTTTGACAAGGTATTCTCTTCAGAACTGGAAACTCTCTCGAACACGTCTTCTCTGAGGAAAAATCTTGGTGAAGTGCGCACTACCTCAGGCGCGCGCGCGTCACATTGTCTCCCTCTAGATCTGCCAGCAACTAGACCGCCGACCCCAGCGTCTGCGCGGCCATCTTGGAAATGCGGGCATGCCACAAACTCGACCATTGAAACCCATTCAAGACTGAAGCGCCCATAGAACTCAATTCCTTGCGCTTCGCTTTGGAACTCACAATAGGGATCCTGACACCTGTACAGATAGCCGCAGGGGCCAAGCTGTGATACGCAAGCTTAAAGAGATATTCCACAAGGTGGCAAAAGCATGAGCTGCTATAGTTGAGCAAAAATCAGACCTCGAAACTAGGGCTACAGCCAACGACTCTGATGTTGTCAATACCAGAGGGCAGACTGAGGTGCACAAAGCCCAGTTGATCGCTATCTATTGGCAATGGAAGACCATGAAAAACGACAGGGACGAAAAAACTTACAGGTGTTAAGAGTGGCAGAAGGCAAAGAGCGATCCAATGCAAGACTGTTTCTGGTTGACTTGTTTCACAGGCCTTTCCCAAACTCGAGGGGTGGAACCATGGTCAAGAGATACAAGGAGCTCACAGAATTCGGCTGGCATTGAAGCAAGCAAATCAGGAAAGTGGGAAACCGGGGCAATCCAGGCCTACATTGGGAACTTTCTGCTGAGAAAAGCTAACTTGAGAATGTAAGGTCGGATTCTAAGCACATTGTGGGTGATTGTTCTTTTTGTGTAAAATCTGGCTTCTGCCACATAACGGTTGAGAGATGCTGGAGACTTCAACAACTGATCAAATCTATTAAGAACAAGGGGGCTCAGGAATTCTTATTATAAAGCTTTCTTAAGAATAATATTATTAAGTGTTCCATGGGTAAAGTGTGGAGTGAGTGAGATAAAGAAAAGCAGTCAGATTTCAAAATGTAGGAGATAAGGAATACGATGGAGAATCTTGAACTATTGTAGAAAATCAGAAGTGCACGTTTTTCCAAAAGTAGAAGCTCAAAGGATATTTTGATTAATGATGGATAAAAAATAACCAAAGGAAATGATGGACGGAGTGTTGAACATTGCAAGCACTCACCCCCAGTCAACTGATCTGGGTTTAATCCATCATCGTTCTTTAGCCCACTCTGCCACCCCAGTTCAGACATGGCCATATGCAAATCAGTCTGACCCTGTGCCTCATGGGAACAGTCCAGCCCGAACTGCCAAGCCATGTCTTCCCTGGACCGGAAACAAGCTTCCTAGGACCGGTTTCTGGCATTTCAGCCGTCTTCAGCCAGGCTTGCTTGAATCCAGTGGCAAAGTGAGCAAGGGACTCACTTCTGAGCATACCCTGCCAACTTATGGCGAACAAAGCAATAACCAAAGGAAATGATGGACGGAGTGTTGAACATTGCAAGCACTCACGTCTGAGCATACCCTGCCAACTTATGGCGAACAAAGCAATAACCAAAGGAAATGATGGACGGAATGTTGAACATTGCAAGCACTCACCCCCAGTCAAAAATGACAGAGGCACTGGGAAGTCAGTAAGTTACAGCAGTTCGAATATGTGAAGCAAAGGGAGCAATATTGGTTTGGAAGACTAGGGATGATTTGAAATGGAATTCTAGCAAAGGTATGGTTTGAAAACATTCTGGAACGGTTTTATATAATAGTAGAGAGGTAGAATCTACCTCTCTCATTTTTCTCCAAGCCCTATATGAAGACAATGTAGCTCTAATTTAGAGAATATGCTAAGATGGTTAACAGAATGGTATCTCCCAGTTTTAACATCTGAGCAGCAGGCATGTTTAAATGGAGAGATCTGGAAGGTAATAATTGGTTATGAATGGGAAATTATCAGGACCCAACCGGATGCCTGGAAAGGTTTCTATGGAAATCAGTGAAGAGATAGTTCCAATGTGGAATGAACTGCTCAATTCTATTTTGTTAAGGGTGTTGGATACCATCTTCACTGGATGATGTGTTCTTTACACTAAATTTGAACCTAGATAAAGATTGCTAAAGTTGTGAATCACATAGGCCTATCTCCTTATTAATTTGAGATGACAAAGTTCTCTTTGAAATTTTTTCTAAGAGGTTTGGATTAGTAGTGAGTAGCATTGTAAATGAAGACCAGAAGGGTATCGTTCCTGGTCATCATTTGCCAGTTTTGACCCATATATTATAGGCTCAAGGGACTTGGTGGAAGCCAATAATAGCCCATGTAGTAATAATAACATTGGCTGCAGCTAAGCGCTTCAATTGGGTCAATTGGACATATTTGATGGGAAGTCCTTATTGAATTAGGGTAGTCCCTGTTTTTTTCTAAAGGCAATACAGGCACTTTATAGGTTTCCAAGCGTGTCTCTCTTAGTCAATGGTAACATGGCACCAAGGGTTGGATAACAAGAGGCACTTAGTCATGTATGCCCAGTATCTGCCTTGATGTGTGATTTGTTTGTGGAATCCTTTGCCCTTTTTCAGTCTTTCAATAGTTGATACATCTATATTTGCTTTTTTCTCATGAGAAGCTTTGTGAAAAGGTAGTGCTGTAAACAAATGAGCTGAACGTTTTACTTCAGATCCTGTCAAGACAATACCCAGAACTGAGGAGTTGGTACATACTTTTGTATTATTAGCAAGTTTTCTGATCAATGATTCCAAATTGAAGATAAGGGAAAGGAATGTCCCTACAGTGGGAAAATCTGTATGTAAGATAATAAGGTACTTGAGGATAATGCGGAACAACTAAGATAAATCACAGAACGTAATTTGAGTAATGTTGTAGTCTGAACCTCTTTCTTACCACATAATCAAAAGCAGACCTGCAGTGGACCAGAACTGTCTTTTTGAAACTTAGATATGTTATCAGAAAAACTCTAAGCTTCCCAAAAGACTGACGGGCCCCAGTTTATCTGCAATGCGAGCCAGAATATGCCCCGCCTTGTCGTGCGGGCTAGAGATCTCTCTTGACAAGCTCAGGATCACTCTTAACATGTGATTAAAATCTACAAAAAGGTGCTCCAGATGCCAAAACCCTTGTCTGCTGCACAGATCTGACTAGAGCCGTGCCTTGTAAATTATGGCTTGCACAGCATGGGGGCCTGCCTCAATCTGTGCCACAAGGTGAGACAGGCCAGAGTTGGCTCACTTGAGTCCCTGTTATGGATTGACATCAGTGCCAATAACCTTGGTGGGTCACAAAGTCGGTATTTCAACAAATGTTACAACTATCAGCAAGAGACCAGGGGTCTCTCAATACTGGCAAAAAAGCATCAAACTAAGCAACAGGAAGCAAATTCCACTGTGCTATAGAATGATAGATATAGAGAACCTAGCCAAACGTAAGCATGCATGGGCAGTAATTAATTCTTACCAACTGGCCCCTCCTCTGCCACACTGGGCCTGTTCATACTCCCTACATCTGTTTTTTTTTTTTTACTTTGTTTACTATATTTATCATAAAAATACAAGACACGTCGTGGCATCAGAATAAACATACTTGAATGCATACGTATACAGTTTGAGTGGAGAGATGACGTTGCCAAAACAAAAGGAAAAAAAATGAACCAAAACCCTAAATAAATAAATACATAAAGAAAAAAAATAACAGAAGAAAAGGGGAAAAAAAAGAATACTCCCTACATCTGAAAGAAAGATTTCTTGCCCTCAGACTGGTCGAGTGGCTCTTCTTGAAACACCTGCCTTTCTGGTGACGCTCCTCAGATGATCTGGTGTGCAGGGGTTGTGGCAAATCAGATGAATCTCTGGAGCACCTGGTATGCATGGGCCCAGCTCTGTTGACCCTGCGCAAACCAAAGTTGAGGCCTGAGTGGAAAAAACTGGGAATCCAGACCTGCAGGCAGGGAATCATTGCTGCATTGATCCCTGAGAATACGGCTCTAAACATCAGCTTCACAACATTCAGCCATCTGGCGTACCGTCAGTTCAAGCAGCATCCCAGCCCTTAATTTATTCAAGGCAAATTGAGGCATCCAGCCCCGTCGGTCACAAGTAAACTCTCATTAAAGTAGTAGCCGCAGCAGTCGGATGAATTCTCGAACTGGAGGTGTGGCTGTTCATACTTCATTATCAATCCCAGAGCCATCCCGTTCGCTTTTTTTAAACTGCTGTAAGTACTTCAAGGAACATTTTACCTTTTTTGAGTCTCTTTATGAAACCATTTTACCACTTGACTAATGACAAGCCGGGCCACTTGGTTTTTAAATCCCATGTTCACCTACCTCTGCGACCCTGCACTGTCTATGACCATGTCCACACTTAAGAGTGACTGTTAAGGGATTTATTTATTTATCTTTATTTACTGTATTTTTAAAGTTTAAACGTATCGCGCAAATAGCTAATCATTGTTTTTATACCCATTGTAATGATTTTATTAAAAAACAATAAACATATATTGACTCGACTGAACTGAGTAAATCATCTGTGAGATCGTTTGTCTTTTTTAAACAGCACCTTTGTTAGAAACGTATCTGATGCTCATAGCTAGCAACAGGCATCATTTTCTTCTGAACCACTTAGAATGAGTTTGGTGCATTGTGTCCTAAGAGTTGCCAAAGGGTGGCCACTTGTCTCAACATTAATCCTTGTCCTGTTGATTGAATTTCTTCTCAAGACACTATAACCTTTTAGAAGTCACGTGATGGCACTCTTGTCATTATTTAAATGAAAGAACTACAAAAACATTGTATAGATTTAAGCATATGTTATGTTATGTTAAACGATTTGTAAAGTGCATGGCTGTCCCGGCAAAGGGACGCACCAGCGCTAGCAGCCGTAAGAGGGGGAACAGGGAGGAAACAAGGTCAGTGAAAGAGGCATGTCTTAGCCGCTCTTCGGAAGGTCAGATGGTTGGTGATGCTTCTGATGGACAGCGGCAGGGAGTTCCAAAGGGCCGGAGATAACCCCTTGAAAGAACAGTCTTCGGCTCAGGATCTGAAAAAATGGGGAGCCTGTATCAGATAAAGTCTGGTAGAATGTAAATCACAAGTCGGGGTGTAGGGAAGACATGGCTCTCTCAAGATTGCGGGACCCGGATCCGTAAGAATCTTATGAGTTAAAAAGAGTGCTTCAAATTGAATTCTCTGTTCTATGGGAAGCCAGTGAAGACAGCGCCGAAGCCTGGAGATGGAGGAATGCCCAAGGAGGACAAATAGCACACGCGCTGTTGCATCTTGAGTGCGCTGCAGCCTTTTCAACACTGACTAGTTGGATCCAAGGACCTTCACATTGCAGTAGTCCAGCCTGGCTAGGACGGTTGCTTGAACAATCAGCTGGTGAGTATGGGGGTCGCACAGACCCAATATGGGTTTTAGGCTGCACAGCAGGCTGAAGCATATTCCTGTGATAGATTTGGCATGTTCCCCAAAAGTGAGAGCATTATTGAGCCAAATGGCTAGGTTGTTTACCACAGTTTTCAGCTTGGAGGGGAGCCGAGCTTTAGAGGCCACCACTTTCTGCCCCATAGATGGGAGTCTCTGCCTCATATGAGGATCTCTGATTTTGCAGAGTTCAATTGGAAACAATTGTACTCCATCTAGACAGAGAAGCCAGTCAGGTCATCCTGGAACTTGCTGTATCTTGATTGGGATTATTCATAAAGGAAAGCACCAGCTGTGTGTCACCAGCATATGACTCCAAAGAGATGTTATGGGCCCTGGCCAGCAGCCAGATGTACACATTGAACAATGTGGGACTCAATGCTGAACCCTGCGCAAAGATTGGGTATGGAAGTGAAAAGGGGGAGCAATAACTTGGAAGGGCCTGTCATCTAGAAAAGAAGAGAGCCAGGCGAGGGCTTTATCAGTGATACTAATCTCCCACAGCCCAAAAAGCAAGATGTTGTGGGAGACAGTATCGAAAGCAGCACTGAGATCCAACAGGATCCGTGCCGAAGTTCTGCCCACATCTATGGCGCCTCTAAGTTGCTCAGTGACCACCAGTAAAGCAAACTCAGTACTGGACCGAGGTCTGAAGCCATTTTCCGAGGGGTCTAAAATGGAATTGGAGTCCAAGTACCGGGTCAGAATGGTGTTCAAATGGGATTCTCTGATTTTAGCTGAAAGAGGAGGCAGAGAGATTGGGCACTAATTCTCTGGTCTGGAGGCATCTATAGATGTTTTTTTTAATAAAGGGATGACTTTTGCATGTGTCCAGGATTGCAGAATCTCAGCTAATGATAGAGAGAGATTAATAAGTTCCCGGCAGCTGGGTAGGAGGCAATCCTGGAACTTAATAAAAAGATCGGGTTTAAGAGGGTCAACTGGGGATCCGGATTTAATCTTAGTGAGCACGGCCTGAAGACCATCCATGGTCATCATAGGGAAGGTAGAAAGGGAACAAGTCTAGCTCACGTCCAGGGTTTCATCACAAAGATGGAACATAGTAACCCCATGTGAGGTGCAATACGAACATGGCCCAGCGTAAATTCGAATAACGTTCAGTGTAGTGGTGTTAAATATTAAGATGTTCAGTGAAGTGCCAGATAGTGGAGTAGTATAGAGTACAGTGTTGTACAGTGGAATAGGGTTAACTGTAGAAGCGTTAAGTGTAGTAACATACAGTTGAGTGGCGTTTAGTGAAGTGGGACAAACTGTAGTTGTTAGACTGACATCCTTGGTTTTGTTCCCCTGAATGTTTGCCTTCAGATGTCCTGTTTTTGCTGACATTGTTTTTTGCTGCCATAGGACTCTGAGCCTTTTATCACTGCTTGTCAGTGCAAAGACATTTTAAGATGTCATTGGTAATTGTAGAAAAGTTAAAACCACAATTTTGTGGGATGCTTTGTTCCCCAAACTTGACTTTGATCACATATGGAAATTATCTTTGAGTAATCTTTAGCCCACTGTGAAATCAGCTGCCGTAAGGAAGAACCGCTTTTCAATTTACACAGTATCCTCTGCACAACTCAAAGATTAACTATGTGGAAAGTGCATATGTTTATCACCTGACTGAGTTTATTTCTGTTGTGTATGAATGTGAGTAAGATAATCAATGATGGACAAGTGAAGAAAGCAACACATTGGTTCATTTTAGGTTTACATAGGGAGACTCTGTCTGCACTGCTATGTGTGAGTGCATGTGGCGCTGTCATATACGGCGGATCCCTGCTTGGACTTCAGGGTGGGGCCGGGTGCTGTGCCCATGCTCTCGGAGAGTGGCTGCAGGGCCTTGCTTGTGGCCTCTATACTGTGCCTGCAAACATATGACTGGGCTGTGCATTCTTTTGGAGGTACACTTACCCTCTCAGCTGGGTGGCCAAAGGAGAGCACAATAATGTACTTGCTGACTGTTGATCTACCTCCTGTGGCCTGTGGGTGTGCACCCAAAGTGGGGGATCCTCTGCCCTGATGACAATACCAGAATCATTGACCAATGCTTCCCCCTAGGCTGCTGCTCTGCACAGATAGTGGCCTGCGCTGCTGAGCAGGATCCCATGTGAGATTCGGGATCACTGGTTACTCTATGCGTACATAAGCATGGCGTATATTGATAAAGAATCTGACTAATTGCCCAAGCTCGGGGAAGCACATAGTATTTGCTACACGAGGAGAGGTATTGGAGCCACCTCTCATGCTTATTGATACACGCCTTTGCGCCACCAACCACATTCATGGTGCTCGCTCTAGTATCCTCATTATTTCTTTTCTGGTGTGCCTACAGTGATTCCAGCCTTCCCTGGTCCTATAAGGGGGCTACCATGTGAGGTCCTGGCTTATGCTCCCTCTGAATGTAGTTGCTGGATCTACAGCACATGCAGACATGCAGGGTGGTGTCAGTTTCTGCCTGTAGTGGTCTGCGGTGACATTTGTGACCTGGTGGGTCCTGGTGTGGCTCCCTCTGGAAATTGTTGCGATAGGGAAGACAGATGAATCCCAGACCAAATTACAATTTGACTTATGCAAGAGCGCTAGATCCCGTGAGGGTTGGGCAGCACAACCATGCAGCAAATCCTTGCGAAGGTTAGTGGTAAGATTGATGCATTATCATTTCGGATGGATCAGATGTCGAAAAGACTGGGTAAACACGCTGAATGTATTAATACTCCCCACGTCCTATAAAAAGATGAATAAGCTCTTGCTCATGCTACAGGCGAAGGCTGAAAACTTAGTAGCTTGCTCATGCAGAAATTATTTGAGAATAGTGGGTATTGCTGAAACCACCAACATAGGCAATATGGAACATTATGTTGAACAACACCTCATTGACTTGTGGGGGTGCAATGTCTTCTCAGAGATTTTTATGGTAGAGCATCCCCACCGCTCGCTTGCTCTGCACCCGATCCCATAATAGTGGGACTGATCAATTATAGGGATCGTGATGCTGCATTGCATAATGCATGTGAGCTGGAACATCTCAAACATGAAGGCTTGGACATATCCCTGTATCCTGACTTCACGCAACATGTTCGGGGAGCTCGACAACTATTCGTTCCAGTAAAGAATAACCAACACGAGCTGCATTTGGAGTGAAGTATGCTTTACCCAGTGCGGTTACGGGTTATGGCAGATGGCAAGACATTATTCTTCAACAATCCCAAACAATTGCCATAATATCTCAAGCGGAGGGAGTCAGCAAGGAGCAGATGGAACTCACCAGAAACTAAAGATACTGGAGACAATCAAGGCATGGAAGAATGAGACTGTTACTTCGAGCCAGACACTTTAATTTTTCTCCACAGGTCTAATTGTTTACATTGATGTTGGGGATCCTTCCCCATACTGGACCTGCCTTGTCAGCTCAAGTGGACTTGTCTGGGTTCTCCCCATGGGGAAAGTCAGGTTGCAAATATTGGTGGCTGAGTTCCTTCAATGGCCTACCACAGCAGATATCTGCCTGTCCATTTGGTAAGAGCGTTCCATTAGTATCGCAATGATTGTATGACATCATGTGATATGGTTAAACAAACTGTTTTCTGTTTACTGATGCATTATCATTGCAATTATAATTAAGACTGACATGCTAGTAACATTGCTTACTTCTACACTAGGCACCTACTATTTTTAATAGTATGCCCTCTGGCAGCTCTAGACTTCCTGGAGCAATAGGCCGGACAACAGTTGTCCCTATGTGTGCATCACCTGTGATTGCTTGGGTATTAGTAGGTAGGGATCATTGTGGAGTTGAAAGTGTTGACATAGTTATGTGTATGTTGTGGGTATTCGTGGCGTGGGTGGGAGGTGGGCTGTGATTGTTATGTGTGTTTGTTAGGCACTGGAAATGGTTGTAAATACCGTATGATGCACATTTGGTTGTGTTGCAATGTGGAACACAGGGTTTAGATGGTGGCTGACATAAGAAGTGCAGCAACTGGTCCGGAGGGCTGACCGCTGCTCCAATTTATTACTTGGGTCTAACTAACTGTGAAAAGATTAGGAAAGTGGCTGCTTATCTTAGGAGACACAGAATAGATGCTGCAATATTACAAGGGACTCACTTGCCATCGAGGACTGGTTTGCTGACACAACGCACAATGCAGGGTACTTGTTGCGTGGTGGGCTTTACCACTCATGCCAGCAGTATCCTTATCTGGGTGTGTAGGGGGTCGGGAGTCCGACTTCAAGAGACATGCATAGATCCAGCTGGCTGGTTTGTAATAGCAAAATATTACACAGATGTTTTGACAGTCCTTTTAGTTGGGGTGTATGAACTGACTCACTATGATCTGCAATTCTATTACTCGCTACATGCACGCCTTCTTCAGTGGGGGAGTCTACCATAACTCTGGGGAGGTGAATTTTATTACAAGCTTAGCCGCTCCTTTAATCACTCCAAGGACCCCCAAAAGACCCTCAGCAGCAGTCAGAGCCCTCTTTGTTATAACCGCTGAGGAAGGCCTAATAGATATCCGGCGCCACAGATTCTCCAAGGTCAAAGGATACACCAACTATTCAGCTGAGCATGAAATTCACACATTCATAGACTATTGGCTCATGTCAAGGGGACTGTTGTCTCGGGTCCAAAATTGCAAGCCTCTGCTGAGAACTTACTCTGATCACTCTGTGGTGCTGCTAGAACTCACACTGGGTCTTCAGAGGCAGACCCCCTTTTCCTGGTGCTTTCCCCCATATTAGCTGCTAGACGCCATTTTTTGTGAAGAGCCAGCGCAGGCAATTGAGAAGTTCTTTTGCACAAATATGAGGTCAGTTGACACATTTTAAACCCTACATTCTACATATGGAGGGGGGGTCACGATATCTAAACATGCTGGGGTTCTTCGGTCATTGTGGGACATGTTGGCCCGACTTGAGAAGGAGCTCATGGCTTGGAGCTGTATCATCAGGAGTCTGCAGACAGCTGTCTCCTTGGTGTTATTAGGACTCGGGTGGATGAATACCAGGAGACTGTTCAAAGCAAAGTGCACCATCTGGAGAAACATGCCATAGCGACACATACAGGAGGGGGAGCACCCAGGCAGAACTCTTGCGACACTCCTACACCGCCAATGAGAGGCTGATGTTATACTGGAGGTGCAAGATTAACTGGGACTACTACATCATAACACTGAACAAGAATTCAACTGTGTCCATAGGTATTGTGCCAATCTCTACAGGTCACAAATCCTGTATGATGATATGACAGTGACTGATTACTTGGCGCCCATTGCTATGACCTGGTTTACCACTGAACACAGGCACCTTTACACCCAAAAGAGATAAGTGTTGCGCTCAAAGATTTGCCATCAGGTACGTCACCAGGCACAGATGGGCTCCTGGTGGCCTTTTATAAGGCCTATCAGGAACATTGTATTCCCCATTTGGTCATGTTATACTAAGAAATGGTCGAAACTGGAACTATGTTTGCCTCAATGTGCTAAGACCTGATAGTAACTCTCCTGAAACCTGGGCCAGCCGCCGGATTGCTGCTCATCCCATAGGCCACTATCACTGTTAAATGTTGATACCAAACACTACACGAACCTCTTAGCAGAACATTTGGCACTGCTCCTTCCAGGGATGGTGGAACTGGACCAGGCAGGCTTTATCTTAGGATGGAGTCTGTCTTTCAACCATAGGACATTGTTCGGTGCTATCCAATATATTAATCAGGAGACGGGCTCTGCAGTGGTGTTCCTCGATGCGAAAAAAGCATTCAACTCAGTCGAATGAGCATTCATGCCAGTGGTTTTAAGATGCATAGGCGATCGAGAGATCTGCTTGCGATTAGTTTAGGTCTTGTAATCTCAGCATATGCCAATGACACTTTGCTGTATGTCCACAAACCAAAAAGCAACCTGGCCCCAATGCTGCATGAGGTAATTTAACTTGGGAGGCACTCCAGCCTCCAGGTGAACTGGGATATGTCTATCATATTCCCTTTCACCCTGGTTAAAAAGCTGATCCAATTATAATATACAATGCAATGGTTGACGGACTCTGTCCGCTACTTAGGAATACAGGTGCACACGGCAGTGGTTCTTTTAGATAACTATAGGCGAGCAGCACAGAAACTCTCAGAATCCATTGCACGATGGATTAAACTGCAGTTATCACTCAATGGGTGGGTAGCTAAAAAGTACATGGTGGTGTTACCTGGGTTCTTTTTTTCCTGTTTCAAAATATTCATATATCACTGCATAAAAGCAGTGTTCGATAATCTCTGCACCCTCACGATTTAGCTGGCATGGGTGGGAAAGCAGCCAAGGGTGAGCTGGAAGACTGTCACTCTACCTTATGACAAGAGAGGCCTTAATGCATCTGATTTGAAACTTAATATAGAGCGGTGCAGTGCATTTTTTTACATTACTGGATCCTTACACCTCGAATGAGATGCTGCAGACCCTAAAATGTTGCCCCAAGAGTTATGTATTCATCCTTTGTCATTTGGTCACCCATCATAGTTCTAACAGGCCCTCAGATCATCTAATCTACATTTGGTCACAGTTACTTCAGTTAAAAGAGCCAGAAGGAGAGGATGTTCTTTTAGTTTCAACATAGCAAAGTTTTGGAACTCCCTCCCCTTGGCCTTATGATCCATGGACTATGAGCTAGGCTTTTGGAAGGCCCTTAAGACCTGTCTCTTTGAGAACTCGTGCACGAATTCTTTCTCTGCTTCGGTTGACAGTCCCTTTCTTCGACCTGCACTCCAATGCTTGCGGGTCGCCATGAGCTTTATAAAGCCTGCTTCATCATCATCTTCATTTGGAGATCTGTCACGGAAACAGGATGTCTTTGACTCATTGAACATCATGGTCCACTCCTGCTGAGCCCTTCTTGAGAGGCTAGCTGATTCTTTACTGTGTTCTCGAGTTATGCCACTTGCCTGGTGCTCTAGGTTTCCTATAGATCGGGAGCGGGGTGCCACAGCTGCTCTAGTGGAGATCGGTATTCGCAAAATTGGGGACCTTTTTTAAAACAACACAGTGTGTGAGTGGGAGGAGGTCAGGGAGTGGAGTGCTAATCCCACAGCTCTCCCTCAATTTTATTACGTCAGAGCGGGGCACACTGCAAAAGGTCTTGGGAGATGACCTATTGGAATCTCCAGAGATGTTGGCATTGACCTCCCTGCTGCAGATCACTACCGCTACGGCTATGGTTTTATGTGTTTGCACAGGAAGCTCGTGGACCAGGAGTGCATAACGCCAGACTGCAATGGCAAAGAGATTTGGGGAAAGTCATTACTGATAAGCAATGTCAATACTACTGCTCCATTATTAAATCTATCTCGTTGAAAGGAAGACACAGACTTCTACACTTTAAGAACATTAATAGGATATACTACACTCCAGAGCGCCTTCATAGAAATGAGCTCCTGAACATTAAGAATTGTCAAAGATGTGGTGAGAAGGGGGCAGGGTTTGCACATTTCGTATGGGTCTGCCCTGGGAAACATGGATTCAGGCAAGCAGCATTTCGTGAATTGAACACCATCACAGGCGAGTTTGCCTCATTGTTGGCATTGCTGAGACAGAACAGGGAGGTATAGAGGGAAGTTAGGTAATTAGTAGCCATAGCTGTCTTACTTATAAGCAATGCTCTGGGCTTGGGTTCCTCTTTCCACCCTGAAAGACTATCACACCAATATCACTTACTGTAGCATACAATCTAACAAATCCAATGAGCTGATCCCACTACAGAGCCGCCCTAAAGATTCCTGGGGACCATATCAGGCATATTTGGCTGGGGTTGAGGCCGGAGACTCCGGCAAAGATACTGCTGCTAGTGTGGAGAAGCACGATGTAGACCCCTGTCAAGGCTACCCTGTCCACTGGGCAATTGAGTGACATTGCACGTATGCTCTAAGAAACCTGTCATTGCATTGTGAATTATTATTGTATACCTGTGTTTCTGAAGTTATCATTATTTCGTGTCTGTTCTTGCCAGATCCTAGGATTTTGTTTTTTTGCTTGTATCTCAACCAATTTTATTGGCCTGACGACCCCGACTGATAATCCCCAGATGTAAATCCTTTGCTCTCTGTATGTGTCTATGTTTACAACCAAGCCTATGGTGCTGTACCAACTTTGATTGTATGTTTTTTTCTTTGAAAAATGCAAAACAAAAATAAAAAAAAATACTATTCCGAAAATTCCACTTTTCAAAAGCTGGTATTTTATGCCCTAAACCAAATGTGCTTTTCCATCTATGATCAGGGACACATGGCTGTGAATGACTCGCTTGGGGTGGTTTGTGTATTGCTTCTGTAGTGAAGATCGTTATCTATATATGTACAATGCTAAGTTAGCACAACCTCATTAGAGGTTAGAAAGCCATCTTGCCGCTTTTGCTGCTTTTGCACACGACACTGTAGTCACATGTTATTAAATTGAGAAATGCTTACTCGACTTTGCTTCACATGAGAACTGTCTGTTGTTAACCTCCCAAACAGTGAGCAGCGACCTTGGTCTCTACACAGTGTAAAGAAACAGTCTGGGTCGCTAGACGGTGCATGTTGTTGAGTTCAGGTTGATCGGCCCACTAGTTTAGCCATGACACGCACTCAGTTGCAAATACCTGAAAGTCGGGTGCTTTTAATATTGCAATGTTACATGTTTTCATTACATTCGGAAGAAGAGCGTTCCCAGGAGCAGAGCATAGCTGATCCTGTGATGTGAACTCACTGAGCTGATCTTTACGGTATGGGGTTCCCCATTTAAGCCTAGAGACCTTTTATTAGTCTAATAATACTATTAGTGTGTTAGAGAAAGGAAGGTGGCTTAGATCCACTGTCATTTTAGTATGATTACTCCTTTCATTTTCTATGGTATTGTAACTATGCTGATGGTTTTGATTTTAATCGTTTGCCTGCTTATGTTAGCCAAACTGCTACATCTTAGGACACGAGGTTTATAAAATAAACTCTTTAAACTTTTACCGTGTCTCTGTTTATTCTGTTGTGGACTGGTAGGAGAATAATTACGAAAAGGTATTTCCGATTCCCACCTTTCCTGAGAAATATACTAAGTCGCTTGTTCTGGGTTGTCTATACATTGGGACCGCCGAGCTAAACCTCGGATAACGACTGGGACACTGATGCTGGCCGGATAAGGGGTTCTGGGTTCTGAGGTGAGTTTTTCGTACACCACAATTCACTGAGGGCCTGGGTTCCTGCGCATAGTTCTGCGCATAAGCAGAATCCCTGCAACATGGCGCACCTAATGTTTGGTCTATTAATTTTAGACGCCTTAGTAGTGCTTGTATTAGTCCACAACACCCTCACTCTGGTTTCCGGATAACGGGAGTGACGGTTTAACCTACCTGTGTTTCGACTAATAGGTTCCTTCAAGCTTGATCATTAAAAAGGTTATTTAATCTGAACCCTTGTGCTACTGATAGACTACAGTGTAGATTTACTGTTTGAGTCCTAATGGCGGGCGATATTCCGGCTCATAGCCGTGCGCCCCTGAAACGTCATTTGACGCAGTATGGGGTGCCGCACGATGGTATGGCTGTGATTTTTGTGGTAAGTGCCAATGCGTTGTTTCCATTTGAGTTGTTCTACTCTTGGGTTACTTTGCCGGCGGTGAGTGAAGACGATGATACGTTCCACTCCTATACTGCCACGCAGCTACCAGCCAACTATACGACATATAGGACTCAGGAAATTCCTATTTCTGCCTGGCAGCATAGTATTTGGTTTAATGGCGCCCTTCCCCATTTGGTTATACCGGCGAGAATGGGCCCTTTGTCGATTGCAGGGGCCACATGGCCGGTACTGTCCGGATATACGCCTCATCCCCGCTATCTTCAAGTGACGGTGGCTGAGTTGCGTGTACTTCACACAGCCCTTATTACAGTACATAGGGCTTTAGTGCAGTACGTGTCACGCAACATGCAGGTGGGGGCAGCTGCTGTTGCGGGACAACCGACGGACCACCACGTGGTGGTTATTAGTCCTGTTATGGTTAATTCGGTTGTGGGCAAGCGCCCCCAGAATAGGGATGATTTCCCTTATTGGCTTGCTGAGAAATTTGACCAGTTGGAAGCGGTTTATCCGCATACGACTCCTGTGGAAAAACACAGGATCCTTACCATTACTTTGCCAAAAGACTTGGTCCCAGATATGGCCGATTGTGAGAACTGGGGCAAGGTCTTTTCTGCAACATACTCGAAGTGCTTTGGCACTCCGTCTCTGTCGGTACTGCCCTCCGTTATTAAACGTGTTCAGGAGAATCACGGTGCGGAGGCTGCCGTAGAATTGGGAATGCGGCTTGTCGGAGTGTTCGATGTGGTTGCCACCATGATACTGGGCAACCTCAAAGGAGATGCTGTGTCCCCGGTCCACCGCCAAATGTTTGGATTGAGTGGAGGGACGATTAGTGCAACAGGAAGTGATTTACGACTTCCGGGTCGCCCACCTATCAGAAGCTCCACTTCTAAATATTCTGCTTAAATTCAGATGCCTCACGCGACGCGCAGCGGACGCGCTTGACGGGTGGCATTTTCTGCTAGTCTTTGGCTCTGATGAGCGCCTGGTAAAGGGCTCCGTTTTTCGCTGCTCTTATTTTTGTGTTTTAACTCCTGATACACTTACTGATAAAAACTGTATCTGCACCAGCACTTTTTAAAAAAAAGGAGCGCCTGGTAAAGGGCTCCGTTTTCGCTGCTATTACTGTCTGAATTTTGCTTCTGCTCCATTTTAACATTCTGTACTTGCACTAGCACTTGTAAATACACTGTACTTGCACTAGCACTTGTGAAGAGGAGCGCCTGGCAAAGGGCTCCGGCTTTCCTTCATTTGTGTATTTCTTGCGCCGTGGTCTTAACATTTATCCTGTACTGTAATTTTTAAAATAATGATTTGTCTTCTGCCAACATGTTTTTAACCATTCCTTCGTTTCCCCTTACCTGCACTGTGTCCCCGGTCCACCGCCAATTGTTTGGATTGAGTGGAGGGACGATTAGTGCAACAGGAAGTGATTTACGATTTCCGGGTCGCCCACCTATCAGAAGCTCCACTTCTAAATTCAGATGCCTCACGCGACGCGCAGCGGACGCGCGCAGCGGGCGCGCCGCTGGCACGCTGAAGGCGCGCCTATGGCAAGCCTGTCTGCGCCCGTCCGTGGCCTGACGGGGCCTGGGGCCAAAATCTCTGTCCAAAATTCCGCTGCCCAGATTTGTAATAATCTCCTGGCCCTTCGGCCTGCCCCCAACCCCCTCTGCTCACTCCTCATCCTGGACACAGCCCCTTACAGCTGTCCGTGCTGTAGTTTTACCCTCCAACCAGCCCTCTACCTGAGCCCCCCCTGCCATGAGTCTAGTCGAATTCCTTCCTCAACCTTCAGGAATAACGTATCTCTCGCTCCCTTCACCTTTTTTAGCTTGAACTGCCGCTCACTCCCTAAACACAAGGGTGATATTCTGAATATTCTCACGGACTTCCAACCTGATGCCCTCTTTCTAACTGAAACCTGGCTCAATGAGAGTTCCGGATCTGACATGGCATATGCTCTTCCCCCCAACTATACCTACTTTGGAAAAAATCGCATTGACCGAACTGGCGGGGGAATAGCTATTATTTTTAAAACAATCTACACATATAAATGGGAAGACTTGGATTTTAAAGATTCTGAAGCCGGGTTGTTCAAACTCCTGCTATCACCCAATTTTACTCTCTCCGGGGCCCTTCTTTACCGCCCCTCTGGCCCCGCTGGACCTTGGGCATCGACCTTTCCTGACCTTATTGCTCCCCTTCTATTAGAAACCACCAACTTTTTGATCTTAGGTGATCTGAATTTACACTTCAATGATACTTCCTGCACTACGAGCACTACTCTCTTAGCTAATTTAGCAGCACTAAATGTTTTTTTACATAATTCAGGCCCTACGCATAAGGCAGGTCACTTACTGGACCCTATTCTTTCCAACCTTGCTATCATTTCCTGTAAACAAGCCATTCCCATCCCATGGTCTGATCATTTTCTTGTGGAATTTATGGTTGAACAGAAACAAGGTGCGATTCCCCTCGCCCCTCTCGCCAAATCCAGTACTCATAGAAACTGGAAAAATATAGATATTAACACTCTGAACTCAACGCTGGAAAAAACTACGCCGTTGCTCACGAGTTTAAAAGATGACGGGGTCATCCATAACTGGCTTACCTCTGCCATTGATGAATGTCTTCCTATATCAAACAAAAAGAATAAACAGGGCTACCAGCACCCGCCAATGCCCCCTGGTTTTCTGAAACACTTAAAATAGAAAAAAACAAATGTAAGAATTTGGAAAGAAAATGGCGGAAAAATTAAGAGGCAGAGAGGAAATCTACTTACAAACTTGCCCTTCTTAACTATCACCGAATGTGTAACACCGCGCGAGCCAAATATGCCACCCAGATTATTTTACAGTCTCAAAACTGCCCTAAAGTGCTGTTTGAAGTGGTAAAGGAGCTCTCGGGTGACACCTGCTTACCCAAGCCCCCTGACCGTAACTCTAAAAAATGCAACGATCTGGCCATTCTTTTTGTGGAGAAGATAGACAAAATCTATTCTGAATTCCACAACTACTCTAATCATCCCAACGCCAGTACTAAACCACAATCTACCCATTCCATACCTCCTCTTACCACTCAAGAAATGACCCAAGCTAATAGCACTAATCTAATTAATGAATGGCTTTCCATGGATACCGCTTCTTTTCATAATATCCTTACTAGCATTAAGACAGGTTCCCCGCAAGATCTTATCCCCACTACTGTACTCCAAAAACTTGACCCCCATCATGAAGCTTCTCAATATGTCACTCACGGAAGCTTGTGTTCCTGCAGCGTGGAAGCACGCTATGGTCCTTCCTTTATTGAAAAAAGCTAATTCCGATCCTGAAATTCTTTCTAACTTCCGCCCAATCTCTCTCCTTCCCATTTTTTCCAAGATTTTGGAAAAACATGTTAACCTTCAACTGACCTAGTTTGTGGAAACCGGCAACATCCTCCACTCCTCTCAATCTGGTTTTCGTGACGGTTTTTCAACTGAGTCAACCTTACTGGGTGTGACCGAAAATATCCGCCAACAAGTTGACAAAGGAGAAACGGTAGCTCTTATCCTATTGGACTTAAGCGCAGCTTTTGATACCGTGTCTCATTCTTTTCTCCTAAAAATTCTTAACATTAAGGGCATCGGCGGCAAGGCCCTCCTGTGGCTGTCCAGCTTTTTATCTAATAGGACGTTCCAGGTCTTTTCCCCCACAGCTCTTTCCTTGACTCATGCATTCCCTTATGGAGTCCCTCAGGGCTCCATTCTCAGTCCCCTACTTTTTAATATATATGTTAGACCGTTGGCAAGTATAGCAGAACAAGCTGGTCTGACCATCTATTCCTACGCGGATGACACTCAACTTATTTTTTCACTTTCCCACAAAGAAACCTCCAACCCTCCCTCCCTGCAAGCAGGACTATCTAAAATAGCCGACTGGATGCACAAAAACAAACTCAAGTTAAATGGTGGCAAGACCGAACTCCTCATTTTTGGAAATAACAAACCTCTCTGGGGCCCCCAACATTGGCCCTCTGAGATGGGAGATCCCCCCATCCCATCTCTTTCAGCACGGAACCTGGGCATCATTATGGATGACCAATTGACTATGAAACAACAGGTGATCAGAGTAGCCTCTACCTGTTTTGTAATTCTGAAGTGGCTCCGAAAAATTCTCCGGATGCTTCTAGCAGCTTCCCAAAGAACTGTTGTACAGGCGCTGGTCATTTCCAGATTGGACTACGGAAACGTGCTCTATCTGGGTGCAAATAAAGAAGTGCTCCACGAACTTCAAGTAGTCCAGAATTCTGCGGCCAGGCTTCTCTGCCAAATCCCCAGAACTGCCCCGACCTCGGGTGCTCTTCGTGAACTTCATTGGCTGAGAATTGAGAGCCGCTCCAAATTCAAAGCCCTATGCTATATGCATAGAATCAATACGGGCTCAGCTCCCAAGTACCTTAGAAATTTAGTCCAACGCTATCAACCCTCACGATCTCTCCGATCCTCCAATCAACAAAAATTCCAGGTGCCTAGAATCAAACGTGCCAAAATGGGGGGACGTTCTTTTGCCTTCCTGGCTCCCTCCCTCTGGAACTCTCTTCCTACTTACTTACGTCATGAAAAGGTGTTTATTAGATTTCGCAAGGAACTTAAAACATGGCTCTTTAACCAGTAACTCTTCTAGGTTGACTTCTTGATCCTGCCTGTTTTGCTTTGTCCTAGGCGCCGGGAAACCTCCGGGTAGCTGTGCGCCATATATAAATTCAATAAATAAATAAATAAATATGCAATTCCAAGTGCTTAATAAATTAGACGCAGTGAACGAAGACGACAAGCCGAGGGAATTCGCGAAAATTATCGCGAAAGCCTATAAACAAGTTGGTCGTAGCGCTTTAGGTGTTAAACCAACTGTGAAGAATCCTGATTTAATACAGCAAACAAGGGCAAACTCGTCTGGTAAGGACGAATGCCCTAATTTCCCAAAACAAAGTTGGCGGGCGAAAAAACAGGAGAAGCAGCAACAGAAACAGGGGTCTCGTCCTGCCTCTCCAGTACAGTCAGGTAGTGAACGCACTTATGATCTGCGCGATCGTGCTACTATTAAGTCACCTGATCGATTTCAGGTTTCTGAACAACGTTCTCCTCATTCTTCACAGGAAACATCGGCTTCACAGTCCGGTGGCGGAGGCGGTGGCAAAAGTCGGGGTGCCCCGCAAGCACGTGAGCAATCCCGACAGACTGACGGCAAAGGCAAGCAGGAGAAATCTGCACGTCAACGACCCCCGTTTCAGAAGAAGAAAGTTGCTGTACTGACAGCGAGGTATGCCTCAGATGGTACGGACGCAGCTTCAGAACCTGACATGGGTGCTAACGCTGCTAGACAGCGCGGCGGAAGTTACAGTAGTGCGACAAGCACTGCGTCCATATCTGGTGGCGACAGCAACTGATTTATTCGTGAATATTGAAACTGCTGACACTCGGGTGTCTCCCCCTGATAGACTGTATAATATAGTCATTCAAATTGAAGGTGACATACAACGTACAATTCAAGGTTTTTTTTTTGATAATCTGACCACTTCCTATGATATTCTATTGGCGGAGGCAGATTTGCCCTCGGCTTTCGTTTTAGATGCTCCTAGAGGGGAGGAGGTAATCCTCCCGTCCTTTGCGCACACAGTGCCTAAGGGCCTAGCTAAAAAGTACACCGAGGAATGGGCTCAGGTGCAAGCGCCTGCATTATATCGAAATCAGGTTGGCTGGGATAAAATGTCTCCCGGCCATGAGATTCTGTTGCGGACTACGCCCCAACCTCAACCCCAATACCCCATGTGTCGCGAAGCTAGACCTCACATCGCGTCGATCCTTGAACAATTGGAATATCAAGGAGTTATCGAAACATGTGTGTCACCTGTGAATAATCCTTTGTTCACTGTGACGAAGCCTGACGGGTCGTACCGCCTAGTTTTGGATTACCGGCACCTAAACTCTCATTGCCGGACCTGTGCAGTACAGAACACCCACAGTTCGGCTCTCGTCGATAGTCTCGTGAGAAAAAGGTTTAAAACCACACTTGACATTTCTAATGGCTTTTACAGCCATAACCTGTCCTCTCTTAGTAGTAAGTGGACGGCGTTCACCTCAGGTGGCAAACAAAAACAATTCAAAAGATTGCCAATGGGCTATAAGAACAGCCCGGGAGTCTTTGCCGCTCGCGTGGTCTCCCTCTTGGAGGGTATAGACCCTGATGCGTACTCGTATGTGGATGACATTTATCTCACAGATGACGAGTTGGACCCGCATCTCCGTCGCGTTGATCGCATTATTGTTTTGTTTGCAGACTTCGGTTACAAATTCAACTTTGCGAAGTCACACATTGCGGAATATACAGTGTTGTTCTTGGGGTACGAACTCAACAATGAAGGTCGAGGATTGGCTCCGCACTTTCTTGAGAAGTGCGCATGCCTCCGTGCTCCTACTTCACTGAAGAAATTACAATCTCTGCTGGGTTTTCTGAATTTCGGTCGAACTTACATCCCGGATTATGCCCAGGGTATCAAGCCGCTTTATGCCTTGGTACAACCTACTTTTTCCAAATCTTGTTGGCTGCCAGAGCATTCAGCTATATTGCAGTTATTGCAAGCTGATCTTCTTGCTTCTAAATACTTACTGACGCGTGATAACCACACTAACCTAGTCATAAGAATCGTGCCCGGCGCAGTTGGTTTCACATACTTAACGTTCAATGAGGGCGACACCGTCCCCATTGCTTACAAATCTCACTTGTACACTTCGGCTGAACTGCGTTTTTCTGCTGTCGAGAAAGTTCTGACGGCGGTGCAGATGGCGATTCTGAAAGAACGAGCGCTGTCGCAAGGTAAAAGGCATGTTGGTGGTAACACCCTATCCTGCCCTTGAGGCGGTGACAAAAGCGAGTGTACCGAATTCTAAAGCTTTGCATCCAAGGTGGATACAATGGGCCACTTCCTTGACCTCGCCGGACGTCACCTTTATCTTTGACGCGGCAATTCAGACTCAGGAGTTTTTGCAGTATGAATTCGTTCATCCGGCTCCTCTGTCCTTGCGCCCGCTCGAGGATTACCATTGTGTCATATACACTGACGGTTCTGCGCAACCCGCAACTGGATCAAAGCACGCCTATTCAGCGGCTTGCGCTATTGTAGTCGGTACTTTCGTAAATGGTGAATTCCAGTCCGATGTCGTGAATACGCAGTCATTGGGTGATTGTACCGCACAGTTGGCGGAGCTTCGTGCTCTGGTGCTTGCACTGGAGTTTGCTGATCCCCGAGTCACTACCCTTATAGTGAGTGACTCCTTTTATTGTGTTCAATCTTACAACGACAATCTACATTTTTGGTCTCAGAATGACTACCATGATTCGAAAGGTAGCGCGATTAAGCATAAACTGCTTTGGGTTTGAGTGCCAGATCTTAAAGAACGTCTGCCTCTCGTGAATGTAATTCACACTCTTGGTCACCAACGAGTTGGTGTCCATGCTGTCGGCAACAGCCTAGCTGACGAGGCAGCAAAAACAGCAGTGGCGACATATTTAGTAGCAGCAGTTACAAGATCCAAAAGTAAGATCGATGATGACATCTTGGCAGCTATTGCTGCTACAGAGCAGGGAACGAAGCCACCGAGAGGTTTCCCTGCTCGTTACCATTATCGCTTAAGTCCTGATAAAGTCCCATTAGTGAGGAATAATGACGTTGGTGACAGGTTGAGTCCCAACGCAGACTGCAGACCTTCTTTGATTACAGCCAAGCCTATGGTGCTGTACCAACTTTGATTGTATATCTTTTTCTTTGAAAAATGCAAAACAAAAATAAAAAAATTACTATTCCGAAAATTCCACTTTTCAAAAGCTGGTATTTTATGCCCTAAACCAAATGTGCTTTTCCATCTATGATCAGGGACACATGGCTGTGAATGACTCGCTTGGGGTGGTTTGTGTATTGCTTCCAGCCATTGGGACAGATGAGGCCTAGGAGTGAGGGGAGTGGGTCTTCCTGACAGGATGGCTGGAGTGGAATTGTGCGCTGCCCTGATTGCACTTCAAAGGGCTGTGCCTGCAATATACACAAAGGGACCTGACACCAGGCCTGCCCTTTCCTTTGTCACCGTAGATTGGTTGGAGCCAATCTCAGAGGAAGGGGAGGAACTGACCAGAACCAGTTTGGGGGTATTCCAGAGCATTCCCCAGACAAAGGCTGTCACCAGGTGTAAAAGAGGCATCTTCGTACCTCCTATAGGAACACTCCTGGATCTGTGGAAGATTGAGAAGAAAGAACTCCATGCTGTCTGAAGAAGGAAGATTGTATTGCTTGCCTTCCTTAAACCCCAGGCTCTCCAGAAGTGACTCAAAAGGTCAGTTGGCTGACCTCCTGATTGAGTGCAGGGACACAATAAGCTTACAGAGGCCTGTTCTGCAACTTTCCAGCACTAACTGGACCTGCCTGGAACCGCCTCTGTAGAGAGTGAGTCCCGAACCTCAAGATGTGTCCCCAGTCATGGACTGTTGACTGGCATCAGAGCGTACTCCTCTAGAAGAAAATGTGAAGATACAGAAGTTTTGTGTTGCTAGTAACCACGAAGTGACTTCTTCGGACCGAGAATCGACTGCCCCCACTGACTGCCAAGGCAAAGCTCCAATAAGAACTGCTCTTTCTGCCTACAGCGACCATCCATGACGACTTCCAATGCAAGACCTGCACTTCACACCAACAGTGGCAGCCTGTGACTAGGCCTGGGCAAAAATTTCGTTCCGTTCGCGGAAATTGCGATAATTTGACATTTTTGCGTTCCGCGGAGAGCGCGAAAATGTCAAAAATTCCGGTTTCCGCAGCTTGGCGATAATTTGTTTCTTGCTCGCGCTGTAAAATGATACATTCTCGCGCGCGCGCGATCGCCTTACCTGAATCCCTGCGTTCGCCGACAAGTTTTCTTGATCCGGTCGCGTTCTCCATGAGATGTTGTATTGTTTTTAGCCATTTGCGCTGTCTCGCGACAGTTCGCGCCCGCAGTGACGTCATGCGTCGCGCGATCACGTCTTTCTTCTCGCGATCATGCACCGCGAGAACAACTCAAAACAAGATGGCCGCGCCCGCAAGCAACCACATGGGTAAGTTGGCGACCCGCAACCATGCAGAAAATCTCGCGAACATGCCGGAAAAAAACTTCCGCATCTTCGCGATATTTCTGCTTGTTTGCGATAATTTTAAACATTCTCGCGATAATTTGCGAAGGTTAATTCCGCAAATTCCGCCCACCCCTACCTGTGACGACCGCCAATGTGAAGCTCCAGTGGCGAATGGCACTTTGCTCTACAAAAGTGACCGTCCACAACGCTTGAACTACTCCCTGCATCAGCAATGACCTCCTTGTGACCCCCACCAAGTCAAACGGCACTGTTTAAGCAACGCTTGAGGAGGTAACTCTTCATTTGGCCTAACCTGGTCCCTGTATCGGATCCCTTCTCCATCAAGGTCGGACTGAACTTGTTACTTTCCCGGTCTAGCATGACCAGATGCACGTGAGTGGTGATTTGTGCTTTTTGACGATTTTGCCACCAAAAATTTTAAAACTCAGAACATTGTTTCTAATGATTGGATTTTTGTGATTTTGGTGTCATTTTATTTATTACATTTTACTCTGTTATTCTAACTTTGTTATTTTTCTTTTATTGTCTTTTCTCTTTATTACTGTTTGGGTGCTGCATGGATACTTAAGTGAAGACAAGACAAAAAATTATGTATTCGGTTAAAATGGGTATAACCATAAAAGATGCATAAAAAGCAAATAAAACTCATTTTGTCACAGTGATATTATAAAATATACAATAAAAGTGTAAGGAGAGAGTCAAGGTGCATAACCACAGTACAATAAACATTCTCAGGCACATTATCAGCCTGGGAGGAAAAACGTTAAATTCAAAGCAAAACATACAAGAGTTTTCAGAAGAAAAAAAAAGATAAAGTGCATGACTATAGTGCAATGCCCATTAGCGCACAACCAGTCACCCATGGTACTGCCATCTTTCTAAAAGAAAAAGAAAAAGCACACCATTTTGCGAAAACAAATAAAAACCACAGAAATACCACCCAAGCAAAAAAACATTTAAATTAAGGCCAAGCCTCCTGCAATTTGACAACACTGCTTATAAAAAAAACTACACACACAGGTGCGAACATCCCCAAGCATGAGGAGGAACAGCATTGCCAGCCTTACTTGGTTAAAATTTGCTGTTTGAGGATGGGTATCAAAATTGGTTTCCTGGAAAGAGTATAAAAAGTGCAAAACATTACAACATATGCAAGGGTCTTGGTCCAAGTCTCAACACACTCACATGGGCCGATGATGTTGTGGGCTGCCCAACCCTTAGACAAAAAATAAATTAAAGCAAGATTTTTTTTAAATTATAAACCTAGATAAAAGCTGGCGATGATATACAGATCAGATACATCTCAATGGAATGTACAGTTTTAATCATACAATAGGCCCGAGCAGCAGCTTTCTGTATTTCAAGCCCTTCCCTAGCTACAGAAAGGCGTAATAAAAAATTCAGTTTTACCTACAGGTAGTCAGCCTTGACAACTCCTTCAGGACACAAGAATAAACTAGGGTGGCCCAAGGCTGTGAGGTTGGACTTGATATATCCCAGCCAGGGAATCGCTTTAATGTTTTCCCAAAGAGAGTCAATCTCTGATTATCAAAGCAATTTAGGTTTGGCTTGCTCTTATGCCAAATAGAAATTCAACGTAACAGTGGTCTGAGGTTAATGCCGTTTGAGATGTATTCAAGACCTAGGGACTTATTTACAACAGAACGTAATTCTTTTTTTTACGTTCCAGCAGCGCAGGGGGCAGACCCGTATCTACGAGGCCACAGAAAACCGTCCTGCATGGCTTTTCATGGCCTTGTAGATGTAGGCAACGCACAGCAAGTTGCTATGTTGCCTCACACTGCGTCGGGGACGCGTTCCATGGGCGTTGCAGTAGCTGTTCCCACTCAACGGCCACAGTATTTAACACATTCCCAGATTTACAGCACTGCGCAAATATGGGCATGCATCGAAACAGTGTGCCTCCGCAGTGGTGGCGTAACGAGGAGAAATAACTTTATTTCTCCTTCTTTGTTCCCCTTTCTATGTGTGCTCCTCTTTCTATTCTATGTGTGCTGCATTCTGCAGCACACATAGGAAGAGGAAAACGCCTCCATTGATTGTTTTTCTGCAGTAAAGTGTCCCTTCCTACACAAAAACAATAATTCATACAACATGGACACCCTTGCATCATACTGCAAGTGTGCCTGAGTTGGTGCAAAGCAGTCATTTGTGAGCCAGCAGAGTGGGAGAAGATAGGAATGCACTGTATCTTATAGATACGATGCATTCCTGCCCTTTCATTTTGACGCAGAGCAGCACAGCAAAGTGACATGCAGTGCTGTCCTGCATCAAATCACTATAAGTGAGGCTCCTGGTTTCTCATGAACTACAAATGTTGAAGAACTTTGCAGGACAGCCAGTAACCACCTATCAAACTTGTTTTCTTTCATCTGAATGGTACTGGAGCCTCGATACCCCCAGATATCATTGCAATAGCATGTAGTGGATACGCACTTGGCTTTATAAATGTGGATCAAAGCTTTTATGGGTTTCATGCCAACCCTTAAGCTGAAGTCCAAGACGACCCGCATAATCTGGCTAATATAAGTCTTTTCGAAAAAAAAGTGTCCAAGGAGGTCCGATTGTCAAGGAGAATGCCCAAATAATTAAAGGTGTGTACTTGGGTGATCTTCATATTGTTACAAAAGTGGGTGTTTACTTTGACAGATGTAGCACCAGTAATCAAGACAAAAGATTTTGAAATACTTAAGGAGGTCCAGGCCACCCATAAATTTAGCAAAGAAAACAAGAAGCAGTTGGAGGCGTAATGCCCTCCTTTGCATAAGGATGACATTGTTTGCATATAAAAGAACTACAAATGGATGGCAGCCCACATGGGGAGGATTGTATTGTTCTCTCAATGCCAACACCTCTAGAATGTTTATGTAAATATTAAATAGAAAAGGAGCCAGGATGCACCCCTGCCTGACGCCTCGAATGATAGATAAGCGTTTGGTACATGAGCCATCCTATCCGAATCTTACCGATGCAGACATATCCCACATGGATGTCTGCCAAAAAGGAGATCAAGACCAGATCGGCAAAAAGGGACTGGAGCATTGACCACACCCATCTTAAACAAGTCATCACCAGAGTTGGTGGTTGATAGTCAACCCACCTCCTCAAGGGAATGAAGAACCTCAAACCTATTATAGGAAATAAAGGGAACAGTCAGCTCCCTGGAAAGCCTGGGATGTGACTCTTGGGGCCTTGAGACACCAGGGGGTGAAGAGTCCTGTTTTAAAATAAAAAAAACAGCCATAACCCAATACTCGAACCTTGCATTCCTCAAGATGAAGCTGGATTCTGCCTCCGGCCCACCTATTACTAAATTCATCACTATACAATTGCCAATGAGACTTCCCACTCTTCGTGTCATAGCAATTTGTGTATAAATGCTGCTGCCATCTCCGGCCCTGTTAGAGAACAATGAATTTATTTATTCTTTAGCTGTAAGAACCCTTCATGAGTGTTTGACTTACGCAGGGGCATATCCACTAGTATTGCTACAAAATGTGTACAATCAGGCGCAAGATCAAAATAAGTGTCCCTAGAAGAGGGGCCCCCAGGACCCACCCTGACCGGGGGACAGTATTGCAGCAGGGCCATGTCCTGACACTAAGAAATGAGTGGGAAGGGATTTATTGTAATTGCCAGCTATGGGTTTATCAGCACAAGTGCTATTTACCATTTGGACACCACCTTGTCCTATAGGTTGAGGAGTTGCTATGGGGCATGTGAAGGTTGTCTAGATGAATATGGGAGCCATGTGAGTAGAGGGAGGCAGCTTGTTCCCATTGACATGAGAAACCTGTGAGAAAGCCTGAGGGAAATTACTTTAAAAATGTAACTCAAAGACCATGCTAGAATTGCACTTTAGAATTTGTTTAAACTGATGTAGAAATGTTTTCACATAGGAAATGACATGCAGAAAATTGCACATGTAAAACAATCATTTTCATAAATGATAGATTAAACATATGTAGGGAAAATGTGTAGCACTTAAATGTATGCAAAATAATATAGAAGAAACCTTATTTTTGTACCAGGCTATAATTCTTGAATGTGCCCATTTAGATGGGCCTAAAAGGCCTTTCCTTTTCACTCTTGCTCATATCCTAATAGACTTTTATTTAAAACATTTTGCCTGGCTCCAGCAACTTGCTTAAGAATGTGCTGACTTCAAATCCATGTTTATTTAGCTTCCTCACACCATGTTAATTCATTCGCCTAACACATGAGCTTCTGTGACTACTTGAATAGATAATGATTTAGATATATTGCCTTACAGAATATTATTGCTACATTGCCTCATCATTTTTGACTTGCTGAGTATTCACAATGAACAAACAGCACATCTTTTAGCTTAGGTAAGAAGGTTCTCATGAGAACTTTCATTCTTGTATCTAAGTCTTGAATCATTGGTTTACACTACATCTGCGAGAACTTTTACAGTGGGATTCGGGAGGTGAAGCAGAGGAAGTTAATGGCACCATCGAATGAGAGTTTCCATTGGAACAGGAGAGTTAACGCCTAACCATTATTGATATATTATTGTGTAGTTTTATATGAATGAGTGTTCCTAGGTTGTTAGAGTAGAATAAAAATTAATTGAGAAGAAGACTCTGACCCAGATATCTTTATCCTGCCTGTGCCACTCTTCTACTGAAAAGTGGCCCCTCTACTTTTGTTACCGACAGCTACTGCTAAAAGTGACTTTATTTTTCCTTTATTTAGAGACCCATTCTCGATCAATGCTACTGCGAAGATCACTCCTTCAATCGGTTTCTACTGCAGGTGTAAGGAACTCAGCTGAGTTTCTAGAACAACTCTTTGTGGGTAGTTATTTTCATACTCTAAATCCTTCTCTTTTCTGAAAGGAAATCTCCATGGGTTCGAATAGGGTAGATAAGGCTCTGATGAAAGTGAAACTGACGAGAAGGACACAAAGAGCTTCACAAGGTAAGTGTGGGTTTATTCAGGAACACAGAAGTACAGGTACAACTCCCTAGCTGACCGGACTCGTAACTGCCTGAACTCGAATGCAGCTGGTTGAAAGAATACACAAAGAACATTCCTTGGTTCTAGAAGCGTGAAGGGAAAGGACCCAAAGGAAGGGCTAGAACTAAGTAAACACCATTTGAGGATAAACATTTACAACAGGCTCCTTAACTAGTTAAGTGACAATTTTCCTTATAGAGCACAACGTATTGATGTATGCTGTCTATCATCATAATCATCATCATCATATTTAATTTATTTGCATTTGATGGATGCACAAAAGTACAGAGAAATGTTATAGTTCAAAATATGCAAATAGATATTAATGGCAGCATATTTGTTAAAATACTGATGTATAGTATCCTAAATGTACATTAAAAACCAAAAGCAAAGCATAAAATGATGTATTAAAGTTATTACAGCGCTTCTTTAACAATTGTAAAAATATATAAGCAAGTTGTTAGGGCCGACTGAGTGAGGCAACACCCCTTGTACACAAATTCTTACAAAACCCAAAACATGCATTCGATAATTAATAAAATCCTTCTAACAATTCATTAACAGCAATTAAGATGATAAGAGCAAATTACTAAAACAGGCCAAGTAAGGTAGCACCATACGCAAGATAAATAATAAGAGCCTTATGACAATTCATTAGCAGCAGTTAAAACATTAAGAGCAGATTACTTACTACAAGTAAGACAGCACCTCTCTCAGACGAGCTTTTCCTAGTCCGTAAGACTGAATATAGGAAGTTTGCAGTCATAAAACAAACAAAGGGGGATCCCAGCGTAGTAATTACTGCAAAGGCTGAGGAGTATGATGTTAAACTCAATATTCTTAGCATTGGTATTAAAATAAAATCCTCTCCGCTTTAGACAGTGAATAGAAAAATAAGATGTGGAACATAGTTTGCGACGACTGATCGTCACAAGGGCATAGAGACAAATGATTGATTGAATGTACGTGAGCTGGGTAACTACCATTAAAGGAAAGAAATTCAGTCTCATCCTAATTAGTAAGTAGCAGTGCATATTGTTGGAGACAAAGGAGAGATAAGAAGCATGACCCGTGGCCACACCGGGCAAGGTCTGGTAGGTTAAAACCGTAATTTTTTTTTTTTTGTGTTACCATCTTTCAAGAGAACACTTATTGACGAAAGCTTCTCTTAGCTTGGATTTAGGGGGTGATTCATACAAGAATGCTAGTCCCGTGTCTGAAACTGACTGCTTAACATAAACTATCCACAGAATGCTGTTAGCTGGGTCAAGTATAATTATATATTTTATCACTGCTTGATTTACTGTGACTGAATCCCTTTTCCAGATTCTGAGCCGTAGAAGAAGCGGAGCCAGTTTAATAGAGTCGGTTAGAAAGGGAAGACCAAGTTCTTTGTAGACAACCAGATTTGAGCAAGCAGTTGGTATTGACAGCAATTTTTTAACAAAATTGTCCTCAACAGTCTGCACCCCGTAGAACCCCCTTTTCAATATGAAATGATTTCGTACATTCCTCCTGTTTACCAAACCTGACATCAGCCCCTGCTTCTCTATACAGTTCTCTGATAAAATAGAATTATGGGCTTGTCCACACCCATAAGCCCCATTAGGGCCCACAATTTAGTGTGGTTCACGCAGTCGAAGGCCGCGGACAAGTCCATAAAGGCCATATAAGCTGACCCTTTTTAGCATACACATATTTAGCCAGAATCAAGGCTAACTTTAGGCCTTGGTCAACCGTGCCCCTCCTCTTTCTAAAACCATATTGCATATTAGCTAATACATTATTTTCGTATGCCTAATCCTCTAATCTATTTAGAAGCAGTCTCCCCATTAACTTGGCAGTGCTACCCAATAGGGAGATTGGGCGATAATTTGCTGGGATTCATGGATCTCCCTTCTTGTATATGCGAATAATCACTGATTGTTTCCAGGATGCTGGTGGACCCATTTTGACAAACCGTTAAAAACGTGGCTCAGGAGAGGGGCCCACAAGGTCTTTTGTGCGAGAAAAATGTCCAGTGGGACCCCATCAGGACCTGCTGCCTTTAAGGCAGGTGATTGAGACAGTGCAAGCTCGATTTCCTGCAAGGAGAATTCCAACTCTAGTTGGGCCAATGGAGAGTCATTAGTATTTCTGTCCTTCTGTGAATTCAAAATATTTGGAAGTGAGACAACCAAGTGGGTTCGTCTATATGGTGATATAAAGAAGGGCCTCTCTCCTCCTTCAAAAACGGGGCATTTGCCACCTTCTAAACTTCTGTCACTAATCAACCTTTTTATTGACATATCTCTAAACTGACTAATCTGAATAAATATGCAAAAGCAATACTAATCCTTTAGATAAAAAAAGGCATTGAAACTTCATCAACCTCTCGCCATTGACTGAACATTAATCTGACCGTTGATGATGCATGCAAAGTTCATGCCTTTGTTCTAGATCATTTCTAATTTAATGGCAAAGGTCCATCAACCTTTTCAAGAAAATCTGTAAGTTGGGCGTTTAGACTTAAATACCCTTCTTGGCTAATCCTCCAACTCTCACAGCTTTTGGTAGCAGAGATAATGGTTAAAACCCTGAAAGGAGCATTAAAAATAGTGCCAGAGCTACATTAAAAAATAATCCCCGATTCCAGTGTCCAGATCCAGACACCATGGTGAAGCAGTGTCTGAAAGCAGTTGCAGTTTTGGCGGTTGCTGTTTTGACTGTTGCGGTTGTGAAGGTGTAAGTATTAATAGGGTGAAAATGTTGTGGTTGTGAATGCAGTGGTTGTATATGTTTTCCCTTGCAAGTTGTATGAAAGAACAATGAGAAATATTGAAGAGTTGATGAAGAGAAGAGGTTTATTTCAGGCTCATTGAAGACAAAAGATCGCGGGATAATAACAAACGCAGGCTCCTCTTTGGGCCACCCATATGATTTTAGATCTCCAGGCCCATATTGAACAACTACTTGGCTCTCATTTTAAATCCCTGCTGTCTAGACTGGATAGACTGGTTTCCACCATTAACAATGCTGGCTTTGGTAAAACCAAGCCGACCACTGTTTCCACAAATCTTTCCTCTTGTTCTGCCCCTACCCACGATAATGCCTCCGCCGCCTCTGAAACCTTACCTGTTCCCTCTCAATCGGCTGGCATGATTGCCCCCGCTACAACTATTTCTTTGACTAGGGTCACAGACTCAGAAAGTTCCAGAGTACAGAGGGAGGTTACTAATGTGGGGGAAAAATGTTCAGACAATCAAGCAAAAGAGTACAGAAACACTTCTATTGAGGGCCTTAACACCGCATTACCTTGCATTGATTTGCCGCCTGAGTCTCTCCCATATGTTGTTGTGCTTGCTGGTGTTCCTCCCCTACCTCAAGGGAAGAACGAGGATTTTCTGGAATTGAAAAACAAATGTATGCACTGGTTCAATTCAAACAGCCCCCTCCCTTATAACATCTCTGGAGAAATTGTGGGTGTTCGGAGATTAGATTGGATTGGGCCTACTCCTAAATCCATCATAGGAAATTGTGTCATTGTCAACTTTAGACACCCACTCGCTGTAGATTACATCTGCAGTAGGACACCCCTTAGGCCTAATACCCAAATCATTCCATTGCACCTGTCATATTTCTATCCAGCACCACAGCACAGAGCAGGGCAGAATAGAGGTGCTAGTTGGGCGGGGGGCCAAAACAAATCGTATGCTAGACCAGTAGAAGAAACCCAGAATATGCCCCTATTGTCACTTTTTGCTAAAAAAAATAGATTCAGTATGTTGGAGGAGGTGGACTGACCAGTCATGATTCCGAGCCCTGTACTCCAACCTGACAAAGCTATGGGCACCCAAATAGCTGTAGTTAAGGGTAGATGTGTGAGTGGTACCCTAGAATCTCCTTTAGAATCCCCTTCCTTGAGCATAGGTCCGGAAACAAAACAAACTATCCACGAAGATTTGGTTGTTCCCCTCGATGATTTTTTGTTTGGGGTTAATCTTGTGGACACCACATTATCAATCATCCCCCAAACACCAGAAGTCTGCCCAAATCCTACGGCTGGTGACCTAGTAGACAGGAACAGAGCACCAGGTGGGGGAATAAAAATATTGTCTTGGAACGTGGCAGGGATAAAAAACAAGTTATCCAACTTGGAATGGAGTAATTTTATAGGTACTCATGACATCTGCTTCATGCAAGAAACCTGGGCCATGGAGGAAAATCCGAGGATCGGCTACGCCACTTTTGACATTTTGGCAACCACAAGTGGTAGAGGGAGACCTTCGGGTGGTCTTTCAATATGGGTGGGGACACATTTGGGCGCTCAGGCAACTGAGATTCCAACTAGTTCCCTGGAACGTTCAATGTGTCCTCTTAACCCTAAAAGACAAACCATCGGTTGCTTTAATAAACGTCTACTCTAGACCAGTTAAGAATGGCCAAGAATCTGGTGCCATTGACGCATTAAAGCATTTTATATTGTCCCTTGACCGCCCACCACAACTAATAGTAGGAGGTGACTTTAACTGTCAATTCGAACCCCTCGAGTCTCCTGACACGGGCGAACCGGACGAAGAAGACCAGTTCTGGCACGTTTGTGAACCACAGATCTCCCCTGTCAGAGCCTGGACTCCTCTCGTCCTTCAAATTAAATCCTTATCCCTTGCACTGTCCCTAAGGGCCTGTAATGGGAGATTGAAACCCGATCGTCCAGGCCTTCCAACGTTCAACAGACCAGGCCAAAACTCTAATATTGATTATATATTAATGGAAACAAGACATTGGGATAACCTGTTAGAGTTTGAAATTCACCCTAGGCAAGACAGTAACCATAATGCCCTTGTTTTAACCCTGAAACCGGGCAGTTTTGGTCTAACAAACCCTCCTCCCAACTCAAATAGCCCAATACCCTCAGTACCCCTTTCTAATAATAGGAGGAGGATAAAATGGCCCCACTTTCTGAAATCCCCTGCTAAACTTGCGGAAATATATCAGATAGCTCTGCCATCTCTTACCGCAATGAGGGATGTAAGTATAGACAACTTGAGTGATCCCACTAAGATTCATATTCACCTAGTTGATAATCTGAGGGGCCTATTTAACCCTGTGGGAAATAAACAACATCAGCCCAGGTCTCACCCCTGGTATAAGGAACCCTGCAGAAAAGCAAAAAAGGACTTGCTTTTGGCAATTAAAGGCAATGACAGGGCCAACATAAAGAAACTTCGTTTAGACTATAAGAAGGCTATCACCAGGGGGAAGAGGGACTGGGAGGAGCAAAGATGGGAGGATCTAAGACTAACCCTCACATGTAGAGACCCTAAGGCGTTTTGGGCCATTGTGAACTTGGACGAGAATGGGGCAGCTCTGCCCCCCATTGCAAAACATAGCTCCACAAGTGTGGGAATCCCATTTTGGGGAACTGTATGGGGACTCGGACGACCTCCTTCCTATTGACACATCTCTCGAGTCTAGCCGGATGAGAGGAACTGACCCTACTATATGTAATATTGAGACTCGCCCCCTCCCCTCTATTTCAGCGCCCCTAAAAGTGCGCCAGTTGTGTCCTTCTTTGGCGGGTGCAGCCACTCTTGTGTCAGAACTCCCTGTGGCTATCACTCTCAAAGAAGTAGAGACCGCAATATTAAGGCTCCTCTCTAACAAAGCCCCTGGTCTAGATAAAATGCCACCGGACCTATTCCGCTCCCAACCAAAAATTTGGGCCCCGTATTTGGTGGTACTATTCAACTCTATTCTCATGTGCTTTTATGGTCTCCGACCGAAATAAAGTTATCAAATGAATGAAAATAACAAATGTCATAAACGTGATTGCAGGAGAAGTTTATGTGAAGTTTGAAGTACCATCACTTCCATCAGCAACGTTAGGGACAAGCTGTTGTGTTTGAAAAATCTCTGCTAATGTTAGTGGAGCCTTATTGCGCAAACGGGTGAAGCTACATTAATTTGTGTGAATTTTTGTTGGTCGAGAAGTCACTTGGGAGTGTAGAATATTCTTAAGTGATTGAAATACTTAATACTTCCTTAGAAGTGCAAACAAGAGGTTATTTGAAAGACTGTGGAAGCCAAGACAAATTGTGCAGGAAGGTGAGCTGCTGCAAGGAGTGAGTCATACATCTGTGTTTCATGCTGGGATTGGATGGTTGGTGTACTTTCATGCTGTCCTTGGTTAGAAGGTTTCTTGAGCCTTGTTGATTGTATATTATTGATTTGAGTTTTCTGTCTTTGGATTTGGTAAAGAATCACATGGAAATTAAGCTGTCATTTGATTGGTGAATCAAATGTGATGTATACGGAACAGAATCAAAACATTTGGGTTTACGTGAAAATTTGAAAAATGTCACTGTCATTATAAAATGTTTTAAGGATTGTAAGAAGTTTGTTAGGGGTGATGTCACTATTCCTATATGAAAAGGTGACGAGGCACCTCCTAAGGGTACACCGGCATATATTATGACTACCGAACATGGAATAAATTCATGTCTATGGCTAAAACATTGGGGAAGAATTACTGAAAATGAGGGTGCTTTAAGATTTCCAAGGTCTGGGACATTTAACACCAGAATCCTAAATCATTTCAAAAGATAATTGTACGAGATGAAGTCACCACCTCGACCCATGCAATACCAGGGTTTTAATGCGAGGGAAAGGGATGCGAGGGAAAAAGGAGAAGGAGAAATATCAGAGAAGGACAGGGAAAGCAATGAAAAATTATGCTAATGTACTATGGGATGAAGAACAGCTTAGATAGAGGAAGACGATTATTGAAAGAACTAGATTATATCCGGTTCTTACATGAGAGAGTACGTGAAAGAGTAAGAACGTAGTTAAGGAAAAAGAGAATGACTCAGATACTGATTCGGGAGACTAGATATTAGTACAAATGTTGTCTTCCTGACCACCACCACCTGTAAAATATACTGACCCAGAAGAGATAAGTGCAATTGCTAGTCAGACTTAGCTACTGCTCCAGTGGATTCAGCTCCACCTCCTATTGAATGACCGTTACAGGTTTTGTAAATTGCTCCTCCAGTTGTGTGACAACCATTAGCTGTGTTTCCCATTGCTACTGATCTAGTTGCACCACAAATTGTTCCTACAACACCACCCCCAATTTGAGAGAAGGCCAGAGGACTTAACTACACCAGTTGTTAGAAAAGTATCAACAACCCAAAATTAACAATTAGTTCTATGGAGACCCCAATGATATTTGCAGGCTCTAGTAGATGGAGGAGGAACCATAGTCTTTATGACTCCTTTAGCTCTGAATGAACTGATTGGCAATGAAGATGTAGGTTTGCCAGCATGCCTTGAAGAACTTACAAGGGAGAGATGGGTAGAAGCACTAGAGCTTTCTTAAGTGTTAGAGACAAAAAAAGAAATACCATTGGACTTTAAAGGTTGCCTGGAGTTCCACCACCTAGATTGGTACCAGAGCCATGAGTTAACCTACTTGTGTGGGGAGAATACTTGAAGGGCTGTTATGATACATGCAGTTTGGCAGTGATAGCAAAGAAGTACGATGTGGATCCTTCTAATAATGTGAACCTGCGTTGTAGCTATAGAGTCCAGTTGAATGATCAAGCAAAAGAAAATATAAGGATTACAGTTTTGCACTTGAACATTACTGAAATAGTTAAAAGCATACTCATGTGGAAGGATGTGTAAAAGTTGGAACTCAGTTGGGCAAAGAAACACAAAAAGGAAATGAGAGAAGCAGAGGGAAAACAGGATGAGTTGGATGAGGCAACGGCATATCCACTGACACAAGTAGTTGAAGGTACCGATGTACTTGTTCCATGGAATAGAGGTGATCTGACAGCATTTATGAACAATTTTCTAAAATTAAGAGACAACCCAGTACAGTGGTATGAACAAGTGGAAAGGTTTATAAAGATTTCAAAGATGTTGTGGAGAGACCTGGATACGTTTCTCAACAGTGTGGTATCGGCTGATTTGTGGGTAAAATGTAAAGTAGCAGTGCAATGGCCAAAAGCAGAACCACAGAGAGAGAGGTACTTGTGCACCTTCATCACTGAGAGAAAATGAAGGCAAATGACAAAAAGTTGATGGGCAGATTGCAGTACAAATCAAAACATTCACCCCAGTCAAAGAGATCTGGGCTAAATCCATCATTCTTTTGCTCATCGTGCCACCCCAGTTTAGATCTGGCGATCTGCAAATCAGTATTGACCCTGCGCCTCATGGGAACAGTCCACCCCGTACTGCCAAGCCAGGTCCTCTCTGGATTGGAAACAATCATCCTAGGACCAGTTTCGAGGTTTCACCCCTCATCAGCCAGGATAGCTTAGATCAAGTGGCACAGTGACCCACGTCTGGGCATACCCGGTGCACTTAGGGCGAGAAAGCAAAAGACACACAGTTGATGGATTCAATGCAGTACAAATCAAAATATTCATCCCTAGTCAAGAGATCTGGGTTAAATCCATCATTCTTTTGCTCACAATGCCACCCCAGTTTAGACCTGGCCATAATCAAATCAGTCTTGACCCTGTACCTAATGGGAACAGTCCAGACCGAAATGCCAAGCCTGATCCCCCCTTGACCAGAAACAAGCATCTTTGGTCCCATTTTGGAATTTCATGCATCATCAGCCAAGATAGCTTAAATCCAGTGGCACAGTGATCCGGGACCCACGTCTGGGAATATCCAGCACACTTAGGTTGAGAAAGTAAAAGACACACAGTTGATGGACAGAATGCAAAACATTCTCCCCAGTCAAGAGATCTGGGTTAAATCCATCATTCTTTTGCTCACCATGCCACCCCAGCTTAGACATTGCCAAAGGCAAATCAGTCTTGACCCTGTGCCTCATGGGAACAGTCCAACCCCAACTGCCAAGCCAGGTCCTACCTGGACTGGAAACAATCATCCTAGGGCCAGTTTTGAGGTTTCACCCCTCATCAGCCAGGATAGCTTAAATCGAGTGGCACAGTGAGCCCGGGACCCACGTCTAGGCATACACAGCGAATGTAGGGTGAGAAAGCAAAAGACAAACAGTTGATGGACAGAATGCAGCGCAAATCAAAACATTCATCTCCAGTCATGATATCTGGGTTAAATTCATAATTCTTTTGCTCACCATGTCACCCCAGTTTAGACCTGGCCTAATGCAAATCAGTCTTGACCCTGTGCCTCATGAGAACAGTCCAGCCCAAACTCCCAAGCCAGATCCTCCCTGGACCGTAAACAATCATACTAGGGCCGGTTTCAGGGTTTCACCCCTCATCAGCCAGGATAGCTTAAATCCAGTGGCACAATGAGCCCAGGACCCACTTCTGGGCATACCCGGCACACAGAGCGAGAAAGCAAAAGACACGCAGTTGATGAACTGAATGCAGAGCAAATCAAAACATTAATCTCCAGTCACGAGATCTGGGTTAAAATCATCATTCCTTTGCTCACAATGTCACCCCAGTTTAGACCTGGCCTAATGCAAATCAGTCTTGACCCTGTCCCTTATGGGAAAAGTTCAGCCCAAACTGCCAAACCAGGTCCTCCCTGGACCGGTAAGAAGCATCCTAGGACCATTTTGAGGTTTCACCCCTCATTAGCCATGATAGCTGAAATACAGTGGCACAGTGAGCCAGGGACTAACATATGGGCATACCCAGTGCACTTAGGGCAAGAAAGCAAAAGACACACAGTTGATGGACGGAATGCAAAAAAAATCAAAACATTCACCCCCAGTCAGGAGATCTGGGTTAAATCCATCATTATTTTGCTCACCATGCCACCCCAGTCTAGACCTGGTCATATGCAAATCAGTGTTAACCCTGTGCCTCATGGGAACAGTCTACCCGAACTGCCAAGCCAGATCCTCCCTTGACCAGAAACAAACATCCTAGGACCAGTTTCTGGATTCCACCCCTCATCAGCCAGGATTACTTAAATCCGGTGGCACAGTGAGCCCGGGTACCACTTCTGGGCATACCCGGCACACTTAGGGGGAGAAAGCAAAAGACACAATGTTGATGGATGAAATGCAGAAAAAATGAAAACATTCACCCCCAGTCAATAAATCTGGGTTAAATCCATCATTCATTTTCTCACCATGCCACCCCAGTTTAGACCTGGTCATATGCATTTCAGTCTTGACCCTGTGCCTCATAGTAACAGTCCAGCCGGAACTGCCAAGCCAGTTCCTCTTTGGACCGGAAGCAATCAGCCGGTTTCGGGGTTTCACCCCTCATCAGGCAGGATAGCTAAATTCCAGTGGCACTGTGAGCCCAGGACCTACTTCTGGTCATACCCGGCAAACTTAGAGTGAGAAAGCAAAAGACACACAGTTGATGGATGGAATGCAGAACAAATCAAAACATTCACCTCAAATCAAGAGATCTGGTTTAAATCCATCATTATTTTGTTCAACATGCCACCCCAGTTTAGACATTGCCATATGAAAATCAGTCTTGACCCTGTGCCTTATGTGAACAGTCTAGCCAGAACGACCAAGCCAGGTTCACCCTGGACCGGAAACAAGCATCCTAGGACCGATTTCAGGGTCTCACCCCTCGTCAGCCAGAATAGCTTAAATTCAGAGGCACAGTAAGACCTGGATCCACGTCTGGGCATACCCGGTGCATTTAGGGCAAGAAAGCAAAAGACAAACATTTGATGGACGCAATGCAGAACAAATAAAAAAAATCATCCCCAGTTAAGAGATCTGGATTAAATCCATCATTCTTTTGCTCACCATGCCACCCCAGTTTAGACCTGGCCATATTCAAATCCGTCTTGACCCTCTGCCTCATGGGAACAGTCCAGCCCGAACTGCCAAACCAGGTCCTCCCTGGACCGGAATCAGTCATCCTTAGACCGGGTTCAGGGTTTCAACCTTCATCAGTAAGGATAGCTAAAATCCAGTGGCACAGTGAGCCTGGGACCCATGTCTGTGCATACCTGGGGAGCTTAGAGTGAGAAAGCAAATACACACAGTTGTTGGACGGAATGCAGAACAAATCCAAAAATTCACCCCAGTCAAAAAATCTGGGTTAAATCTATCATTCTGATGCTCACCATCCCAACCCAGTTTAGACCTGGCCATATGCAAATCAGTCTTGAACCTCTGCCTCATGGGAACAGTTCAGCCTGAACTGCCAAGCCAGGTCCCCCCTGGACCTTAAACAATCATACTAGGGTCCGTTTCGGGGTTTCACCCCTCATCAGCCAGGATAGCTTAAATCCAGTGGCACAATGAGCCCAGGACCCACTTCTGGGCATACCCGGCACACTTAGAGCGAGAAAGCAAAAGACACGCAGTTGATGAACTGAATGCAGAGCAAATCAAAACATTAATCTCCAGTCACGAGATCTGGGTTAAAATCATCATTCCTTTGCTCACAATGTCACCCCAGTTTAGACCTGGCCTAATGCAAATCAGTCTTGACCCTGTCCCTTATGGGAACAGTTCAGCCCAAACTGCCAAACCAGGTCCTCCCTGGACCGGTAAGAAGCATCCTAGGACCATTTTGAGGTTTCACCCCTCATTAGCCATGATAGCTTAAATACAGTGGCACAGTGAGCCAGGGTCTAACATATGGGCATACCCAGGGCACTTAGGGCAAGAAAGCAAAAGACACACAGTTGATGGACGGAATGCAAAAAAAATCAAAACATTCACCCCCAGTCAGGAGATCTGAGTTAAATCCATCATTATTTTGCTCACCATGCCACCCCAGTCTAGGCCTGGTCATATGCAAATCAGTCTTAACCCTGTGCTTCATGGGAATAGTCCACCCGAACTGCCAAGCCAGATCCTCCCTTGACCAGAAACAAACATCCTAGGACCAGTTTCTGGATTCCACCCCTCATCAGCCAGGATTACTTAAATCCGGTGGCACAGTGAGCCCGGGACCCACTTCTGGGCATACCCGGCACACTTAGGGGGAGAAAGCAAAAGACACAATGTTGATGGACGAAATGCCGAAAAAATGAAAACATTCACCCCCAGTCAATAAATCTGGGTTAAATCCATCATTCATTTTCTCACCATGCCACCCCAGTTTAGACCTGGTCATATGCATTTCAGTCTTGACCCTGTGCCTCATAGTAACAGTCCAGCCGGAACTGCCAAGCCAGTTCCTCTCTGGACCGTAAGCAATCAGCCGGTTTCGGGGTTTCACCCCTCATCAGGCAGGATAGCTAAATTCCAGTGGCACTGTGAGCCCAGAACCTACTTCTGGTCATACCCGGCACACTTAGAGTGAGAAGGCAAAAGACACACAGTTGATGGATGGAATGCAGAACAAATCAAAACATTAACCTCAAATCAAGGGATCTGGTTTAAATCCATCATTATTTTGTTCAACATGCCACCCCAGTTTAGACATTGCCATATGAAAATCAGTCTTGACCCTGTGCCTTATGTGAACAGTCTAGCCAGAACGACCAAGCCAGGTTCACCCTGGACCGGAAACAAGCATCCTAGGATCGATTTCAGGGTCTCACCCCTCGTCAGCCAGAATAGCTTAAATTCAGAGGCACAGTAAGACCTGGATCCACGTCTGGGCATACCCGGTGCATTTAGGGCAAGAAAGCAAAAGACAAACATTTGATGGACGCAATGCAGAACAAATAAAAAAAATCATCCCCAGTTAAGAGATCTGGATTAAATCCATCATTCTTTTGCTCACCATGCCACCCCAGTTTAGACCTGGCCATATTAAAATCCGTCTTGACCCTCTGCCTCATGGGAACAGTCCAGCCCGAACTGCCAAACCAGGTCCTCCCTGGACCGGAATCAGTCATCCTTAGACCGGGTTCAGGGTTTCAACCTTCATCAGTAAGGATAGCTAAAATCCAGTGGCACAGTGAGCCTGGGACCCATGTCTGTGCATACCTGGGGAGCTTAGAGTGAGAAAGCAAATACACACAGTTGTTGGACGGAATGCAGAACAAATCCAAAAATTCACCCCAGTCAAAAAATCTGGGTTAAATCTATCATTCTGATGCTCACCATCCCAACCCAGTTTAGACCTGGCCATATGCAAATCAGTCTTGAACCTCTGCCTCATGGGAACAGTTCAGCCTGAACTGCCAAGCCAGGTCCCCCCTGGACCTTAAACAATCATACTAGGGTCCGTTTCGGGGTTTCACCCCTCATCAGCCAGGATAGCTTAAATCCAGTGGCACAATGAGCCCAGGACCCACTTCTGGGCATACCCGGCACACTTAGAGCGAGAAAGCAAAAGACACGCAGTTGATGAACTGAATGCAGAGCAAATCAAAACATTAATCTCCAGTCACGAGATCTGGGTTAAAATCATCATTCCTTTGCTCACAATGTCACCCCAGTTTAGACCTGGCCTAATGCAAATCAGTCTTGACCCTGTCCCTTATGGGAACACTTCAGCCCAAACTGCCAAACCAGGTCCTCCCTGGACCGGTAAGAAGCATCCTAGGACCATTTTGAGGTTTCACCCCTCATTAGCCATGATAGCTTAAATACAGTGGCACAGTGAGCCAGGGACTAACATATGGGCATACCCAGGGCACTTAGGGCAAGAAAGCAAAAGACACACAGTTGATGGACGGAACGCAAAAAAAATCAAAACATTCACCCCCAGTCAGGAGATCTGAGTTAAATCCATCATTATTTTGCTCACCATGCCACCCCAGTCTAGGCCTGGTCATATGCAAATCAGTCTTAACCCTGTGCTTCATGGGAACAGTCCACCCAAACTGCCAAGCCAGATCCTCCCTTGACCAGAAACAAACATCCTAGGACCAGTTTCTGGATTCCACCCCTCATCAGCCAGGATTACTTAAATCCGGTGGCACAGTGAGCCCGGGACCCACTTCTGGGCATACCCGGCACACTTAGGGGGAGAAAGCAAAAGACACAATGTTGATGGACGAAATGCCGAAAAAATGAAAACATTCACCCCCAGTCAATAAATCTGGGTTAAATCCATCATTCATTTTCTCACCATGCCACCCCAGTTTAGACCTGGTCATATGCATTTCAGTCTTGACCCTGTGCCTCATAGTAACAGTCCAGCCGGAACTGCCAAGCCAGTTCCTCTCTGGACCGTAAGCAATCAGCCGGTTTCGGGGTTTCACCCCTCATCAGGCAGGATAGCTAAATTCCAGTGGCACTGTGAGCCCAGAACCTACTTCTGGTCATACCCGGCACACTTAGAGTGAGAAGGCAAAAGACACACAGTTGATGGATGGAATGCAGAACAAATCAAAACATTAACCTCAAATCAAGAGATCTGGTTTAAATCCATCATTATTTTGTTCAACATGCCACCCCAGTTTAGACATTGCCATATGAAAATCAGTCTTGACCCTGTGCCTTATGTGAACAGTCTAGCCAGAACGACCAAGCCAGGTTCACCCTGGACCGGAAACAAGCATCCTAGGACCGATTTCAGGGTCTCACCCCTCGTCAGCCAGAATAGCTTAAATCCAGAGGCACAGTAAGACCAGGATCCACGTCTGGGCATACCCGGTGCATTTAGGGCAAGAAAGCAAAAGACAAACATTTGATGGACGCAATGCAGAACAAATAAAAGAAATCATCCCCAGTTAAGAGATCTGGATTAAATCCATCATTCTTTTGCTCACCATGCCACCCCAGTTTAGACCTGGCCATATTCAAATCCGTCTTGACCCTCTGCCTCAGGGGAACAGTCCAGCCCGAACTGCCAAACCAGGTCCTCCCTGGACCGGAATCAGTCATCCTTAGACCGGGTTCAGGGTTTCAACCTTCATCAGTAAGGATAGCTAAAATCCAGTGGCACAGTGATCCTGGGACCCATGTCTGTGCATACCTGGGGAGCTTAGAGTGAGAAAGCAAATACACACAGTTGATGGACGGAATGCAGAACAAATCCAAAAATTCACCCCAGTCAAAAAAATTGGGTTAAATCTATCATTCTGATGCTCACCATGCCAACCCAGTTTAGACCTGGCCATATGCAAATCAGTCTTGAACCTGTGCCTCATGGGAACAGTTCAGCCTGAACTGCCAAGCCAGGTCCCCCCTGGACCTTAAACAATCATACTAGGGTCAGTTTCGGGGTTTCACCCCTCATCAGCCAGGATAGCTTAAATCAGTGGCACAATGAGCCCAGGACCCACTTCTGGGCATACCCGGCACACTTAGAGCGAGAAAGCAAAAGACACGCAGTTGATGAACTGAATGCAGAGCAAATCAAAACATTAATCTCCAGTCACGAGATCTGGGTTAAAATCATCATTCCTTTGCTCACAATGTCACCCCAGTTTAGACCTGGCCTAATGCAAATCAGTCTTGACCCTGTCCCTTATGGGAACAGTTCAGCCCAAACTGCCAAACCAGGTCTTCCCTGGACCGGTAAGAAGCTTCCTAGGACCCTTTTGAGGTTTCACCCCTCATTAGCCATGATAGCTTAAATACAGTGGCACAGTGAGCCAGGGACTAACATCTGGGCATACCCAGTGCACTTAGGGCAAGAAAGCAAAAGACACACAGTTGATGGACGGAATGCAAAAAAAATCAAAACATTCACCCCCAGTCAGGAGATCTGGGTTAAATCCATCATTATTTTGCTCACCATGCCACCCCAGTTTAGACCTGGTCATATGCAAATCAGTCTTAACCCTGTGCCTCATGGGAACAGTCCACCCCGAACTGCCAAGCCAGATCCTCCCTTGACCAGAAACAAGCATCCTAGGACCAGTTTCTGGATTCCACCCCTCATCAGCCAGGATTACTTAAATCCGGTGGCACGGTGAGCCCGGGACCCACTTCTGGGCATACCCGGCACACTTAGGGGGAGAAAGCAAAAGACACAATGTTGATGGATGAAATGCAGAAAAAATGAAAACATTCACCCCCAGTCAATAAATCTGGGTTAAATCCATCATTCATTTTCTCACCATGCCACCCCAGTTTAGACCTGGTCATATGCATTTCAGTCTTGACCCTGTGCCTCATAGTAACAGTCCAGCCGGAACTGCCAAGCCAGTTCCTCTTTGGACCGGAAGCAATCAGCCGGTTTCGGGGTTTCACCCCTCATCAGGCAGGATAGCTAAATTCCAGTGGCACTGTGAGCCCAGGACCTACTTCTGGTCATACCCGGCAATCTTAGAGTGAGAAAGCAAAAGACACACAGTTGATGGATGGAATGCAGAACAAATCAAAACATTCACCTCAAATCAAGAGATCTGGTTTAAATCCATCATTATTTTGTTCAACATGCCACCCCAGTTTAGACATTGCCATATGAAAATCAGTCTTGACCCTGTGCCTTATGTGAACAGTCTAGCCAGAACGACCAAGCCAGGTTCACCCTGGACCGGAAACAAGCATCCTAGGATCGATTTCAGGGTCTCACCCCTCGTCAGCCAGAATAGCTTAAATTCAGAGGCACAGTAAGACCTGGATCCACGTCTGGGCATACCCGGTGCATTTAGGGCAAGAAAGCAAAAGACAAACATTTGATGGACGCAATGCAGAACAAATAAAAAAAATCATCCCCAGTTAAGAGATCTGGATTAAATCCATCATTCTTTTGCTCACCATGCCACCCCAGTTTAGACCTGGCCATATTAAAATCCGTCTTGACCCTCTGCCTCATGGGAACAGTCCAGCCCGAACTGCCAAACCAGGTCCTCCCTGGACCGGAATCAGTCATCCTTAGACCGGGTTCAGGGTTTCAACCTTCATCAGTAAGGATAGCTAAAATCCAGTGGCACAGTGAGCCTGGGACCCATGTCTGTGCATACCTGGGGAGCTTAGAGTGAGAAAGCAAATACACACAGTTGTTGGACGGAATGCAGAACAAATCCAAAAATTCACCCCAGTCAAAAAATCTGGGTTAAATCTATCATTCTGATGCTCACCATCCCAACCCAGTTTAGACCTGGCCATATGCAAATCAGTCTTGAACCTCTGCCTCATGGGAACAGTTCAGCCTGAACTGCCAAGCCAGGTCCCCCCTGGACCTTAAACAATCATACTAGGGTCCGTTTCGGGGTTTCACCCCTCATCAGCCAGGATAGCTTAAATCCAGTGGCACAATGAGCCCAGGACCCACTTCTGGGCATACCCGGCACACTTAGAGCGAGAAAGCAAAAGACACGCAGTTGATGAACTGAATGCAGAGCAAATCAAAACATTAATCTCCAGTCACGAGATCTGGGTTAAAATCATCATTCCTTTGCTCACAATGTCACCCCAGTTTAGACCTGGCCTAATGCAAATCAGTCTTGACCCTGTCCCTTATGGGAACAGTTCAGCCCAAACTGCCAAACCAGGTCCTCCCTGGACCGGTAAGAAGCATCCTAGGACCATTTTGAGGTTTCACCCCTCATTAGCCATGATAGCTGAAATACAGTGGCACAGTGAGCCAGGGACTAACATATGGGCATACCCAGGGCACTTAGGGCAAGAAAGCAAAAGACACACAGTTGATGGACGGAACGCAAAAAAAATCAAAACATTCACCCCCAGTCAGGAGATCTGAGTTAAATCCATCATTATTTTGCTCACCATGCCACCCCAGTCTAGGCCTGGTCATATGCAAATCAGTCTTAACCCTGTGCTTCATGGGAACAGTCCACCCGAACTGCCAAGCCAGATCCTCCCTTGACCAGAAACAAACATCCTAGGACCAGTTTCTGGATTCCACCCCTCATCAGCCAGGATTACTTAAATCCGGTGGCACAGTGAGCCCGGGACCCACTTCTGGGCATACCCGGCACACTTAGGGGGAGAAAGCAAAAGACACAATGTTGATGGACGAAATGCCGAAAAAATGAAAACATTCACCCCCAGTCAATAAATCTGGGTTAAATCCATCATTCATTTTCTCACCATGCCACCCCAGTTTAGACCTGGTCATATGCATTTCAGTCTTGACCCTGTGCCTCATAGTAACAGTCCAGCCGGAACTGCCAAGCCAGTTCCTCTCTGGACCGTAAGCAATCAGCCGGTTTCGGGGTTTCACCCCTCATCAGGCAGGATAGCTAAATTCCAGTGGCACTGTGAGCCCAGAACCTACTTCTGGTCATACCCGGCACACTTAGAGTGAGAAGGCAAAAGACACACAGTTGATGGATGGAATGCAGAACAAATCAAAACATTAACCTCAAATCAAGAGATCTGGTTTAAATCCATCATTATTTTGCTCAACATGCCACCCCAGTTTAGACATTGCCATATGAAAATCAGTCTTGACCCTGTGCCTTATGTGAACAGTCTAGCCAGAACGACCAAGCCAGGTTCATCCCGGACCGGAAACAAGCATCCTAGGACCGATTTCAGGGTCTCACCCCTCGTCAGCCAGAATAGCTTAAATCCAGAGGCACAGTAAGACCTGGATCCACGTCTGGGCATACCCGGTGCATTTAGGGCAAGAAAGCAAAAGACAAACATTTGATGGACGCAATGCAGAACAAATAAAAGAAATCATCCCCAGTTAAGAGATCTGGATTAAATCCATCATTCTTTTGCTCACCATGCCACCCCAGTTTAGACCTGGCCATATTCAAATCCGTCTTGACCCTCTGCCTCAGGGGAACAGTCCAGCCCGAACTGCCAAACCAGGTCCTCCCTGGACCGGAATCAGTCATCCTTAGACCGGGTTCAGGGTTTCAATCTTCATCAGTAAGGATAGCTAAAATCCAGTGGCACAGTGATCCTGGGACCCATGTCTGTGCATACCTGGGGAGCTTAGAGTGAGAAAGCAAATACACACAGTTGATGGACGGAATGCAGAACAAATCCAAAAATTCACCCCAGTCAAAAAATTTGGGTTAAATCTATCATTCTGATGCTCACCATGCCAACCCAGTTTAGACCTGGCCATATGCAAATCAGTCTTGAACCTGTGCCTCATGGGAACAGTTCAGCCTGAACTGCCAAGCCAGGTCCCCCCTGGACCTTAAACAATCATACTAGGGTCAGTTTCGGGGTTTCACCCCTCATCAGCCAGGATAGCTTAAATCAGTGGCACAATGAGCCCAGGACCCACTTCTGGGCATACCCGGCACACTTAGAGCGAGAAAGCAAAAGACACGCAGTTGATGAACTGAATGCAGAGCAAATCAAAACATTAATCTCCAGTCACGAGATCTGGGTTAAAATCATCATTCCTTTGCTCACAATGTCACCCCAGTTTAGACCTGGCCTAATGCAAATCAGTCTTGACCCTGTCCCTTATGGGAACAGTTCAGCCCAAACTGCCAAACCAGGTCTTCCCTGGACCGGTAAGAAGCTTCCTAGGACCATTTTGAGGTTTCACCCCTCATTAGCCATGATAGCTTAAATACAGTGGCACAGTGAGCCAGGGACTAACATCTGGGCATACCCAGTGCACTTAGGGCAAGAAAGCAAAAGACACACAGTTGATGGACGGAATGCAAAAAAAATCAAAACATTCACCCCCAGTCAGGAGATCTGGGTTAAATCCATCATTATTTTGCTCACCATGCCACCCCAGTTTAGACCTGGTCATATGCAAATCAGTCTTAACCCTGTGCCTCATGGGAACAGTCCACCCCGAACTGCCAAGCCAGATCCTCCCTTGACCAGAAACAAGCATCCTAGGACCAGTTTCTGGATTCCACCCCTCATCAGCCAGGATTACTTAAATCCGGTGGCACGGTGAGCCCGGGACCCACTTCTGGGCATACCCGGCACACTTAGGGGGAGAAAGCAAAAGACACAATGTTGATGGACGAAATGCCGAAAAAATGAAAACATTCACCCCCAGTCAATAAATCTGGGTTAAATCCATCATTCATTTTCTCACCATGCCACCCCAGTTTAGACCTGGTCATATGCATTTCAGTCTTGACCCTGTGCCTCATAGTAACAGTTCAGCCGGAACTGCCAAGCCAGTTCCTCTCTGGACCGGAAGCAATCAGCCGGTTTCAGGGTTTCACCCCTCATCAGGCAGGATAGCTAAATTCCAGTGGCACTGTGAGCCCAGAACCTACTTCTGGTCATACCCGGCACACTTAGAGTGAGAAGGCAAAAGACACACAGTTGATGGATGGAATGCAGAACAAATCAAAACATTAACCTCAAATCAAGAGATCTGGTTTAAATCCATCATTATTTTGCTCAACATGCCACCCCAGTTTAGACATTGCCATATGAAAATCAGTCTTGACCCTGTGCCTTATGTGAACAGTCTAGCCAGAACGACCAAGCCAGGTTCACCCTGGACCGGAAACAAGCATCCTAGGACCGATTTCAGGGTCTCACCCCTCGTCAGCCACAATAGCTTAAATCCAGAGGCACAGTAAGACCTGGATCCATGTCTGGGCATACCCGGTGCATTTAGGGCAAGAAAGCAAAAGACAAACATTTGATGGACGCAATGCAGAACAAATAAAAGAAATCATCCCCAGTTAAGAGATCTGGATTAAATCCATCATTCTTTTTCTCACCATGCCACCCCAGTTTAGACCTGGCCATATTCAAATCCGTCTTGACCCTCTGCCTCAGGGGAACAGTCCAGCCCGAACTGCCAAACCAGGTCCTCCCTGGACCGGAATCAGTCATCCTTAGACCGGGTTCAGGGTTTCAACCTTCATCAGTAAGGATAGCTAAAATCCAGTGGCACAGTGATCCTGGGACCCATGTCTGTGCATACCTGGGGAGCTTAGAGTGAGAAAGCAAATACACACAGTTGATGGACGGAATGCAGAACAAATCCAAAAATTCACCCCAGTCAAAAAATCTGGGTTAAATCTATCATTCTGATGCTCACCATGCCAACCCAGTTTAGACCTGGCCATATGCAAATCAGTCTTGAACCTGTGCCTCATGGGAACAGTTCAGCCTGAACTGCCAAGCCAGGTCCCCCCTGGACCAGAAACAGGCATCCTAAGACCAATTTCGGGGATTCAACCCTCATCAGTCAGGATAGCTTAACTCCAGTGGCACAATGAGCCCTGGACTCACTTCTGGGTATACCCGGCACACTTAGGGCGAAAAAGCAAACAACACACTGTAGATGGATGGAATGCAGAGCAACTTAAAACATTTACCCCCAGTCAAGAGATCTGGGCTAAATCCATCATTCTTTTGCTCACCATGCCAACCCAGTTTAGACCTGGCCATATGCAAATCAATCTTGACCCTGTGCCTCATGGGAACAGTCCACCTAGAACTGCCACGATAAGTCCTCCCTGAAACGGACACAAACATCCTAGGACCGGTTTCACCCCTCATCAGCCAGAAAAGCTTATGTGTAGCCTATTCAGGGTGCTCCATAAATTATAGAATCAAAGCTTCCTGGCTTCAGTCTGTTTTCTCAGCGCAGGTTGCCGACTTTTTGCAATTATGGTTGCAACAAGGGTTTCTTACCAATACAGGAACACCCACTCGGAATGGACAGCACATAAGGAACTTGCTTGAGGCTCTACAGTTACCTAAATAAATTGCTGTTGTGAAATATCCAGGACACCAAACAGGCAGTGGGTACATTACCATGGGCTGCAGATACGCTGACTCAGTAACCAGGTACTGTGCATTGCTAGCATGGAGGTTTCACATAAGAATCTGAGGAAGAAAGTTCTTTTACAATGATGATGGAATAACTGATACTTAGGAACAACTTAAGAGGGTGCAAGAGAATGTGTCTAAAACAGAACAAAAAGGGTGGATGAAGTCAGGCTGTGTAAATGATGCAAATTATATCTGGTTGTCAGCTAATGGAAGGCCAGTGTTGATTGATAGCTTGTTGTTTCTAATGACCAGATATTACCACGGTTACACACATTTATGGATAGATTCCATGTTGAGACTTATCCGACTAAGCTGGTTTAACCCTTGCAGATGAAAATTGCAGAAGATGTGTCACAAGCCAACAACTGAATATGGGGAAGAAAACACATGTTAGAAGCACACACACATAGGCCCTTTTAACAGTCTGCAGATGGATTTTATTGAGATGCCTGTGCACAACAGGTTGAGCTATATCCTGGTGATCATTTGTGTATTCTCAATAGGGGTGGCAAACTACCCAACAAGGAGAAAGGGCAGTCTCACTATAACTAAACTGTTATTATGAGAGATCATACCAAGATTTGAGATGCCAGTTCTTCTTGAGTCAGATAGAGGAACACACTTCAATAATGAAGTGATAGACATCCTTTGTGCTGCACCACAGATTGAAAAAAGCTGCATTGTAGTTACAGACACAAGCATCAGGCATAGTTGAGCAGATGAACGGAACATTGAAGTCCAGATTGACAAACATTTGTGCTTCAACTTCACCTAAATGGCAGATGCTTTACCATTGTTTACCATTGGTGCTGATGAGTGTCCAAAGATTTCCAGACAGGAAGACAGGATTATCTCTGCACGAAATTCTTATGGGAAGGGCAATAAGATTAGAAGCTGGGACTGTGAATGCCCTTGTGAATTTCACAGATGATATGATATTGGACTATTGCAAGATACTTGCTGATGTGGTTTGTTCTGTCTCTCATCAGGTGACAGATGGCACACAAGACCCTCATCAAGATCAATGCAATGGCCTCAATCCTGGTGTTTGGGTCATACTCAAGAAGCACGTTCAGAAGACTTGTCTTGAACCCAGATGGAAAGGCCCTTTTTAAGTAATACAAATCTCAAACTCTGCTGTTAAATGTCCTGGATTTCTGAACTGGGCACATGCCTCTCACACCAAAAGAGTTGGTAATCCAGAAGTAGCATCTTTGGTCCATGATCTGTAGAGAAGAGCACAAGTAGTTGAGCCACCAGTTGCAAGACGACTTAGATCTGCAGCATCAGAAACTATTGCAGTGCAGATGGAAGTACAAGGAGAAGAAAGGGATGAAGATCAGTAAGTTAAAAGACAAGTAGAAGTGCCAGAAATAACTCAAATTGGTATTGTGGTCTCAGACAGAGATGTAGCAGAGACTTAACCGTATGCTGGAGGAATCTGTTGAATCGAACAAGCAGAAGAACAAGATCCCAGTAAAGAAACAAGCTTTGGTATAAAAATAATCTGCTGTCAAGCAGAGTGGGCAAGAAATCACAGAAAGGAATGACTAAAAAGAAGCTAATCAATAGCACAAATTCCAGAAACAGTTCCTGAAGAGAGTGAGGCAGAGGATGAAAGCTCACTCGATCCAAATCATCAGTTTCTTAGAAGGTTTAGAGGAACTCAAGTACCTTGCAGAAGATATTCTGTGCCTGAATGGTCTTGTTATGTAACTGCAGCACTGAATGTTACAGTGAACGATCTGTGCAATGTGAATCCTGAACTGTTAGAATCCCCTTGAAAACTTTAGAGACATTGATATTTATAAGCCAAATTGACAAACAGGGAGAACTTTAAGCAAAAAGAAGAACACTTGTGAACTATGTCTATTAGATGTTTATTGTTTTAGTTATTTGTTTTACAGAAGACTAGCCTACGTTTAGAAGAAGGTTACAGAATAGGGACAACATTTCAGAAGAACATAGAGTAGGGTTAAGGATTGTCCATATGGAACTGTCTTAACAAGAAGAACAGAAGAAGAAGAACTAAGAGGAAAACAAACTATTTACAGCTTTAAAGCAGATTGTCTACAAATCTCCTACCACAAACCAATACTAATAACTGACTCATAATGATGTGTTGCTTAAGAAATGACTCCATATGTATCATGTGTATGTTTTCCTTTAATAACATTTTTAATGATCACTATAGTATTAGTAGGATTTTATCTAACCTCTGATCCAGAGCCCCCTGGTATTGATGTCACTAATACACATGCACAAGATTTTAGGGATAGCATTTTTACTAAAACATTTGTGAATTACAAGAAATATAACTACTGTACTAATGTATACTCTGGGCTAATACAAGCATACTCTAATGCAATAAATGTTAAGGGTTGCTATGTTTGCGCACACTTGCTGACTTTTGTTTCTGAGGAGATCACATATTATCACATTCCCTTGTCTTAAGCAGTCTCTTCAACTATTCTACTTTCTCTAGTCCATAGGCGAGGACACTTTGAATATTTTTACTCAAATTATGATTTGGAGCTATCGCAAGTGCCTTTAACAGAAAGTATGAATTTACATCTACAAGCAAAAATGATGAATACCATCTGGTATTAATTCTATCCACATTTACCAGTAGATAGTGTAAAGGATTAAAAAAATAACCTAACATGCTTAATGCGACCAGAAGAGAAAGATTACATTATGGCTTTAGAGGAGAGAAATATGAACATGATGAAATCAACAGACAGAAAGGGAGACATTTTAGAGAATGAATGGACGAAAGAGGAAAATTAATTTAGAAAGAAAATGGTTTATCCTAAGCTCAGACTAGACAGTAGTCATGAGAGAAAGATTTGTTTTTACAAAAGACGTACACTAAAAAGGACTAGACATGTACGAATTAGTAGCTGTGAACACATTTTCGAACTAATGAGGGGATCTTGGGAAATTTTACAGGGAGATGAAAATGTAATTTCAGGGGTTTACTGCTTTTGTGGGCTGAATGCGTATTTCCTATTACCTTCTGATTGGGAGGGAGTCTGCTATTTAGGCATACTAATACCGCAGATGTATCATGTTACTAGTATTGAAGCTTTAACGTTAGTACCATCACATGGACAAAAACGCAATGCAGAAACAGGAGCTGCTTCAGTGACATATTTGGGGCCTAAAAGGCCTTTCCTTTTGTCTCCTGCTCAGAGCTTAAAAGACGTTTATTTAAACATTTTGCCTAGCTCTAGCAACTTGCATAAGAATGTGCTGACTTCAAATCCATGTTTATTTAGCTTCCTCAGACCATGTTAAGTCATGTTCCTAACACAATAAACTGCTGTGACCACTTGGATAAAGATGATTTAGATGCATTGTATGCATCCCTTACCGAATATTATTGCTAGTTTGGCCTCATCATATTTGACTTGCTTTATGTTAACAATTAACATACAGCACATCTTTTATCCTAGGTACTTTTGTTTCAGACAGCTACTACTAAAGGTGACTTCATCCTGCCTTTATTTAGAGACCCTTACTTGATCAATGCTACTGCTGAGATCACCCTTTTAAAGTGGTTGCTACTACAGCTGTAAGAAATTTGGCTGAGTTTCTAGAACAACTCTTTATGGGTAGTTCTTTTCATAATCAAAATCTTGCTCTTTTCCGAAAGGAGCTCTTAGTGGGTTTTTATGGGGTAGATTAGGCTCCTTAGCTAGTTTAGTGACAATTTCCTTTTTGAAATTGATTTATGCTGTCAATTGCAAATTTCATCTTGCATTAAAAATGCATAGAATTTCATTTCTTAAACATACTTTTAGCTACAGTGCTACCTAGCAGCTTAAAGTATCTATAAAACAATAATTTCGTTTAAAATAACATACAATAGTACGATACGACCTGCACTGCATCATACAATGGATATTACATGGAGAATTTAATTTGAGGGAAATTATTTAAAATCAGAATGTGCAAACATTCTTTTAAATTGTTATAACAAGATACAAAGCCTGTACAATCTACAATGCCTTAATAGAAATAATTAGCATTAAACATTTAAATTTGAAATAGGTGTCCTGAATTCTCCTTTTTAACTTCAACTATCAATGATCACATATCATTAATGGGAATGCTCTGCATAGGTAAGCAAATTCTGTCCATCTGATGGTATAGCCCAAAGTTCAATAGGGTGCTAGGCTATAAATGTATCATTAATTTGTTATCTTATTTTGTGTGCACATTTCCTGGGTTAGGCTATTGATAAAGTAAGAAGCCCCTCAGGTTTTTATGGCTGCCTGTAAAAATGAGGCAGTCACAAAACATGCATATGGGTGTGGTGAGGAGAGAGATCCCAGCCTATGTCAGGGAATCGGGCCTCAAAGAGCAGCCAGAAAAGAGGAAGTATCCAGTCGGCAGCCTGAAAAAGAATCACACGGAGCCTGAAGAAGAGCATCCAGAGGAACCGAAGTTGAACAGAAATCTGAGGATGCCCAGAGAGGAGAGGAAGAATCCTATCTGCCGGTCAGCTCCTACTCCTAGCCACGTCCCAGGAAGGACGTGGCTTCACCAGGTACGTGAGAGGCTCCTAAGCAGAGGGTTTACATGGACAGGGGAGAGGGTAAGACCCCCATTGGGAAGAACTGGAGTGGGGAGAAGTGAAGGACAAAAGGGGGGGTGCTTGGTATCAACTTTGCTTAGAGTAGAAAGTAAAAAAAGGACACTTTTTGTAAGGAGTTCTTTCTTTTTTTGAGGGATTTCTTTTCCCTGAATCACCATAACTCATGGACTATTTTGCCACCACCATATTAACCTCACCAAGCCTAAAACGAGAGGGAGGGCGGGAGGGAGCACCCGATTAACCCACTCATTACCAGAGTTAAAACAGGAATAAACAGTGACTTAACTGGTTTCCTCTTTCTATCGAGGGTACCGGCGGACAGGAGTTCCAAAGGACCTGAAGAAAAAAAGAAGACGTCGGTTAAGAAGCGGACTTCTATTCTTTGTATTCATTGTATATTCTTAACAAGGGTACCGGCGGATAGGAGTACCAAAGGCCCTGAAGAAAAAAAAAAGCAGGTCAGTTAAGAAGCAGACTACTATTCTTTGTTTTCATTGTATATTCTTTTGAAAACTGCACAATAAAAGGACATGTATAGTAATGTTGGTGACTACAAAACAATAGGGTAGCAAAGTTAAACCTAAAACCCGACTCATTCTATGTCAACCATTCTAGACCAGTTCACAATGGGGTATCTAATTGTTGAAGGACTAACAGTGCTGCAGTGGAGTTTTGCAGGCTGAATTTCTTCAATAATGGGACGATAAACTTCTTCCTCTCTGCCACATATAGAAAACAATAAAATAGAATATGTAAAGTTGATTGTCTTGATTTACCAACACAAGGACACAAAGGAAGACGGTTTAATGAATATGAGTTTGGCCGATAACCAGTTTATGCTATCACTAATCAATCTTTTATTGACATTTCTGTTAAACGACTAATTGGAAAAAAGACAACAAAAACAATACTAATCCTTTAACCCCTTCGCTGCGGTGGGAATGGGGGGGGTTTGGGGGCAGCGCGGTGGCGCTGTGCTCATGACGGAGCCACTCCGTCATGAGCCACGGTTGAGCTGTGCTCATGACGGAGTGGTTCCGTCATGACTCCGCCCACTGCGCTAATCGGCCGCACAGGCGGGGAATCAGCGCAGCGTGGGAGGAGCGGCGGCCAACGGCCGTGGCATGACGGAACCACTCCGTCATGAGCACACGGCACCCGTGGCTCATGACGGAGTGGCTCCGTCATGAGCGCTGAAGGGGTTAAGATAAATAATGGTGTTGAAACTTCATCAACCTCTCATCATTTACTTAACATTAATCAGTCCGTTGATAATCCATGCAAAGTTTATGCATTTTTAAAGCTCCTTTCTAACTCGGTGATCCGTCGATATTTTCAAGAGCCATTAGGATTTCCCAAGAGAGGAAATCTGTAAGGTTTAGACTTAAATACCATTCTTGGCTGATCCTTAGGCTCTCGCAAGCCCTAGAGCTAGCTGGGCTAATAACAGGGTTGGGCTAGTTACATTCTGACCGATCCTGAGTTTGGTTTGTGTCAGTTGGTGCAATATCACAAATAGATGAATATGACAAGGTTACACAAGAATCGCGAAGAAGTGATACAACTTCTGATACTGGGTCATTATTATCAGAGCGTGCATAAGAGGTGGGCAGAATAAGAGAATCCAAAATCCTTGCCTACTTCCCTGAGTGGATGTATGATATTACAACGCGGGTTTTTACCAAGCGTGCAGTTACATTGCATGCGTTACAACGCATGCGATGTTACAACGCTATGCCATTAGAACGCAAGTCTTTACATCGACTTGCGCTAGATGGCGTGCTGACGTTAAAAAAGTGTAATTTACTATTCCAACTCCAGTCCACTTAACAGTAGGGAAGGTGTTGGGATAGTAAACTACACTATTTGTAATGTTAGCACGCCATCTAGCGCAAGTCGATGTACAGACTTGCGTTCTAATGGCATAGTGTTGTAACATCGCATGCGTTGTAACGCATGCGATGTAACTGCACAGCGTGGTAATAACCGCGTTGTAATGGCTGTTCCCCTCCCTGAGTTTGTATCAATAGTGGGTGGATCTTTATTATTTGGAAAAGCACTCAATAGTTTACCCTTCGCTTTGTGGAACTGACAAATCTTGGTTTTAGTATTTCTGGGGGCAGGCATAGCAGAAAAGTTTCTTCCACTACTAAGTATATCCTCTACCTTTATGATCAGATTATCTATTATTTGTAGGGCTCAATTTTTTACTACATGGAATTCCGCAGAGTTACATAGAAACTCTGCGAGATTGAGCAGAGTTCCACCCACCGCTATGTTATTTGTGGTGTTTTGGACCAACAGACTAGAGCACAGCAGCAGCAGGAGAACATGCAATTAAGCAAGTGCTCTGATCACTCCGGCTCTGCCACATGCGTGCAAAATTGCATTATAACTAAAGTATTGTGTTGCAGATTTGACTGAAGTGTTATTACTATGTTCAGAACATATTGAAAATTCACATTAGGGAAACAGGGCAGGCTCAGCATTTCCTCTTTTTGAAAGATCGATAAGATGAGTATCAGAAAAACAATGTTTTTTTGCAAGCACTTGGAGCAAAGGCTATATAGAAAGGAATTTTTCACTAAGCATATTCCCTGAGTAGAGACATCATGGGAACCAGGTTTGCCACACACACAGCAGATTTCATCATCACTGCCTGTAATTTAGAGAAATACAAATTTTTATTTAAGGAGCGCGAGCTGCACTCCCTAACAAGGCAGCGCATATTGACACTTTGGCTGTGAGAGGGCTTTATGTGTTGCAATGCACATACTTTGTAAGGTACTAGAGCTGCATGTTTACAGACCAAGTTTCAGCAGTTCCCATGCTCCCTGCAAACCTTCTCCAGCCTATTCTGTTCATGGAATCGAGCACACAAACCTCATTAAAGGCAACTGCATATGAGGTCAGTTCTGAAGTGGTGACAAGTCTCTGCCAAAATAAAAGAAGTCGAAGCTTCACTAGGTCACTAATGCCCATATTGAGATTTAGTGGGCAAAGTGGAGTACTTTGTAGAAGGGACACCAAGTCCCTAAGGAACTTGTTCTCAGAAGCTGTGAAGTAACTCATTTTTCAAAGCCCCAGAGCTCAGCCCCATATAGGGCGCTACTCACAACCTTACATTTATATATCTTCAGGGCAGGTGCAATAGGTTTTGTGTGGGAGAGGCATTGCTCTATACTTAGAGCCCCATTTACCTGTGAAAACTTAAGGTAGGCCTTGTTGAGATGTTGTTTCCAGGCCATGCCTTCAGACAGTTAAATTCCCAGGTAATCAAAGCAGGTCATTCTCTCTAAGGGGATATTATCTAGAGTCAAGCACCCTTTCAAGGATGTATGGGGGTTCAGCAGCATCAATTTTGTCTTTGTGGTGTTTATTTCAATGCCCCTCTCATCGCAAAATAACTTAAATTGATTTAATAGATTTTGCAGGACGATAGGTGTTTTGGAAATGAGAAGGGTATCATTTGCAAACAGGAGAGTTGCAATTTTCTGTTTCTCTAAAGAGGGAGCACCTGCTGAAATGGCAACAGTCATTAGAGACTCCTTAAAGATATAGGCACTAATTTCTGGGGTACGGTGCGAACATACGCGGGTGGGGGGTACACCTGGGGTACGGTGCAAACATATGCAGGTGGGGGGTACGCCTGGGGTATGGTGCGAACATACTCGGGTGGGGGGTACGCCTGGGGTACGGTGCGAACATACGTGGGTGGGGGGTATGCGCCGTACATACGGGGGTGGGGTGTACGCGCCATACATACTGGGGGTGGGGGGTACACGCTGTACATACGGGGGGTGGGGGGTATGCGCCGTAAATACGGGGGGTGGGGGGTACGGGCCGTACATACGGGGGTGGGGGGTACGGGCCGTACATATGCAATGTTGGGGTACGCACCATACAAATGACACGTACGATGTGGGTGATGGCGTGTACGTCGCATAGCGGGCCCCCTTTTCCTCGTGCATCGCAGCGTACTTAGCTTTTCCGGCGCTTTTTGGCTCCCCTAAAAATATAGCCGTGCGGAGTGCTGTAGGTACGAATCGTACTTGCTGGTCTGTAAAACGCTGCCTGACTCCGTGCGGACGTCCCGTACGCGCTGTCTAGGATCGGAATTGTATGTATTTTTTAGCCGTACGGTGTTTTTTACGATTCGTACGGAAATGGTATTTCTGTACAAATCGTACTAGCTGGTTTGTACGGTGGAATTCCCGGGTACGAGTCGTACGGAGAAAACGCTCCGTACGACCATTTGTACCCGGGTTTTACAGGATCATAATCGGCACCTTAGTGTACAAATAATAATTTGATCCCATAGAGAATTTATTCCCACCCTATAACCCTACAAACCTAGCATCCCACAACTAAAATATGTCAAATAAATCAGTATTCCATATTTTACATTATTAAAATCTTTGAAATAATTATTTCATAATTATTACATTGTTAGTTAATTATTATTTAATGACCTTCCCACCCTACACCCCTACGAACATAGCAGCCCACCTCTAAAATCCAAGTAAAATAAATTAGTGTTAAATAATTTAGATATTAAATATCAATCATATATTTACATAAAATGTATTCAATAATTCTTAATTGACCATTACATAATTAACTTCCTACACTATCCCTCTCCAAACCTAACAACTTTTTACAACACTGTATGTTATCATTAAAAATTCAATGCAAATTTCTAATTCACTTAAGTTACAAACTATAGGTTAAAAACAATTAATAGCATTAACATAAACAATATTAACACATTACAATAATATATCAACTAAAACACATTATAATTATTTAAAAAACATATTTGTAATGAGTACATTAGTCAAAACAATATTAAAAACATCAATATTATATAAAATGATATTATTTACCTCACAAATGATATTCTTGTCAGCGATATTTGTACATCACAATGTTTGTTTGTCACGATATTTAATTTCTGATATTTGTGTCTCTCAATATTTTAATTCACTATTTTGTCCAAACACCATTATAACACCAGTGCCTTTTTAGATCTGACCTAGAGACAGCTTTAGTCCCATGTTTCCTCATGTTTTTTTCTTTAACATGAAATGAGGTTGAGGGGATTGGAATATGTGTGATATAGACATTGCTACTGTACTGTGAAAAAAGGTGCTGTTCATGATAACTATGGGAACATAAAAATAAGAACCAGGAAGGAAACACCCAAATGGACTTCAATTGGAACTAATTTTATAAAGTGTTTCTGGCATTGCCAATGTTTTCTGGGAGATAATCGATTCATTTGCTGTGCAGAAAGCTCCATTAAGTGACTTTTAAATAAAAACACTGCCTTCTGCTTATAAGGAATGTGTATAAATGTTAAATTATATTCTCATAATTTTTTAAACACTGGCAAGCTCACTAGCACACAAGTATTTTTTGGCACTGTAGAAAAAGGAAATGTTTAAGAGAATACTGATATGCACATAGCTGCCAGCTCAAACTCCGAGTGGTGTAGTCTTTCTTTCATTTTGATGCACTCTTTCACTCCAAGTAAGCGGTCTGATTAAATAATTTCAACGCTTTACATCTTTAATGGAAATGTGTCACATCATTCTGCAGTTTGAGCTTGGCAGTTGCAAACGTCAGGTCAAAGGAGAAGTAGCACAAATATTGATTTGGGTTGTTGTATGTGAATTTATGCTAGAAACGAATGGAAGTGGTTAAGGTCCCACTGATCTAAATATGCTTCTTCTTGTTTATTAAAAATACAATAATCAAAATTCTGACAGAAAAACTAAATGCGTTATAAATTAGTGCTATCGAAGAGTTCAGAAAGTGTGTTTGTTTATGATGCAAGCTTATATGTAACATTTTTTTCAATTAAAAACGTTGTTCATATTGCCAAATTTAGTACAATTAATTTGAAAATAAGTTATGATTTTGAACATGAGCGGATGATGTTAATATATTGAAATCCCTGTCCTTTTCCTTATCGAGGACACACACATCAATGCACATGAAGTAAGGGTACTTGTAGAAGAATGACAGCAGGCACTAAGAGATAAGGTAGGCGTTGATTTATTCAGGAACAAGGTGAGTAGCATACATCTCGCGGCTGACCGAACTCGTAACTGCCGAGTTCAAACCAACTAGGTTCCAGCAACACGCATAGAACATTCCATGCTTCTAGAAGGCTACCAGGAAAGGACACAAAGGAAGGGTTATAATAATGCACACATATTCAAGAATAAACATTACAACACATCTTACCCCTTACAAATAAATAAAAATTACCCAGGAAGTATGTGTGATAGGAACATCTAAAACTAACACAAATAGTCATTCAAGTAAGTAGGAGGTCTACGAACTCTACCAAGGCGGGCTCCAAAACCAGACAGACACTCTTGAGACGCCAAACTAGTAGAAGCTTGTGAAACCTGCTCACAAGAACCACTTTGCAAGGCATCACCACCCCCTTCGTTACAACGAGAAATTGAAGAAGGAACAACATTTCCCTGAACTGAAGCAGAAAGCATATACCCCGTGTTGGTCTCAGATTCCAAAACAGGATGACTATGAAAGTTAGGAGAAGAGGACTTTTGATATAAAGCGATTCTCCTAAAATTCCACTTCTGCCCATCGTCCAGCACAACGTAATCTTGAAAAACCTCCTTAACTCTGTATGGCCCCTTGAATTTTGCAAGACCCTTAGTAACCCTGCCCGGTTTAACTTTAACTAAATCACCACAAGATATAGAGCTTGGCAAATCTCGCTTAACACACAGGCCAGTATCACCTTTGTTATCATCAGAAACTCTGTTCTTAATCCAAGAAGGAGTCAATTTGGTGCCAGGGCGCCTCCCTCGCATCAACTCGAAAGGAGACTTCCCTTTATGCACATGCGATGTAGTACGGTAAGCCCAAACCTTAGGCCTGGGTATTTTCAGAGGGCCTAACTGCCCTGGAACCTCACATTAGACACGTCCTACAAACCTCCTTCTCCACTCAACGGGTACCGATGGAATGGAAGAAGGCCATAGTATTGCCTATTAGAAAAAAACCAACAACAAGCCTGGAGGTTCTGGAAAACCTCAGACCCATTTCCCTACTGCCATACGTGGCCAAGGTGGCTGAGAAGGTGGTTAACGCTCAGCTCACTGAACACCTGGAAAAATGGAATATACTCCATCCTTCTCAATCAGGTTTCAGGGCGGGCTACTCCACGGAGACAGCCCTCCTTAGAGCTACTGAGACCTTAAGAGCAGGGGCAGACGCAGGTCACACTATGGCCTTGATTATGCTTGACCTTAGCGCAGCATTTGACACCGTAGCACATTCCATCTTGCTACGGTGTCTACAAGAAGCCGGGGTCGCTGGTCCTGCGCTGGGCTGGCTGCAATCGTTTCTGACGGAAAGATGCTTCCAAGTACAACAAGGGACATGCCGATCAGCGGAGGTGTCACTAGACCTGGGAGTGCCTCAGGGCTCGGCTCTTAGCCCTACTCTTTTTAATCTATATATGGCCTCACTAGCAAAAGTGGTACAGTCCTATGGGGTGGAGTTGGTGTCGTACGCTGACGACACCCAACTGCTCATCTCCCTATCACAAAACACCTCCAACACCCCCCACAATTTCAAAGCATGTATGCAGGCCCTAGCTGAATGGATGGACGCCCACTGTTTAAAACTCAATGGCTCTAAAACGGAGGTGTTGGTGGTAGGGGGAAAAAGGGAAGACTGGTCGGATGAATGGTGGCCTACCTGTCTGGGTCCTACCCCCATACCTTGTCAGGAGGCAAAGAATCTAGGGATCTGGATGAACCCTGCTCTCTCTTATGATGGCCACATTAGGCGTCTTGTAGGCAAATGTTTTGGAGTGCTAAAGACTCTAAACAAAACGTTAGACCTCCTCCCTCTATCGGCCAGAAGAACGCTAACGCAGGCACTAGTAACCTCGCGTTTAGACTATGGTAACGTCTTGTTCCTAGGGGCTACCGAAGGCAGCATAGGTCGCCTACAAGTCATACAAAACTCCGCTGCCAGACTGGTGCTAAGAAGACCCAGGAGAGCCAACTCAAAAAAAGCACTGGATGCGCTTCATTGGTTACCTGTAAAGAAACGGGTGCGCTACAAGTGTCTCCTCTTCTGTCACCGCATCGTCTGGGACAGATCACCGACATATCTCAGAGACTTAATCAGCAGATATGAACCTACCAGGTCCCTTCGATCAGAGGGCGCCGGACTGCTGAAAGTGCCTAGAACTAAGAAGGCTAGAATGGGCGGACGCTCATTTGCACTCCAAGCAGCCCAACAGTGGAATAAACTCCCCTGTGCAATGAGACTGGAGATCAACGAAACGCGGTTTAGGTCCCTGCTCAAAACTCATCTTTACTCATCTTAATCCGGTCGGTCTGTATGCTGAGTTCTTGGTTAGTGTTAGCGCGGGGACACGCCGTGATGGCGTTACTGTGCGCTCTACAAACTCGATATTATTATTATTATTATAAACCATGTCTTGGACCATCTCATCAGTAAAACAACCTGAAGAAGAAGACATTTGTATAATCCCCTTCACCACTCTATTAGCCCTTTCACAAACACCATTCCCTTGAGGATTGTACAAGGAAGTACTATGGTGTGTTACACCACAACCAGATAAGAAGGAACGCATTTTATGTGAAGTAAGCTGTGTACCATTGTCAGTTATCATGACTGAAGGAGAACCTTCTTCAAAAAATAAATCCTTCAGGAACTTAATAGAGCATTCAGTAGTTATGTCTTTAACAAATTTAACTGTTAGCCATTTAGAAAACACATCCACAACCACAATGGCAAACCTTTGATTTACTGGCAACTCATCCATAGGACCAATAAAATCTAGGCATATACTATGCCAAGCCTGCTCAGGAGCAGAAATACTACCCATGGTCTGTGTAGAAACCAGTTTGAGTCTTTTCTCACTGTCTCTGCAAACAGGACAGTTTTCAACCCAAGCTGAAACCTGTGCATCCAAACCCGGCCACCAAAAATCTGCTCTAATTCTACGCTGGGTGAAAGTCTGTCCCAAATGACCCTCATGGGCTAATTTAATTAATTTGGGTCTTAAGATACATGGTGGAATGAATTTATCACCTCTCATAAGAATATACTCACCGCAAACTGATAGTTCTTCCAAAACCTTAATGAATGGGCGGACAGAGGGTTGGACACAACTCTCACGTCTTGCTCCTAATTTAACCAATTCCATGACATTCAACAAAACATTATCTCCAGACATGGCAGAACACCACTCCTCTTTATCAAAAGTTCCATCACTCAATGCCACAATATCACGGACAAATGCAATTGCACCATCGTCTTGAAGATCAGAAGAATCGTCATTGGAATTCTCACCCAGCATAGACAATCTAGACAAACAATCAGCCTGTATGTTTCGCCATCCTTGGATATAGTTTATATCATATTGGTATTCCTGTAGTCTGGATGCAAGTCTAGCTAGCCTAGGAGAACCTTTCCCAGCTCCCCCAGGTGACAATACCCTAATCAATGGTTTATGGTCTGTCATAAGTTGAAACCTGGTACCCCTGAGATACGTCCTAAAATATTGTATGCCCCAAGCAGCAGCCAAGGCTTCTTTCTCAATTACAGAATAATTCCTCTCTGAAGTGGAAAGGGTGCGCGATGCAAAAGCAATAGTTTTATAACCATCACCCGACTTCTGGAGAAGAACAGCCCCTAAACCAGTTGCACTCGCATCTACCATGAGCACTGAGGGGCATTTGATGTTGAATGATGCTAAAATCTTTGCCTCACACAGTTCTTTTTTTATTACATTGAAACACTCGGTATGGGTCACATCCCAAACAAATTTCACACCTTTTTTTAACAACAATCTTAAAGTCAAAGTCTTGTCAGAAAAATTCTTGACAAATTTCGAATAGAATTCGATAAGACCCATAAAAGATCTAAGTTGATCCTTATCTACAGGACAAGGAGCCAAACGTATGGCTTGCAACAAGTCTCTTTTTGGCTTAATACCCTGCGCAGAAATCTCATAACCTAAGTATTCAATTTGTTGTACTAGGAATGAGCACTTCTCTTTGCGAAGAGTTAAACCAGCACCTCCAATCCTCCTCAAAACTTCCTTAAGAACACAATTATGATCATTAACAGTTTGCCCAAAAATTAGGATATCATCTTGAAAAAATACGACCTTATTGATACCCTTGAACAATTCTGTCACCATTCGGTGAAAGACACTGGCCGCAGAGGTTAGGCCAAAAGGAAGCCTAGTAAACTGGAATGTCCCCTCTGTGGTAATAAATCCAGTAAGACTCTTAGAATCATTGTGTAAGCGAATCTGATGATATGCACTCTTGAGATCTAATTTTGTAAAATATTTAGCACCACTTAATGTAGTAACTAATTCTCCAATGTTGGGCAGAGGAAAGGTATCTGCTATGACACTCTTATTAAGAGACCTGAGGTCCACACAGAACCTAATTTTCCCATCAGACTTGCGTGAAATCACCACCGTCGAAACCGACGTGGATGCTTCAACTGGCTCAATAACCCCACCCTGAAGCATCTCATTAATTAGAGATTTAACTTCATCTCTAACTGTAAGTGGAACTCTTCTAAGTTTATGTTGGATGGGAATGGCCTTATCTTTGAGTAATATTTTGTGGACGTAACCCTTTAATTCGCCCAATTCATCGTTAAAAACGTTGCTAGCGTCCTTCAAAATATTGTCTAGAGAAAGCTCCTCAACAACCATTACTTGAGGAATTGCCCTGGGGTTCACAATTATATGTAGATCATACTGGTGTATCCACCCAAGGATTGGAGGCCCGTCAACAGCAACATAGACTTTGCCTCTTGTGGACTTGCCTGAAAAGGAAATATCAGCATCAAAATACCCTAACAAGTCTATAGTTTCACCTTGATAACCTGTGGGACTTATGTTGCAAGGCAAAAGGGGTAGATCAGACCACTCTTTTCTGAATACAGGTTCAGGAATTATCGTATATCTCGAACCAGTATCTACCATTAATGTCACCACATGACCATTAATATCAAAGTCAGCTCTTGGGCGTTTTTCCCTCATCTCATTGATGACATTAACATGTACATCAGAATCATTTACCATTAAAATTTTATCTTTCTCTCTCTTAATTTCAATGATCTTGTCATCCACAACTGCTACTTTAGGTTTACCTTTGTATCTACACATTTTTGAAAAATGTCCCATCTTGCCACATTTTAAACATTCTTTGTTATTGGCAAAACAAAATTTAGCGTCAGAAGCATGTGTGTTACTTCCACATCTTGAACAAAATCTTATGGGATTTCTTACAAAAGTATTTTTCTTAACGAAGGATTTCCCTTTGGACTTGAGTGCAGCAATAGATTCCTCCTCACAGTTTTCACACTCTTGTGTGTACTTCTCAGATACTTCTGATATTTGTGCTTGATCACTGGATCTCTGTAACTCTTTCATACACATCTCGGATTGTTCAACAACTTTTGCTAAATCCACAGCGACTTTTAACGAAGGGTTTTTAGCAGCCCAAAGTCTTTCTTGTATTTTCTTGTTGTTGCATTGGACGATCAATTGATCACGTATTAATTCGTCAGCCATAGTACCAAAATTGCATTTGACTGATAGTTCTCTCAATCGTGTTACAAAATCATCAATAGATTCATCAATGCGTTGCTTGTGTGTGTAAAATTTATACCTGTTCATGACTAGGTTCTCTTCCTTCATGAACTTTACTTCCAATCTACATATAGCGTCTTTGTATTCATTGGGCAATGCTTGACCAGTAGCTTGCAACGTTTGAGGTAAGTACTTAAAGATGCGTTGCGCCTCTTTGCCAAGGGCACCCAATAATAATGCTTTCTTGCGCTTAGCTGAAAACTCCTGTCCATCAAGAGCATCAAGATAGTTTTCAAACATAAGTATCCAGTCTTTCCAAGGAATTTGAGGTGTTCCAGGCTCACTTAAGAAAGGTGGAGGAAGTGCGACATTAATTTGTTGCACCATGGTGGTAGTGTAATAAACTGTAAAGTATAATTTTAGTAACACCAAGTGAAAATATTGTAAATTCTAACCAGTCTACGAGCCTCACAGTCAATTTACTAATATAGCTCTCGTTTGGAAGATAGTACTGAAGATATGAATTCTAAGCACACACACAAAGAAACGTTGAAAATAAATAATTTCCAATTACCAGTGAAGATAAATATTGTAGACAGTAGTGCAGTAGTTGAGAATTGAAAGGGAACTGTTGAATCAATTGCTTGCTAGTGAAGACAGCTTGTCAATTGCTTCGCATCCAGTATGTCCTCTGATGTCTACCAAGATATTCCAGTAGATGGCGCTATGAACGTGAAGTCTAAACGAGCTGCTCGTGTGAATTTGAGTGCACTGGAACTCCGTAGCACATCACGTGAGCACTGTTGAGCTTGTACACGATGATGTATGCAGAAGGCGTATCCAAGCAACGCGCGTGAAGACGAGCGCGAGAGACTTCTGATAGTTGATGACGCTGTCGAAAGTCACTCGATCACCAAAATGCCCCAAATTTAAGAATTCGCACAGTAGGAACCACAACAGGATGCACAGAGAACCATACCAATCGGTTCACGCGCAGGATCGATGTTTTTGGGAGAGTCGCCGCACCAATTACATTCCTTGATATCAAAGCCGCCGCTGGATAACGATCCGATCAGCCACGAAGATCGTCGCCAAGTGAAGTAAGGGTACTTGTAGAAGAATGACAGCAGGCACTAAGCGATAAGGTAGGCGTTGATTTATTCAGGAACAAGGTGAGTAGCATACAACTCCCGGCTGACCGAACTCGTAACTGCCGAGTTCAAACCAACTAGGTTCCAGCAACACGCATAGAACATTCCATGCTTCTAGAAGGCTACCAGGAAAGGACACAAAGGAAGGGTTATAATAATGCACACATATTCAAGAATAAACATTACAACAGCACACCTCTGAGTCCGTGAAATGTGCCATGGGGAAGGAGCGTTCACTGCTGATACAGAAAAACACAAAGGCATTACCTTGGAGACATCACCAGGATCCAGCACACACTGGAATAGGTGTGGCGCCGGGGTCAGGGCGATTTACACTGGAATCTGGGGATCACGGTTCGATCCCCGGCGCCGGCGGCAGATTAGCCCAGCACCATGAGACTCTGGGCAATAGTTTGCTTAATCTTCCCGACGGCCCCCAGCGCCTAGAGACCCTTACGGTAATTGTTCGCGCTTTACAAATGTGGATATTAGTATCCCAAAGCATAACATCATAATCACTGCACTAACTGAAATCATACAGAACCGCTTGTAAGTTCTTATCTTTTCTTGAGGGAAATCTGCAGCAGTGACTCTTGTGACTCTGATGACTGGTTATTTGAGATACGTTTTTGTGGACTCCCTCTCTTTTCTATACCATATTGAGTCGATAGATGCACTACGTTACATTTTAGTCTCACACTTTATTTCGTCTCTTCCAGTTCGAAATCTCTGAAAAGTGACAAAGGACACAGCGCAAAGAAAGTGGAACGGTAGAGAGTGACATTAGAAGGAGGGGGAGAGAGATGAAGGAAAGTTAAAGGTCCTGAATGTATTATTATTGTTCAATGGCTAAACTGGAAAATATGATTTAATTTGCTGTTGTGTCGTCTCCTCTTATAACATGCAGCACATTCCGATGTGCTTGTGTTTTTAAAATATTGCGACATTTTGAAACAAGCATTTGCAATGTAATAGATCTTGCATTTGCGAGAGTTTAAGCTATTGGCATTGTAAATGACAATGCCTTTGAATGATGTGTTTTATCCTGAGTATAGATCCTGAATACAGCATGTTTCAAAGGGACAGCGCTGCCTAGGCAAGTCCTAACAAGACAGATTAGGATCTACAAAAAGATGGAGCAGCCACCACATGTACTAAAGGAGTGGCGAGAGACACTCTGATACAGGAACAGGGACGGTTACAAAAAGAGGCAGACTAGGACATACAAAAGGACTAACGGGCATATTATCAAGGACGTCTTTAAAATTACCGCCGATTTAGCGGCAGGAAACTGCCGCTAAAATGGCGAAAATGGACTTGATAATATGCCCCAGAGAATTCCAATAGAAGGCCATGTTCACACCAGAACACGGGCTTCTATTGGATTTCTCTGCGGCATATTATCAAGCCCATTATCTCCGCTTTTAGCTGCAGTTTCCTGCCGCTAAAGCGGCAATCATTTTAACGCCGTCCTTGATAATATGCCCCTTAGTCACTGCAATGTCCTCTAAGGGAATGACAAGAGGTACTCTGAACAGACCAAAGCCTTGAGTGTTCTCATCGTAACACTAAAAGGGAGAGACAAAGCGACAGGCACAAAAAAAGAGTCAGATTATAATTGTACAAAAAGAGAGCAGTGAGAGTCACTGTGTAACAGAAACAGAGACATACAGAAAAAGAGACAGAGTAGGACCTACAAACATACAGAGCCACCACAAAGTCCACTAAGGTAGTGACAAGAGACATTATGAGACAGAAACTGAGATAGACCAAAGCTTTTTGCTTTCTCATTGTGACATACAAAGGGACAGACCTGCCACAGACAGAAAAAGAGACAGACTAGGTCCTACAAAAAGACAGAGCTGCTGCAACATCCACTAATGGATCGTCGAGAGACACTCTGATGCAGACCAAAGACAAGAGTGTTCTCGGTGTTACATCCAAAAGGAGAGACGTCAGACAGACACAAATAAAGAGACAGATTAGGGCCTACAACAAGACAGAGCTGCTGCAACATTCAAGTACGAAAGTGCCAACAGAAGAGACACTCTGAGAGAGATGTTATGTAGGGCTCGTGCCCTGTTTCACCAGAGCTCAAGGACAGCTCATGCCTCGAGGTCTTGTGCATAACAATGAGTTGGAATGTGGGAGGTTTGAATCCGGGTGGAGGACAGTTGGGAGTTAGAAGGGAATCGTTGCTGCAGGCTGTTGTGCTTGCCATGTGCTAGGGTCCGCTATGCTTACCTGAATAAACCTCATTCTTCACCAGCATCGCAGTCCAGCATTCACGTCTGTTCACAACAGTTTTGGCGATGATCTTGATCTGCATCTGGACTTTGGTGCACGTCTTGCATAGCGGTTTGCATAGCGATTTACGGAGTTGACTAAAGAACCCCATGCGTTGGTGTCCTCTCTCTTGCGGATCAATCCAGAGGTCAGCTGAAGACACGTACGTTGTTCCTGGGCTTGCCGTGGCAGCGGAGTGGTGAAGGCACATTGTTTCAATCTGTTTCCTCCAGATCTTGATGTTGATTGTATCCAGCAGGGGGCGGAGCTCTTACCTGACCCCCACAGCACTTCTACTGGTCCTGCTGCAGCTTCCAGAAAGCCTTCTCTGTCTCCACTCACTGATTACGTTGCTCATAGATACCTTTGGAGGTTGGGTTTAGGAGGAGGAGTCCCGTCTAAGAGAAATACGGCAGTTCAGAAGCCGTTTGTTTCCAGATCGAGGAATATTTAGAAGTTCACACATCTAAGAATCCTATGGTGATGCGCACACCTGCTAAGACTGTTTATCTTGTGCGTGCACGGTTGTCTACCATGATACGCACACCTACTTTGTGGTAAAATTTGTATTCTGTACGAATGAATCTTTAAAAGGGCATACCATATTTAATGGGATCTCCTTTGTGTGCCCACACTTCTACTGCGGTGATGTACACACCTTCATCGTGTTTTTACTTATAACTTTGGCACCTGTACCTCGTCCATAACTTTGTTCTAGTTTTACAGTTTTGTTTTAGGTATAGTGAAGTCCCATTCCAATTTAACATGGAAGTTCAGGGGATAATATTCAACCTGTTCCTTCACTATCTCCACATGTTTCAGTGATCCTACCCCCTTTCTACTTGATGCAACCTGGTGTACCACCCATGCCCTGGGATGATTGGGTATTAATGTTTGATAATTATTTAGAAGCACTAGATGGTGGGAAGCTTAAACCTTCTTGGGAAAAAAGCCTTATTGTTGAGTGCTGTGGGTAAGGAAGGTCAGAGGGTGTTTAGGTATTTACTGCAAGCCGGTGGAGTTAATGGAGAAGTTATTCAAGATGTGTATATGGAGGCTAGGCGCAGATTAAAGATACGTTATGCCAAGGAAGAAAATTTAGTTATGTCTAGGTACAGGTTTTATACTCATCACCAGAAACTAGAAGAGAGCATTGACAAATTTGTTGCCAGACTTTGAGAATTATCCATGAAGTGCAACTTTTGGGCAATGACAGATGAACGTATAAGAGATCAGCTCATTGTTCAATGTGCTAATAAAAAGATCCAGGAGAGGTTGAGGGCTGCTGAAAATCCCAGTTTGTCTGACGCCATAGGTATAGCCAGGGTCCTAGAACAATCTAATTTGTACATGAAAGAATTAGAGAAAACAGAGCAGGATAAAGTGAAGTTTCTGAGGTGAGCGCTGTTAGCAAATTTACACAACCTAGTTTCTCTTGTGCTAGACATGATGTTCAAAGAGGTAGGGGTCTACCACCTTCTTTTCCAAATAGATCCTGTAATCGGTGTGACAGCCTTAGTCACAGCTCTGACTCCAAGTTTTGCTTCGCTCAAAACAAAGAGTGTCTGAGGTGTGGACGATATGGTCATTTTGCCAAAATGTGCAGATCACCTAGGAGGGGGAAAGTTGCTTGTATTGCAGAAGAGATTACTCAATCAACCGAAATCCCCAATAGAATTTTGTGTATTAATGGAGAGGAGTCTGAGGATAGCCAGAATGATTTACACAGCCTAAATAGATCTCAAGTTTTATTTACAGTAGTTGGCAAAGTATTATTATTATTGATTGACACTGGCTCTAAGTACACCTTTGTACCCAAAACAATCTTCACATGCCTGCGGAAAGGTAACGTCCTGGAAACCAAGGACATCATGCCCACAAGTTACCGAGGTGAAAGTATCAATATTCTTGGGTTTATGGAATCTTTAATTGAGTTTGAGGGAAGATCTGTCTGCGGCAAAGTCTTTGAATCAGAAAATGGGCCTGCTATCTTAGGTTGGGTGCATAAGTTTGATCTTCACATCAAGATTGATCCGAGAGCTCCCACACAGGTTATGGTTGTAGGTGATGAATCTCTTCAAGATATTGATCTCTAATAAGGATGTTTTCAATGAAAAATTGGGTCTCCTTAAAGGTTATGCCCATAAGATTGTACTTAAGAGGGGAGCGACCCCTGGGCAACACAAACTCAGAAGCGTTCCAATTATGGGCAGAGAAGGTGTTAAAGATCTATTTGATGACATGTTAAAGGAGGAGATCATTAAACCGGTGGAAGCCTCAGACTGGATTTCTCCAGTGGTGATCACGTGCAAGGTTGATGGTCGCCTTAGATTTTGCGTGGATTTGAGGTCACTGAATCAGAACATTATTGCTGACACCTACCCTTTACCTAATATTAATGAACGTTTGATGTTGCTGAAAGGGGGAAAAGTTTTTTCCAAACTTGACCTTAAGAGTGCATATCACCAAATCCATTCATTCATTAATTCTTTATTTCGGCAATATTTCAGCCATAAAAGGAACATAAAAATTCATGATTACAATAAAAACATAGAACAAAGGAACAGTAACTGCAGTTACACAAACTATTGCAAACCAGTTATTCTAAGCACTATTTGAAATTATAAAACACCTTTTGATCCAAAAAGCATACAGATACTTAGAGAGGGCAAACACAATATGACCTGTAGTGTCAGATTTGAAGATTCTGAGTGCATCTGAGCATTTCCGGAAGCCCAAGTTCCTACAGATTGGTACTATCCAATATTTCCGGGCTCTACTGTACAGTGGGCAAAAAAATAAAATATGACAATCATTTTCTTTGTCAGCACCACAGCCTGGACATTGAGAGACCCCAGACCTAGACCATTTACTGGTAAGGCTCGCTAATGGGAGGGAGCCGAACCTCCATTGGATGTAAAGCTTCCTGGCCAGTACAGGATAAATCACATTCATATAGTCTTCAAATGAGTATGCAGTTTTAATCTCTAGGAAAGATCTTACCAGAGTGCCATTCTGCGAGTCATGCAGCCATACACTGCTACATCGTGATCTATAGCACTCAGTGAATAATTTCCCAGAAATCTCATTACAAGCAATTGCCGGTTTGTGCCACATATCTACAAGGCCCATTGTCGACAGTTCTTGTTTAACATATAAGAGCCAGGGGATATGCACTGCCTTGCTTGAACTCAATATTTCCTGTAATTCATTTCTGTACTGCAGCAGTTCAGGAGTTGACCATATCCTCCTCCAGAACCTAAGGGGTTTAATAGATAGTTCCTCCTGTATAGGGAATAAACCCAAATCAAGCCTTAATGGTAGAAGAGGTGTACTTTGGGGAAGCAGTAACAACTGCCTCAAAAATCTGTTCTCTGCCTTAATCATTTCGGGTCTAGCGACGTGCCCCCATAATTCCCCACCATACAAAGCCGCAGCTCTTGCCCTGGATTTATAAATTTCAAGCCCTGGGCTTATGGGCCTGAATGTTGAGGCATTAGTCATTTTTAGTATACCCCCCGCTATTTGGGTCAATTTAAGTTGGGACTTGGCAAGGTGAGGACCCCAGGAAAGATTTTCACTTAGTGTAACACCTATATATTGGAATGTCTGAACTCTCTCTAGTAGAACTGAATCCAGAATAGGTGGAGGTCTGGTGTGCGATGAGGGATTAAATATCATATATTTGGTTTTGTCTACGTTGATCTGTAAACCATGTTCACAGCAATAGTTGTTAAAGCCGTTCAGAATGCGCTGTATCCCCATGGGTGACTTGGATAGTAGAAGAGTATCGTCGGCAAACATTATAGCCGCGACTTTCTTGCCTGCCAACCTAGGTGCGTCATTGTTTAGCACTGCGTCCAAGTAAGATATCATCCCATTTACATACAAGCAGAACAGAGTAGGGGCAAGGACGCATCCTTGCCTAACACCCTTGTTTACCGGGAACCTCGCAGACAATACTCCTCCTCTCGCGCACCTAACCTGTGCGAAGTTCTGTGTGTGCAACCTCACTAGTATCCCCAATAATGCACTGGGGACTCCCATTTCCCGGAGGACAGCCCATAGTTTCCCCCTAGGCACAGTATCAAAAGCTGATCGAAGATCTACAAACACCATGTAGAGGCTGCCACCCTCTATTATCACAGTCTTCCAATACAGCATAACTAAACGGAAGATCTGATCCATGGTGGATGTTTTGCTCCTGAAACCGGCCTGGTAAGGGGAGAGGATTTAATTCTCATTAATCCACTCCTGCAAACGATCTAAAATTAGTCGTGCAAATATTTTTTGGGGGACATCAATAAGGCTAATGGGCCTGTAATTTGCTGGGAGCAAGGGAGAACCCTTTTTAAAGATTGGTATAATCTCTGCTCCCAACCACGTGCCCGGAACCTCTGCACCACACAGTATGGTATTAAATAGTGCACACAAATACGGCGCCCATATCTTTGGTTGTTCTTTAAACATATCTCCGGGGAGTTTATCAATACCTGGTGCTTTACCACTCTTCAGTTTTCCCAGGACAATGTTAACATCCTCAATAGAGAACTCCAGAACCTCAGCATCCCCAGGTATAGGTGTATGCAGGGGCAAAAGATCTAATTCAGAGGTTACTGCGTAGAGGGATTTAAAATGGGATTCCCACACCCCCGCATCTAAATTTACTTCAATCGCGTTACGCGGTACGGCACACCCTGTGTTCACGATGGCCCAGAATCTCCGCGAATCCTTATTAGCAAGTGCGGAGGCTAAGTTCTGCCATCTCTCCCATCCCAGGCTATTCTTGCCTGTTTCATTACTTCTTTGTAGGAATACCTGAGAGCACGAATAGTCGTCCTGTCAGTGCCATTTTTAATGGCATTTATCAGATCGGTTTTTGACCTCCTACAGGTGGCATTGTACCAAGAAGAGGGGCGGGACACGCTGGTCATATTAGAAGGGGCAATTGGGTTGAAAATGCCTGCTAAGGTGTCCACCAGATCCTGGTGAACAGTAAGCAGGTTCCCGGATACACCTTTAAGCATCCCATGAGCCCAAATATCATTTGCCAAAATGAGGAGGGGAAGAATAAGTGTGTATAAACTAGAAAGAGCATCCCTCCTCTCATGCAAGTTCCCCCATTTGACCCGCCTCCTGTTGTTGGCAATAACAAGGCCAGGGTCGTCACAGACTTCAGTATAGCTTTTTGGAGTATGGGGGGATTCCATCTTCATCATCAGGGCATTATGATCACTATCCATTCTAAATAGTACCTCCAGGTCCACTATCTTTGGCCAAAGCCTAGTCTCAACCATTACATAGTCTAAGTGAGATTCATGATCTTTTTTATTATAAGTACACTTAGAGGGGATATCTGATGGCTTCCTACCATTAACCGCCCTGACCGAATTATGAGGAGTTAGGGTCATTATCTGCTTGGCCAATGGTGTCCATGCCTTTGCTGGAGCAGAGTTGCAGGGAGGAATTCCCCAAAACTCATCCTCTCCCATCAATGCCCCCTCATTCAGCCCTTGAAGGGGCTCATAATGGCAATTGAAATCACCTTCGATCACAAACTGGGTGTCCCGGTTTAGGGAATCGAGAAATACTGATAATTCCCCGATAGTGCTGGATTCCTTTGCCAATACGGTTGGACGAGAGTAAACATTAATTACTGCTAATTCATATGAGGAGGGCCATGTCATAAGGACGCACAGAATATCGTCCGAGTTGGTCTGGATCGATTCCACCTTGCAGCCCAAGTGTATACCCACCCACGTTGTCAGGCCACCAGAAGGGCGTCCTATGCCTCCCCAACGAGCCATGATGTTAAAGGCCACAAATCCCACTCTATGGGCTTCCTCCCTGGCCCAAGTCTCTTGGAATAAAATCACATCAGAGGTGTCAACAAAGGTGCCCCATTCTGGACACTCTAACTTACTATTCAAACCCGCCACATTCCATGATGTAATGATCATGTGCACAGCATGGCTCGGAGTGGCTGGCAGAGAGTCTAATGAGTGGGATGGACAACCCTGTTGATGTGTTTCAATGAAGTGCAAGGAGAAGATACTAGTACTATCTAGATTTACTGGAGGGTACTGCTCACTGGAGGTGCAGCTAGTACTCTCTAAGAGGGGAGCAGTACTGATCCCTGCAGAACTAGGGGAAGTCTCCTCTTTACGGGAATACATATTACTTTCTCTTGTTGCCTCGCTTGGCTGTTGGGCCGTAATCTCACTCTCAAAGTTCTCCTGGGTTTCTTTGTTAGCCCTGGCCAGTCAATCAACCTGGTCAAGGTAGCTAAATCTATTTGAACAGGGGATATAGGGCTGTGTCAGAGTGTAGGCATATCGCCTTGACTTCTCACCACCTCCCCAGCGTGAATATGGTACATGGGTCCAGCCATTTTCCTGTAGCATCGGAGATTCACTAGGGTAGAAAGAATTAAGTGAACATACTCCTATTTTTGTATCTGAGCTGGAAAATCCCCACTTACAGATATAATCTACTGTCCTAGGATCCCTGAAGTTGATTATGACGCAATCACCATTGAAAGTTTTAGGAGTGCGTCCTACCCAGCCCACCCTTCTAACCATAATAATCTCGCTTCTAACGTGGGGGGGCAAGGGCCTATGGATACTAAGCCATTGTATTGTCTTATTCTTCAGGGAAGTAAAATCCTCACTACTAGCATCGCTGATTTCTGGTACCCCTGTGAGAACAGCCACGTATGGGCTTGCTTCCGGGGGCAGGTCGAGTCTCGGGATGAGGCTAAATGCCTCTCCCTTTCCTCCCCTTCGTTCCAACCTTCCGTTACCACTATCTATTGCCGGTAGGGCCATTCCTGAAGTGTTGGAAGCTGCATGCTGATTGTCAATAGGTCTAACTTCATGTTGTAGTAAAGAGGGATTAAGTGTATTAGCGGGGGCTACCTGCGATACAAATGTGGATTGATAGGTGGCTGGATATTTGAGCAGGATATAAGAGCATCTGTCGCTAGCCCCTCCGTCCTATTTTTAGATGTACAATTGCAGGAACATTGTGATTGTGCTTTGTTTATAGCATTACCAAAGATGCCCTTAATTTGTGATTCAAGCTTTGAGAGGTGGGCCACTATGGTGTCTAACCTTTTTTCAAGGGGGCCTAGAAGGGTGCGTAGCAATGTATCTAATTGCAGAGTTGATGTAACCTCATCTGCTTGTGGCAAAGAGGAGTGAGGAACATATACCTGGTCTGGAAGTACCCCGGGAGGCTTTAAATGAGTCGTCTCTGGGTACAGAGTATGAATGCCAGAACCTTCAGCGGCGATAATAGGGGCTTCAGAAATTATGTTATTTCGATGTTTTGCTGGTTTAGCTCCCCCGGGTTTTGTTCTGGTTATACTGGGAGCTTTGGGCTTTGTTTTAGGGACCGTCCCTGTTGCACTACCCTTTTTGTTTTGCAAGGACGGTCCGTTTCTCAGGGCTAGAGGCGATAAAACTCTCAGGGTAACTGGCAAATCATCACAGCTCAGAAGATCGCTGTGGGATGTATCGTCTATAAATTGGGTGAGGGGCAACGTGGATGTTTTAGTACCAGCGCAAATAGGAGTGCCCTCTATAGCTTTGGGGGTGCGGGCAGTTGCGAAAAGACCTAATGATGAACGCCTAGCCAGGGCGAGGTCCTGTGAGACTCTACGTTCCATGAGGACAATGCCCTGGTCAATCACAGAATTTCCTCTTACTATGAAATGATCTAGAGTACCCGTAGGATTAGCAGTAGGAGCATGATTCCTGCCCTCTTTGGTTGCCATTACACTCATCAACGAGAATACAAAAATATATTATTTGCGCAGCTACAGTTACTCCAATCAACCTATATATACTATAGCCAACCTGCAAATATAGGCAATATAATGGCAGTATAAGGTGCACATACAGTTAGGACCGCAGATATAAGAGGGGGGGCCCGGTCTCTCTCGGTCTCAAACGGGCTACAACGGGCCCGCCCTTGCCCCGGGCTTCGCCCCGGTCACATCCCACTGTCGCGGGAACAAGCTGGACTATATAGAAGAAAATTAGGAGGGGCCGGGAAGAGGCACCAGGTGCGCTGCACTAGAGGTTGCAGGGCAGCCTGGGCCTCGCAGTCCCGGCTTCAGGGATGGATTGCGCTGTCTTCCAATCTTCGTCCTGGTATTAAAAGCAATTAAAAGTTCTCCTCCAACGCTCCTCCGGATGTTCAAACAGCGATTTTCCCCAAATCCACAACCTCGTCAGCGAGCGGCATATATATATATCCTAGCTCCAGACTGTTGCATCGACTCCCTGCACTCAAGAACTGGTACTTTCCAGCGGAGGGTGCATCTGCTTAAATGGCAGCTTCCAACCTCGCACGCTTCAGTAAAAAAGAAAAAGCACTCACGTGGCGAGTCCAGAATTAATTTATTTACGGACTCACAAATGCAACCAGCCGCGTTTCGGCAGACGCCTTTCTCGATATCAGCAAATCAAGCTCCACCCAGATTCAATGTTCCTCACTGCATTCATTACTCTGGAAGGAACTTTCCAATTTACTCGAATGCCTTTTGGTCTCTCTTCCGCGGCCAGGGGTTTTCAATGCACAATGTCTCAAATTTTCAAAGTTATGGCCAATATCCTGTTTTTCCAGGATGACATCTTGATTTATGGAGCAACAGTCCAAGAACACAATTCTCTTTTGAAACAAGTTTTAAGAAAATTGCTGAAGTTGGCATCATCTTGCGGAAGGAGGAATGTACTTTTCTTTCTGAGAGTGCAGAATATTTAGTCTATACCGTGTCATCTGAGGGAATTAAACCTAAACTGAGTCTCCTTAAAGCCATCAAACAAGCTCCTAGACCCATTGACAAAGACCAACTGAGATCTTTCATGGGTCTAATTGAATATTATGCTAAGATTGTCAAGTGTTTCTCTAGCAAAAGTGAAACCTTAAGGTTCTCTTGTGCAAGGGTCAGAGCTTTGTTTGGAGCTCAGAGCAACAGGGATGTTTTGAGTCCATCAAGAAAGAAATCTGTGATGCTGGAATTTTGTCTCCTTTTGACACCAAACGTCAGTCTATCATTACTGTTGATGCAAGTGCTACGGGACTGGGTGCTATACTCTCTCAAAAACATTGTGGCAATGAAAAGACAGTGGCTTTTGCATCTATGACCCTTTCCAATTCTGAAAGGAATTATTCTGTTGTTGAGAGGGAGGCCTTGGCTGCTGCTTGGGATGTGAAATACTTTTGCACGATGAGTGGAGTGCAGAGATGACTAAAGACAATACTCTCATTGATGTCATGTGTATGGTTACCCTTGGTAAGAAAAGAGAGAGTTGTGTCTCAGCATCAGTACGGCCATTTCTCAAAATTTTGGATGAGTTATCTACTTGTGGAAGCAAGGTACTTATGAGCGGGGATAGGTTTGTTCCTCATTTTGGCTTGCGAAACAAAATCATAAGCATGACTCATGAGGGTCATCTTGGCCAAGGTTTGACTCAGCGATGTTTCAAGGCTCAGTTTTGGTGGCCTGGCCTGGAATGTTATTAAGTGCCAGATCTGCAAGGAGGGCGAAAGAGACTCAAAGTTGGTAAAAAATCTGCTATGGGTCACATCGCTGATCCTGGCAAACCTTGGCACAGTGTATGCATTGACTTTATTGGTCCCATGTCGGAGGTAGACGATGATTGCAGGTTTGCTTTAGTTGTGGTGGATGTGTTTTCCAGATTGCTCTCCGTTTTATTTTTTATGAGAAATCACTACCATTTCTACCATTGTGGCTCTCAACATAGTTTTTCTAGAAGAGGGTGTCCCTTCTATTCTCATCACAGATAATGGCACTCAACTAGATTCTTGGGATATGGAAGCCTTTCTCAAGAACCATGGGATCACTCATCATCGCACCACCCTATACAACGCCCAAGGCAATGGCATAGTTGAAAGGGCTAACAGAATGGTGAAGGGTGTTATACAAATGGCTGTGTCTACTGGCTTAGATATTAGAAAAAGTGTCCAGGATCTAGTTTGGGCTTATCGCACCACCACTCAAGAAACCACATCCAAGTCCTCTTTCGAGGTCATGAGAGGTAGACTCCCAGGAAGCAAGTTAGTACCCTATTGGTTAAAAAAGTTGGTATCAATTGATGGTTCCCATGACTCTGAGTTGAGTGTTTGTGTTATTTCTAAGGTTGCTGTGGTTGAAGGTGATTGGGTGAAGAAGATCAGGTCTGTTTGCACAGTTAGAGGCTTCTCCAAGTTTAGAGGACCCTATAAGGTCTTGCATGCCTTTCCCTATTATGTTATTCTGGAGAATGTGAACGCTGGAATTGGTGTAGAGATGCCTTTTACCAAAGAGGAGGAGTTTTTGAAAGAAAAGAAGGGAGAGAGTGTGGCAGTTACCTTTTCATGGATGATGCTGAGTTTGGCTTCTGTGACCAAAGAAGTCTAACTCCTGCTGCGCCAGGAGAACCTGTTCTACACACAAGTCTCATTGGGAGAGGCACCACTGCTGGAAACCTTGGCAGTGATGCTACCTCTTGAGCTGGAAGGGTTTATATACCACCTTTGTATTTAGGGGGCTCTGTTTCTTAACCTTTTGTTCTTACTGGTTTCTTCCTTTACCCTTTCTCTGTTCTTTACCATTTCATGATCCTCTATTTTCTGGTTGAACGAAAGAGGATGTGTTATGTAGGGCTTGTGCCCTGTTTCACAAGAGCTCGAGGATGCCTCGCGCCTCAAGGTCTCGTGCATTCCAATGAGTTGGATAGTGGGAGGTTTGAATGTGGGTGGGGGACATTTGGGAGTTAGAAGGGAATCGTTGCTGTGGGCTGTTGTGCCGGCCATGTGCTGGGGTCTGCTCTTGTCTATGCTTACCTGAATAAACCGTGGTCTTCACCAACGTCGTAGTCCAGCATTCTCGTCTGTTTATAAAAAATACACAACACTGAGACAGACACAAAAAGTGACAGACTAAAACCTACAAAAAGACAGAGCGGAATAACATCCACTAAGGAAGTGGCAAGAGATACTCTGCGACAGAAGCTTCTCAGAAGCTTCCTTTATCTGCTCACCACCTTTCAGTTGGCTTTGAAAATCTGGAGTGGTCCTAGTCTCATCCTGAGACAGACTAGCAGCTTGTGCTCTGTTCAATGAGATGGATATGTTCTATGTCATGTAGGTTTCAGATCATGATATTAAACCACTGACAATTTATAATTGCCCAAAAGACAGTCAGCACCTAGCTTCTTTCTCACCCCTACATTGAAGATTAGTCAAATTGCCATTAACGTCTACCTGAATTCAGGAAAATTCAAGAATCCCCCTACCTACTAAGTTTCTTAGTGCTCATTGGCACCAGGGAGAAATTCCTTGTGGTTAAAATATTTCCTCATAACCATAATCTGGTAAGCACCTGTATCTCATCCCTCAGGGCAGTAACATTTCCTAACATTCATACTAGCTTCCAGCCCTAACCCCATGGTGTTTGAATTGATGTGCTTAAGTACATCTGAGTCCTTTTTCTAAATGTTCATTGCACCATGCTGAGTGCAACTGGTCCCTCTCTTGTTCTTTCATCCGTAGTAAACAGACTTGCTATGATGGATGCACTTGGAGGAACATCTTTCACCTGACTGTCCCCTTTTTTCTAACATCAATAACAAGTAATCGTTGTGCTTCAAAGAACCTTGTTTTTTTCCCTTCACTTTATGTTCCTGACTTGGAACCCACTTCCCTTTCAGAATTTATCTCTAGTAAACCATTACTAATTGCCCTAGCCCTTGCCCTTTGGTTTGGAACCAATCTTTTGAAATGGTCCTCTCTCCCTTTGGCTTAGAGCTGTGTTGATCCAGCCCTTTGTTAATCCTGTTAGTTAATGGCTTGTCAGCCAACATTGCAAGCTTCTCTGAATCCCTTACTGTCAAGTCTGACACCTATTGCCTATGTGGGGTAGAACACTTGCCTTTAAGTCAATCTGTCATGATTAACTGGTTTTAATTTAGGGCATCTATATCCTTGGCCTTTATCCCTCCAGTCGCCTCATTCTCATCATGCAATTCACAGTGAAATTAGATTTCAAAAGAGCACCATGCTACACTCTCCTATTCCCTTTAAATCTCTGAAGGTACTGAGTTGTTTTCAGCCCAACTCATCTGATCAATAATTTGTCAATTCACTCATAGTTCTTTCTAAGGGTAATTATCTAGACTCTGCAAGCAATCTCGAAGCTTATAAACCATTCCAAAATATCCTAACTCTACATGTCTGTGTGCACAAGCCCTATTTAAACCTTTGCAGGCACCTGCAGAGTTGTTGGTGGACTTCTCTTTCTCACGTATAGCTTTCCTCTATCTCTCCATTTATTTTTCTTTCTCTTTTTCCCTTTCCTCACTTTCCCTTCTTTTCTCTGGGGTTCATTCCTCCTGCCTCTCCTGCCTCCTTTACTCTTATTCCTGATTAAATAGTCTCCATTTCTTCCCAGGCAAATTCCCTGGAATTGTACTGTTCCTCATCAAGTTTTTTGAGAGCCAACTGCAAGTTGGGGGTCTAAGCTCAACTGAACCAATCCAAGGGAGTAACTCCTTGACTTAGTGACACTGAAATGTCTAGCTCACTGATTGTCTTTTAAAAAAAATAAAGTACTTTTTAATCTTACAACATTACTAAATGCAATTCGATCCAGTATGCAGAGCAACAATGCTTGTTCTTAGTCACCCTTGTGCTGCTACTGTCATGATATCCATTGCTCATCCCTCCTAGGAGGCCCTTTATAAGCTTGCCCCACTGCAATTATTACAAAAGCACGAAACAGGATCAGGTGATGATTTATGGTTACCCGCTAGTGAAATGCATTAATTTATTGCAAAGGTTATTTGCCTTGGTACTATCATGGGTAACAAGTTAGTTTCCAACGTACACCCAGTCCTGCTTTTCTCCAACAGGTGTAGAAAAGTGCTGACTGAAGGCATTCTTAGGTCCTGCCGAGGTGGGCAAGTGTGGCCCACTTGTCAGTGTATGCAACCACTCTAGTTCAGGTCAGTGGTGAGCAACCCTCCCAGGGCTTATGCACAGGTGAGTATCCATCTGCTGTGGTCTTTCTGGCCACAAAAATGTATCAAGCACCAATTGGGGTACTTGGCCAGCACTGAAGCAGGTAGAGATCCCAAATGGATGGTCACAGTTACAATGGCAGTTGCATCCTTCTTTGGTCCAGCTCAGTCACCACAGCAATTGTAGTCCTGATTAGGCTACTGCAGTTATCATAGGAGTTGTAACCCTGATTCAGCCAGGGCAATTACCACAGATTGCCGTGATCCTCACCAGGAACCTTCCTAAGACACTGGGGGAACAGTCTACAGCATGGGTCTCTCCTAGCTTCACACTCAGGCATTTTGCTATCCATAGCTGACCCTTAGTCCCAGGAACATTTTCAGCTTCTCCTCTTGAACATTATATCCTCCTTTGGGGCCAGGTAGACTCTGGCCCTCTCTGAGCTGGGAGGCAGACTAAAGACCTGCAAACTCGCATGGTGCCACCTGTTTCACATGATTTCGGGTCCTTTCACACAGTTACTCAGTAGGGAGTCGAAATCATACGCTGGCAGGGAAGACAAGCTGGAAAGCACTGCACTGATTGGTTTTCAAGCTTGTCTTTGGAGGTTGTAAGCAACCAATGTCTATTTAACAGTACATGACATCGGTGCCAGCCTCTGAGATTCATTTTGTTTTTTAGGAGGTAGTGGGTGCATTGTTGGCATGCAGAGTGCCTTTCAAGTAGTTCTAAGTACAAGGCCTCTGTCCCCTCCAAGGCCATGCCCTCCCTCACATAGTGAAATGTCTTTATAGTTTTGAAGGTATGAGACTTCTAGGCACAAGGCAGACCATCAGCTCTTTTAGCATAAAGTGCAGGCTTCCAGTGATGTCTCCTTTCCTCGGGGAGGCTGACTACTCACACAGCAGTCCTTTGATTACTGTGCAGAGCACTGACTTCCTTTGTCGTGAAGGACTTGGAAGTGGTACAAAGTAGTTTTTTTTGGATCCCTGTTTTAAACATATTTTTGAAAGGGAATATGAAGCCACTGTTTCAAATGCCAGAATCCATTAGGGGTGTCCTTCTCAGACTGCTCTCCAGGCGCCACCTTTGTCCACAGTGATGTTTTTCATAGACAACAGAAGTGAGGGTGTCTACAAACTGAAGCATCCACCACATAGGCACATGTTGTATGAGGAGTCTGCACCAGGTTGTCTTCACCTTCTCTAAAGCAGTAAATTAGAATAGGCAAAAGGGCAAGACTAACCTAGGAACTTCTTCATCTAGTGCAAACAAAACTGCAGACCCACCTCTTGCCCCTACGATCAACCAAATGGTATTACTCAGGAATGATTGTTCAGCAGCCCTTTGCTAACATTCGTCCACATTGAGTTTCTAAAGGGTGCCCTGTCTCCATCCTCCTCAGTGTAGTTTCTGTATTTCTACCCTCCAGCCAAAGGAATAAGGCACTGTCCTCATCCTCTAGCTAGTGTCATGCCAAACAAATGTCTTCCAGAATGAACTCCACTGACTTCAGTACTCAGACTCACTCTGTAGAAAAATACCCCTTTTTGCCCTTGTTGTGTGGTCTCCCCCACTTTGTGTTAGATTTTCTTGCAGGGTTTTGATTCTGCACACTGAGGCACTGCTATCATGTCCTCAGTGCTTATGCTGGAACCCCTAAAGCATGCAGGATTAGATTACTCCTAATTGGCATATTTAACTTATTTATAAGTCTCTAGTATATAATACAAAGTGTACCCGGGGCCTGTGAGCTAAATGCCACTAGTGGACAGGACATCAGCACTTATTGTGCCACCACTAAAGTGACATGGTAAAACATGTCTCCTGACCTCCATTGTAGCCTTGGTATGCAGTTTTGTACAGCCATTTTGACTAGTCAAAATATTCCTTTGGAAAGGCCTAAACTTACCACTTTATTACTTAAAAGTCACTCCAAGGTAGGTCCAAAATGCTCATAGGGCAGAGTGCATAATAGATAAAAAGTAGGTCATATTTATTTAGGGGCATATTTATGAGAGCTTTGTGTCATTCTTGCACCTCTCAACGCGGTACATGTATGATGCAAGCCTCTAAGTCAGATTTATAAAGCCAAGCAAAGCCACTCTGAGTGGCTTTGAATGGCTTAAAAAATCTGGAGTAAGGCAACACAGCGCAAATTGCTGCGTTGCCTTACTTTGCACCAGGGAGGCGTTCCATCAGTGTTGCAGTTGGTTTTCCCATGCAACTCCCATGGTTTTTGACAGATTCCCAGATTTACAAGGACTTGTAAACCTGGGAATGCTTCAAAAAGATACGCCTCCTAGGAAAGGCGAACAAGGGTAATTATCTTTATCCTCGTTTATTCCTCTTTCTAAGCGTGCTGCATTTTCAATCACACATAGAAAGAGGAACAAGCCTCTCAGGATTGTTTTCGTGCTGGAAGGTTCGCCGTCCTGTACAACACAATCCTGCCCCCAACACAGACACTCTTGCACCAGATGCAGAGATGGCAGGCATAATGTCTGGAGCTAACAACAGTAAGGATGGGTGGTGAGCAAGCCAATTGTGTGTGCCTGACAATAAGGGGATCAATGAAACCATATGCTCAGAACTAGAGGGTTTAGATACAGGCAGTGGCGGCTCCTCGAGGGAGTGCTGCGGGGCGGTGGGCAGTGGAGGGGCAGGTGGGGGGTAGTAAACTCCGGAATTGGGAATCAATAAACAAAACAAATTACATTGCGCGCTGCAATGCCAAATCGGCGATGCAGCACGCAATGTAATTCACTTTATTTATTTATTTGTTTCTTTACTCAACTCCTTTCATCCCAATTCCGGCGTTTAAGACCCCCCCACCCTGCCTCTCCCCCGCCCCGCCGCCCCGCAACACTCCCTCGAGGAGCCGGCACTGGATGCAAGCACTGAAGGTTTTGTTGCCATGTGGGCCTGGAAAGTGCTGGTGATGGGAGGGTTTGAGGAGGATTCAAATGGTGAAGGAGGAATGAGTCATTGGAAAAACAGGGGTGTCTCAAGGCGATTAATCGCTCCCGTGGTGTGTTTCTGTCAGCGCTTATACCAGTGAGTACCAGTCAGTGGCTAACGGGCATCAGCAGAGGCATTTGGTTTCTTCCCTGTGGAGAGCCACACATTCAGCCTTTGCCCACAGTCTCAATGATTGGCACCATGGCGCACTGAAAGGGGGATGAATACTTTTCTAGTTCATGTGACAGCTCTATTTGCGATTACTAATTCTAAGTCAAGAAAACAGGTGATAGTCTTGGATTTCTTTGACAGGTTGTAAATGCAGAGTATGCCAGCCTCCCAAGACTTAATCTTTGACATGTGAGTAATTATCTCCAACCTATGTGATGTTTTGGCCCAGTACTGTCGCCAGCATTGCCAGTCCCAGACCATATATTTAAAGTCAGACCCCTTACATCACACTCGGTATAGAAGTCCGAGGCACAATGACAAATTCTGCTAATTTGCACAGGAGAGCTATAAGCTCTATTCTCTATATAGAATTATAATATTTTTAGTCTGACATTGCAGCAAACCTTCTGCAGGTATTCTAGAGCTCTAGCCTACTCCTTGTCATGCAAAGCCCTACCAAACTCATCCCCCAAATATCATGCTAAGACTGCAATGAGACCTGTGTATGAGCAAGCAGAGCTTTGTCTATTTATCTAAGAAGCATGTACCTGTTACCCATTGCATGCAAGGTATTCATGAACATACATTTCGCTGACTAGGCGTCCACTATCATCACCCACGTCACTTGGAAGTGAGGTGGGTGACTATGGTAAGACCATAGATTAGGAGCTTGTCCTCATGGAGGGTGAATTGTTCCACAAGGGCTGGGAGTAATAGGAGCCGGGCATCCTGGAACAAGTTACCTAGAGTTGTGTTGCCAGCTTGGTCCCAGAATTGCAACTCATGTCCCTCTAGGATCCCCCTTGCTTAGGAAGACCAAGAAGGAGCATCATCAGGGCATGAGGTAGGGGGCTTCTGGTAATAAATATGTCTCTAGTCAGGCACCATAGTGCCACTGTCAAGAGGCAGTAGAGATCCATGTGTGGGCGATCTCAAGGAACCAACTGTGCCAAGACATCGGTGTGACTGAGAAGAGGTCTAGTGGAACTAGTAGTCCACTCATGGTATAACGCCAATAAACAGAGGGTCATCCATTGAAGCTTGGTCACTTGGTAATAACATTCAAAGTTAGGGGCACTCAACCCACCCTGATCAACCGGCAGTACAGAAGATGGGGCAGCATCCCCATTTTGGAGACCACAATGCACCGCCATTACTGACAGGGGGGGTGACTGCAAAAACGTTACCTGAGCTCGATTGAATGTCACTGCTGAAGACAGATTTCCATCTAACAAATCCTGTTCAGCGTGGAAAAAGTCGATACATAACAATCGAAAGGAAATATCCTCTCTTTGTACTGGGTCCTCCCAAAAGTCCAGTGGCACTGGGTGGTTGTAGAGCATAAAGGAAAAAGACGGGGCTATATGTACGAACACATTTTCCCATAGACACAGAATGGGTAAAATCCTTTGATATATCTGGCCAAGGATTTGTAACAGCTGACACGTGCCCAACACTGTTCCAAACTCTGCTAAGAGAAGAACAGTCCCAGAATACTCCCTTGCCATGTCTTTAGGATAAAATAAAACATCATCAACATGAAATGCGATTTCATGGATTATGTGTAAAAGGGGATTCCCCAATCTCTCCCAAATAGTTGCACCCAAATCACCAATGGTTCCATTGCCAAGGTAAATAAAGGGGGGGGGGGCAACCTTGCCTGGTGCCTCTAAACACCGAGATGCAGGTGGAAATCAGTCCCTGCAACCAGAGTCAGACCATAGGATCCATATAAATTTGTTGGATTAATTGAATAGTATGCGCTCCAAAAAACTCAGAAAAGAGAATCCCAATTCGGTGTATCAAACACCTTTTCCAAATCTAACACTAAGGCAGCAGTTCATGGACATTGCACCTGCACCACTTCCATAATCCTGTATAGTGATCGAATTTTTAGAGAAGTTTTTCTACCTGGGACACACCTGTTTTGATCGGCATATATCAGTTGCGGGAACACCCGTTGTGTGTGGTCAGCTAGGATTTTGCTAAGGATTGTATAAACTACATTCAGGAAAGGCTATGGGACAGTAGGAGACCGGATTACTGAAATCACATCTTGATTTTAATACTTAAATCAATGTGGCCTCATGAACGGTGGAAGGAGGGTGTGCAATCTCTAAGGCCACTTTATACATACCAGCTAGTTTAGGTGCTAAGGAGCACACAAAGGTTTTAGAAAAGTCAACCAGGGGACCGTTGCTACCCACCGTCTACCTCAGAAATTCCCCTGTGATGTCTTGGATTGAGATAGGGTTGTTGATTTCTTCATAGTCAACCGGGGACAGTCTAGGGAAAGGGACTGCATCAAGGGAAATCGATATCGGTGTGTGAGTGGTCCCAAGTGGGGATCTGTATAGGGTTTGATAAAAAATTATGAACATCTCTAGAATGGCCTTTATTGAGTCTTCTAAGTGCCCTACTGTATTGTGTAGTTTGTAGCAACTTATAATTTAACCACGTGAGTAGGTGGCCAGATTTAAACACCCACTGAGAGTGTATGAGCAGAATAAGCTGAATGGTCCTGCCAGTGCAGACACACCATAAGGAATGCTTTGTAATAGTGCAGTGGGGCAAGGAAGTCCCAGAGCATGGTGTCCTCAGTCACTTGTCTCTCAATGGTAATCTATGATCCCTCAACCCTATCTAAGTCTCTTACTGTTGTTTTACAACCTCTCATGGTGGTCTGGATGCATAAACCCCTGGTCCCCTTAAAAGCTTATTATGCCAATGTAGGGGAGGAAGCTGTCCCTTCATTGTGTTCAAAATACTAGCAGATTCTATCCACGAGCATACCTTGGAAAGCCCAGTCCTCCAGTGTCATTGGATATAACGGCTCAGTAAGAAGCAACCTAACACCAAGTCTGGTTGAGCAGTGGCTGATTATGATCTAGCAGTTCTCTGCCTAGATCGTCTGGGAGGAAATAGGTGAAAAGTCTGTAGTGGTGAAAACTATTCCATTTAAACGGATGTCAAGACCATACAAGGGAGAGTAAAATGAATAGAATTCAACCTCAGGGTTTTGATGATGCCTGATTTCTTTCAGTGACCACTGTTGCAGCCACGAAGTAAGAGCTCAACTATTCGATGCAGTTGATGCACTAGGAAACGTAAGGTGGGAACTGTCTGATGCAATGTCTAAAACACAGTTTAAGTCTTCTCCCAACAGCCTAGAGATGTACACCCATTTAGCTAAGCTGGCTGGGAGACATTTGAGGAATTTGAGTTTGTCCATAATGTAGCGTCCTCTCCAGCCTGGGTACCCGTCAATGACTACGCGACACACAGAGCTTAATAATACACACACATTTTTATTCATCTGCGTGTAACTGGAAACTCAAAATTCTAAAACAAACTTTCTTTGCATTCCTCTGTGAAATCTACATCACAGGCCTACCGAGTACATTAGGAGCCAAAAGCGTTCCGTCATAAATCTTGCAAGACACTACACATATTTGGTGCATAAATAAAGCATATTATTATTGGAGAACCAGTTAACCTAGCTTTGAGCAACATGAATCTACTCTCTGTGACACTAACATTTGAAGCAGCGCAATGCAGCAAAACAACTTTCTGTGATGCATCAAATGAAGAGAGCAGGAAAGCACCATTGCTCTTGTGGCTCCCAAACACCAAAGCAGGTACCCTTGTGCCAAGGTGCAAGGGCGCCTGCATTACAGTCTGGATTGTGGTGGGACAGTAAGAGATACCTTCCTGCTCAAAAACAATCCCAAGATGCATTTTCCTCTTTCTAAGTGTGCTGCAGAATGCAGAACATGTAAAGAGAAGTGATAATGGGGCGCAATAGACACATTTCTCCTTGTACCCCTTACCTGGGAAGTTATATGATTTTGAGCCATTACCAGATGAACTAGTGTTAGTAAATGTGGGAAAGCACCAAAAGCCATAGCTGGATGATGGGAACACTTATGCTCCACCCATGGATTGCCTTCCCCACATTGAGTAGCACCAGGCAGAGACTTGCTCTGCTTGCATTACTCAAGATTGAAAAATTTCCTAGCTAACGTAATGGAAAGCCTCCGAGTCCTTAATAGAATTGAAACTTTCCGTTACGTTAGCTAGGAAATTTTTCATTCTATGTCAGGACTGGAGGTGAGGATTATGCTAGTTCAAAGCCTGCTCACCACGAGGTGAGCCATATCTAGCACAGGCTTGAAGTAAAACCTCTTAAAGGTTGAGGATATCCTCCAAACAGGCACCCAAACTGAAAGCTTTGGAAGCCATAGCCCCTCTAACCGAGTGGGCGCCAAACTCCCTAAGGTTGATTCCTGCTTCCTGCATAACCCACCGAACCCATCTGGCAATGGTGGGGGAAGAAACTGCCTGAAAAGGCCTGCGGAGAGAAATGAGGAGCTGATGCTCCCCCGGAGGACGAAACTCCTCTGTCATCTCCTCATAAGCTTTCAAGCAACGGACCACGTACAGTTTGGGGCAATCCGGGAATTCCGGGTAAGAAATCACCCTTGTGTGACACTTTGTCCTTCTTGAGAGAGTGAAGGTCACCCCCGAAGGAGTGAATATCCTAGAAGAAATATCCAATGCTTTCACATTGGAAACCTGTCTGCAAGACACCAGACAGAGTAACATAGCCAACTTGGGTCACAGCTCCTTCCTGGACAGAAACCTGTTGGGCTGCCAGGAAAGGAACAAATTGAGGACCTGATTGACGTCCCATAAGGCTGAGTAACGGGGTTCCGGAGGTAACGAAAGCCGAATGCCCCTGAGGAGTCTACAGACTAGGGGATGCTCGCCAACCGGAGAATTGTTCACGGGCACAGGACCAGCCGAGATAGCAGAACGAAAGGTGTTAACTGATCGGTAAGCAAGACCCTCAGACGCTAAATGAGCCAAAAAATTCAGGATCTGGACTAAATCTGTGTCCACGGGATTGCGACCCCTTCGCAGACACCAACGGGACCATCTGCCCCAAGCGGATTTATAACGCTTGACAGTACTGTTTGCCCATGCTTTAGCCATGAGGACCCCAGCTGCTGCCGAAAGGCCCGGGACTTCCCATCGTCTCCGGTAATCCTCCACGCGACAAGTCGCAACGAGTTCTGCAGAACCAGAGGATGAGGGACCCCGTCGGGACTGAGGAGAAGATGAGGGAACAGGGGTAGTAGGATTGGAGAATCACAGGAAAGTTCCAGAAGAACTGGAAACCAACCTTGAGATCTCCACAAAGGAGGGAGGACTACCAGCTGTGCTCCCTGGCGCCGGACCTGAGCCGTTACCCGAGCCAGCATCACAAAGGGGGGCAACGCATACCCGGTTTCCAGGCTCCAATCCTGGAGAAAGGCATCCGTGGACACCGCTAGAGGGTCCGGCCTCCAACTGAAGTAACGAGGCAACTGATGGTCGAGCCTCGAGGCAAAAAGGTCGATCGACAGCGGACCCCAAAGTTCGTTCAATCGGCGAAACACTCCGGAGTCTACCTTCCAAAGGCTGGAATCCTTGAAATTCCGGGACTGAAAATCAGCCACCAAATTCTCCCGACCTGGAAGATACTCCGCTGTCACCGAGACATGACGCTCCCGGCAGTACTGCCAAAAGCTGGCTGCCAAGTCGGAGAGGGCCTTCGATCTGGTACCTCCCAGATGATTGATATAGCGGACCGCTGAGATATTGTCCATTTTGAGAAGGACAGAAGATTGAATGCGATCCCTGGTCCAACAACGAACGGCGAAGGAGCCCGCTAGGAGCTCCAAGCAGTTGATGTGTAAACTGTGTTCTTCTTGAGACCACAAACCTCCTGTGGAAAATTCGCCGCACCTGGCACCCCAGCCCTGCTTGCTGGCGTCTGATGCGATAACTAAGTCTGGAGCGGAACCAAAAATGGCGCGTCCGTTCCAAGCCTCCATGTGTTGCAACCACCAATGAATCTCGTCCCTGGCTTTCCCTGACAAGACCACTTTGTGTGAGTAAGGGAGCCCTCTGCGGAGGTAAGATGCCTTGAGGCGCTGGAGCGCGCGGTAATGCAGGGGCCCCAGGAAGATCGCCTGTATAGAGGCGGAAAGCAAGCCCACCACTCGAGCCAGGTCCCGAAGGGACACCTGAGCTCTGGCAAGTATACGACGCAGCTCGTGACGGATCTTCGCGATTCTCCGAGTGGGAAGGCTGAGAGAAGAAGACTTTGAGGCGATCACGGACCCAAGAAATGTCAGAGACTGTGAAGGAGAAAGCATGGACTTTGTCTCGTTGATTACAAACCCCAATCCTTGCAAGAGATTTACCGCTACCTGAAGATGATGAAGAAGGCGAAGCGGGCAGGCGTCCATGATCAGGATGTCGTCGAGGTAGACAATCATTCGAATACCCAGAGCTCTTAACCACTCCACCACAGGGTGGAGGACCTTGGTAAAGCACCAAGGGGCCGATGAGAGGCCGAACGGGAGGGAGGTGAACTCGAAAACCTGATCGCGCCAAAGGTACTGCAGGAAACGGCGATGGGGGGGAAAGATCGGGATCACCAGATAGGCGTCCTTCAAGTCGAGGTGGACCATCCAATCGTTTGGGCGCAACATATCACGAAGAAGATGGATACCCTCCATCTTGAAGTGGCGGTATACCAGCCACTCGTTGAAACTGCTCAGATTGATTACTGGGCGCTTACCACCATCTGTTTTGTCGACAAGAAAAATATTGCTTAAGAAACCCCGCGGGTGAAGATCTGCGGGAATGATCGCCCCTTTGGATAGAAGAGAGGAAACTTCCTCGTCTACCAGAGCGGAGTCGTGGTAGGAGAACTGAAGGGGACGCGGCTTGGTGCGTTGGGCAGGAGTCCCCTGATACTCTATGTGAAAACCCTGAATGGTTTGAAGAACCCATGGATCCCCCATGACAGAAGTCCAGGCCTGGAAAAAATTCCCCAGCTGCCCCCCTATTTTTAGAAGGGAAGAAGGGAGTAAACTCGCCGTTGGAAGAGGTAGCAGCTTCTTGGTAGCCTCGGCCCTTGCCTCGTTTGCCTCTCGTGGGGTAGAAGTTGCCGAAACGGCTTTGATCCTGGTACTGTCCTTTAGCGGGGCCTTGCCCACATGGCTGGTTGTTGGAACCACGGCCTGTCGAGCGGCCCCTGCCTCGACCGGCCCCCCGGAAAACCCAAGGGAAGACCTTTCGAATGGTCGAATAGGCCCTATCCAGGGAAGTAAACGTGTTGACAAACTTCCCAAATTCTTTCACGAAGGGATCCCCAAACAGGCCCCCTTGGGCCACCGCGCCGGCTTCAGTATCCGCGAGGTCCCCCAGTTTGGGGTCCAACTTAATCAAAAGAGAGCGCCGTCGTTCAGTAGAAATCGCGCAGTTCGCATTGCCCAGGAACACAATGGCTCTCTGGGCCCAGCCCGACAAGGACTCTGGGGAAATGAGGGAACCAGATGTTTTCGCCTCCTCCGCCATATCGAGGATCTTAGTTAACGGCCCAGGACATCCAGGAGTTTTTCCTGGCAGGACCGCCAGGACGTATCGATCCCCTTCTTAGGATCACGCATTAATTTTTGTAAGAAAGTCGCCATGCGGGAGTCAATTTCAGGTGTCAATGCGACTTTGCCCTCCAAGGAGGGGCGAGGGCACTCAGCCCGTAAACAACGATGGGCCTCCTTCCCAAGGGGTCTCCGAATGCGCATTGCCACGTACTCAGCCACCTTGTCCGCTGGGGCCCAGTCAGAGGAACGAGGGTGCACAATGTCATCATGATCGAACATATCTGAAATGGCCGGGAGACCAGAGGGGTCATGAGGGTTGGAAGGATCTAGTCCGGGATCGGTCGAACCCGAGGACTGGGGAACCGGCGGGAATTGCCCCTGAGGCAGAAGTGGTTGCTATGCCAGGAAAGCCTGCTTAAGCCTATCGAAGGCGGAAGAATCCATCCCTGCTTCGCATAAACGCTTAGCTGGTGGGGAAGAAACCCCCGAGAGCGCAGTGGGGGGGTTTGCAGGAGGTGGGGAAACCAACGGAAGATTCGCAAAGCGCGCTAGCGCCTGATCAATGCGCTGGGTAAGGCGGTCCTCTAAGGGTGCCATAGCTTCCCCCACAGCGCGGTATATTGAGGTGTCCAACGCCTCATAAAACTCCTCATCCCACTGGAGGTCGGTCAGGGCATCATCCCCTCCATTGGAATCATCATCGTACTCGTATTCCATGATGATGACTAGGATACACAGCCTAGAAGGTAAGTATACAAAAGGTCTGGGTCTCAGACACCAATGAATTTCTCCACAGAATATATAAGGCTGGGAGACAGCCAGCAGGTGGGCGAGGTAACTCCAATTATCAAAAGACAGTGGGGTTGGAGGCCCCTGGCACCAAAGTCTGGTAATGGTGAAGATATAGAGAAAGTCTTGTGGACAATACTGGCCAGGGCAGGTGCCCTAAAGCATGTAATATGCAGTGCAGTACAGACCCAACCTAGCGTGAATTTACTTTGAGAGAATACGGACTCCACACGATGTTTTGCCGAGTGGAGCGTAAGAGCTGTACAATGAGCGGAAGTCTCTGAAGATGTTGATAGAGACTACACGCTCGCGTAACGCCTCATGCCAGACAGTGCGTCGCACAAACCCTTCAGGGTTTAAAATGTGTGCGCCGCAGTAACACCCACCGCTCCCCCTGACGGGCAGAGGAGCAAGGGACACCAGACAGGCCGCATCCCCACCAACCAGGCGGGCACACGCCCGCGAGTATGACAAGGACAGAAACCGGCGCGGGGACGACCCGCACAGCTCACAAGGACTGAAACAGGTTCTACTCATTTCCGAAGCAAAAATCACGTCAACAGTGGCATAAATCAACAAGTTTCACAACGTCATTGAACATAAGCAGTCACATACCAGAACAACACGTAATGTGGCAAAGCAAGTACAAGCACATCGTTATACCACAGCATGACAGAAACACATAAGCAAAGAAGAAAACACTTAGCTCGGCTGCTGAGCAGCGAAGAAAGAGGAGGAAGGACCAGTGAGGGCAGACTATCTGGGTGCTGGAGGACCACTATTGGTGGACTATGGACAATGCCTATTGGTTATTTTGTTTGACTACAGTTTCCCCAGGGGTTGATGGGAAATGTAGTCATTGTTTCACTATTGGCTGCTGTGTAATAAAGTGAGGAATAGAAGGCATAATCCTCGCCTCCAGTCCTGACATAGAATTACAATGCCACATAGAAACATGCAAGGTGGCTCTGCGTAGCATCGTAAATCTAACATAAGAGCTTGCGTTGTCTTGCATGACACAGGTGCAATACAATCCCTTGATAAATCTGGACCTTGGTCTATATCGTCAGACAGGATTGAAATCAGTTGGTCCCCGCTGTGACCCAACTAAGCGTACCTCTAGCAAAGGCCAAGTAGTTAGTGCATACACCTGGCCTCTCCATCTCTTCTGGAGCTTCTCTTTCTCAATCCAAGTAATGTGGGATTCCTGAATCAACACAATATAAATCACTTGTTGTTTGAGGAGAAAATGAATTGTGTATCTTTAGATTGGGATAATCAACCCCATTGATATTCCAGGAAATTAAATGATATGTTAGTGGTCTTGTCATGGTGTTAGCAGTATGTTGCCCATGAGTTCCCATGCTGGGGTATTTTCCCACTACCCATAAAAGTACCAATGCACCCAGTCCTTGGAACAATCATGACTCTCCAGCCCATTAAAACCATAACTATGGGGCATATTATCAAGCCAGACGATAAAATTATCGCCGCTTTAGCGGCAGAAAACTGCCGCTAAAGCGGCGATAATGGGCTTGATAATATGCTCTATGGAATTCCAATTGAAGCCCATGTTAGATGTCCTTCACCTTTAACATGGGCTTCAATTGGAATTCCGTAGAGCATATTATCAAGCACATTATCGCCGTTTTAGCGGCAGTTTTCTGCCGCCAAAGCGGCGAAAATTTTATCGCCTGGCTTGATAATATGCCCCTATGAAGTACAAATCATGAAACAAACCTAGACGAAAATAAAGAACATGGGAGAAGGTGCTGACTGTCCAAACCGCACTGTAAGGCATCTTGTGGGCACTGGGGAAAAGATTGACAGTACAGTGAAGGCTAGAATAGTCTTGGTTGGAACTAGCAAGCACAAAGGATATTTGTGAAGTGGTGGGCTCAGGGGTATTGGCTAGTCTCACATCTAGCAAAGGTGGAGCAGGGGAGAGTCAAGGAGGCCTAATCAACAAAGGTCAAGGAGAAGCAGTGGCTCTAGGGTCTGAATATATTGTTGTGATAGAAACCCCAGAGCATGGAGAGGAACCCTCCACAGTGGGATTTAAAGGTGAGGAACCAATGGATAAATCTCGTGGTCTCCCTATCTGCCCATTTTAGGAGAGCTGTGTGGATTACAGGACGTCTGTTTCTCAGCACTGGGACATGAGCTTGCAGGTTACAGGAGGTAGTTTGCAATTTGTGAAGTGACTCGCAGCCAGGAATCCATGTCCAGAAAGTGAAGTGCAAAGTCATTCTCTTCATCTGACGAAACACCGGTATGGTCTCGTTGCAGCCACCGGAAAATGGACACTGCATCCAGGGCCAAGAGTCTGCCGCTTTAGATCTCTCCCTAGTCTGGTTGTTGGAGAAGTAGGCACAGCTCTGGACTGTTTCTGAGCATGTCTGGGTGGGTGGTGAGACCCACTGCAAGCGGAATCTGCCTGGGATGAGGTGCCTTGGTTTTAAATTCAGTCCCAGGCCTCCGTATGCTCCAAGAAGAATTAGGGCTTCTAGTCCATCATGACTTTGATCTAGGCTGAGAAGAGAAAAGCATATTTCATCCCCATCTCCCTCAGCTTTTTTTTACCCTAAAGAGGAAGCTCGCTGGTGATGGAGACCCAGAGTATAGACAAGTATTATCAATATTCATTGGTTGTGCTTGAGGAATGGGTCAATTTGCCTCGCCACTTTCAAATTCGCATCCCAATCTCTGTAATGGAGGATTATGGCCATGACTGGTCTAGAGGCACACAAAGGGGGGGCAGCAAGCTGATATCTGATAGACTCTTTCTGTAGAGACATAAGTTGTGAGATCCTGGGGAGGCATCAAATCCTTCAGTCAAGTCTCAAGGCATTCCACATTATTACGCCCCACAGTCTTTCAATAGGCCTTTTTATTTGGATATAGCTGCATACGAAATGGACCTCTGGGTCCCCCGCCCTGCCCTTGAGGAAGCGGACTCATTCAGGCAACTCCCACAATCTTTGCTGGAGCTCTGCAGTTTGAGGCTATCATGGGCCACTGAATCCCCCGTCCTTGATGTCAATGTTTCAATAGCTTTTTAAGATAGTATCCAATTTTTCAGGTTTTATTACAGAGGTACTGGGGTAAATATGCGCCCTCTGACGGTCTGGGGAGTGAGGGCCCACTCTGATCAGGTTGGTGTTGTCCAGTCTGGGAATCATCATATGTTGGGAAGTGTGTACTGTTGTCACCCCAGTAGGTCCATCTGGTGGGAGTTTGAGCATAGAAAGCACTGTAGGAATTAAGAATAGAGTGCATAATTAAGCCCTAGGCAAGTGACTGCCCGTTGTTTGTCTGCCTCTTTTAGCACAGCCCAGTCAAGTTGCAGTTGATGAGTCGAGCCGCTCCAGAACAGTTGGGAGGGGGTAGATGTAAATGTAAATGTAAATGTAGTGCATTTATATAGCGCTCCACACCCCCCCGAAAGGGTCTCTCAGGCGCTGTGCACATACCACTGTGGAACCCTTCCAGGCCTTTCCCTGTGAAGTGCCCACTCCTGGGCACCCCCAAGGTGAAAGCCAGGCATCCTAGCGCTTTTGGGGCCGTTGTGGAGATTAAGCAAGCTATTGCCCAGAGTTGCAGAGTGAGACCCATGATAGGCACCGAGGCGAGAATTATCGGGTCCAGGGAAATTGAGTCCAAGACCCCCTGAGGTGGGAATTGAACCATGGTCCGGGCCAGACCTCTGCATCAGGGTCTGCCGCTCTAACCATTGAGCCACACTTCTCCACTACGATGGATAGATAGATAAGGAAGACCCATGGCTAACACAGCCTGCAGCTAAAGTCGAGAGTTCCTACACCTCTGTCATGCCTGCACAAGGGCAAATGTACAACATCCGAGAATGCAGGGGTCTGCAATCACCTCCAGGGATCCATATTGCAATGTCTGGTTGCTAGATGGGGGATCTGGATACAAACCTATGGCGGGCACTAGGCCTGTTTGCAGTCACACTCCGTTTTGTCATTAATTGTCAGGCGGTGCAGCACGAGCAGCCTAATCAGCCACAACCTCTGTCTCCCTTTTGTTCAATCTCAGCACACAAAGATGTGAGACAACCCATGCTCATTGGTGGTTGGGGGTATTAGGGAAAATTCCAATGCTGTAGAAGACTGTTTGCCAAAGTCCAGGGCCCTTAGACTGTAGGAATCACCAAACATCCACTGTGATAACTTCAGGAGGCGGGAGAGGAGGCACACCCACAATAAGAATTGGCTGTGACCATCAAGCTCAGACAGGCCTTCGCTCCGCAGGACAGGGTAGGGCGTCTCAGAAAGGCCCAACTAGGTTGCATTCAGACCGCAGAGGGCCATAAAGTCAGTGTGTTGCAGTCTCAGCTACATTAGCCTCTCAGACGTGCATAAGGTAAGACAGCTTCGCAACCCAAGACCCAACCACAACCACTGCACCCCACCCACAACCACCGTACCCAATGACTCCTGCGCTCAGCAGACCTTGACCAACTGGACTACACTCACCTATGACAACACCTTCAGGATCATGAAAAGCATCCACTCTAGAGACACTCAGATCCCTGCCCTCAGCACATGTTCAACAGAGTCAGCACCTCCATTGTACCCGTACTCTGCGGCACCATCAACTGCTCCATCGAGTTCACGATTTTCATTGAAGACTGGAAGGATGCAGAGATAAACCCACTGCTGAAGAAACCTTCTCTGACCCAACGGACCCAACAGACCTCCAGAACTACAGCCCCATTTCTCCGCTGCCCTTCCCAGCCAAAGTAATCGAGAAAGCCATAATTGCCCAACTCTTCAAGTTCTTTGAAACAAACAACATTCTGAACCTCTCTCAATCGGGCTTCTGAAGCAACCACAGCACAGACCTCTCTCCTTGCCACTACAGATGACATTCGCACCCTCCTTGACTTAGACAAGACTGCAGCCTTCATCCTTCTGGACCTCTCAGCCGCTTTTGACACCGTCTCCCACCACACCCTCTGTGGAAGACTCCACGATGTCGGCATCTGCAACAAAGCCCTAGAATGGATCCACTCCTTCTTCATTGGCCGAACACAGAGGGGCCAATTTACAGAACTAATCTGAGACAAAATCCTAAACTTTAGGAGTGTGCGGAATTTGCGTAGTCACGCTATGCAAAGCTCCGCGAAACGGTAAAAAATCTCCGCGAACACGCAGAAATTCCGCAAACACGCGGAATTGCTTGTTCGCAATGCTTTTTTCCTGTTCGCGATCGCTGTTTGCGTGCTAAGGGGGAAATATCTTGCGAACACGCAATTTGAGAATGTGAACAAGCAAAAAATTCTGCGAAGCCGCGGAACGCAGAATTGTGGGCAATTCTGCGTTCTCTGCGGAACGCAAAATTACCCAAATCCTACAAATTCCGCGAGCGAAACGGAATTTACCGCCCAGGCCTACAAAACTTACTACTTGTGGTATTCACAGAAGGCATTTAGTAGTAGTAAAGTTAGGATTTTGTCTTAAGTTTGACTTAGGACAGATTTAAGACAGACTTAAGACAAAATCCTAACTTTACTACTACTAAATGCCTCTGTCAATTCCAAAAGTAGTAAGTTTAGGATTTTTTCTCAGATTACTTCTGTGAATCGGGCCCAGAGATTCAGAATTCCACAGTTCAAATTAGAACCCACAGAGATCAGCTGCAGAGTGCCTCAGGGATCTTGCTGGAGCCCCACCCTCTTCAACATCTACATGGCCCACTTGCAGCCATAGTCGGAAACCACGGGCTCAACATTGTCTCCTACGGTAAACAGACAAAATATAAATTAAAATGATCGACCTACCAGAATATCGATGTTGGAATATCGTCATGCCAGAATATCGACAGTCAGAATATCGTTGACAAGAATATCGAGTTGAAGGCAAGAAACATCATTTTTTTAAATATCGATGTTAAAACTATATTTATTTTAGTTAGTGTTATGTATGTTAGAATTTAATTTAAATGTATGTGTTCTATATTTTTGTGTGAGTATTGCTTTTGTGTTTTAATATATTTGTTACATTTTTATAACTAATTCATTTTTTTAACAACATTTTGCTTTTTAGTTTTGCGGGTTGTGGGTTCATAGGTGAATAGGGTGGGAAGTAATATAATTTTTATTAATTAATATTTATGTATTTAATAATATATACAGTTAATTGTGGTAAATAATTTAATATTAATGATTTATTAATTGGTTATTGATAATTATTAATTAGGGGCCGATTCCGATCTGGGTCGGAAGGGCACCAAACGTGATCCGGCCGGAAAAACTACGAGCTGTACGCGTGTTTTCCGGCCGACTCGTACAGCTGTACGAGCGAGCAAGTACGATGCGAGCTACATGAAATTCACTGACCGAGTGGTTTCTGGGTCCGAACCGCTCCATACGTCTTGGTCGTAAGCTAACCGTCGTGTGTAATGGATGCGATTCACGACCGAACCAGTACGATGCACGCGTCGGACAGCCTGTGCGAGCCGGAGTGTCCGGCTCGCAAATCGTCCGGGTGGTTGCCTTTGGTGGTCCGTGTCGGACACCCTGTCCCCCGCAGCCCTACGACTCAGACACAGGGGGAGACCCACAGGCATGTACGGTGCGGATGGCACCGACGAGTACCCACTGTACAGTCAATGGGAGCCCATGTACGCGTCGTACGCCCGGCTCCCATTGACTTCTATGGGAGTCCGACCAAACCGAGTCCGACAGTATACGACAGCATTGTAATCGCTCGGTCGGACTGCAGGACTCTGGCTCGGTCAGAAAACACTCCGGATCCGGCTCGGTCGGAGTCCTTTCCGACCCGGATCGGAATCGGTCTCTTAATTGTTAAATATGTTAATTGTATCATTTTTTAGGAGTGGGTTGTGGGTTTATAGGGGAGTGAGGTAGGGTGGGAAGTAATTTAATTATTATTAATTAATTAACAATTTTTATTATTTATATTTATGTATTTAATAATTTATATTGTTGTTTGTGGTGATTAATTTACTAATAATGATTTATTAATTGTTTATTAATAATTATTAATTAATTGTTAAATATTTTAATGATTTCATTTTTTGGGAGTAGATTGTGGGTTTATAGGGGAGTGGGGTGGGAAGTAATTTAATTAATTTTTAATAGCTTTTCCGACACAAGCTGGTTGGACAGACAACCTAGTGCCCTGCCCCGTGACAATTTGGCAGTTCAAAGCACATTGCACCTTATGCTTTTTTGCATCATATATAAGGAGCCTAGTAGCAGTAGCACTGTCTTCATCGGTGTCGCCCCACTTCAATCCGCCGGTTTTAGGTGCTGGCTCAGCCAGATAGGGTTGGGGGCAGATAAATTAGAGAGTTCCGAGCAGTGAGTGCTTGAACTACATGTTTGCCATGAAAGCCAACCTGGCCACTCCACCTTCAGGGACACATTTTAATAGTAATTTAAAGTCCATCTTGATGGCCAATTCGGATTGCATATGACTAATTTGGAAATAATACTTTTAGAAATGTATAATTTTCCTGCGTTCTGCCAGTGTCCAGTGTCATATGACTGCTAAAGGCTTCCCTGTGATAAGATGTAGATTGTTCCCATTGAGGGGTCGATTCCGATCCGGGTCGGACAGATCTCCGAGAGCTGTTCGTAGCCTCACCTTGCGACCGACACGTACCCGTAGCCGGTCTGTCCTGTTGATGAAGCACGATGCGCATAACTGCCAAAAACCCGACCCACATGTAGGCTGTGATTCAAGCTTCATTCTCTGTTCGAGCCGTAACTCCTAACGCTAAACCGAGTCGCCCGGAAGCAGTATCCATAGCAGTTTCCGCCCTGACAAGTACGATGCGTACTTCCTACGTGCCAGACATGCCGCCATGTACGGCACGTCACAGCATCCGGAAAAGAAGCATATCAGCTACGATTCGCACCACAACTCAATCCACGGCTACGAGACGGACCAGCTTGCAATGTGTAGGAACCTGGGGTCACCAGGCCCTATGGGCGGTAACGTGGCGCGAGCCGGTCGGGCAACCAGAGGGCTATGTGTTAAGCAACCATACACCACACACTCCTCATGGACTAGGGACACACACAATAAGGGACGCCACACCGTTTAAATTATGCAAATACTTCAAGTTTATCCAAGTATAGCTGGTCAGTTGCAGTTCAGGAAATAGCAAGGCGGTACATGCATCATAATACCATCAGTCCGTACACACAGCAATCTTGGCGATACATATGCAGTGCCTAACCTCGTTCATATACCCACTGCAGATAGCTAAGTGCGGGTGACTATAGCGCCGTGCGCGCTTACGAAAGGTCTTTCCCTGAACAGGCCGTCTAACACAGCACGATACTCGTAATGGGCGACATCGGGTACATTAACATGGAGCCTGTAGAACTGAGCGCTCCTCGTAATCGATGGTTCCTAATCCTGTGAAGCAAAGCATATCAAACCAAGCGCTACGCGCAATCATTTACATGTGAATACGTTGGAGCAGAGCATATAACACAACGCGTTACTCTTAATCAGTTGCATGTAAGTACTTTCGAGCAGGGCATATAACATAACACGCTACTCGTGATCATCGGCATGTAAATACTTTCGAGCAGAGCATATAACATAACACGCTACTCGTGATCATCGGCATGTAAATACTTTCGAGCAGAGCATATAACATAACACGCTACTCGCAGTCATCGGAATGTAAATACTTTCGAGCAGAGCATAGAACATAACACGCTACTCGCAGTCCCGGTCTCTCCGGCTGGGGAAGCGGAGTCGGTGGTGTGAAGCGCCACACGAGGGTAATGTCAGTCCGTACTTGGGACGGCTTCCAGCGGGGAGGGTTACCGGACTTGAGGAGCGGGTCCTTACGCTCCGGTGCAGTTCACAGAGCACCGCGCTCAGTATCGCGGAAGGGGGGCACGGACAGGATCCCTCGGCGGGGTCTCTCCGTCGCGCAGGCAGGGTAGGGGACTCCCACGGAGGGGACAACCCGGGCCAAGTGCGGTGTGGTTCCCAGACCAGCAGGGGGCGCACCAGGGGGGGTCTCGGCCTCCGGGCTTACCTCCGTCTCGGCGTCAGCAGGCGTCCGTCCTCACGACGATGGGGGAACTCGGCCCCGACCTTGCGCACCTCCTCACACGGCTGCGACGGCAGCGACAGGGCCCCGGGCTTCTCCTGGGCCTCGCGACACAGCAGGGCACTTCTCCAGGCCTCCAGGCCGCGGCGGTGAGTGCGCTGGCTTCGTCGTCGCAGGGGGGGGCTCAAGTTAAGGATGGGGATATGGTGCTCAGCGGAGCACGCTGCCGGGGGTCCCAGACCAGGACAGGGAGCGCGGGGGTCACAGCGCTAGTACCTGGTCGATCCCCAGTGGCTTGGCAATCGGCTTAGCATTTAGTTTGATAGGTCAGCTTGGACACGCAGTCTCAGCTCTGGCATTCAAGGCTTACAGCTCGCTCTTGTCATGCAGTCTCCGTTCTTACAGTTAGGTTTCAGTTCTCAGTTGACAGATGAAGTCTTGTGGCGCAGATGTATCTGGCGCCCTTAAGGGGTTCTGTTACAGGGGGTAGGAATGGAGAGGGCGACTAGATCCTTCCTAGTCAGGCTGGCAGGGAGTCTATGGGTCCTCCTACTACTGGGCAAGATCAGTGGGATTCACAGGGCACCTCACTCACTTAAGAGGCAGTACCTAAATCCTGTCACTCTCAGAGGCATAAGTCCCTGGCTAGGCCCTACCGCCTACACTCCTGGTGGATTCTTCCAGCTCTGCTTCACCCCAATGGCCAACTCACCACAAAAGTTTCCCTCCCACTCTTAAGTAGCCCTAGGTCAGGTGACCTCTAGCCAAGGCGGCAAAAGTAAATCCCCACCTCCCTTCTAGAAGGTTCCAGCATCTTCCAGGAGCTTCCCCACTCTACCTATGGGACAAAAAGGCGGGCTGGTGTCGCAACATTGTTGTGGGTCCAGCTCCTGGCAGCTAGGGTGCTACTATGAAAAACGACCACCCTGCAGTAGCAGGGGTGTGTGGCAGCCATCTTGGGAGAAGGGAGCACCTGCACCTTAACACTGATTGGCAATGAAAAGGCGCCCGGAGACCTAGTCCAACATAAAAATGAGGGTGGAAAAAATGAGGCACGATACAAAAATACAAGGGGAGACCACCCTAGGGCTGACAGGTCCAACATGCGTCCCCCCCAGCCGAAAGAGGGGAGAGCTACCCAACCTCTAGGGAGTACTCTTCACTAAGGCAGAAAAACCTGGAGAGACCGTCAGCATTGGCGTGGTCAACTCCGGGCCGATGTTCCACCCGAAAGTCCATCCCCTGTAGGGAAATGGACCACCTCAACAACTTTGGGTTTTCGCCTCTCATCTGCATGAGCCAGCGAAGGGGGCGGTGGTCGGTCTGGATAAGGAAGTGAGTGCCAAAGAGGTATGGCCTCAACTTCTTCAGAGCCCATACCACCGCGAAGGCTTCTCTCTCAATGGTGCTCCATCGCCGTTCCCGAGGGAGGAGTCTTCGAGATATGAAGGCCACAGGTTGGTCTTGGCCCTCGGTGTTGAGTTGCGAGAGCACCGCACCTATGCCGTGCTCTGAGGCGTCTGTCTGTACAATAAATTCCTTGCTGAAATCGGGTGTTGCTAGTACTGGAGCTGTACACATTGCATTTTTCAGCGTATCAAAGGCTTCTTGGCATGCAGCTGTCCATATGACCTTGCGAGGTTGTTTCTTTGAGGTCAACTCCGTCAAGGGGGTCACGATGGTACCATATCCCTTGACGAACCGGCGGTAATACCCAGTGAGGCCGAGGAAAGCTCGGACCTCTGTTTGGGTCTTGGGGGGCTCCCAAGCCAAGATGGTTTCAATTTTGGCCTGGAGGGGTTGCACCTTCCCTCCGCCCACCAGGTGTCCCAGGTACACGACAGATCCCTGTCCAATCTGGCACTTGCTGGCTTTAATGGTTAAGCCAGCGCGTTGCAGCGCCTGCAATACCTCCTGGAGGTGTTGCAGATGGTCCTCCCAGCTGCTACTGAAGACAGCTATGTCATCCAAGTAGGCTGCTGAGAAGGACTCCAGGCCAGATAGTACCTGATTCACTAACCGCTGCAATGTGGCCGGAGCATTTTTGAGCCCAAAGGGCATCACTCGAAATTGGTAGTGGCCCTCTGGGGTGGAGAACGCTGTCTTCTCCCGTGCTCCGTCGGCCATGGCAATCTGCCAATATCCGGATGTCAGGTCAATGGTGCTGAGGTACCGGGCTGCTCCCAGCCGGTCCACCAGCTCATCTGCACGCGGGATGGGGTGAGCATCTGTCTTCGTGACAGAGTTCAACCCCCGGTAGTCCACACAGAACTGAAGTTCTGGCACCAACACCACTGGACTAGCCCACGGGCTGCTGGAAGGTTCTATCACCCCCAGCTCCAGCATCTTTGCCACCTCACGCTGGATGCTATCCTTCACTCGGTCAGAGAGCCGGTAAGACTTGTTCTTCACCGGGGGGCTGTCCCCTGTGTCCACATCATGGGTACACCAATGAGTGATTCCAGGCGTGAGTGAGAACAACGAGGCGAACTGTACCAGGACATGGCGACAGTCCCTCTGCTGTTCTGGGGTCAAGGATGGGGAGAGGACTACACCTTCCACCGAACCATCCTTCTCTTGTACCGCAAGAAGGTCAGGAAGAGCTTCACTCTCTTCCTCTTCGCTCCCATCCGTCACCATAAGGAGAGCAAGCTCCGATCGCTCATGGTGCGGCTTCAGGCGGTTGACGTGGAGCACCCTGAGGGGCTGACAGGGGGTTTTTACATCCACAACGTATGTGGTCTGGCCTTGCCTCTCCACAATGTCGAACGGGCCAGTCCACCGGTCCTGGAGGGCGCAAAGCTCCCCAGGTTCCATAACCCACACCTTCTGTCCAACGTCTAACTCGACCGTCCGAGCGTTGCGGTCATACCACTCCTTCATCACGGTCTGGCTAGCCTCCAGGTTCTCTGTGGCTGCCTTCCACAGCTTGGCCATCTGGCTGCGGAACGCCAGCATGTAGCTGACAATGTCACGGGGAAGCTTCTGTGAAGTCTTTTCCCACCCCTCTTTCACTAAACTGAGGGGACCCCTAACGGGATGGCCATAGAGCAATTCAAACGGGCTGAACCCGACTCCCTTCTGCGGTACCTCCCGATAGGAGAATAACAAGCAGGGGAGGAGGACGTCCCACTTACGCCTCAAGCCTTCTGGAAGGCTTCGGATCATCCCCTTCAATGTCTTATTGAAGCGCTCTACAAGTCCGTTAGTTTGGGGGTGGTAAGGAGTGGAGAACCGGTAGGTGACTCCACACTCCTTCCACATGGCCTGCATGTAGGCCGACATGAAATTTGTGCCCCTGTCCGACACCACGACCTTCGGGAATCCCACTCGGGTAAAAATTCCCAACAGTGCCCGCGCCACCACCGGTGCAGTGATGGTCCTCAGAGGAATAGCCTCTGGGTACCTTGTGGCGTGGTCCACCAAAACCAAGATGAACCGGTGTCCCGCTGCGGTCGGAGGGTCCAATGGCCCAACAATATCGATACCGACCCTCTCAAAAGGGGTCCCGACCACGGGGAGCGGTTCCAACGGGACCTTCAACTTTGTCCCAGTCTTGCCACTGGCTTGACAAGACTTGCAGGTCTTGCAAAAGGTGTCTGAGGCAATCCTCATCCTGGGCCAATAAAAATGGGGGACTAACCGTGCAAAGGTTTTGTCCTGGCCCAGGTGTCCAGCTAAGGGGATCTCGTGCGCTAACTCCAGCAGGAAGGCCCGGTAACATTGGGGGACCACTATGGCCCTCGAAGATCCATGTACCGGCACCCTGGGCTCACTGTATAGGAGACCATCCTCCCAATACACATGATAACCTCCCAGTTCCTGACTGGCCACTTGAGCTTCGGCCTGCCGCCGCATACCCTCAAGAGTGGGGCACGTCCTTTGTGCTTGACAGAATTCCTCCCGGGTACCCTCCTTCCACTTGCCAGTCAGCAAGGGTCGGTAAGTCCTCCAAAGGAACGACATCTACCTCCGCGGACTCCGGGGGCACCTCTGCGGCCTCCCCATCCGACTCACGGGGCATGTCTTCCACCACCTTCTTCTTTCCACGTTTGGCTGTGGGTTGGGCCCTAATTCCAGGCTCCAACCCCGGGTGAGTTCCATGCCGGGCAGCCATGGACCGCGTGCTCACGCAAGTCCACCCTGGTAATCCCAGCATCTCAGTGTGAGCGTGAAACTCGACGTCCTTCCATTTGGTGTGCTCCAGGTCGTTCCCTAGCAAACACCCCACAGGCAAGGCAGGGATCACAGCAACTCGCAGTAGGCCTTTGACTCCTCCCCACTCGAATGGAACACGAGCCACTGGATAGTGACTCAAACTGCCGTCAGCCAATACGGCCGGATGGAACTCCTCGGGGACTACTTGGTCTGGGGACACCAGCCGCCGCACGACAGTGGTCATGCTGGCCCCTGTGTCTCTCAGAGCTTCCACCTCCTCCCCATTAATTCTCACCCTCTGCTGATATTTAGCAGTGTTCGGGGGCAGGGACACTACGGGGACCACTTCTCTATCCCCGAGTGAAACCAGCGTCAGGCCTGTCCACTCCCCTTCCCTATCTAAGGGCAGCTCCAACCCAAGCGCTATACTACTCACCCCGGGTCTTTTCCCGCCCAATGGGGCTGGTGGTCGCTTGCGACACTTGGGATCTCCTCTGTAGTGTCCAATCTCCCCACACTCGTAGCACCGCACAATCCTTGGCTGCTGACTCCTGTCAGGGTAAGTGGGTCTTGTGGAATTGGACGGGGGTGGGGTTCCTACTCCCTTCCCAAACTTATTTTGGGGACCTTTCGAGAACTCCACCTTTTTATCTCCCCCCTCTTTCTTCTGGGGGAAACCCTGTCTGCCTTTCGAGCCATCTCCCCCGGGGCCCTTGTGAGACACCCGGGTGCTCACCCAAATATCTGCCTCCTCCACAAGCTCTCGAGGATCCTTCAGCTTGCGGTCCACCAGATGTTGGCGCAGCTCCGGAAAGCTCTTATCCAAGAGGTGCTCCCTTAAAAAAAGATCGTACAACCCTTGGTAGTCCTGCACCTCGCTGCCACGCACCCAACCATCTAGTGCCTTCCTCGCATAATCAAAAAAATCTACCCATGTCTGGGTGGACAGCTTATGGCTGCCACGAAACTTCTGCCTATACTTCTCGGGGTTCAGGCCAAACTTCTTTAACAAGGCCTCTTTCATGGGGGCGTACTTAACCTGATCCGCCTTGGCCAAATATAACACGGTGTCCCTAACAGTGGGAGGTATATACCGGTAGAGACCACCTCCCCAGTTACTCTCGGGTACCCCATGGGCCGTTAAGGCTACCTTGTATGCCTCCAACCACTTCATGATATCATCCCCTAATGTATAATTGGCTATGACTTCTTTGGGTAGGTAGAATTTTGGTTCTTGAGGTTCCCTGGGTATGCTGCCACCATTGTCCTTATTGGACGCGTTCAATTGGAGGGCGCGTAACTCCAGCTCTTTTAACTGAAGCTCGTGCGCCAGCTTCTTCTCCTCCATTGCCCATTTCTTATTCTCTCTTTCCCTCTCTCTTTTATGTTCCAGTTTGGCCAGCTCCCATTTTAACTGCCTCTTCTCCCTTCTGTCCTCATACTCCTTTGGAGACGCGCTCCTACTAGACCCTGTCCTACTACTGGCCCCAGAACGTCTCCCTGGGGGCACATTTTCAGACATATCCACGTTCAAGAGGTCAACCACCTCCTGGGCGCTCTCCTCCTGAGGTGCATCTGGCGCCTCCTGCCCCTCATCCCCTCTGCCGTCTGGGTGGGCTTCTACCCATGCCCTAATGGCGGTGCGGAGTTCCGGTCCTTTGGCCTTCCGCATCCCAGGCACCCCCATCCCCTGCCCGAACTCCCTTAGTTGCTTCACAGTGTACCCCTCGAGGTCAGCTAACCGGAATTCCATTCTAGCAGATGGGGACCTAGACACTAAGGAGAAAAATTCCTAGGGTATAGGCAACAGTTAACGGCTCACCAGGCTTCTTGCACTCTCAACCTGGACAGTGGAACCAACAATACAGCAATCAATGTTTTTAGAGCTTTGGAACAAAAATCGTAGGATAGGCGTTTAATTGTGGCGCCCTTCGCCTCACGGAAGGGTGCTGTATGGTCACAGGTCCCAAGGATCCCACCGCTGGCCAACAATGTAGGAACCTGGGGTCACCAGGCCCTATGGGCGGTAACGTGGCGCGAGCCGGTCGGGCAACCAGAGGGCTATGTGTTAAGCAACCATACACCACACACTCCTCATGGACTAGGGACACACACAATAAGGGACGCCACACCGTTTAAATTATGCAAATACTTCAAGTTTATCCAAGTATAGCTGGTCAGTTGCAGTTCAGGAAATAGCAAGGCGGTACATGCATCATAATACCATCAGTCCGTACACACAGCAATCTTGGCGATACATATGCAGTGCCTAACCTCGTTCATATACCCACTGCAGATGGCTAAGTGCGGGTGACTATAGCGCCGTGCGCGCTTACGAAAGGTCTTTCCCTGAACAGGCTGTCTAACAGCACGATACTCGTAATGGGCGACATCGGGTACATTAACATGGAGCCTGTAGAACTGAGCGCTCCTCGTAATCGATGGTCCCTAATCCTGTGAAGCAAAGCATATCAAACCAAGCGCTACGCGCAATCATTTACATGTGAATACGTTGGAGCAGAGCATATAACACAACGCGTTACTCTTAATCAGTTGCATGTAAGTACTTTCGAGCAGAGCATATAACATAACACGCTACTCGTGATCATCGGCATGTAAATACTTTCGAGCAGAGCATATAACATAACACGCTACTCGTGATCATCGGCATGTAAATACTTTCGAGCAGAGCATATAACATAACACGCTACTCGCAGTCATCGGCATGTAAATACTTTCGAGCAGAGCATAGAACATAACACGCTAGTCGCAGTCCCGGTCTCTCCGGCTGGGGAAGCGGAGTCGGTGGTGTGAAGCGCCACACGAGGGTAATGTCAGTCCGTACTTGGGACGGCTTCCAGCGGGGAGGGTTACCGGACTTGAGGAGCGGGTCCTTACGCTCCGGTGCAGTTCACAGAGCACCGAGCTCAGTATCGCGGAAGGGGGGCACGGACAGGATCCCTCGGCGGGGTCTCTCCGTCGCACAGGCAGGGTAGGGGACTCCCACGGAGGGGACAACCCAGGCCAAGTGCGGTGTGGTTCCAAGACCAGCAGGGGGCGCACCAGGGGGGATCTCGGCCTCCGGGCTTACCTCCGTCTCGGCGTCAGCAGGCGTCCGTCCTCACGACGATGGGGAACTCGGCCAGGACCTTGCGCACCTCCTCACATGGCTGCGACGGCAGCGACGGGGCCCCGGGCTTCTCCTGGGCCTCGCGACACAGCAGGGCACTTCTCCAGGCCTCCAGGCCGCGGCGGTGAGTGCGCTGGCTTCGTCGTCGCGGGGGGGGGCTCAAGTTAAGGATGGGGATATGGTGCTCAGCGGAGCACGCTGCCGGGGGTCCCAGACCAGGACAGGGAGCGCGGGGGTCACAGCGCTAGTACCTGGTCGATCCCCGGTGGCTTGGCAATCGGCTTAGCATTTAGTTTGATAGGTCAGCATGGACACGCAGTCTCAGCTCTGGCATTCAAGGCATACAGCTCGCTCTTGTCATGCAGTCTCCGTTCTTACAGTTAGGTTTCAGTTCTCAGTTGACAGATGAAGTCTTGTGGCGCAGATGTATCTGGCGCCCTTAAGGGGTTCTGTTACAGGGGTTAGGAATGGAGAGGGCGACTAGATCCTTCCTAGTCAGGCTGGCAGAGAGTCTCTGGCAGTACCTAAATCCTGTCACTCTCAGAGGCATAAGTCCCTGGCTAGGCCCTACCGCCTACACTCCTGGTGGATTCTTCCAGCTCTGCTTCACCCCAATGGCCAACTCACCACAAAAGTTTCCCTCCCACTCTTAAGTAGCCCTAGGTCAGGTGACCTCTAGCCAAGGCGGCAAAAGTAAAACCCCACCTCCCTTCTAGAAGGTTCCAGCATCTTCCAGGAGCTTCCCCACTCTACCTATGGGACAAAAAGGCGGGCTGGTGTCGCAACATTGTTGTGGGTCCCAGCCAGCTCCTGGCAGCTAGGGTGCTACTATGAAAAACGACCACCCTGCAGTAGCAGGGGTCTGTGGCAGCCATCTTGGGAGAAGGGAGCACCTGCACCTTAACACTGATTGGCAATGAAAAGGCGCCCGGAGACCTAGTCCAACATAAAAATGAGGGTGGAAAAAATGAGGCACGATACAAAAATACAAGGGGAGACCACCCTAGGGCTGACAGGTCCAACACAATGGGTACGAGACGGAGCAACAAGCAGCGTGTACGAGACGAACACATCATGAATCCCATCGCGCAGGTCATACCAGTACTCTACATCTATGACCAGATCAGGAACAGACGCGGACGGCGCAGATAGTAAGTCATACACCTACCACACAAACAAACAACACGTACCCGCAAAATGGCACACACACACAGGGGATCCATATCCTGGCCACTAACAACAGGCCACCATAGGGGTTGTATGGCCAGCACCACTACCACCCCCACCCATAGGGCTCATGTTGACCATCACTACTGCCACCCCCACTCATAGGGCTTATGTTGCCCATCACCCCTGCCACCCCGACTCATAGGGCTTATGTTGCACATCACCCCTGACCCCCCCACTCATAGGGGACCTGTTGCCCATCACCCCTGCCACCCTCACCCATAGGGGAGCTGTTGCCCATCACCCCTGCCACCCCCACTCATAGGGCTTATGTTGCCCAGCACTACTGCCGCCCCCACTCATAGGGCTTATGTTGCCCATCACCCCTGCCACCCCCACTCATAGGGGACCTGTTGCCCATCACCCCTGCCCCCCCCACTCATAGGGGACCTGTTGCCCAGCACTACTGCCACCCCCACTCATAGGGCTTATGTTGCCCATCACCCCTGCCACCACCACTCATAGGTGACCTGTTGCCCATCACCCCTGCCACCCCCATTCATAGCGGGACCTGTTGCCCAGCACTACTGCCACCCCCACTCACAGGGGACCTGTTGCCCAGCACTACTGCCACCCCCACTCATAGGGGACCTGTTGCCCAGCACCACTGCCCCCCACCCATATGGCTCATGTTGACCATCACTACTGCCACCCCCACTCATAGGGGAACTGCTGTCCATCTCCCCTGCCACCGCCACTCATATGGGACCTGTTGCCCATCAGCCTGCCAACCCCACTCATAGGGCTTATGTTGCCCATCACCCCTGCCACCCCCACCCATAGGGGACCTGTTGCCCATCACCCCTGCCACCCCCACTCATAGGGCTTATGTTGCCCAGCACTACTGCCACCCCCACTCATAGGGCTTATGTTACCCATCACCACTGCCACCCCCACTCATAGGGGACCTGTTGCCCATCACCCCTGCCACCCCCATTCATAGGGGGTCCTGTTGCCCAGCACTATTGCCACCCCCACTCATATGGGATATGTTGCCCAGCACCACTGCCCCCCACCCATAGGGCTCATGTTGATCATATCTACTGCCACCCCCACTCATAGGGGACCTGCTGCCCATCACCACTGCCACCCTCACTCATAGGGGACCTGTAGCCCATCACCCCTGCCACGTCCACTCATGGGGCTTATGTTGCCCAACACTACAGCCACCCCCACTCATAGGGCTTATGTTGCCCAGCACTACTGCCACCCCCACTCATAGGGGACCTGTTGCCCCTCACCCCTGCCACCCCCACCCATAGGGAACCTGTTGCCCATCACCCCTGCCACCCCCACGCATAGGGCTTATGTTGCCCAGCACTACTGCCACCCCCACTCATAGGGCTTATGTTACCCATCACCACTGTCACCCCCACTCATAGGGGACCTGTTACCCATCACCACTGTCACCCCCACTCATAGGGGACCAGTTGCCCAGCACTACTGCCACCCCCACTCATAGGGGACCTGTTGCCCAGCACCACTGCCCCCCCACACATAGGGCTCATGTTGACCATCACTACTGCCACCCCCACTCATAGGAGACCTGCTGCCCATCACCCCTGCCACTGCCACTTATAGGGGACATGATGTCCATCGCCCCTGCCACCCCCACTCATAGGGCTTATGTTTCCCAGCACTACTGCCACCCCCACTCATACGGCTTATGTTACCCATCACCCCTGCCACCCCCACTCATAGGGGACCTGTTGCCCATCACCTCTGCCACCCCCACTCATAGGGGACCTGTTGCCCAGCACTACTGCCACCCCCACTCATAGGGGACCTGTTGCCCAGCACTACTGCCACCCCCACTCATAGGGGACCTGTTGCCCAGCAACACTGCCCCCCCACCCATAGGGCTCATGTTGACCATCACTACTGCCACCCCCACTCATAGGGGACCTGCTGCCCATCACCCCTGCCACTGCCACTCATAGGGGACATGATGTCCATTGCCCCTGCCACCCCCACTCATAGGGCTTATGTTTCCCAGCACTACTGCCACCCCCACTCATAGGGCTTATGTTACCCATCACCCCTGCCACCCCCACTCATAGGGGACCTGTTGCCCATCACCTCTGCCACCCCCACTCATAGGGGACCTGTTGCCCAGCACTACTGCCAACCCCACTCATAGGGGACCTGTTGCCCAGCACTACTGCCACCCCCACTCATAGGGGACCTGTTGCCCAGCAACACTGCCCCCCACCCATAGGGCTCATGTTGCCCAGCACTACTGCCATCCCCACTCACAGGGCTTATGTTGCCCAGCACTACTGCCACCCCCACTCATAGAAGACCTATTGCCCATCACCCCTGCCACCCCCACTCATAGGGGACCTGATGCCCATCACCCCTGCCACCCCCACTCATAGGGGACCTGCTGCCCATCACCCCTGCCACCCCAACCCATAGGATGGGTGATGCGCCACACATCCATCATACTCCAACATTAGGTATGTCAGCAAAATACATCCCCCCCAAACATCATGACAACAGTGTGTAGTCTGTGACAAATGCCCACAACAGTGATTATGACTTTGACACATACAATGTAACTACCAGCACATGTGTGACCAAATTATGAGTGTGGCCTACACAAGGCAAGCATCACTATAGCACTGTGTCAATGTAAAAATAACACCCCCACACTGTGTAGAACAAAATTTAAATGTGGGGTTCCAAACTGCAGCAAATGTCGAGCATTGTGGTGATGGGGTCTAAACCCACGCTCATCACAGTGAACAAAAGGTAAGTGTCATCATGGTCAAAGCTGCAAATGCCAAACAGCATATATGATTCCCGGTCCAAACACATTAAACACTTTTGGGGCAAACTAGTGGTTGTATCCCATACACACAGAGATGTGGTGAGGCTAACAGTGCTGGGAAAACAAGACATACTCTCGGCCATGTGCAGATAAGCACCACACATGGGGGCTGACAATGCATACAGTGTACAATGACACAAGAGCAGAAGTGGCCATCACAAAGCATACAAACATCTCGAAAATAGACACACTAATCAAAACAAACTCCCATTCCATGCCAGCAATGGCACCTAACAACCATAATGAATGTGCAGAATGATGTGATATGACTCACAGGGACATCAGGGCAAATCACAGAAACAGCATCCAGACAATGGCCCACAACAGCAATACCAATGCACCGATGCAGATGCACAAACACAAACAGGCAACCTCACACTGCACATCTGATACAACATGTGTGTGTGTGTGTCTCAGTATCCCCAGGCAACTACACAATACATGAGGGGGGCTGAAGCACAGTGACACAGATGTGGACACAGTGCCATACAAAGGTAAACCATCATTGGGACCCCCTTAGTGGGCAATCAGGCATTGTGAGATGAGAGGGAGCACAAAAGACACATGTGACACAAGTTGGAATGCACACAAACTAACACAGCAAGAGACTGACACACAACAGCACTACCCCCAGGGACCAGACATTGGGGTGACACAAGCATGCATGACACCTCCACTGTGATGACAATGGTAGATGTCTTACAAACTGTGAAAACCAGATATGCGTCCTGGGCCACAAACGTACATCACATCTACACAAACACAAATCACTCAGCATGGCCCGTCATCCATGGACAAACGGGAGCCAGGGGTCCATCCATGCAAACATTTACATCAGTCCACCCTCAACACCACACACCCTGAACTGCAACAATGTGCATCTGTGAAGCACACATGGACAGGTGACATTGCACATGCCCCCATGACAAACACAGGAATGTTGGGAGGTACTTAGGTGCACAGACTCATCACACAAGGACAGTTTACAACCCTGGTAAATGACAGACATACTGCACAGTATGTGGTACCTGGCCATGATGTCAAAGCTCACGTAACCTTCAGAATACATCCCACAGTCCAAGGACAATGCAGCAGCCAAGGAGAACCACAAGGCAGACGTGCTGACACCTGCAAACATTGCAGCCCTGAACCGGACAAGTGGGAGCAGTCACACACACATACACATGTCTCAATCACTGAAAGGTATCACCTAGGGACAACTACATGATATTGTGAACTAACAAGCACCTTGGGGACCCCTGACTGGGTCACATCTGCGTCTGACAACATCATCACAACTCAGAACTGACAAATCCCAATGATGAAACTCCAATTAACAGTAGTGTGTCATACACCCACACATCTGGTAGCCCATGGCAAAGTTGTGGGATGAACACAGTACCACTCAGCAAGCATGAACAACAGGAACATATCAAGGGAACACAGCCTGTGTATGAAAAGGGATGTGGACACACACACACATGCTCACACAACACACACCATGGGCCCAGGCTATGTCACAGAACAACACACTTACTTGAGGGGACCCAACTCCTATGGAAGCCCAGCTGTGCCACACATATTCACAGGACGTCTCACTCATGTCAGCAGAACACTTGGTCAGTCAGCCATCAGTTACCACACAATGAAGGCTCTGGTCACAACAGCCTGGGTACGTGAGTCTCCCCTAAGTCATCTGCACATACTCAACACTAATGTACAGCAAGTTGCACAGAGTACCCAGTTGCTCCTATCCCAATGATGCCCACACCTGTAGGTCGAGTGGTGATGCGCACAAAGTCGTGGAAATAGACAAATTGGACAATGGGAAGCACATCATATGTGCATGGGTGCAAGCCACTGATGTGACCATGCAAATTAAATGTTCACAGAGATGTCCACAAATTGTTGATCATGACACACCCAGTTAGCTGCAATGGATGACATGGATACCGACCAGAATAGGATACATATCTCATGGAGCACATGGCGTACCTAACATGAACACCTCAGTATTCAACATTGGAAACCAAGCATTACAGGTGCAAGGGCATGCTAAATATAATCAACCTAATGTACAGCTAAATCAAGTTCACAAGGATAAAGAAAAAAGCTTTATTCAGCATATGAAAATGTAAACGTCCGTTCAAACAAAAGGCCAATGGCCAGTCCATTATCAAATGACAAGGAGTGAACTTGAGTGACAACTGTCACACGTTGCTTGCCTGCACTGGTAAGGACAGAGGACATCCCCTCGGAGGGGCATATACGGGGCCAGGCCAGGCACCGCAGGGACAGGATCAGGGCGCAGCAGAAGGAGGCAGTGAAGGGGTGGTGGATGCAGGAGAGTCACTTGCAACTGCAGTGGAGCTGACTGAAGTGGTGGGTGCAGTCACAACTGTGGGGCACAAGTCAGATGGGGTGGGTGCCGGCACAACTTCAGTGGGCAGGTCATATGGAGTGGATTGGGTCCCCACTGCAGTGCCCAAGTCAGACGGGGTGGTCTTGGACTCCACTGCAGTGCCTAAATCCATGTGAGCGGAATGGAGTGCAGGTGAGGTCGGCAGGACAGAGGGGGGGGACACGGTCCCCACATCAGTGGCACTAACTTTCTGACCGTGTGTGTAGGAGCAAGTGGTGGGGGAAGGGCCTCAGCATTTTGGGGATGGTGTATCTGTGGGTGGGGGAACCCGGGGCAGGGTGTGGCGGGGGAACCTCTGGAGTGGTGGCCTGGGGGATGGATGGCGGAGACTTCGCCTCAGAGCTGTGTGGCGGTGGTGGGGTCTTGCTCTTCCGGCTCCGGGGGGATTTGTGGGTGGGGTCCTCAGTCTGACTGTGCCTGGGGAGGGTGTCCACGTGTGAGGGGCACTCCCCTCTGTGTGTGGGGACTTCCTCTTTCCCTTGTAATCTGGATCTGCTGGGTCGGTGGGGAAGAGGCCATGGTCACAGAGGAAGAGCTTCTGTGGAGATGGGGTTGCAGTTGAGGCAAGGGAAGGGGGCTGGGAGGGAGAGGCTTCGGAGGATTGCGGAGTGGTTGTGGATGACTGTGTGTGTGTCTGCAAACCATCCCCTGTGAGTGTGGTATCAGTCCCCTGCGCTTGCTTGTGTGCACGTCTAGCCCTTGGTTTGGGTGTTTGTGTGCTGCTCATGTCTGTGGCTTTGCGAGAATGTGCAGGTGTGTGTGTGTGCTTGGGACAGGTAGGCTGCTAGGAATCGTGGGTGGTGCAGGGGTAGGAGGGGTGCGGGACTGTTGGAGGAGGGACACTGCTGCTGTTAGGGAGGAGGCCACGGACTGATTGGTCCTCTGTAGGGCAGACATGCCCGATGAAATGCCCTCCATGAACGACACCAGTTGTGTCAACAGACTGGTGTGTGCATGGAGAACATTCAGCATCGACGTCTGCCCTACATGGATCTGTCTAAGTAAGTCCACAGACTCCTCACTCAGGGCAGCAGGGGACACAGGGGCAGGGGCTGCGGTGCCTGGCACAAAGGAGACATGCTCCCGAACACTGGATCCTCTACGGACCTCTGGGATGGGAGCCGATGGGAGGGTGGTGATGGTGGGGGCGGTGGCGGCGACAGCCTCACTAGCTGGGGTTTGGTGGCTGCTGACACCCGCCTCCACAAGAGAGTCATCCTCAGAGCTGCTGTGGCCCTCAGCTGGGGTGGATGGTGCTGACGACTCCTCTGTGTGGCTTCACTCGCCCTCCGTGCCACTGGGTCCCCCCGACTTCTGTCCCTCTCAGGCTCTGTGGCTCCTCCTGGTCCGTGGAGCTGTCCTCTCCTGTGGCCGTGGATGTTTCTGCATAGGAATAGGAAGAAAGAGAACAACATCAGTCACCTGCACTGACTGCACACACCACAGTGACATCACATCACAGGGAAAGCCCTAGCATCATCAGCTGAGCACTGCTCAAAGTGCCAACACTGTTTAGAATAAGCCAAATGTCATTCTCAACATCAACCATGACACGCATATCCCTCCTTGACTTGCACCCATATGTCTGTTGCATGTTGGATTCTAATACCACAATGTCCCATCATGAACCACCCACACATTAGTTGGACATGCAAGTAAACATGTAGGAGTATGTCACTATACACACAGCACATCTCTTGCCACTGACTCAGTACAGGTGTCCACATGAAGGGATGGGCAGAGACTCATTTCCAATGCTTGTGATGCATGCCAGCAACACACACTATGATGCACTCATGTCCTGATAGTCATTGCCACAATGGGGTGCATGGTGCACACTTGAACACAATGCAGGATCACTCATAGCAAGTTAAATGCCATGGCACTGGCATGCCTGGAAAGTCAGTCAACACTGTCTCCTGTCACAGGGGCAGGGCATCCAGATAACAACAGTATGTACTGTGTCACAATCATAGCTCAGGGGTAAAGCAAACTCTGCAGATGACAAGTGCACTTGCCCATCCCCAGTAAACAACATATCCAGGACCCAGAAAACCCCACATCATGCAAATCAGACATATGAGTCTCTGCGGAAACACAACTCCCTGTACATTAGCACATCACAGTTTGCCGTGCATGTAACCCAGCTGCCTGAAGTACACAGTTGCATACACCATTGTGCGCTGTCAGATGATCACACGCCTATATATCACATAGGTCTTGTCTCTCACAGTCACATCTCAGATGTCCTGCTGACCCTCAAAATCATGGACACCCCAGTTGTACGTAACAGGAAGCCACACCATAATGACACAGAGGCAGACACCTGAAGGCACATGTCACTAAGCACAACCTGTAAGTTGATACACAGAAGTGGGATTACAGAGTGTTTCTAAATGCCCTTGAGGAGGTATGACTGACCAGGTCTATGTGAAACAGTGTTTGGCCCTGGACAGTAGTCATGTGGCTAAGCAAGTGTGATATACTTTATATACATACTCCTGAGGCCCACAAATTGGATTCCCCTGCTGCATGGGTTTGTTTGAATGCCCCAGCCACATGTGGTGAGTCAGACCAGCAATATCAAGGGCACACACAGATCACATGTCAGATCCCAGGCATTGGGTAAACAATTGACCCACCCATGAAACACACAACAGAGTCACGGCAACAGATGCTGTTCGGAAACTGAAGCATAGCTGACGGCAGGGACACAGTGCCCTAGTGACACAAGCAACAGACTGTAGGGGCCACACCTGTGGAACAGATGAGGAGGGTGCATCACACAATTGAGGGACATGAGTATTGGACTACAAGACCTACGTAATGTGGAAGTGTGACCAGGCCAAAGGACTACAATTAGCATGACAGACATAGTACACAGATCAGGCATGGACTTATCCCCTCCTTGCTGCTGTCTAGCCTTCAGCTGCCTATCCAGGTCCGGGAAGACCACCGCCAGGATCTGGAGCATGTGGGGGTCAGGGTCCGGTGTCCGCCCCTCCTGGGAGGAGGTGACTGCTTCAGCTGGACTCTTGCGATCCTCCGGGTCCAGCCCCGAAGGTCCTGCCACCTCTTCTGGCAGTTGCGGATCCGGCGCTTGTAGACCCCCACCGAACGAACTGCCCGGGTGATGGTCAGCCATATCTCCTGCTTCTGGTGGGCATCAACCTGTGAGAATGACAAATTTAAAAGTACATTAACACACATGCCCCATATTTGTGCTGCACACATTTGGATATACATGTCATCATCACAAAGGAAAATGAGTTACACAGGTAGTGCAACCATGGAAAAGGACAAATAACCTGCATGTCTGACATGTTAACAATGCCTGGGAAGTTTAAGCTTGCACAAATGCACTTTAGCAGCAGAAAACCTGTTCATTACATGTACCTACACACTTTGGGGGATGAAAGTACTCAGTGAGAATGCTTGCAACTGGTGTACACACTGCTAGTACTGCTAGTCAGACAACATGCATAATTAGGAAGGCAGTGGACCACACACTCACCTGCTCCCCTGGTTGCCCATACAGCTTGCTGTACTGTGGAAGGAGCCCGTCTAGCAGGGCCTGGTTCTCCTTCTCAGTGAAGGCTGGGGCCCTCTCCAGAGTACGTGCCATAGCAGGAGCCAGAGGATGCAGAGACAGCAGCAGTGATAGCAGGGATGTGGTCCAGTAGTATGTAGTGCAGGCAAGTGAGCTCCCTGGGGGCCATCCAGACTTATATCTGTGCTGCAGAGGCAGACTCTGTGCCATGTGTCCCCAGTGATAGGTCCAACACAGTTGCATTCTATGAATCTGGCCAATCCATGGAAATGTAAGACTCGTACACGTCTTCCGCATCGTTCACATCTTCATTTTCATAAAACCCTGGGAATTGCAATATTGTTGTAGGCATCCAACTGAATTTCCAGCGCACAACTCGTACAAGTTTTGAATCTGCATCCGTCTCCATGACAGTCCAGAGCCAATGGGTGCGCCCCTCTCGGTCAACTGACTGTACAACGCGTATTTCGAAAATACACATGCACCCGTCTCCGTACGATTCAATGGCCAAGGCGTACGCCTGTCTCGGACCATGCCTGCCCGACACGTATGAATGATAGTCACCCGCGTCGGACCTCATTGCAGTCAATGGCAAAGCGTACACACGGCTCGGTCATGAACCGTGCAATGCGTATGCATTGTCACCCGCGTCGGACCTCATTGCAGTCAATGGCAAAGCGTACGCACGGCTCGGTCATGAACCGTGCAATGCATATGCATTTTCACCCGCGTCGGACCTCATTGCAGTCAATGGCAAAGCGTACGCACGGCTCGGTCATGAACCGTACAATGCATACGCATTGTCACCCGCGTCGGACCTCATTGCAGTCAATGTCAAAGCGTACGCATGGCTCGGTCATGAACCGTGCAATGCCTACGCATTGTCACCCGCGTGGGACCTCATTGCAGTCAATGGCAAAGCGCACGTACGGCTCGGTCATGAACCGTGCAATGCGTACGCATTGTCACCTGCCTCGGACCTCATTGCAGTCAATGGCAAAACATACGCACGGCTTGGTCATGAACCGTGCTCACATCTCCAGCATCTGGAAACAGACAGGGCACCCCCACCAACACGGACAGACCAAGGCCACAGAACACCAACAGCACAGGGACACAGGACCCCCAGGAAGCTAGAGACAACACCACCAGCAACAACACCCAAGGGGTCCCCGTGTCACCTGTGCATGCCGCCGCAGGTCCTGCCTGTGTGGATAGGGTTGCTGGGAGGGGTGGGAGGCAGAGGGCGCGCCTTGCAGAGTGGTCTGGACTGCATGATGACCCCCAACTGGCACGCATCATAGATGCGTACCAGGATAGCACCGGAGGATTTGGCCAGGTAGTGGGGATCCTCAAGGACATTCAACAGGACCAGGCTGCCCACCATGCCCACATGGAGGCAAAGTGGGATGCACTTACTGCGGTGCATCAGGACATACTCCTATGCCTCCGCCAGATCAGCACAAACATGTCAACACCTCCATGTGTGGCCACAACATCTGTTGCCACACTATCTGCCAGTGCCACAGGGAGGGAGGATGACTCTGGTGGAGAGTCCCCTGCACCATAGACGCCTGCACCTGAGGATCCCCCCACAAGAAGAAGAGGGGTCGTCCGAAGAAGGACAAGTGAGACGCAGATGTCCCTGTACATCCCCCAGGGCCTCTAAACCTGTTCTGGACAATGTTCTTTATGCGCAACCCGTTCACCTTATCGTATCTGACACAACTCGCCTACATGACATGGAGGGTTCATGTTGGTCCAATGTAGCAGATGACTGTGGACTTTACTCTGGACATTTCAGCTACCAACACTTCCAACTCTACTGTGAACTTTGGATTCAAAACTCAATGTACAGCACCCACCATCCTGTGCACTATCCTCACACATGTTTGTAAATAAACTCACCAGTACATGCCTCTGTTGTGATTCCAACTTGTCTTGTGTCATGGGCCTCTGTTGTGATTCCAACTTGTCATGTGTCATGGAGATGTTGATCTGCTAAACAACACAGTGCATGTCAAATACTACAACAATGTGACCACCGTTATGTGAGTCATGGTGATGTGACACATGTGAGGGAGACACACCACTATGGCACCACAACACATACTCACCATGTCCATGTAACTCATCCCACACAATGATGTTGACCTGAAATACATTGGTATGCACAGACACAATAACTATACACAGTCAGTGGTAAGCAAATGTTAGTCAGATGTGGGAAGACAGACAACACACCTTACAAAGCATAGCACAGGTTCATTACACATCAGCAACATGTTTATTCCACAATAGTTGCAAGGTAATTGTACGTTACAGTGGACACACAGTCACAAAGTGTCGGAGAATTGAAGTCAAGGGGTGTGTGGCACATCACTTGATGGGAATTGACAACTCCCACACTGGTGTTGGATTCTGGGTGTTGGGGGTCAGTGTTGACCAAACAACAGGCAAAGTACCCTGGGAAGCACAGGCACAAGACACAGTCAAAAGCAGAGCAGAACAGGAGAGAAATGCAATACACATGCACAAAACATGTCACAAGAAACCTACACAGAAACAAGTTGGCAGTTCTACACTATTATGGAGTACAGACCACCTGAGCAGCCACAACACATTTTAGGCTAACTCCATACATTGACATAACAACCCTGTAAACTCACATTCAGGTTAAGAAGTTGTTGATGAGCTGTGTGCAGACGTCACCCTCATCATCATCATCACTGACATCGTGTCCCAGGCCTGGATCCTCCACAGGTGGCGGAGGTAGGTCATCGTCATCCTGGATGAGAGGCAACTTCTTCCTCACTGCCATGTTGTGTAGCATGCAGCATACAAGGATTATTTTGCACACCTTTGTAGGCTCATATGGGAAGGCTCTCCGGTCTTGTCCAGGCAGCGGAAACGGCTTTTCAGGAGACCAAATGTCCACTCTATCACCCTCCTGCTCCGACCATGTGCCTCATTTTAGCACATCTCGGCTGGTGTCACAGGGTTCCTGAGGGGTGTCAGCAACTACGGTATGTTGGGGTATCCGGAGTCACCTACACACAAACAATTGAACAATTAGCTGAGTTTTGAAGGAGGGTGGAATACAAGATTGCCAAACACACACAATGGTAAACAGTCAGTACACACCGACAAGCCAGGCACGCTGGTCTGGAATCTGTGACATCAGCGTTGCAATGCGACTACTCCTCATGATGTAGGCATTGTGCGCAGAACCGGTGAAACGTGCACACACATGTTGTGATACACATGTCTGCAAGACATGCCACCAGAGCATTGATGGAGTGGAAATGTTTCCTGTTCCGGTATGCCTGCTCATGTGCCTGTGGTGGTATCAGGGCCACATGTGTACCATCAATAGATCCGATGGCATTCGGCATCCTCCCCAGTGTAGAAAAGGCATCCTTTATTTCAGTGAGTTGACCTGGGCTAGGAAACTTGATGTACAGGTCAAGGAAATGCAGCATCCCCTCCAAGACATCGCGTAGCACACGACTAAACATAGTTTGCGACATACGACCAGCAGTAGCCACAGTGTACTGGAAGGTACCAGTAACAAAGAAGTGCAGGGCTGCCATCACCTTCACCTCTGGGGTCAGTGCTGTAGGGTATGTCCAGCCAGGTAGCATATGTGGCGCCAACTGCTCCGCCAACTCCTCAATCAGTGGCCTGGTGAAGCGGTACCGTCGTATGCAGTCGCGTTCCTGCAAGGTTTCAAGGTCTGGGAACAGTCTATGGACAGCTGGTGCCCTGCAGAACAGAGATGCACAAAGGAAGATTATCTGTTCATCCACCCATGTGGCTATGACCGAGCAAAATATCACATGATATATCATGACAATACACAATGTACTGAGGTGTGTGCTGTTGGGCATGTACACATATGTCACCTACATGGCCATCACCTCACATCTCAAGTCCACATGTCCACATAAGTCCCATGTAGTGCAATGGCCAATCATTGGGCTGTATCACCCTACCTATGTACTGCTGTAACATTACAAACACACACCACAGTGACAAGTGAGGCCTGATGTCTCCAAGGCATCACAGATCTTTGCCATGCAGATACCCAGGGTCACTGTATTACCACATGGACACTGTCATGACATGGCATATCATGTACACGCCACAAGGCAACCATGAGTCCCACAAGTAGTGGCCACTGTTGTCTCTGCAGGCCCTATATGTACGTCTCGTAGACACACACACATCAATGTTGATGCACAAACCACATGGATGTGGAGACTGTCTCCCATTGGGCACATTTGATCAGCCACATCTGAGACACAACATGCACACAGACTGTGTGTGTACATCAGAATTGTGGCTACAGGTATCATGTGATATACATGCCATCACCCCAGGACTCAGGGTGTATGTGACATGTCCTAAACATATCCATCATGAAACTGTGACCATGACTCATGCCCATAACTGTACAGTTGCACATCACAGTGGTAATGTGCAAAACACACAAAGGATTGTGTCACCCTGAACGCGTGCACACCTGGAATTGACTGCACAAAAGTGCCACACAACAAACCAAAGGTTGCCCCCCCCAAACACACAGGAAATACAGCCTTACATGTCATGGGACACTGTGTGGCCAATGCTGTAGTGTGGTAGGTGTGCACCTGAGTCCCTGGCAAGTAATTGTATGTTGAAGCCGTCAAATAGTCACACCAATGAGGCCCGACGTGGGTGACTATGCATACGCATTGCACAGTTCAGGACTGAGCCGTGCGTACTCTTAGCCATTGACTGCAATGAGGTCCGATGCGGGTGACAATGCGTATGCATTGCACAGTTCAGGACCGAGCCGTGCGTACACTTAGCCATTGACTGCAATGAGGTCCGACGTGGGTGACAATGCGTACGCATTGCACAGTTCAGGACCGAGCCGTGCGTATGCTTAGCCATTGACAGTAATGACTATCATGCATACGCGTCAGGCAGGCATGGTCCGAGACCGGTGTTCGCCTTGGCCATTGAATCGTATGGAGACAGGTACATGTGTATTTTCAAACTACGTGTTGTACAGTCAGTTGACTGAGCCGGGCGCACCCATTGGCTCTGGACTGTCATGGAGACGGATGCAGATTCAAAACTTGTACGAGTTGTGCGCTGGAAATTCAGTTGGATGCCTACAACATTGTTGCAATTACTAGGGTTTTATGAAGGTGAAGATTTGAACGATGCGGAAGACGTGTACGAGTCGTACATTTCCATGGATTGGCCAGATTCATAGAATGCAACCGTGTTGGACCTATCACTTGGGAAACATGGCACAGAGTCTGCCTCTGCAGCACATATATAAGGCTGGCTGGCCCCCAGGGAGCTCACTTGCCTGCACTACATGCTACTGGACCACTTCCCTGCTACCTCTCCTGGTGTCTCTGCATCCTCTGGCTACTGCTATGGCACGTACTCTGGAGAGGGCCCCAGCCTTCACTGAGGAGGTGAACCAGGCCCTGCTGGACGGGCTCCTTCCACAGTACAGCAAGCTGTATGGGAAACCAGGGGAGCAGGTGAGTGTGCGGTCCACTGCCTTCCTGATTGTGCATGTTGTCTGACTAGCAGTACTAGCAGTGTGTACACCAGTGGCAAGCATACTCACTGAGTACTTTCATCCCCCAAAGTGTGTAGGTACATGTAATGAACAGGTGTTCTGCAGCTAAAGTTCATTTGTGCAAGCTTCAACTTCCCAGGCATTGTTAACATGTCAGACATGCAGGGCATTTGTCCTTTTCCATTGGTGCACTACCTGTGTAACTCATTTTCCTTTGCGATGACGACATGTATATCCAACTGTGCGCAGCACAAATATGGGGCATGTGTGTTAATGGACTTTTAACTTTGTCAGCCTCACAGGTTGATGCCCACCAGAAGCAGGAGATATGGCTGACCATCGCCCGGGAAGTTCGATCGGTGGGGGTCTACAAGCGCCGGATCCGCAACTGCCAGAAGAGGTGGCAGGACCTTCGGGGCTGGACCCGGAGGATCACAAGGGTGCAGCTGAAGCTGTCGCCTCCTCGCAGGAGGGGCAGACACCGGACCCTGACCCCCCACATGCACAGGATCCTGGCAGTTGGCTTCCAGAACCTGGATGGGCAGTTGAAGGCCAGACAGCAACAAGGAAGGGGTAAGTCCATGCCTAATCTGTGTACTATGTCTGACATGCTAATTGCAGTCTTTTGGCCTGGTCACACTTCCACATTACGTAGGTCTTGTAGTCCAATACTCATAACCCTCAATTGTGTGATGCACCCTTCTCATCTGATCCACAGGTGCGGACCCTACAGTCTGTTGCTTGTGTCACTAGGGCACTGTGTCCCTGCAGTCAGCTATGCTTCTGCTTCCGGACAGCATATGTTACTGTGACTCTGTTGTTTGTTTCATGGGTGGGTCAATTGTTTACACAATGCTTGAGATCTGACATGTGATCTGTGTGTGCCCTTGATATGTGGTACAATTGCTGGTCTGACTCACCACATGTGGCTGGGGTATTTCAAACAAACACATGCAGCAGGGGACTCCAATTTGTGTGCCTCAGGAGTATGTATATCAAGTGTGTCAAACTTGTTTAGCCACCTGACTACTGTCCAGGGCTAAACACTGTTTCACGTAGACCTGGGCAGTCATGCCTACTCAAGGGCATTTAGAAACACACTGTAATCCCAATCCTGTGTATCAATTTACAGGTTGTGCTTAGTGACATGTGCCTTCAAGTGCCTGCCTCTGTGTCATTGTAGTGTGGCTTCCTTTTTTGTACAACTGTGGTGTTCATGAGTTTGAGGGTCAGCAGGACATCTGAGATGTGACTATGAGAGACAAGACCTGTGTGACATATAGGTGTGTGATCACTTGACAGTGTACAATGGGGTATGCAACTGTGCACTTCAGGCAGCTGTTACATGTACAGCAGACTGTTATGTGCTAATGTACAGGGAATTGTGTTCGCAGAGACTCATATGTCTGTTTTGTATGATGTGGGGTCTTCTGGGTCCGGAATATGTTGTTTACAGGGAATAGGCAAGTGCACTTGTCAGCTGCAGAATTTGCTTTAGCCATGAGCTATGATTGTGACACAGTGCATACTGTTGTTGTCTGGATGCCCTGCCCCTGTGACAGGAGACAGTGTTGACTGACTTTTCAGGCATGCCAGTGCCATGGCATTTAACTTGCTATGAGTGATCCTACATTGGGGTCAAATGTGCTCCATGAACCCCATTGTGGCATTGACTATCAGGACATGAGGTCCTAAGTCTAAAGAAAAACAAACCGCTGCATGATGCTGTGTGTGCTGTACCTCTCTTCAAAGAATTACTGCATCACTACGCAGGGAGATTTAAGAGTCTATCAGCCCACCCTTGTTGGCGTAGCTTCGTCATATGAGACCCTAGGGGCTCAAAGTCAGGGCCCAACACTCTTGAGCCACCCGGCTCTACTGGGTATCCGTCACAATGATCCCCAAAGAGGGAAATCTCCTGCCACAGTGTGCAACAATATTTCAAAGAATACAAAAAGTGCAGTGCAATAACGTGATAGTGCTTTAAAAATGACTACGTGGTCAACAAATATGTTTATTGGGAGTTGACCAGGTGTCATATCTAAAAAACCAAATTAGTCTGACTTGGTCTCTCAAGGTCGACATGTTTCAGCCGATCTGGTGGTTTCACCCGGCTTTCTTCAGGACCTAATAGTAATGATGTCAAAAGCTACTGCAGGATAGATTTGGTAAAAACTGTGTATATGACCAGTGCAACTCAAAATACAAAATAGTGATAAAGTTATGTGGCCATTGCCACCCTACCAGACTAGCACAATTTGTGCTTTACTTAGATGTTGTCACCTCTTCTTCTTTCCTAAAAGAGAAGATAGTAGGGGTCACAAAATAATTTTTCGTGGGGTTAGCACAGAACAAAACAGCATCAGCGACTAATGTTTAGTAGTGCCTTCTTCGCGCACTACCTGGTTTGAAAAAATGGCCAATACGTGGTCCATAATAAAAGAACATTCTCTTTGAAAAATAAGGAATTGTAACTCACCCAACGTTCTTTGGGAGAAAAGCCTCACCTCACCCGGCAGATTGCTCGGTTTAGGAGGCACCGCTCTGTTAAAAAATAAGGACACAGGAGGACGGGTTGTATATACATATACCAGTACTCAACGGTCCCTACATGAAAATTAACACTGACTACATAGGATGGCTACATAATCCCAATTCAGATAATTGTACATTAGGTACAGCCATAGAACAGGCTCAAAATCGTTTGCATGGCAGAGTAGTGTTGCCAGGACTTGGTGTTTTGTGTTTGAGAGTCAAGAGTTGATTGGTTTATCCTGTTAATTTTCATGTAGGGACCGTTGAGTACTGGTATATGTATATACAACCCGTCCTCTTGTGTCCTTATTTTTTAACAGAGCGGTGCCTCCTAAACCGAGCAATCTGCCGGGTGAGGTGAGGCTTTTCATCCAAAGAACGTTGGGTGAGTTACAATTCCTTATTTTTCAAAGAGAATGTTCTTTTATTATGGACCACGTATTGGCCATTTTTTCAAACCAGGTAGTGCGCGAAGAAGGCACCACTAAACATTAGTCGCTGATGCTGTTTTGTTCTGTGCTAACCCCACGAAAAATTATTTTGTGACCCCTACTATCTCATCTTTTAGGAAAGAAGAAGAGGTGACAACATCTAAGTAAAGCACAAATTGTGCTAGTCTGGTAGGGTGGCAATGGCCACATAACTTTATCACTATTTTGTATTTTGAGTTGCACTGGTCATATACACCGTTTTTACCAAATCTATCCTGCAGTAGCTTTTGACATCATTACTATTAGGTCCTGAAGAAAGCCGGGTGAAACCACCAGATCGGCTGAAACATGTCGACCTTGAGAGACCAAGTCAGGAATTAGTCGCATATATTTTTTGGACTAATTTGTTTTTTTAGATATGACACCTGGTCAACTCCCAATAAACATATTTGTTGACCACGTAGTCATTTTTAAAGCACTATCACGTTATTGCACTGCACTTTTTGTATTCTTTGAAATATTGTTGCACACTGTGGCAGGAGATTTCCCTCTTTGGGGATCATTGTGACGGGTACCCAGTAGAGCCGGGTGGCTCAAGAGTGTTGGGCCCTGACTTTGAGCCCCTAGGGTCTCATATGACGAAGCTCCGCCGACAAGGGTGGGCCGATAGACTCTTAAATCTCCCTGCGTAGTGATGCAGTAATTCTTTGAAGAGAGGTACAGCACACACAGCATCATGCGGCGGTTTGTTTTTCTTTAGACTTAGGACCTTCTGTTAAGTGTTTGTAGACATAGTTTGGGGACTGAAGGTATTGTAGTCTGTAAACTAGCCCCCCTCAGACCCTCCTGTAGATTTTTTGTGAAGTTATCAGGACATGAGAACATCATAGTGTGTGTTGCTGGCATGCATCACAAGCATGTGAAATGAGACTCTGCCCATCCCTTCATCCTGACACCTGTACTGAGTCAGTGGCAAGAGATGTGATGTGTGTATAGTGACATACTCCTACATGGTCACTTGCATGTCCAACAAATTTTTAGGTGGTGCATGTCGGCAAATTGGGGTATTAGCATCCAACATGCAACAGACATATGGGTGCAAGTCCAGGAGGGATATGAGTGCCATGGTTGATGGTGAGACTGACAATTGGCTTATTGTAAACAGTGTGAGCACTTTGAGCAGTGTTCACCTGATGATGCCAGGGCTTGCCCTGTGATGTGATGTACTCACTGTGGTGTGTGCAGTCAGTGCAGGTGACTGATGTTGTTCTCTTTTTTCCTAATTCTATCCAAATACATCCACGGCCACAGGAGGGGACAGCTCCATGGACCATGAGGAGCCACAGAGCCTGACTGGGACAGAAGGCGAGGAGTCGGAGGGACCCAGTGGCACGGAGGGCGAGTGGAGCCACACCGAGGAGTCCTCAGCAACATCCACCCCAGCTGAGGGACACAGCAGCTTGGAGGATGACTCCCTTGTGGAGGCGGGTGTCAGCAGCCTTAAACCACACCTGCACATTCTTACAAACCCACAGACACGGGCAGCACACAAACACCCAAGCCAAGGGCTAGACGTGCACACAAGCAAGCTCAGGGGACTGATACCACACTCACAGGGGATGGTTTGCAGACACTCACACAGTCATCCACAACCACTCCGCAGTCCTCCGATACCTCTCCCTCCCAGCCCCCTTCCCTTGCCTCACCTGCAACCCCATCTCCACAGAAGCTCTTCCTCTGTTACCTTGTCCTCTTCCCCACCGACCCAGCAGATCCATCTTACAAGAGGAAGAGGAAGTCCCCACACACAGAGGGGAGTGCCCCTCACATCCAGACACCCTCCCCAGGTGTAGTTAGACTGAGGCCCCCACCTGCAAGTCCCCCCTGAGCCAGAAGAACAAGACCCCACCCCGCCCGCAGCTCCACGACGAAGTCTCCGTCCTCCATCCCCCAGGCCACCACTCCACAGGTTCTACCGCCACACCCTGCCCCAGGTTCCCCCACCCACAGATACACCATCCCCAAAATGCTGAGGCCCTCCCCCCTACCACTTGCTCTTCCACCCCCGGTCAGACAGTTTGTGCCAGTGATGTGGGGACCGTGTCCCCCCCTCTGTCCTGCCGACCTCACCTGAACCCCATTCCGCTCCCATTGAGTTAGGCACTGCAGTGGAGTCCACGACCACCCCGTCTGACTTGGGCACTACAGTGGGGACCCAGTCCACTCCATCTGACCTGACCACTGCAGTTGTGCCAGCACACACCCCATCTGTCTTGTGCCCCACAGTTGTGACTGCACCCACTACTTCAGTCAGCTCCACTGCAGTTGCCAGTGACTCTCCTGCAACCACCACCCCTTCACTGCCTCCTTCTGCTGCACCCTGATCCTTTCCCTGCAGTGCCTGGCCTGCCCCCATGTATGACCCTCCGAGCGGATGTCCCCTGTCCTTACCAGTGCAGGCAAGCAACGTGTGACAGTTGTCACTCAAGTTAACTTGTTGTCATTTGGATATGGACTGGCCATTAGCCTTTGTTTTGAAAGGACTTTGCATTTTAAAATTGCTGAATAAAGCTTTTTTCTTTCTCCTTGTGAATTTGATTTAGCTGTACATTATGTTGATTATGTTTATCATGACCTTGCAGTTGTAATGATGGATTTCAAATGTTGAATACAGAGGTGTTGATGTGAGGTACTCCATGTGGTCCTTGAGATATGTATGCTATTCTGGTCGTTATCCATATCATCCTTTGCAGCTAAATGGGTGTGTCATGATTAACAATTTGTGGACATCTCTGTAAACATTTCATTTGCATGGTCTCATCTGTGGCTTGCACACATGCACATATGATGTGCTTCCCATTGTCCAATGGGTCTATTTCCCTGACTGTGGGCGCATCTCCACTGGACATGTAAGTGTGGGCATCATTGGTGTAGGAGCAACTGGGTCCTCTGTGCAACTTGCTGGACATATGTATTGAGTATGTGCAGATGACTTAAGGGAGACTCCCGTACCCAGGCTGTTGTGACCAGAGCCTTCAGTGTGTGGTAACTGATGGCTGACTGAGACCTGCTGGGAGTATGTTTGGCACAGCTGAGCTTCCACAGGAGTTGAGTCCCCTCAAGTAAGTGTGTTGTTCCGTGACATTGCCCGGGCCCATGTTGTGTGTTGTGTGGGCATGTGTGTGTGTCCACATCCCTTTTCATACAGAGGCAGTGTTCCCTTGATATGTTCCTGTTGTTGATGCTTGCTGAGTGGTACTGTGTTCATCCCACAACTTGACCATGGGCTACCAGATGTGTGGGTGCATGACGCACTACTGTTAATTGGTGTTTCATCATTGGAATTTGTCTGTTCTGAGTGGTGATGATGTGGTCAGATGCAGATGGGACACAGTTAGGTGTCCCCAAGACACTTGTTGGTTCGCAATATCATGTAGTTCATCATCAAAATATCTTTATTCGGATATTAAAACATCCAAGAAAAGAACACTGCATTTACACATTTCATAATACAATAATGTGAACAAATAATCTTAAAATAATTAAAATAAGTCATTTCTACAGGGTCTGTCCGGGGCCTTAATAATGCGATTACACGAGAAAAAAGGCTGCGAATTCATAGAGATTTAAAGTGCAGGGTGCTAACATCTATAAAATACGTGATACCAAACACAGTAAGATTATTTAAAATGCATGATCATAGCCAATTTAAAACAATACTTTAAAAATAAGCTATAGCATATTAAAAGTCATAAAACATCCCAAATACACTGTACCATACAATTCATAATTTACATACATCCTCGGTAATGTCTACTGTTGTGTACAGAATGTAAACAAAGTTTAAAAGGGAACTTTTAATCATAGAACCCAACCCTCTGTGTCCAACAAGCAAAGTTGCTTACGCCTCACATCTAGACTTCCTTAATTTTGCAGCTAATCTTAGAAAGTTCACAGTGCAAAACAAGGTAAGGGGTTCCGAGGAAAGTTTCAGGTATAGTAGTGCTACCCTAACTTGGCTAAATTTATTTACTCTTAGGATGGTTTTTAAGAAAACTGCCCGCGGGTATTCATATAATGGACAAAAGAATACAAAATGGAGGGTATCTTGCGGAGATCCCAGATCGCAGCCGCATGGACCCTTTGATCCAATATCTCTTGTAAACCCTGCGGGGACAGCTAAAATATGGTGTAAAAGATCCAGTCTAAATCTGGTCTTTAAAAATCTATCATTTGTATTATATATCTGCGCCAGGTAAGGTTCTAAACCTGCAACAGATTTCGTTAATATGTGCGATCGCACTGACCCTTTCAGTAATTCACTGTCTTCCCGGGCGCAGGCTAGACACCTGAGGTGTTCTGCTTTTATAACTATTTTTAGCTGGGGCGTCAAGGACGTGGGCTCATCAAAACAACTAGCAAAACCCAGCCACTTCAGTGTATCCTTCACATATTTGAGCCACGGTATCCTATGTCCTTTGTCCCTATTTATACAATCTTTGATTATTTTTCTGCTTAGACTAGCCTCAGGGTTGGTCCAAATTTTAATCCAACACATTATTGGTTTAATGCTTAGTCTATCAGTAATGTAAGGGAGCCCTAGCTCCTCGTGGACAATATGGGCCGGAATACTTTGAGGGACTTGCAGAATCCTTCTTAGAAACTTATTTTCCTCCAATTGAATCATGGAAGTGTTTCTGAATCCCCAAACCTCACTCCCATACATAATTTTGGAGCAACAGATTGCGTTATATAAGTTCAATATTTCATTCAGTGACCAGCGACCTAATCTCGTAGCTCGGTTCATAATTGAGCCCATTGTACTCAATTGTTGTTTACATTTTTCTGAGATTAGTGTGTTAAAATTGAGGTGTCTGTCGAAAATTATCCCTAGATAATTGAAGACCTTGACCGTTTCTAATTTGTGGCCCCCAATTTTAAAAATAAAATTCCTCGTTGGTCTTTTTCCTGCTTCCATAACATATGATTTTGATAAATTGGGAGATAGGTCTAGATTTGCCATGAACCCACAGAAGCCATCAATAAGAGACTGCAGACCCCTCCCTGTGCGTGACAGGAGTACTGCGTCGTCCGCGTATAAGAGGACAGGTATGCTTCTGTTGCCCACTCTAGGACAATCTACCCCCAGCTCTCCAAGTGCTTTGTCCAAACCATTTATATATAGCGTGAATAAAAAGGGCGCCAGGATGCAACCTTGTCTCACACCCCTAGTACATGAGAAATGGTCAGTAAGGTTCCCTTCATTACTGTATCTGACCTGGGCTGTTGTGTTCATATGTAATGATTTTAAAATGAATATCAGACCTAGATCGACCCCTAGCAGCTCTAAAATCTCCCACAGCTTTTCCCGGTTAACCCGGTCAAAAGCTGCTGTCAGGTCCATGAAGGCTAGAAAGACTGTCCCCTCGCCTGCCACGGTGTACTTTGCCACCAAGTTGTATAGATTAAGGCATTGGTCCGAGGTAGAACGGCCCATTCTAAAACCATACTGTGTATCGGTAATGATTTCATTCTCCTCTGCCCAGTCCATTAGGCGGTTTAGAATTACCTTCCCTAGAACCTTTGCTGACACGTCAATTAGTGAAATCGGGCGATAACATTGAGGGTCGCACTTGTTGCCCTTTTTAAATAGGGGAACAATACTAGCAGTTGACCAAGACCTGGGCATTCCCATTTCAACTGCCGTGTTAAAAACTCTCGTGAGTATAGGTGCCCACAGGTCGACCTGGGACAAAAATAGGTCGGGGGAAATCCCGTCCGGCCCAGGGGCATTATTCCGGGTCAGGGCGTGGATTCCATCTTTAATCTCACCCACTGTAAACTGTGACCAAGAGCTTGGTAAAATGCCCACATCTGTAATTTGTCGGGCAATGGTGCTGCCATGGTTATACAGGTTCTTAAAATGAGAGACCCATGCTTCAGGCAGGACATTGCAAGCCACCTTCTCATTATTCGGTGCTTGGAAACTCGGGTCATTGATCACCTTCCAAAATCTCGACATATCTCTCTTCTCAGCTGCCTCCCTCAAATTCTCCCAGGCCTCGTAGTAGATAGTGTGTTTCCTCTTCTTTATGGCCAGTTTGTATTGGGCTCTACATTCCACTATCCTGCTCCTATTCTTGGGTACCGTTTTGAGTGCCCGTTTCAATTCTTTTTGGGCTCTGGAGCATGCTTTGTCGAACCATTTTGGAGAAAGATTAGACATAGGTGATGGTTTGGCCCTCAGTAACCTGTCAATGTCCCTTGCCATACTTTCAAAAGCACTTATCAGATCTTTACCTTCAACTTCCTGATTTAAGCACTTCCATATCCCTCTTTCTGAGGATGCAATGAGACTTTTATAAAATGCTTCCCCATCTATGTTGGCCCAGCGTATACGCCTGCCCTGGTCAATTGCTTCCAGTGTTCCCCCCATCATCCTGGGCCTGGCCTGCGTAGGTGAATCCAAGACCCTCAGGGACAACACCAGAGGGTTATGGTCACTAAAAATACTTATTTCTATACTAAAATCTATGATCTTACATTTAAAACAATGTGACACAAAAATAAAATCGATAATTGTATCCCTGCCCCTGCCTTTAAAAGAGGGATTAATGATATTAGAGTTCCTGGGTTTGATTAAGTCCATCGTAGGGGCTAAATCATATATGCCCAGGATTTTACTTAATTCGCTGCCTTCCGTTGTGTGCTCTAAGTGCCAATCCTTTGTGGACGGACAAGAGTCCCATTTTCCCCCTCCCCATTTCAAATATGGGCATTGGTGACAATTAAAATCGCCCACTAAAATCAGGTTTGGGGGGCTATTTCCCCTAGCGTACAAGTCTGCCAATCTGTCCTTGAGCTCGTTCAACCTCTGCATTGATTGGCCCGCATTATAGAAATTTATCAGGACGAATTTTAAGCCCTTCTTACAATAACTGATACCCTGGATATTGTCCGAGCTCCAGCCCAGAGCATCCCAAGACCCTTGTTGGGAGAGAGACACATACGTAATTAAACCCCCTTTAGCTCTTCCCATTGTAGATTTTCGGGCGGGAACAAAAAACATTTTATACCCCTCTAGGTGCGGGGCACTGCTGTCCGTTTCCCACGTTTCCTGTAGGCAGATAATGTGGAATTTTTGACTGAAATCCAACCATTCCTTATTTTTTAATTTAGTTGAGATCCCTGCGATGTTCCACGATACCACCCTAAGTTCCTCAGCCTCAAGGTTTATCTCTCTCCTAACTGGGATAGCCTGTGTTTGAGGAGAAAGTCCTGCTAGACTACTCGTTGCCAGTACAATACTCTTGTCTGGAGGGTTAAACAATACCTCATTTGGGTGGATATCAGGTGAAGGAGGATATCCCAATGAACCCACAATATCCCTTGGCATTGGGCTAGCTGGGGAAGGGGGAGTCTTCCTGTTCTCGCCTTGGGCCAGTCAGTCTAGTTCGTCCATCACTGCCGCATCAAGTAACGGAATAAACCTGTTTGATACTGAACCCAGTCTGTTGGCCCTTATGTTGGGAATTTCCCCTCTTCTACGTGTCACTTGACCTGACTCTTTTGAGTAATTCCTATAAAAAAGGCTCAGGGGGAGCATCTTTATGGTCGTCCCTCTGTCAAAAACCCCGTAACTGGAAATAAGCAATTCTTTAACCAGCTCCGGGTGTCTAAAATTAACAATGACGCAATCTCCTGCAAACTTTTTCTCTAAGGGACCGACCCACGCTACCCTTCTTGCCATAAGGATGTGGCTACTCTGTAGCTTAAACTCCTTCACATTGTTGTACATCCAATGATTGACCTTGTTTATCAGGGAGCTTGTGGACTCTTCTCTATCCTGGTTATGGGCTGGAACCCCCGCTAAGACTATCGTGTAGGGACAAGAAGATGGGGGTAAATCCAACGTCTGCAGCCCCGGTGTACAATGCACCTGATCATCTAGGGAGCTGTTGGCTGCTACGAGCCCTTTTTTACTACCCTCATGTTGTGGTCTATGGGGCACAATAATAGGGGGAGTGCCTTTATCCTTACTGGAAGTGGGATCAACACTCCGCTTATTTCCTGCCAACCTACTTCTATTTTCACACGGACTAACAGGGCAAGGTACAATCCCTAACCCTTCATGTCTTGAACTCAGAGGGGGCACTGGGGGTTCACTGCTCTTCTGTTCTAGGAGTCTGCTAACTTTCTCCTCTATTCTCTTTATATGTTCCACTATGGGAGCCAAGTGTTTGAGGAAAAGGGCTTCCAAATTGGCCTCTAATGTTTTCATTATCTCCCGTGACCATTCCGCCCCATTTACAGAAGAGCGAGTTTCACGGTGTTGGCAGGCTGACCTATTTCTCCCGTCCTCAACAACTTTGGGATCTTTTCTAGGCCCACCTCTTTTCGCTTTATTATCTGTTCTATTTTTGTTGGTCCCGTTGCTTTGAGAGATAACCGTGGTCCTTGTGACCTCTGAGGCAGCCGTTTCTTGGGGAGAAACTGGCACCAATAACGCTTTTTTGGAGCGGGTAACCACTTCCCTTTCCCTCCTTATTAAAGCATTGGGCTCCCTCTCCCCTCCGGGTGTAATACCCTCCTGCTGTTGGTCTCCCTTTGCCCCAATACCCGATGTTTCTACCACCAAATTTCCTACCAATCTCATGGGGGAGAGATCATGTTGGTGAATGTTATTTACAGACCCCTCCGAAATCAGTGACTCTTGTTCCCCACATGCTGGCGTGTTAATATGGACTTGTGCCGTGGTAACACGTTGGGTTACACTATGGGCAGGTGGTCCCTGACTTGCTAGGGTACTTACCCCTGGCGTGACACACTCAGCTATTGTCCCCAGCGACGAACGTTTATGTGCCAGAAGAGAATCAAGAGCCAGCCTACGCTCTGTTAGCTGTATTTCGTGGGTTAACAGGGATTCAGCTCGTGTAATAAATGCATCCAGAGTTCCCTTAACTCCACCCCCTAGTCTACTAGGAGTTTTTTTTCGTTTTCCCCATGTCACAAACTTATAATAACGTGTATCCACTTCCTTGGCCTACCAAGTCTCAAAAAGACACTTGGGGCTGACCCCAGAAAAAATTACAATGGGTACTGACCAACGCTATCAACCCACGTTAACAGCCTGAAACACAAATAACGATACACCTTGGCAGACTCCCTACTGGCAGTCTCAATACCCGTATCTGGGGCTCAATACGCAGAACATTGAGTAGCTCTCGAGCCCCCTCCCTAGACTTATCTCAACAGTCCTCTTGTGAATGCGACGCTGTAATAAGCAGTCTTGTTTCAGGGACCAAGAGAAACGGCCCAGCCCGGCCTCCCTCGGCCCCTGACGGCCACAGACGGCCCGCCCTTTGCCCGGGCTTAGCCCGGCGCCACCTGCGTGTGTCCCGCGACGCGGAGGTAGCCTCTCCAATTTAAGCGCCTCCGGGCGCGCTGGTAGGCGGGACCAGGAAGTGCCGCTAAGGACTCTGGGGGCTGTAGTCCCCCCCCACAGCGGCCAGCGAAGGTAATGGCGGCGGGGGAGACCACAGCGTCAGCAACCCAGGAAAGATGCCAAGAAATGACCAGAGCGTCAGGTAAGTTCAACAGCTTCTGTGAAATGCCCCCGCTCCACCGAGGGAGCCTCTCCAATTTAAGCGCCTCCGGGCACGCTGGTAGGCGGGACCAGGAAGTGCCTCTAAGGACTCTGGGGGCTGTAGTCCCCCCCCCACAGCGGCCAGCGAAGGTAATGGCGGTGGGGGAGACCACAGCATCAGCAACCCAGGAAAGATGCCAAGAAATGACCAGAGCGTCAGGTAAGTTCAACAGCTTCTGCGAAATGCCCCCGCTCCACCGAGGGAGCCTCTCCAATTTAAGCGCCTCCGGGCGAGCTGGTAGGCGGGACCAGGAAGTGCCGCTAAGGACTCTGGGGGCTGTAGTCCCCCCCACAGTGGCCAGCGAAGGTAATGGCGGCGGGGGAGACCACAGCGTCAGCAACCCAGGAAAGATGCCAAGAAATGACCAGAGCGTCAGGTAAGTTCAACAGCTTCTGCGAAATGCCCCCGCTGCACCGAGGGAGCCTCTCCAATTAAAGCGCCTCCGGGTGCACTGGTAGGCGGGATCAGGAAGTGCCGCTAAGGACTCTGGGGGCTGTAGTCCCCCCCACAGCGGCCAGCGAAGGTAATGGCGGCGGGGGAGACCACAGCGTCAGCAACCCAGGAAAGATGCCAAGAAATGACCAGAGCGTCAGGTAAGTTCAACAGCTTCTGCGAAATGCCCCCGCTCCACCGAGGGAGCCTCTCCAATTTAAGCGCCTCCGGGCGCGCTGGTAGGCGGGACCAGGAAGTGCCGCTAAGGACTCTGGGGGCTGTAGTCCCCCCCCACAGCGGCCAGCGAAGGTAATGGCGGCTGGGGAGACCACAGCGTCAGCAACCCAGGAAAGATGCCAAGAAATGACCAGAGCGTCAGGTAAGTTCAACAGCTTCTGCGAAATGCCCCCGCTCCACCGAGGGAGCCTCTCCAATTTAAGCGCCTCCGGGCGCGCTGGTAGGCGGGACCAGGAAGTGCCGCTAAGGACTCTGGGGGCTGTAGTCCCCCCCCACAGCGGCCAGCGAAGGTAATGGCGGCGGGGGAGACCACAGCGTCAGCAACCCAGGAAAGATGCCAAGAAATGACCAGAGCGTCAGGTAAGTTCAACAGCTTCTGCGAAATGTAGTTGTTCCTAGGTGGTACCTTTCAGTGATTGAGACATGTGTATGTGTGTGTCACTGATCCCACTTGTCCGGTTCAGGGCTGCAATGTTTGCAATGTTTGCAGGTGTCAGCATGTGTGCCTTGTGGTTCTCCTTGGCTTCTGCATTGTCCTGGGACTGTGGCAGGTATTCGGAAGGTTACGTGAGCTTTGACGTCATGGCCATGTACCGCATACTGTGCAGTATGTCTGTCATTCACCAGGGTTGTAAACTGTCCTTGTGTGATGAGTCTGTGCACCTTAGTTCCTCCCAATATTACTGTGTTTGTCATGGGTGCATGTGCAATGACACCTGTCCACCTGTCCACAGATGCACATTGGTGCAGTTCAGGGTGTGTGGTGTTGAGGGTTGAGTGATGTAAAAGTTTGCAGGGATGGGCCCCTAGCTCCCGTTTGTCCATGGATGACGAGCAATGCTGAGTGATTTGTGTTTGTGTAGGTGTGATGTACGTTTGTGGCACAGGACACATGTCTGGGTTTCACAGTTTGTACGACATCTACCTTTGTCAGCTCAGTGGACGTGTCATGCATGCTTGTGTCACTCCAATGTCTGGTCCCTGGGGGTAGTGCTGTTGTGTGTCAGTCTTTTTCTGTGTTAGTTGGTGTTCATTCCAGCTTGTGTCACATGTGTCTGTTGTGCTCCCTCTCATCTCACAATGCCTGATTGCCCACCAAGGGTGTCCCAATGATGGTTTACTTTTGTATGGCACTGTGTCCACATCTGTGTCACTGTGGTTCAGCCCCCCTCATGTGTTGCGTAGTTGCCTGGGGATACTGAGACACACACACACACATGTTGTGTCAGATGTGCAGTGTGAGGTTGCCTGTTTGTGTTTGTGCATCTGCACCAGTGCATTGGTATTGCTGTTGTGGGCCATTGTCTAGATGTTGTTTTTGTGATTTACCCTGCTGTCCCTGTGAGTCATATCACATCATTCTGCACATTCATCCTGGTTGTTAGGTCCCATCGCTGGCATGGAATGGGAGTTTGTGACCTGACACCTACAGTCTACACAGGTTGTTTTGATTTGTGCGTCTATTTTCGAGATGTGTGTATGCTTTGTGATGGTCACTTCTGCTTTTGTGTCATTGTACACTGTATGCATTGTCAGCCCTCTAGGGTGGTGCTTGTCTGTACATGGCCGAGAGTATGTTAGGTTTTCACAGCACTGTTAGCCTCACCACATCTCTGTGGGTATGGGACACAACCACTACTTTGCCCCAAAAGTGTTTCATGTGTTGAGACCAGAAATCATACATGCTGTTTGGCATTTGCAGCTTTGACCATGATGACACTTACCTTTTGTTCACTGTGATGAGGGGGGTTTTCGACCCCATCATCACAATGCTCAACATTTGCTGCAGTTTGAAACCACACGCTTAACTTTTGTTCTACACAGTGAGGGGGTGTTATTTTTACATTGACACAATGCTAGTGATTCTTGCCTTGTGTAGGCCACACTCAGTTTTTGGTCACATTGTATGTTCGAAGTCATAATCACTGTTGTGGGCATTTGTCACAGTCTACACTCTGTTGTCATGATGTTAGGGGGATGTATTTTGCTGACATACCTAATGTTGGTGTATGATGGAAGTGTGGCGCATCACCCATCCTATGAGTGGGGATGGCAGTAGTGATGGGAAACATAAGCCCTATGGGTGGGGGTGGCAGTAGGGATGGGCAACAGGTCCCCTATGGGTGGGGGTGGCAGTAGTGATGGGCAACATAAGCCCTCTGGGTGGGGGTGGCAGGAGTGCTGGGCAACATAAGCCCTATGGGTTGGTGGCAGTAGTGATGGGAAACAGGTCCCCTATTGGTGGGGGTGGCAGTAGTGATGGGCAACAGGTCCCCTATGGGTGGGGGTGGCAGGAGTGCTGGGCAACATAAGCCCTATGAGTGGGGGTGGTAGTAGTGCTGGGCAACATAAGCCCTATGGGTGGGGGTGGCAGTAGTGATGGGCAACAGGTCCCGTATTGGTGGGGGTGGCAGTAGTGATGGGCCACAGGTCCCCTATGGGTGGGGGTGGCAGGAGTGCTGGGCAACATAAGCCCTATGGGTAGGGGTGGCAATAGTGATGGGCAACAGGTCCCCTATGGGTGGGGGTGGCAGTAGTGATGGGCAACAGGTCCCCTATGGGTGGGGGGGCAGTAGTGATGAGCAACATAAGCCCTATGGGTGGTGTTGGCAGGAGTGCTGGGCAACATAAGCCCTATGGGTGGGGGTGGCAGTAGTGATGGGCAACAGGTCCCCTATGGATGGTGGTGGCAGTAGTGATGGGCAACAGGTCCCCTATTGCCAGGATATGGATCCTCTGGGTGTGTGTGACATTTGGCGGGTACGTGTCGTTGGTTTGTGTGGTGGGTGTCCGACAGTTTCTGATCCGGTCATAGATGTAGAGTACTGGTATGACCTGCGCAATGGGATTCATGATGTGTTTGTCTCGTACACGCTGCTTGTTGCTCCATCTCGTACCCATTGCAAGCTGGTCCGTCTCGTAGCCGCGGATTGAGTTCTGGCGCAAATCGTACCTGATATGCTTCTTTTCCGGATTCTGTGACGTGCCGTACGTGGCGACCCGTCCGGCGTGTATGATGTGCGCATCGTACTTGTCCGGCCGGAAACTGCTATGGATACTGCTTCTGGGCGACTCGGTTCGGCATTCGGAGGTACTGCTCATACGGATTATGAAGCTTGAATCACGGCCGCGGCCACGGTTGTTCTTGCCTTTGACTCCATAGGAGGGGTAGAATGTTCCTTGCCGGCCGTCCTACCAGCCATTATTTCTTCTTACTTGGCCTCTGTTAGGGCCTTGGTAGGACTGACAGCCGGAAGAGTGACCTCTGCCTATTCTGGCCCGCCAAAAACCTTCTCTGGGAAGATTTTCTTCATCGACGCCTGCGCCTTGTTAAGAGCTAAGAACTTCGACACGAACCTTCCCAGCTCCTTGATGAAGGGATCGCTGAAGAGTGAGCCCTGGGCCACAGGACCTGCCTCTGAGGGTGAGACCTCTCCTAACTTAGGATCTATCTTCAGGAGAAGAGAGTGGCGATGTTCTGCGGAGAGGGCGCATTTTCCGTTTCCCAAAAGGCACATTGCCCTCTGCTCCCACCCCGCCACGTCGTCTGTGGGAAGGGGTTGACCTGACTCCCTGGACTGCTCTGCCAGCTCTATGATCTTAGTTAGCGGTCCCACCGCATCCAGAAGCTTGTCTTGACAGGCCCTCCATGATCTATAGATCCCCTTCTTGGGATCCTTCATGTTTTCACTAAAGAAGGTGCACAACTTCGGGTTTATGTATGGCTTAGCTGCCACCTTGTCAGCCAAAGATGGTCAGGGCATTCTGACCTCCTTGGTAAGTGGTTGTCTGATTTTATTACCCACATAGTCGGCCACTTTCCTGACTGGGACCCATTCGCAGAGCGCTGCCTGAAAATACCTTCAGGTTCGAACATGTCAGGAGGGGCACCCTCACCATCACTAGTATCGGTGTAGGAGGACTGTGGGCGCCAAAACCTGCCAGAATCCTTAGTCTAGTTCGAAAAACCCTCATCGTCCTCAAAATTGCCCTCCCCCATGTTGGGAAACCCCTCTTTTGGGTCAAAATCTGTGGCAACCTCATCGCTGGTAACCCCGGATAGATCTTCTTCCCAGTAGGGTGCTTCCTTAAGCATTTGCTACTCCCACACATCCACCCTGATGGATGGAGAAGATTGATACTCTTTGCAAAGATGCGATCGAGATGTTTCTTCAAGGCCAATGTGGGCAGGATTGTTGATGAAGGGACTGCCACGATCCAGAAGACTGCAGGACATAAAGACATTAAATCTATCTAAGATGCTACTTAAGACAAGCAATCTGGACCCAGAACCGTTTTCCCAAATGAAAAGCCTGCAAGAACTAAACCTTTCCGGAAACTTGCTTTCGGACATTCCCAGTGGCCTGAAACTCTCAAACTTGAGAGTCCTAAACTGTGCTGACAACCAGCTGGAGGATGTTACACTGTTGAACTATGACGATAACGTATACTTGATGCAGCAAGCCTGTTGGCTTGTGGCCCCTTAACTCAGGGAAGAAAACCAGGGACACAAGCATTCTAACACACAAGACAGAAGACAGCACTAAGTCTGAGCACAGGGGCAGAACACATTCAAAGGCAGCTTGTGGTGCTGAGCACCACAGACCTCATGCAGCCACAAACATTGAGTAGGGGAACATCTGCACGCAAGCTACGAATAGTGGCGAAGCAATAAGGAAAGCGCATCAGACCATAACTGCTCCTCATGCACCAGTGATGTTCCTGGTTACTCCACGTCGCCACCACTAATCTTCTGCATTCATCACCATCAGTACACTTGTTGCTCGATGTCCTTATCTCCATTGCTGCCTGACCTAAATGAGGACGACCTGCAACTGAGTTACAGTAACAAAACCACCAATCCCAAGGCAATGAACCCTAACGAGATCTCCAGTTCAGACATTTACCCCCCCCCCACACACACACCCTAACCGATACTTTTGATGGAACTTTTGACGATGCCTCCTGGGCGGTAACCAGAACTTGTCTTTATTTACTGTGGTGCCCGAGCAACCTTGGCTGATGCCCGGTGGAGCTGTCTCTTGCAGCTATAGAGGAGTTTGGCTCTGGTTCACCCCTTGGCCGGCACCTACCCAGCCGGACATCGAACATTGTTCTCCTCGCCTCCCAGTTGTGTTTACTATTTGCATTCCTTACCCCTGTTCGCTTTCTCCCCTCTACCTTTACACCCCCCATAAGACGGGTGTACAAGTTAATAAGTAACTGATGTAACTATGTAACACTGTTCTGATGCAATGTCCTATCTCATGTAAAGCGCTCTGATACCTTCGGGTCTAGCCAGTGCTATTTAAAACTTTTCAAACTTTACCTCTTTCATTCTTTGTCTTCCTCACCGGATCCTATCCTCCCTCACCTGAATCTCTCCCCTTGCCTCGTTCTTAACGCATGCAACTGCGCCCCAGCAACTGGTTACTATGCTCTGAAACTGTGTATCTTGTAACTATTGTTAGCCATGTACCCTTTACCAAAGCGGCCCTTCTCCCCTTGTTGGGGAGGGATCCAGCATTTATTCCCTGGAGTCTCGGAGAACCCTCTGAGAGAGTCCACAGATTCAAGGGAGTTCACAGACAGCAGAGGTGTGGGAATAGCGCCCCTTGCCAAAACACTCCCTTTCCCCTTGTTGGGGAGGGATCCAGTATTTATGCCCTGGAGTCTCAGTGACCCCTCAGAGAGTCGACAGCCTATAGGGAGACACACACAGCGGAGGTGTGGGAACAACACCTTTTGCACTGGGATCACAGCACACCGGACGTTTGGACACTGTTTTTCCGTGTCTCCCGGTTAAGTTTCCTTCTCCCTACGCCACCTCTTTTCCTCTTTCATTCTTGGTCTTCCTCTCCTGCTCCTATCCTCTCTCCAGAAAAACTCTCCCCTTGCCTGCTTTTTCCCTTAGTATTCATTTTTAACACATGCAACTGCGCTCCAGCAACTGGTATCTATGCTCTGAAACTGTGCATCTTGCAACAATGTGACTTGTAACTATGCTATGAAACAATGCTTTTCCTCATGTAAAGTGCTCTGATACCTCTGGGTCTAGCCAGCGCTATATAAAACTTTTCAAATAAAAATAATAAAAGAAATTTGCGCACACTTGTGAAAGGCTCCAGTCAGCAGACTGAAGCCTTCAAGGTGCCCTGCATCACGCTTACTAGCCTTACATGGGCGACACGAAGTCACCACACTAGACCCAGAATCCCCGTGCCCTTGAAGACCTGGGCAGACAACTTATCAACGCTGTCCTGCAGGGGTCCCCGAATTCGCCTGACCCGCACCGGGGGTAGAGCCTTCTCATATCTTGCGCCAAGATATTGGAATGAGCTCCCTCCGGCCCTGCGTAAAATCTCTAGCTACTGTATTTTTAGGAAACATCTGAAAGCCTTTTTGTTTTAATAGGCTTCCCTGTTTCATTCTGGTTTAATCCTCAGACTACTATTTTCTAGGCAGCGCCGAGATGCCCCAGGGTGAGTTGAGCGCTTTAGAAAACAATTAACAACATAACAATGCCTGCGCAATGGCCTTATAAAGAAGCTTGTCCACCCCTGCAGGAAGGCACTGTGGGGGGCCTTATCCTCCTCAGAGGAATGCGAGGGCGCATAATCATGATCTCTCTGGGAGTGCATATTGAATGGAGGGTAGGAGCACTGAAAACAAAAAATACGCCCTTTTGGTATTGTGGGCAGCCCCCTCGCCGGTGCTCCTTTATAAAAAATTCTGCTTGGGGCTGTAGCAGAAGCCAACATTTCTTAGACTGCCCAGAGCAGAATGAGGAGAGAACAGGATATACTGGGCTATGCCCTTCAATTCAACCACAGCGCGGTGTCAGGCGAGGGTTGGGGGAGAAGGAAGCACGAGCAGAGAATGCTCACCTTCCCCTAAGGCACACAAACCACCAGAGCGCAGCGAGCTGCCCTGTGGATCGTAAGAAGCGCATTAGAGGTACGAAACAGCGCCACCTAGCGCACCCACGTGGGAGCCAGTAATTGACGTTCTTGGGCCAGAAAGCCTGCTGCAAGATGGAAAAGCGGTCAGAAACCTTGAAAAGTGAAAGCGCTCACAGCGCGTTGTCCAAATAAGCACTAATCAACAGTATAATATTAAACACACGCCAAAAAAAAACTAAAGTCCAACCCCCTGAAGTGAGGAAGAAAGCATGAAGGGACTTAACTGACGAGGCAGCAGTGAAGAAAGAGGAAGGACTATGATGCTGATTATTTTATATGGACTGTCAGAATGTGACATGATTGGACTATTGGTGACCATGGTTACTCCCACTGTTCACTGGAGTTGTAGTTTATTTATGTGTTTTTTTACTTTATCTTTAAAAATGCTGTTAATAAAGGGTGAAGAAAGTAATGCATAATCCTCGCCTCTGGTCTTGACATAGAATTACACCTTTGTACGACCTTGTGTACATACTGCCTCTGTGCTCACACTGGTTCTTATGTTTGTAGCCCCTTCTACATACCTGGCGATAATTCACTGCATTGACGTGTCAACCCTTCTGGTCAGTTTTCTCATGATCTAGTATTCATGTGGATCCTTTTGCTTACTAAAGAATTTGGGTTCGATTACCACTGACTTTGTTCCTTAGGTCAGTCTACTGGGTTGGTGGCCACCACCTCGCCTATCCTAGAGACCATCATAGATGGTTTATTAGTTAATTGGTATGATATTTATTTATGACACTTCACCATGAATTTCGTAACTTAATTGTCGCCTCACCATCATGCCATTGCACCGATGGCACTCACACACATGCCACAGCTACCATATGATGGCATAATACAACCCAGTAGTGACATATGTTGTCACCATGTCATCCTTCTATTTTTTTTCTCTCCTTTTCTTCCCTCATTTCTCATCTTTTCTTCATTTTTCATTTCTAGAAGCCATTTTCACTCAGGCATATTTTCTTATGTCCTCATGATGATCCCTCAATCCTCTTAGGAGATGGAAACATTGACAACCACAGTCCAAGGACTTGAACTGTTAATATGTAATTGTTCATATAAGCATAGGTACCTAAGAATAAATGTAACATGACCATTGCATTTTTATTTTGGACTAATGTCTGGGTTTAGAATGTGTTTAACTTCTCTTTCATTTGTTCTCCCACTCTATTAATGTGTTGTTAATTTTTAATTAAATAAACATCTTGATTCTCCATTTGGACACCCTACATAGACCTCATTGTACATCTATTTATCAATTATGTGTTTTTTTCAAGTAAGGGACATTTCTTCCTTTATAAATACTTACACCCTCCATCCCTTAAAACCCTTGGGTTTCCCTTGTCCTTGAAATTATACTTTGCCAACTAGGCAAATGTCAAAAAAACATCACAACATGTACAAAGAATAATTTCTAGGTTGCAAAAGTCACAAAAACACCATTACTGTGCATGTTATTTAGTCACATCCTACATTACTCAATATCTTGACAAAGCAAGGCCAAAAGTAACATAAAACGGTGAAGGCTCGGGTATAAAATGCTGCAGACAATGAATGAGGACACAGAAATCCTTGAAGGTCATCATAAGCACCGTAATCACAAAAATATTAGAATAAACCCATAAGGCCCTGCGCACCTATTAGCAGAGTTACGGTAATCCGTGTCCTGGGGAGAAAAGATCACTTGCTTTTATCCCCATGGGTCCCATAAGATGTGGGCTCTCCCTCTTGGGTAAATACGGCACTCTGCTACTGGAGATTTCACTGCAGTCTTCTCCCCATGGGAATGGTGCAAAACCCAGCAACTATTGAGCCCACAGCTTCTGGGAAGTCATGGCCCCCTCGGGACCGGTAAGAAAATGTCCCAAAATACATAGTGCCACATGTATCAAAATCCATTTTACATTCCTTAAACATACCATTTTAGGTAATCACTATTCAAGGAATGCAAAAATATATGTAATGAATTAGCAATTACCTAATGGCGATTCCTAAAAGTTCGCAATCGCAATTAGGTAATTGCTAATAGGTAATACTACTCCGTTTGTTCCAATGGGCCCATGGGTGCGAATGGTTTTGCATTACCTAATTTGTGATTACCCTCTTGGTAATCGCAAATTAGGTAATGCAAGACTAAGGGTGCCCAGGGGCCTAAGGTATTCCCCCTCTGAAGCACTCCCCCTAAACAGAGTGCACAGGTAAAGCACACACATGCACTAGGGGCATGTGGGCGCTACATGAACTTTGAAAAATGACATTTTTTCAATTTGCACATGCATACCATCGACGTGGAGTTGATGGTAATAGCATTTATTAAATTACCGATTTGCACTATTTGTGAATGCAAAATTGTTTGGTACATGTGTACCTTAGTGACTGAAGGCAAGCGCATTCAGGGGTGTATGATGTGAGAGATTTGCCATCTGGTTGCAGCGAGATCCAGTGAACGGGGCTAAATCCAGCCTCCGAAATGAACCCACAAAACAAGGCACACCATGCTGCAGTTCAGATTCCCTTGGCAAGTAGTGACTGGCTAGGTGTGCAATCTCATCCGATACAGGTCACAGTGCTTCAGGACCAGTATGATCAGGCCATCGCTTGAGCTTCGTTCACACTTGCCGATCATAATGGAGGTTGCCTGCAGCCACAGCTGTACTTCTTCTTCTCTCGGCCTCTCCCTCCAGAGGGGAACAACGCTCTAGTCCTTGTGCTGCTGTAGAAGGAGCACAGCCGCGAGGGGAAGCAGAAAGGCTGCATCGCTTCTCTGATGCAACAGCGCTAAACCCGTGCTGATGGTTTACATATGGGGAAAGGACTAGGCCTGGGCGTAGTTCGCGAAGTAGCACTTCGCGAAGCTACGCAAAGTGAAGTTCGCACTACGCGAGCTACGCGTAGCACTTCGCGAACTGCGAAGTAACATGTTCGCACTGTGCAAGATGTTGTTTTCAATGATTGCACAGTGCGGACAAGCAACCGGCACTGTGCAATCATTGAAAATGGCATCTTGCACAGTGCGAGCTGTAGTTTTCTGCTGCTCGAGTAGATTTTTCCTCGAGCTGCAGCTTTCTCAACGCGAACTGGTAGTTTCTCATCGCGAGCGGTCGCGAGCATACGCGACCCCTCGCAATGAGAAACCTGACCTTCTCGCGTTGGGAATCTCGCCGGGAGGTTTATTTTCCATGCTCGCGATCGCGAACAAGGAAAAAGTCTCGCCAGGATGTCATTTTGCTTGCTCGCGGTCGCCAACTTGACGTTGAGGACCGCGAGCAAGCAAAAAATGACCGCAGCACTACGCAACACTACGCTACGCGTGTTCGCACTGTGCTACGTGCAGTTCGCGTAGTGCGAAGTAGCGCGAACTTCGCAAACTACGCGAGCGTAGCGTAGTGCTTCGCCCATGCCTAGAAAGGAGACCACTGAAGCACTCACCACTCGCTTCTCTATAGGGCCCAAAATCAAACCTTAGTAAAGCCCTCTGCACATACATGTTGCAGGTGACTGACGAGGCCGGACTCAGAGTCCAACGGCCACTATTAGGCAGTCGCTGGTCCCAGGAGAACAACTGGGGGCACAAGAGCAGGGAACTAGCAGTAGTCCAGCACATCAGGGTCCATGCAGCTAAGTAGCAGTCTTTCTTCTAGCTCAACACACAAGATAATGGACGGAATGTTGCACATTGGCAAAACATTCACCCCCAGTCACAGATCTGGGTTTAATCCATCGTTATTTTGCTCACCACCCCACCCCAGTTCAGACATGGCCATATGCAAATCAGTCTTGACCCTGTGCCTCATGGGAACAGTTGGCCCCGAAGTGCCAAGCCACGTCTTCCCTGGACCAGAATCAAGTATCCTAGGACTGGTTTCGGTGTTTCACCCCTCTTCAGCCAGGATAGCTTGACTCCAGTGGCGTAGTGAGCACAGGACCCACGTCTGGGCATACCCTTCCCACATAGGGCGAACAGCAAAACACACAAAATGATGGGCGGAATGTTGCACATTGGCAAAACATTCACCCCCAGTCACAGATCTGGGTTTAATCCATCGTTATTTTGCTCACCACGCCACCCCAGTTCAGACATGGCCATATGCAAATCAGTCTTGACCCTGTGCCTTATGGGAATAGTCCAGCCCGAACTGCCAAGCCACGTCTTTCCTGGACCGGAATCAAGCATCCTAGGACCGGTTTCAGGGTTTCACCCCACTTCAGCCTGGATAGCTTGACTCCAGTGGCGTAGTGAGCACGGGACTGATGTCTGTGCATACCCTTCCCACATAGGGCGAACAGCAAAACACACAAAATGATGGACGGAATGTTGCACATTGGCAAAACATTCACCCCCAGTCAAAGATCTGGGTTTAACCCATCATTCTTTTGCTCACCACCCCACCCCAGTTCAGACATGTCCATATGCAAATCATTCTTGACCCTGTGCCTCATGGGAACAGTCCAGCCCGAACTGCCAAGCCATGTCTTCCCTGGACCGGAATCAAGCATCCTAGGACCGGTTTCGGGGTTTTGCCCCTCTTCAGCCAGGATAGCTTGACTCCAGTGGCATAGTGAGCACGGGACCCACGTCTGGGCATACCCTTCCCACATAGGGCGAACAGCAAAACACACAAGATGATGGACGGAATGTTGCACATTGGCAAAACATTCACCCCCAGTAACAAATCTGGGTTTAATCCATCCTTATTTTGCTCACGACGCCACACCAGTTCAGACATGGCCATATGCAAATCAGTCTTGACCCTGTGCCTCATGGGAACAGTCCAGCCTGAACTGCCAAGCCACGTCTTCCCTGGACCGGAATCAAGCATCCTACGACCGGTTTCGGGATTTCACCCCTCTTCAGCCAGGATAGCTTGACTCCAGTGGCATAGTGAGCACGGGACCCACGTCTGGACATACCCTTCCCACATAGGGCGAACAGCAAAACACACAAGATGATGGACGGAATGTTGCACATTGGCAAAACATTCACCCCCAGTCACAGATCTGGGTTTAATCCATTGTTATTTTGCTCACCACACCACCCCAGTTCAGACATGGGCATTTGCAAATCAGTCTTGACCCTGTGCCTCATGGGAACATTCCAGCCCGAACTGCCAAGCCACGTCTTCCCTGGACCGGAATCAAGCATCCTAGGACCGGTTTCGGGGTTTCACCCCTCTTCAGCCAGGATAGCTTGACTCCAGTGGCGTAGTGAGCACGGGACCCACGTCTGGGCATACCCTTCCCAAGTAGGGCGAACAGCAAAACACACAAGATGATGGATGGAATGTTGCACATTGGCAAAACATTCACCCCCAGTCACAGATCTGGGTTTAATCCATCGTTATTTTGCTCACCACGCCACCCCAGTTCAGACATGGCCATATGCAAATCAGTCTTGACCCTGTGCCTTATGGGAATAGTCCAGCCCGAACTGCCAAGCCACGTCTTTCCTGGACCGGAATCAAGCATCCTAGGACCGGTTTCAGGGTTTCACCCCACTTCAGCCTGGATAGCTTGACTCCAGTGGCGTAGTGAGCACGGGACCGACGTCTGTGCATACCCTTCCCACATAGGGCGAACAGCAAAACACACAGGATGATGGACGGAATGTTGCACATTGGCAAAACATTCACCCCCAGTCAAAGATCTGGGTTTAACCCATCATTCTTTTGCTCACCACCCCACCCCAGTTCAGACATGTCCATATGCAAATCATTCTTGACCCTGTGCCTCATGGGAACAGTTCAGCCCGAACTGCCAAGCCACGTCTTCCCTGGACCAGAATCAAGCATTCTAGGACCGGTTTCGGGGTTTTGCCCCTCTTCAGCCAGGATAGCTTGACTCCAGTGGCATAGTGAGCACGGGACCCACGTCTGGGCATACCCTTCCCACATAGGGCGAACAGCAAAACACACAAGATGATGGACGGAATGTTGCACATTGGCAAAACAGTCACCCCCAGTAACAGATCTGGGTTTAATCCATCCTTATTTTGCTCACGACGCCACACCAGTTCAGACATGGCCATATGCAAATCAGTCTTGACCCTGTGCCTCATGGGAACAGTCCAGCCTGAACTGCCAAGCCACGTCTTCCCTGGACCGGAATCAAGCATCCTACGACCGGTTTCGGGATTTCACCCCTCTTCAGCCAGGATAGCTTGACTCCAGTGGCATAGTGAGCACGGGACCCACGTCTGGACATACCCTTCCCACATAGGGCGAACAGCAAAACACACAAGATGATGGACGGAATGTTGCACATTGGCAAAACATTCACCCCCAGTCACAGATCTGGGTTTAATCCATTGTTATTTTGCTCACCACACCTCCCCAGTTCAGACATGGGCATTTGCAAATCAGTCTTGACCCTGTGCCTCATGGGAACATTCCAGCCCGAACTGCCAAGCCACGTCTTCCCTGGACCGGAATCAAGCATCCTAGGACCGGTTTCGGGGTTTCACCCCTCTTCAGCCAGGATAGCTTGACTCCAGTGGCGTAGTGAGCACGGGACCCACGTCTGGGCATACCCTTCCCACATAGGGCGAACAGCAAAACACACAAGATGATGGACGGAATGTTGCACATTGGCAAAACATTCACCCCCAGTCACAGATCTGGGTTTAATCCATTGTTATTTTGCTCACCACACCACCCCAGTTCAGACATGGGCATTTGCAAATCAGTCTTGACCCTGTGCCTCATGGGAACATTCCAGCCCGAACTGCCAAGCCACGTCTTCCCTGGACCGGAATCAAGCATCCTAGGACCGGTTTCGGGGTTTCACCCCTCTTCAGCCAGGATAGCTTGACTCCAGTGGCGTAGTGAACACGGGACCCACGTCTGGGCATACCCTTCCCACATAGGGCGAACAGCAAAACACACAAGATGATGGACGGAATGTTGCACATTGGCAAAAAATTCACCCCCAGTCACAGATCTGGGTTTAATCCATTGTTATTTTGCTCACCACGCCACCCCAGTTCAGACATGGCCATATGCAAATCAGTCTTGACCCTGTGCCTCATGGGAACAGTCCAGCCCGAACTGCTCAGACGTGCATGCTTGTTTCCGATCCAGGGAGGACCTGGCTTGGCAGTTCGGGCTGAACTGTTCCCATGAGGCACACGGTAAAGACTGATTTGCATATAGCCAGGTCTAAACTGGGGTGGCATGGGGAGCAAAAGAATGATGGATTTAACACAGATCTCTTGACTGGGGGTGAATGTTTTGATTTGTTCTGCATTTCGTCCATCAATTGTGTGTCTTTTGCTTTCTCGCCCTAAGTGTGCCAGAAACGGGGAGTTTCAGGCTCGACAAGTAACTTTAAATGGCAAGTCAATGTGGCAGTAAACTGCGCAGGCAGGCCCTGCAGTGGCAGAGGCCTGAGACAAGTTTAAAAGGCTATGTCTGTGGATGGCACAAGCAATGCTGCAGGCCTAGTAGTAGTATTTAATTTACAGGCCCTAAGTATATGGGATGCCATTGTGCAAGGTACTTGCAGCTGGAATAAATATGCCATAAAGGTGAAAGCCAATCATACCACGTTTAAAAGAGAGAGCACATGCAGTTTAGCACTGATTAGTAGTGATAAAGTGCCCAGAGTCCTAAAGCCAACAAAAATACAGGAGTAAGGAAAAAGGTTTGGGGATAACCCTGCAAAAAGGGCTAGGTCCAACAACAATTTAGAGGTCTGTACTTCTCCAAGTCTTAAAGGAAATATGTCTATCCCCAAGGTGGGTTCACTAATTAAAATGCACAAAGAACATTCAGGAACTATGATCTCATACATATCGCAGTTCTTTTCCAGTTCCCAAGAGCCTGGCTTTTTAACATTACTCCCATATTCCAGTCTCCCCTTCCAAGGCATCGTTGGACTCCTTCCTTTGTCTCATAGTACCAACTGGTAACACTCCCTTTGGTCTTCATTAAAATCATTCGATCATGCCAGTTCTTCCTCACCTCACTATCTCTGAAACACAATGTGCTTTTCACTAACTTATGAATGCCTTTGATCTGCACCTGCAGAAGAAAGAAACATGTAGAAAAACAACTTTCACTTTAGTATTAAATGTCTCGACTGCAAACTAAAGGCCCACAATTGTGCTAACTTAACATTTATCTTTTTTTTTTATTTTTATTTTTTAAATTTTTTGTGGATTTTCAAAAGTGAAAAACCAAATAAATTTTATGCAAATCATAGCATTGGTACGGCATAGACAAGATGTACAACTCATTTGGAATGACTTAATAGTACATAACTCGGCTTTACAAGCATACGTAAACATGACAGTAAGTGCATTGCATGACAGTACAGGGCAAAGGATTATCGTGAAAATACGGAACATCAGACAGTAGTTACAGTCAACAGGTAAGCAGTAAGTGGACCCCAAATATCACAAGGTTTTGATGTTGTAGGTAATTCCTCCGCATAACATGTGAACTGATACCGACAGTAAGTCAGGTCCTGCAACCATAGTTTAGTTATAGGCGCAGGACTGCCCCCCAACCATAGAGATTCTGCGTTTAGCCATCAAAAATGCTATAGCCACAAACTTCCAATTAGCGACCGTGACCAGTAGGCATAGTTGGGGAGTACAGGCTATGGGCATCTCTACCATCAAGTGTAGAATATGTGTGACGGACCTCCAATATGAATGCACCTTTGGGCATACCCAAGCTAAATGATAAAAATCGGCATCAGAGGCCCCACAGCGCTTACAATTGGCAGCGTCTCGCAACCCATATTTATATAGCTGAGTCGGAGTGTAATATAATTGATGTAAATATTTAAAGTGCACCAATCTTAGGTTACCATTCGCAGTCAATTGTCCAGTCAGGCGGCAACATCCAAACCACTCATCTTCTTAGATTGGGTTTTGTAGAATGTCATTCCACTTAGTTAGTGCAGTCTTGCCTACTGCGGCCTCATACCTCTGTGATGCATGATACAGTCTCGTGACCAGCCTGGCTCGTGACGTGGCAGTATATATAAGTTGCAGCGCCTCAAGTGCTGGCGGTTCTGTAGGAAATTGCGGGTAGAGCGCACGCATAGCGGAACGCAGCCTAGTGTAGACAAACAGTGCCTCCAGCAACCATAATTGCTGATATCCAGCAAACACATCCTCCATTGTCGTCATAGCCATGTCTTTAAGGGTCTTTAGAGTTCCGGTTTCTCCAGTAACATAGAGTTCTTTATGATTTAGTAGTGGCATGCTGGGCGCATATAGTGGCAGTTTCTGTGCCCGTTTTCCTAGCTCTTGCCAGACTTTGGCCGCAGTTTGCACAGTGTTGAACTCCCCTTTCTCAAATACTGTGTGTTTATTGACTATCATGGCTTTAAGAGGTATTGGGTGTACAGCGCTTGCCTCTACCGCTACATGGGGAATGTAAGCTGGGTCCTGCTGCCAGTAGTAGGCATAATGCGCCTGTGCGCAGAGGGATTATAGATGAAAATATGGTGCTGTGAACCTCCCTTGATCGTAAGGAAGCGTAAGTGTTTACCATTTAAGTAGAGGTTTCTTACCTCCCCATGCCAACATAATTAAGAGGGAGCGGAGTGTATCGAAAAAATGTTGTGTTAAATGTACAGGGATATTCAAAAATAAATACAGAAATTGTGGAAGAATTACCATCTTCATTAGCGCTAATCGATTTGCGAAGGACAAGGGCAACTTAATCAAGCAACTTACTTGCCCTTCAAGGCGCGTGATAGCTGTGCCATAATTGGATTGTATGACAACCTGAGGATCTCTATGGAGCCATATTCCCAAGTATTTCACAGTGTCAGTGCACCACGCTAAGGGATAATCCAGGTCGATTTGTTGTGTGCTGTCCTTGATAGGCAATATGACAATTTAACATTTATCTTTAACTGCATTTTAGCTTTATAACCAATATATAATCCAAGAAAATAAATCTCTAGTAAAGGAATCAACTATTTGATACTGTACTCTTATTTGTGGCACAATAGACCAATACATTTTTACTAAACTAAAATGACAACTGGTACCAATTTATAAAGGAAGCATTAAACACATATTTGATTCATTCTCACTAATCCCTGGTGAATGCACTATATTAAATGCATTTTAGGCACCGCCTATATAAAAATAATATCAGCAGTCCTCTCTGTATAGACAAAATACATATTGAACAAATGATCTTGATCTAATGTATGGGCCTTTATTGATTATTAGAAATTCTTTTTCTTGCAGGTTCTCCCCATAATCCATTTTGTGTAATATATGTCAGAATGTTTTTAACTTATTTTAAAATTGTATGATAATGCCCTGTATGTTGACCATATGTTTGGTTAATTTTAATAAAATATTTTGTATAACTGTGAGCACTTGGCCTTTGATGGTGGTGGTGTTATGTTCTGGTGATATATTCGTCCGCATGAATGTGTTTGACTTGGTGTACTAAGCTGCCCAAAGGGGATCTTCTCTTGACTACTTTTAAAGTAATATCCAGAAAGAAATGATTGCAGGGGAACACTGAGCATGATGGTTCCGGGCAGAGACAATGAACAATTGTTCTGCAACACAAGAGGAAACTTTCTTCACAATAGGCTTTTTGATGTTATTGTTTTACCTAAAGAAACTCCCACTTGTAGCTTGCTTCAGGAAAACAAAATTGTGGGTTCTGAGCATATGAAACAAACATGGTATTCTTCTGATCCACAAATGCATAAGATGGATGGAAGGGACAGAGATCCCCTCAAGATAATTGGGGGACTCCAAATATGGCAGTGGGCCTCTTCTGACTTGCTTGCCGAATGCCCCCCTTGACCTCTCTAAAACGAAGTGTTACTAGAACGTCGACACAGTTCCACTACTCTTCTGTTATTTACTTACCAATAGAAGGAATTCTGCAGCTCATTGATATCTTCTTCTGATTGATTTCTGAGAGTGGAGTTGACATACATTTGGCTCACACGTGATTATTATAAAAACATGAACAAACTATATACTGGACATATGTGTGTCTGATTGCTTTTATATGTACCCCTACTAAAGTATGTTATTATGCAATAGACATAAAGTGAATGCACTAGCATAATTTTTGTACGCTAGTTTTGCAGTTCATGTTGTACCAATGATGTATTTTTGTTTATCCATTTCAATTGATTGGTGTATTTGTTTTAATACGGTTAAACACTTGATTCTCTTTAATTCTTATCATTTAATTCAATGTGTCATATATCAAAGATGCCTAAATATTTGTAGGTGTTCCATATGTGTGGAGTGTGGGTGCACTCACACATCCACCAATTGATTTTGGCACAAGACTGGTAAACCTGGGAATGCATCAAAATGCAATGTTTTTCTGCAACAAGGAGAAATATCTTTATTTCTCCTCGCTGTTTCCTTTTTCTAAGGGGACTGCATTCTGCAGCACATTTAGAAAAAGGAAAAAGCCTTTAAAGATTGTTTAGTACAGGAATGTGTCCCTTCCTGCACAAAACAATCCTACCTTCAACTCAGGCACCCTCACACCATGACACAAGGGTGCCTAGATTAGAGCAGCCAGGAAGGGCATATTTTTGCCCTCCCAATTTGACTTAGCACAGTGTAGAACAGCACAGCACAACAAGTTGTGTTGCTGCATTGCACCGTATCAAATAATTCTAAATCTGCCCCCCAGTGATCACTAACAAACAGTCACAAATAATTAGCAAATTCAACTACACAAATGTATTTCTTACTGAATACTGGTTTGGAGGGAGAGATGATATGTGTTTTTCAATCCAACTAATGTGACACCTACTAATCCAATTATACCCTGATTATGTATTTGGAAAATTCCAATATCAGCAAAGGAGTTTAAACAACGATCCGCATTACAAATTCACAGTAAAAATCGTACCACCACAATTTCCCTCAGCCATATTTCGGCAGGTCAAGACTGCAGAAATATATATAGAGAAAATGCCTACAAAAAGTCCAAAACCTGTAACATTTAGTGTGTGAGATATAATTCTACATGCTATGCCTCATTTCCAAGTTGTAAACTCAGACTAGGAGCTATGTACTGCACTCAGCAAGTAGGGCTTATAGTGCTTGAGTATGTTGGTTATGCTGCTTTCTTCAGGGCCCTGTGTCTAAAGTCTTGAAACCTGGTGACCTTGTAAAGTGACTGGCAACCAACAAGTTTGAGTGGGAACCAAACTACTGTCATGATCCTGTGATGCACTGCTCCCTACCATGCGTATCATGTGGATCTTCATGCTGAACTCTGCCCGTCACAACAGACTGTGAGTGAATCCAGCAGCTAAAAACCACTGACAAGCCCCATCTTCAAACCAGATTCAAAAAATGAACATGGCTTTTCTCACATCCTATAGTAGACTGAATATTAACCCATTTAGAATACAATTGTGAAACAATTATGTTAACTTACTGCATTTTTCTTTTGAGCAGGATGCGATTAGAACAGTCAGTAAGAACTGATGGAGCTCTGGGCCCTTCTTACAATTTCTCATGCGATTAACCTTTTTGCTGGCTCAGAGGTAAAGGAGCATTAACATTAATCAAATAATTCAATTTACATTGTAGCCCATTTGGCCATATATTAAGGAACAAGAATCGGTAAGTACAGTTAAATGAGTTTTATTACAAAATAGGAGCCAAACTGATATATATGAATCTCAAGAACATATTGAAACAATACAGAATCACCCACAAGGAAAACTGAAACATCAAACAACATTCAGTCTTAGTAGCATGAGGTATATAAGAAATTCAGTTGCAGCTATACAAAATAGAATTTGATGATCACTGTACAGGTTTCGTTCCTCCTATCTATACATGAATTGATCTAAAGTAGTCCTGAAATAAAGTTGGTAAAACTGGAAAAACCTAGTTAAACAAGGATAGCTGGAAGGTGAAAGCATAGTGGAGACGTCAGCAAAAGATCCTCGAATCGAGGCAATGCATAGCATAAAACCACACAATGAAAATATGAGCAGAGAGGTCTGTAACTCTCAGAGTCCAAAGTGCACCTGCTCTAAAGACTAACAGGGTGAACACCAATTAAGCACATAGAACATTCGAGAATTCCATGTCACCTACTCCAGTAGTTTTCCACCTTCTCACAGTAGAAATCGGCAACTTCAATCGATTTACGCACTCTACAGTTTAATCCTCAGGAAGACTTTGGATGTCTCCCTGCTCCTGATATTATGTGAATAAGAATCTTCTCCTTGTTTGTTAGTGCCTCTCGACTTTGGCTAAAGCACTTCTCCCAGATCTCACTATCTCTTATACACAATATGCCTTTCACTGTCTATGAGATTATGTGAACACCTGTGGTTATGCTAACTTAGTAAAATTGTCAGTGTAAATACATAACATATACACTTACGATCACAAAATAAATGCAAAACATTAATAGATGAGTACATGAGTATTTATGAAACGCAATTTCAGTAAGAGCAGTGTATCTTGAAGTACACAAGTGTAAATGTGAAGGAGAACTGCAATTTGTAGAATTATAATGAAAGCATTAGAACACACACATTTGAATGACTACTTTCTACAGTGAAAACACTCCAGCAGCATGTTTGGTGCTTCACTTTACATTACTAAGGATAAGACACACAGTGGATATATTGTGCTAAGTGCACACATATATGGCGTTTCTGTGATGTGTAAGGGTGGAGCTTAAATTACGCTGCTTCAGAACCAAGGATCAAGTCGTTTCATAAAATTCTCCAATGAATCCAAAGGGAAGCCCCAAATGGTACAACATACATAAAACATTCTTGTGCACAACCATAATTTATGTTTATGAATGTAAATTTGTATTATGGGGTACAATTACATTTTGGCAACAAAGACAGGTGCTTAATTGAATCTGAAACAGTTGTAAAGAAACAAAGTCCTTAAAAAGCATGTTGAACATTCCATTGTAAACACCATAAGATGATCGTCGGAGCAATTAACATTTTCAGACACTCACCCTCAGTCACTATTAGATCTGGGTTAAATCTATCGTTCTTCTGCTCACTTCTCTACCCCAGTTCAGACCCAGCCTTATGCAAATCAGTTTTGACCCTGTTCCTCATGGGAATAGTCTAGCCCAAACTGCCAGACCAGGTCCTTCCTGGACCGGAAACAATAATCCTGGGACCGGTTTCAGGGTAACACCTCTCATTAGCCAGGCTAGCTTGAATCCAATGACAAAGTGAGCAAGGAACCCATATCTGGCTATACCCTGCCAACGTAGGTCAAACAAAGCAAACACAAGGAAAAAAAGGACAGAGAGCTGACACTTTTCAGACACAAACCCCCAGTCACCATTTCTTCATCTTTTCCCTGCTTCCAGTGGTCAACTCCAGGGTGGAGTAACAAATTACCTTTAGATCACAGTATGATTTTTTTATAATCATTTCAAATTAAACTATCTTGTAACCTATTCTGTTTTTCAGGCACAAGGGACCTGTAGGAATCAACAGAGGCAGGATGAAGCTGAAGCGGAGGAGAGCCACCATTTTCAGGGGTTGCCGAAGGAGACCTGTCAGGATGCGAGAGAGGGCCAGGGATTCAGTGTGAGGTAAAGTGAAGCCCAAGTGCCTACAGACCGAGTGGACCCTGGGTATATATCAGTACAGAATGACTAGTCATACAGAAACTATATTTGTTTCAGGTGTGCTGACTATCACAAATCACGAATTAAAAAGACCATTCCCAGGACCATATTGACAGTAAAGGGTGGCACTTTAACTTCTGGGACACAGGATGGTTTACAGTCTGGGTATTTAGCATAGAATGCAGCTGTACAGTCAGGACGGCAGAGTAGTTATGGGGAAGAGAAGTTGGGGTGCAGTGGCAGTTATTTAAGCCTGCCGTTGGGCAGTCAGTGTGGAGGCGAGTAGTAGGGGATAAGTATTGAGTTTGTGGGCCAGCAGTCGTGGGGGAAAGGGCAGAGTATAGAACAGCTGACAGCATTGGCGTGGGCAGCCAGGGAAGAGAAGGAACTGAAGATGAGTCGAGGCAACATTGGAACTGGGAGGGGTTGAGTGGAAGGGAGAAGAGGCTATGGGGTGCAGGAGATGCAGAAAAGATGGGACCACAGTGGGGAGAGAGAGGGGTCAGCCAAGGATGTGGCACGGGAAGACAGATTCAGACAGCAATCTGGCTCAGAGGGGTTAGGCAGTGGGTAGCAGGGGCAGTGGAATATGTCACTTTACTCCACACGCTTTTACAACTCGTGCCATTACCACACAATTTTTACTCCACAAAATCTTTTACAATGCATTCCATTACAACACATTATCCATTACAACTCATTATACATAACAACGCAATTTAGTATTCTAACTCCACCGGGACGTTGTAATGGGAAATGTGTTGTAAGTGTTTGTGGTGTGAAGCCCTGCGTTGTAAAAGATTTTGTAGAAAACAATGCAGGGTAATGGACTTCCGGCGTAACACAGTCATTGTAAATGATGTTTACTGGGGCAGTAGGATGCTGGTCAGGCAGGAGAGAATTAGGGAGTAGTCAGACAGGGACGGGATTTGGGACAAGGGTTCAGGCAGAAGTCAGACTGGGAAGGTCTGAGCAGTGAGGAACAGTGTCCATGGAATTCAGGAGAGTGGGAATAGCAATGGGGTTAGTATGCTGAAGAGTTTAAGTGACAGTGAGGAGGGAATGAAGAATAGGCAGGGCAGAAGAGGAGAGCCAGTGCTGGGGCTCTGCAGAAGAAGTGGTCAAGAAGATGGACTGTGAAGACCTGAGCTGTGAGGAGCACTGGGCAAGGAGTGAAAGAGGAAAGGAGCAGCGAGTAAACAGGGCGGTTAGTGAGGAGGAAGAAATAGGTGGTCTGTGTAGCAAAAATGAGAATGGGATGCAGGGCAGGGACAGTTTAGGGAAATTGAGGGGGGATAGTCCAGCAAAGGTAAAAGAGCTGGTCTGGAGAGGCAGTCTAGCAAAGGTGAGGCAATGTGGCAAGAGGGGCAGTACAGTTAAGGTGAAGGATTTGGGCTCAAGGGACAGCACTGTTAAGGGAAAGGAATATGGATGAAGGGGCAGTCTAGTGAAGGTGAAGAAGTTGGGCTGGAGAGCCAGTCCAGTGAAGGTAAGGGAGAATGACTGCAAGCCCAGTCCATAGAAAGTGAGGGATTTGGATATGAAGGAGGAAATGAGATGAGAAGGAGGCCGAAAAGCAGGTAGGGGATCTTGAGGAAGAGGGCCTGATGGGGCATGGTGATAAAAGGAAGACATTAGGGCACCACTTCTCAGACGACTGCACAGAGGTCAAATATTTTTTTTTATCAATAAAATGTACATTCCAAACATGCACACAGTATGTGGAATAAACCTATCATCATCAGATTAAATTCCTATTTAACAGAGCATATACATATGTTAATACATACTGTTTATAGGTTGGTTAAGTCCTACCTCTTTGTAAGCAGATTCTCACCTATCCCCTTCACCCTCAACTGACTCCACATGAAGGCTTTGAAACTGCCAAAGTGGAAAGTGCCAGAGTGGAGGAATAATGACAGAGAAAATGAGACTAGTAAAATCTTGTCACCCACCCAGGAAGCTCTATGCCCAATCACCTTACCATCTCTCTGAGTTTCCAAACAACTTTCATGCTAGGGAAAATAAAACAAAATGGGAAAACCATCTTTTCTAGCATGTAGTGAATACCCTCCATTTCCTATTATCCTTTATATACCACAGCAACTCCTGATATTCTTTATTGAAAGGTTGTCACAGCAAAATTAAGGCCTGAGCATGTGTGGGTACGGACACTGTCACTAAGAAACATCCACATTTCACTTTTTATCTATAATGTGTAACTTCTTTAGACATTTGCATATCCAGTCATAGTGCCCTTGACTTGTCCCACTTCTTAGGCACATGCCTCTCAGTTTTCTAAAAACATCACAAATCTTCATATGGGATGTGTTCTGAGTGGTGAATAGCTTTCCTTTGTGTTATATTCTTATTAATTTACAATTCGGGTGACAAAAATATGGGACTTTTTTTGCTCACTTTTTCTGGCATGTACCAATTTAATGTATGTAGGCATGTATGTGGCATTTCTATTTCGCACATCTAGCCAAAATGAGAAGGCGCTCTACGTGGTCAAATCAGCACAAATTCAGCAAGTAAGAGGAAAGGAAGTTGGTTTGTTGAAAGTTAATGCATTGTGATGGGATGTATGACGTTACAACGCATACTTTTACAACGCATGCAATTACAACGCATTTTTTACATCGCAACATCCACTACAACGCATTCCATTACATCGCATGACACTACAACGCATTTTAAAAAACTACCTTTACAACACATTCCATTACATCACATACTACCTTTACAACGCATACCATTACAACGCATACTGTTACATTGCATTTAAGGTAAGTATTGGATAGTATAGGGGTAAAAATTACTATTCTAACTCCAGGGGGTGCAACAGTAGGGTAAGTGTTGGATAGTGTAGGGGTAAAAATTACTATTCTAACTCGAATGGTATGCATTGTAATGGTATGCGTTGTAATGCCTGCGTTGTAGTGACATGCGATGTAGTGTCATGCGTTGTAATGGTATGCGTTGTAATGGTATGCGTTGTAGTGTCATGCGTTGTAAAGCATGTTCCGTTGTAATGCCTGCATTGTAAGTGTAGTGTGATGTAATAGTTGCGTTGTAAAGGTTGTTTCCCATTGTGATGTATTGGTCTTTAAATAGGTGAGTCTTCAACTGTTTCCTAATTTGGAGCAGTGCTGGGATGGTCCTGATGGATACAGGGATGTTATTCCAGATCCTGGGTGCATAGATGAAAAAGGCCTGCTGTCTTGTTTTGTTTCTCTTTTAGACTTCAAAGTGTACAGTCAAATGGTGCCCTGGCTGCAGGTGTGCAGAGATGTACCAAAGACGGTGAGCTTGTATGTAAGACAAATAGGGTTGTGGTCCTGATAGCTTTGTAAATGACAAACCTGGCTTTTAAGATGGTGCGGGCTGGCATGCAGAGTCAATGGATTATTATCATGATGGGGTTGCCTTAATTTATGAATGATTTGCCTTCCTAAGAGAGGTGTGACCACAAAGTGAATTTTCCCAGATGCTGTTCCTGTCCTTGGCCAAATGAACTGGTCAACATTGAGCAATCGGAAGAGTATACATGCTCACAGTGTCAGAACGTAGAGGCAGATGTACTCTGTATTCATTATGTATTGAATCCCACATTCTTCTGGTGATCTGCATGGGGCAGTAAACCTCTATCAAAGAGATCAGAAGTGGCAGGGGACCTAAGATTATCAGAATGGTGAATAGATATCACTGTGTCTAGAATTGAAATCTGTCTCTTCTGGACTCTAGTAGCCCATTCCAATATTGCCTTTGTCGTTCACTTAACAGCAGCAGCTGGGTTCAGACTTAAGTTTTTATTTGTTGTTCGCAGCTTCCAGTGCAGCTTCCCTTTAATGTGAACTATGAGCACTTGCAGCCACTGACTACATTTTACGCAATTATTGAATGCTTATCTCCTTGAAGTTGCAGGTGCTCATATATTTGCATTACTTTTCATAAACAAAACATTTTGTTCTTCAGCAGCGCCCTGGTGCAGAAATCCCTTAAATTAAACCTCTCTTTTATTGTTTTTGCCTCACAAAGCATCTGGATACCTTTAAATGCCTGTAAGCGACTTGTTTTGTCTGCTAGAGAAACTGCTTAACCTTGTTATGTTAGGTGTGGAGAGGACTAGGCATTTAAAAGCTACGTTTTTACCAGTTTCCTAAAACTCGGTAAGGTGGGAGCTGTTTTGATATTGATATGCAGACGGTTCCAGAGTGCTGGGGCTTCGGAGGAGAAGCAACTGTCACTCCATTTGAGTCTCTTAAAGCTGGGGCTGGAGACCATCAAGGTATTATTAGATCATAGGTCTCTGCTGGGTATGTACCAGGAAATACACTGTTTGAGGAATCCAGGACCTGAGTCATTCAAGGCCTGCCAGGTAATCGCACAGCGCCTTGAATTTGATTCGGTTACTCACTGAAAGCCAGTGGAGTCCCTTAATGGAAGCTAAGACAGGATAGAACTTGGGCAGATCAAGAATAAGTCTTGCTGCCACATTTTGCATGCTCTGTAGTTTCTTCACATACTGTTTTTGAAGCTTAACATACAGTCCATTACAATAGTCCAGTTTCTTGGGAATTAGTAAAGAGATGACTTTTTTTCTAGAGGTAAGAGGAATAAAAGGAAGAGTCTTCTTGATAATTTTTAAAGTGTTGAAACTGGAGGAGACGACTGAGCTGATATGTTTATTGAAGTTCAGCTTGACATCAATAGTTATCCCTAGATTTTTCGCTCTTTTGACCAAGATGGGGAGAGTTCCTAACTCTGTTGGCCAACACGCTGGGCTGCAGCAATGTGGTTTATTGCCAAAAAGAATGACCTCGGTTTTCTTCGAGTTCAGTTTGAGGCAGTGCTTACCCATCCATTTGCTTATGGCTCTCATACAGTTGTTAAACTGGGAAATGGTGACTTCCATATTGCTGCAGGCCGACACAACAATCTGCGTATCATCCTCATACGAAGTGGGAGAGAACACAAAGGATCTGATCAGGGAGGCCAGTTCAATAACATATATATTGAAGTGCAGTGGACTCAGAGAAGATCTTTGAGGGACCCCTCATGGAAGAGAGAAGGACTTAGATGTGAAATCCTCCAACATGAGTGAGTGCTCCCTGTCCGTTAGAAATGATTGAAGTAAGGCAAGAGCTTTGTTAGTGATGCCCAGTTTTTTGAGGTGACCAACGAGAGTGGCATGATCAACAGTGTCGAACGGGGCGGACAGGTCGAGGTGGATAAGTGCTTCAGATTCTCCTTTATCCAAGATGGTTCTTAATTCATCTGTGGTCTTTATTAAAGCCGTCTCTGTGCTGTGTTCAGACCTAAAGCCGAATTGGGCGGAATCCAGTAACTAATTGTCCTGAATAAACTGTGTCAGTTGTGAATTAATACGTTTTTCCACTATTTTTTCTGAAAAGGGTAACCTTGAGATAGGACGATAGTTAGCTGGATTATCTGGGTCTGGGTTTGGTTTCTTAAGGAGTGGCAGGATTGAGGCCTTTTTCCACAAATCAGGAAAGGTCCCAGAGCTAAACATCCTGTTAAAGATGTTAATAAGATAGGAAGCAATTGAAACCTGTATCTTTTTGAGTATAGAGGGAGGATAGGGCTCATAAGATGACCCCGATTTTGTGGAATTGAGTAGGTTGAGGAATTCTGCAGCAGTGGTAAATGAGAATTGCCTGAGTTTAGGCTGAAGGCTTTTGCCAAGGGAATTGGGTTTGATAGTGGAAGCTTGAGCTGTAGTGGAAATAACGCTGAGGTTGAGAGTTCTAGAAAAAGTGAACTGATTGTTAAGTTGTTCACAGAAGTGAGAGGCTATTTTCTCACAAAACATTGACTGTAAGTTTGTTTATAACTTGAAAAAATTCTCTAGCAGAATGCTTGGATGTTTCAATTTGTTGTGTGATATAAGTAGATTTTTTGTTGGGGATGGTTGCCTTATAACTGTCCAAGGCGCGTTTGTAAATTACTTTAGCAGAAGAATTGTGATTTGATCTCCATTTCCTTTCAGGCGATCTACAGTTCTTTTTTTTCAAGACGAAGAGTTTCTGTAAACCAGGGAGCAGATTGTTTAGATTTGTGTAGGCCCCTGCATTTTCTAGGAACAGCTTTGGAGATGGCAGAGTTAAGCCACTTAGTGTAATTCACTCTGGCCTGACTTGGATCGAGCAGCTGGGCATGGTTAGCCTGAGGAAGGTGTTGTCGCAGAACATCGAAATTGGTTTTAGACAAGAGATAGCGTGGTGTGGGGTTAAATCTGCTTTCCTGCTTTGAGTAGGGAGGGAAAAAGTCAAATTAAAGATAATAGATTGATGGTCAGACCATGTAAGCGTGAGAGACTCCTTTACTGAAATAGAATGTCTGTTGGAAAAAATAGAATCTAAAATATGACCAGCACTGTGGGTGGGCTGATGCAAAAGTTGGGGAAGGATAAAGAATTTGTTATGTCCAGGATAGCCTCCGTATCTTTATCCTCCATGCAGTCTAAATGAAAGTTGAAGTCCGCAAGTATTGTGAAATTTCTGTTGCAGACCCCACCATCGACAAGAGTGAATAGAATGTAGAAAATCACGTTTTGGGTCTGGGGACGGTAAATGGGCAAGCCTTTACAAAAGTAGTTATTTGTTAACTCCAGACTAAAGGGGAGTGATTCGTAATCCAAATTGGGCATCGAGTCTGTTTTACATTTGAAGTGGCTTTTGTAAATTATTCCTAAACCTTCACCTCTATTTTTCAAGCTGTCTGCTCTTGTCCTTGAGTAAACTAGGGGGTTGCTATTAAAAGATCTGGGCTGGAAGGATTACTAGCTCATGTTTCTGTGATAAAACGGACATCCAGTTGTTGACTCTCAATAAATTCTGCAAGCTGATGAGCATGTTTTACTAGCGATGGTGCTTTGATCAGAGCAAGGCGGAATTTAGAGGAGGTGGGATAAGGAGCATTTTTAGAGGGAGCATGTTTGGCGTTTGACAACGGCTCATGGCTGGAGAAATGATATCCATAGTTGTTACACAGAGAACTAGGGGGATCCTGACTGGCATCAACTCGTAGGCAGCAGTGATCAGGTATGTTGAGGGAGTGGAGGACTTTACCTGAACACATAATCCTTGTCTCTTTTTCTGGGGTAAAACGGTCAGCATTTCTGGCCCTTGGCACGATCTGGGCACGGATGGGTGCAGAGGGGCATTCCTTCGGCACGCCTTAGGTGTGCCAGCAGCATGCCCGCTGTGCGCGTCTGCTGCACATCCTGGCCCAGCATGTGGTTTTGTAGCTGGCCGAGCACGACCTATGACCCCTCCAGAAGTAGTTAGGGAAAAGGGGAGGGACTGCTACCCTCCACGCAAATGACAATGCCACGGCAGACCGGGGAAGCAAAGAAGTGCAAGAGCAGGTAGGAGCAGTTAAGAACAATTTAAAAGAAAGTCTGTTTAAAAGAGAAACAGTTTAAAAGTTTATAAGTACTTTAAGAGAAAGAATGAGATATGCCAACTGTCCGAAGATTAAAACTGTATGCGAAGTGCAACTTTTGAACTATCAGCTGGCACTGCATCTAAGGGGTTCCACTCACCAACTGCACCAGTGGTTAGACTAACATACTCTCTTTTGAACATGTTTAGCTGACAAAACATGCAGTGTTCAATTTACCCTCCTATAGTTTCTGGTCTAGGCTCTAGAACTTCTTTGGGTGCATTTAAACGGGCATCTAGTGAATGATGTCTTAGTGATATTTAAAACCTAAGCTGACATCACCAAACAGGAACATTCTGGAATAGTTGGTGATTGTTAGTGATGCAGGACTTAATTGATAAAGACAGCAGTTTTTCCTCTTTGCTTGACGGTCCTTTAAAGTAATTGGAGCCAGTTTCTTTATTATAGTGAGTATAGATATTTGTTCCAAGCTTTGTAAAATACTTTCCAAATTGTATATTTCAGCTTCTTCTGCATGCTACAAACAGCTTTTATTAACTGAACTGAAAATAAGTGACTATAGATTCCATCACCAAAACCTGGGAAGGCGGAGAAGTACATTTTTGAAATACTTGGACTTCCCATGGAATATGGCAATTGAGTTTTTATGAATGATTGACAGGGGCTCCACTTTCAGACAGCAGGAGCCTGAGAATGTGGTCACCTATATATTCTGCAAGCGGCAGAGACCAGGTATAGTGGTAAATGTACATTTTGGGAAAAATCTGTGAGTTGTGTCACTGATTTCCTATAGACTAGTCATGGCTTATGCTAGTTAACTGAAAATAATTATTAACATAGATAAATGTACATTTCCAGTCCTCCTCCACTTCTATTAGTCATTGATCATATTTTCTATTCTAAACTGCAGGAGGACTCAGCTTCTAGTGAGTCACCACAGGCAGTGGACAGGAGTCTTCGGGAATCGTTATGCAGGTCTGTTGCTCTCGGGATGCACTAGCAGGACATTGCAGCCCTTGCTTTTATGCTGAAATCACTGACCACATGTTATTGAGGAAGCAGGCACCAAAAACTGTATGTAAAATGTTGTTTTAAGGTCAAAACTCTGATTTGACTCCTGTCATACATTTGCTTCTCATAACCTGAATTATACTCATCAATCTTCTATTATATATGCATCAATGAAAACTAGAGTACTCAAGAATTGGATCTTTCATAGATTCATGTGCTTTAACGATTCCTCATCATCAGAGCTGGAGTCCCACTGTATAATTAGAAAGTAGTACAGTAATGCAAGTAGCTCAGAAGGGTTAGTCAAAAAATGGACTGAAAAATCTTAATCATCAACACTTAGTTACCCTAGTTATCCAACTAGAAAGACAGGACATAATTTCATAAAACTAATGTTTTTTTCTATAAGCAGAAAAAATTATTTAAGAGCAAAGCATGCTATTGGTAACTCCCTTCAAAATTTAGTAGTATTTTACTCTTCATTAGTACAGTCATACTGAGGGCCCGATTCTGATCTCGGCCGGAAAGCATCCCAGCCAAATCGGATTGGGAATGCTTTCCGTACGACTCAACCGCGAGCCCTCCAAGCGACGGGGGTACGATGCATCCCATGTTAAACACAACCAAGTCGAATGGCACGCTGTCATTCCTAACGAAGCCTTCGTAAACCGCACTGATGCGACAGACTCATTTAAAAACGCTCAAAAATAGCATGCCGGTCACGAATCTGACTCGTATCAACATGCGAGCAGATGATGTTGTATGAGACTCGGTTACGGAACCGTGTCGATCTGTGTATTAAATGTCAAGGGAGGGGCACATTTGTTTTTCTTAAATTAACGACACCCTCAAATCCACCTATATAAAGGGCCAACACCATAACCATGATCCTTTGCCACAGCTGCTAATGGGTCCAAGGAGCTACCACCATACATTCCCTGCTCTCTGACTCTGCCTCACACAGCTAGCAGAGATTTAATTTCATACAAAACCACACAAACACACACCTTTTTTCATCTTCACCCTCACATCCACACCCACACTCACCCTCACCTTCGAGTTGGAAGTGCTCGTAGATGAGATTGTTAGGGTAGAGCCACAATTATTTGGGAACCTAGTCCAACAGACCTCCCTTTCCCTGAGAAATAAGATGTGGGAGAGGATAGTTAACAAGGCGAATGCTCAAGCACCTTGCCTGGGCACAATGGATCATATCAGGACCAGGTACTATGATGTGCGAAGGAGGGTCTAGAAGCTGCTGGCCAGGAAAGACTTCCAAAGATAGCAGACAGGCGGTGGCCTTCCTGCACAACCTGTACACTTCACCTCCTAGGAGGAGAAGGCACATGACATCCAACTGCAAGAGGGCGTCTATGGAATACCAGGAGCAAAAGAGTCTAGTGAGTAGACAATACACATTCAAATACAGTCATAAATTACACCCCTAGAGATAGCGCTGTAAAGGATACAGTTAAACAAAGGAAAGTACAAATCTATAAAACTAACTAGATTCTAAGAGCAAGTGATGTGCATGTCAGATTGTCAACAAAAATACCTCAAATTAAATTGAAAAAACACTCAACTATAACCATGTACATACTTCTCACAAGCTCACACCAAGGTCTTGGTCTCCAAACAACATGCACCAGCGTCAGACATCTTGGCCCCGTACTTTTCCACTCACTCACAGGAAAGCTCAGTCACAGGTAGGCTGTTTGGGATGGCTGGGAAGGTCGATGTGGGCACAGGCCCCATGGGAAACACTCATCCTCACACACAGGCCCCACAGCCCACACAGGCACACTGGGACTATGCGAGCCTCACAGTCAGTGGAAATGTACTACCAAGATGGCTGACACTGCTGCATGGTGTCAGGAGCACAAGACCTGAGGGGAGGTGTATTCAAGTCAAACAACATGCACCATTTGCAGACAATTTGGCCCTGTACATTTCCACTCACTCACAGGAAAGCTCAGACACAGTGTCAGAGCTCACCTTCAGCTTCTCGCTGGTTACCGTTGTCTTGCACAGGAACAGAAGTCGCTAGCTTCCCGACTCCCACTACTAATCACTCAGCCCCAAAATATGTCTTTGGCTCTAACTGATCAGCAAGGGGGAAGGGGGAAATTGGATAAAATAATAAACAATAGAAGAGACTGGTTCTGGACCTTCTGGTTTTCCTATCTGGAATTCTTCTTCAGCTATCACTCTGCCTTCTGAAGACTCCTAAGGGTAACTAAGCACACAACAAATTATTATTCATTCTCTACTCTATTCTGTCTCTTTTCTTCTCTTCTCTTATGATTTTTCTACCTACCCAGAATCCTGAACTCTGTGCCTCTCTTCCTGTTCAACTCTGCCTTTTCTTCTTTCTTGTTATTGATGTTGCTAATTATCTGTAAAACATATATCTTTTTGTTATACCTATTTACTCTTGGTCTTTTAGATACATCTTCTAACTCTTTCTCTTTTAAAACCTACCATTAATGTTTCTGTGTGTGGCCTTCTCTTTCTTCTCGTGTTTTCTCTTCCTTCTTTTCTTGCCTCTTGCTTATTCTAAAAACTGTCGCCTATTAAACTAAATTCCTTGCGCTTCGCTTTGGGACTCACATTAGGGATCCTGACACACAGGTAGGCTGTGTGGGATGTCTGGGAAGATGGGTGTGGGCACAGGCCCCATGGGACTTGTAGTCACTGCAAACACTCCTCCTCACACACATGCCACACAGCCAACACAGACAGACTGGGGCTATGCAAGCCTCAGAGTCAGTGGAAATGTACTATCAAGATGGCTGACACTGCTACATGGTGTCAGGAGCACAAGGCCTGAGGGGAGTTGTAGTTGAGTCAAACAACATGCACCAGTGGCAGAGATCTTGATAGTAGACTTCCATTCACTGTCAGGTAGCCATAGTCCCAGATGACCTGGTTGGGTACTGTGGGAGGAGAATTGTTTGCACGGACAACATCTCCTATCAGGCTCTATCCTACACATACCTTCCCAAACAGCCCAACCATACCACCAGGAAGACTGGTGTCCTGACAATGAATGAAGGAAGTGTACTAGCAAGATGTCTGACACTTGTGTATGGTGTCAGAGTTGGCCACAACTCCCCTCATGGCCTTGTGCTCCTCACACCAGTCCCCAGTGTCAGCCATCTTCATAATACATTTCCATTTACCATCAAGATTAGCATAGTCACAGGTCTGCTGTCTGTGCTGGCTGGGAAGGTGTGTGTAGGACAGGGGATGATGGGAGGTTGAAGTCAGTGCAAACACTCATCCTCACACACAGCCCAACAAGACCACATAGAATTGAGCTTCCCTGACAGTCAATGAGAATGTACTGGCAAGATGGCTGGCCCTGCATACTGCTGTTTGAAGCTCAAGCCACTGTTGGTGAGTTGTGGACAAATCAGACACTAGTCACCAGTGTCACACATCTCTGAAGTACATTGCCACTCATTATCAGGAAAGTAGACTCATAGTTAAGATATGTAGGGTGATTAGGAAAGTGTGTAGAGGACAGAGTCTGATGGGGGATGGAGTCAGGGCAAACACTCCTCCTCCAAACAGCACAAACAGACCACCAAGAACCATGCTTATCTGATAGTGAGTGGAAATCTACTGATATAATTGCTGACACTGGGTACTTCTGTATGGACAACTATGCCCTGCTGGGAGTCATGGACAAATAAGCACCAGTCATCAGTGTAAGACAACTTGCATGTACATTCACACTCACTGCCAGGGACGCTGAGTTACAGGTAGGCTTTTGCTGCTGGCTGGGAAGGTGTGTGTGTGACAAGGCCTTATGTGACTTGTAGACATTGCAAATTCTCATCCTCACACCCAGCCATGCTAACTACTTTGGGCCTATGCTTACCTCACAGTGAGGGGAAGTGGACTAGCAAGGTGGCTGACACTACTTTATAGTTTCTGGAGCACAAGGCCTTGTGTGTTGCATCCATAGTCAAACAGGCACCTTTGTCAGTCAATTTGGAAGTACATTTACACTCACTGTCAGGTAAGCATGATTCCTTGTGGGCTGTTTAGAATAGGTGAGAGGAGGAGTGTGAGCACTGACTACATCTCCCAGCAGGCCCTGTTCTATACACACTCTATCAACCCAGCACAAACAGATCCTCTGTAACTAAGCTTACCTGACAATGAGTGGATATGTACTGGTACGATAGATGACACTGGGGACTGCTGTGTGAACCACAAGGATTGGGATGTGTGGCCAAATCAGACATGAGGCACAAGTGTCACACATCTAGATAATGCATTACCAATCATTCTCATAAAACCATTCTGACAAGTTGTGAGTTGTCTCTGGGTGTGTGAAGGACAGAGCCTGGTGTGAGCTGGTATAATGGTATACACTACTACACCCACCACAATCACTTCATATGGGCCTATGCCTACCTGACAGTAAATGGAAGTGCAACGGCAAGATGCCTGACACTGGTGCATGGTGTTCTGGCCACAAGGCCTTGCTGTGATTTGGATTTAAGTTTAACACCAGCCACCAGTGTCAGCCATCTTTGTCAGTACATATCCACTCACTCGCATGAAAGCACGTTACAGGGGGTGCTGTTTTTACATGAAACAAAGAATGGGTGTAGTACAAGGCCTGATGGGATGTCTGGCCATTGCAAATACTCCTCCTCACACACAGCCATACAAGACCACTAAGAAACATGGTTACCTGACAGTGAGTGGATATTCATCTATAAAATGACAGAGACTGGGGCCTGGTGTATGGAACAGAAGGCCATGAGGGGAGTTGTCTTCAAGTCAGACATCAGTTACCAGTGCCAGTCAGCCGGCAGGGACATTCTGACACACTGTGAGGTAAGCTTATGTCCTGTTGGCCTGTTTGTGCTGGGAAGGAAGGTGAATGTAGGATTGGCAAACACTCCTACACACACAGCACAACCACTTCATCGTGGGCTATGTCTATCCTACATTGAGTTCATATGCACTAGCAAGATGGCAGACACTGGGGAATGCTGTCTGAACCAAAGACAAAACTGCCACATTTGCCCTGTTGCTACAAAGACCAGCCAACATAGACAAATATGTTTCAAAAACACTTACAAACATTGTCTGGACAGCAGTCTTCCTGGTGGCCTGGTGGGTCTGGGTAGGATGAGGGGTGCAAGTTTCACAAATTGAGAACAAGCACTCAAACAGCAGTTTATCATAGTTATTTGCCACAAAATTGCACGCAGCTAAGTTTGTGAAATCATTTGACCATGGAGTCAATGTACAAAACACATGGATCTGTGTAGCCAGATAAACAGTTACCAAATGTTGCTACTCACACACATTCTCATGCGTAGAATGAGATGATAACAAGAAACACTGCCCTTACTCAATTCCCACACCTTCCTGGCTAAGTTAACAGAATGTGAGTGTGTAGGCAGCCAGACCAATCTCACCGGTAAAGACATGCACTATGACTAGTAGACAGGCACACAAAGGTACCCACATAGGGATTGAAAAGTTATGTATCTCACTGTGAAAGTAAAGCTGTGGACAACCTAAACACACCTGTGTAACTCACAGGGTGTCGGGAACCAGTCAATGTCTTCAGACATGTAATGTGAACTAAACACTATAGGCCCATTAATGCACATGTCCATCAATGTCCCTCTTGTCACAAAACCATAGTCTTCCCAAAAACTAGGCCTGCATCATGCATGATTGAGTCCAATCTATATATAGTAACTCACCATGAACTTCTTTAGCATATCTACTGTTTATGATTTGAGGGACAGTGGACATTCATAGCAGTCATTGTGTTATGTTTGTACCTACAGGGCCAGCTGAGGACATCATTGGAACCATCAAGGACAGCCAGGCCCATACTCCAGTCGATCAAGAGCCCTACGGCGTTGATGACTTTCATCATTCTTTGGATGACGACGACAGACCTGGTCCTTCAAGTATGGGTCACCCCACAGCACCAGTGGTGGCAACATCTGGATACTCTGTGACTACTCCCACCTCAGCTGCCAAATCCCAGCTGATGCCTACTGGCACGGACACAGCAGCCCAGGACAACATCAACAGCAGAGCAACACGAGGCACTCTTGAGTTACCCAACAACGCCACCAATACCAACAATGAAAGAGGCTGTGTTAATTATGCCAGTGATGCAGCGCAGAACGTCAAATTCCCCCTTCGGCACAGACCAACTACTTTGTCATTCAATTTACTCACATACATTAATTGGTGTGGCCCATAACACCAATATACTTACACTCGGTTGACCTGTTTTCTGAGGGAAAATACGTTTCTGAACGCTGTCATGAGAGGAATACCTTTACTTTACCCTAAACACTTTGACATCAAACCTAAGATATCCCTCCCATACGGAGATGGATCATATAGTTGTTTTAATTGGTTTTAATGAATAATGCTCGTCTATCTATACATTACTTCCTTACCACATTTCTTTTTTTCAAATAACTGACACAACACATTTGTCAATTAATCAAATACTCTTTATCTAAATCATTTTTCCAAGAAAATTAGAAACCATCATCATCAGCATTTCAGAGCATCATATTTACCTATTCTGGCTAAGTCGTCCTCTAAGTCAATCAGTCAAAAAAGAATTTATTCAGCAAAGTTAGGCCGCAATTCAGTCTCTTAAAGATTCCGGATAACAGCTGTCCAGCAGTGTCACCGTCCTCTCCGTCAGCATAACGTCAGGAAATCAAGTTCTTCAAAGAAGAGCGTGTCGGTCGTAGCTTCGAGATAGAGCGAGCAATCGAGCGTGCGATCCTACCCTAATTTCCCTACCTACTTTTATAATGAAAATACTAACAAAATTGTAACAAGATTGGATTTAGAGAGTTCTGATTGGTCAATTTTGACTGGCGATGAGCGGTTTCTCAGGGTGTCAAAGCTGAAGTCATCAACTTGCTTGTTCCGGCTTTTAAATTGGGCATTGTCTCTTAGTCTTGGATGAGTTCCCGGAATGACCTTGGAGGGTACATGTTCACCGGGGTCAGGTCCAGGCCACTGTTGCTGGCGGTGACGCATGTGCACTTCACCCAGAACCTCGTGTTGTCAAGGCAGTCATGTTGTCTAATCATCTTGTATAGGCCGAAATGGTCAACTCAAGCAAAAGAAACAGAAAAACGTAATTAAAAGATGGAAATGACAAATAAAATGTTATCCCCTTACTAATACCCATATGTGTGTGTATTTATCTAGCAGAAGCAACACTCAGAGCGGTTTATACTCACTGAATAAAGCACAAATCACAAATACATCACTTAAAGCAACATATAACATATAATATTCTAATTTTCGACTATTAATATGCGTACACAAGTTAATTCACAATTAATATAGCCATGCAAAGTGCAATTCCAACTTATATTTCTCTTGTTAATATAGTTGGTGAGTTAACACTTCAAACAGATTGATAATATTACAATTAATTGATTATTCGAATTAATATAAGCATGCAGAATGGGGGTATACAACATTTTGTACTACCCGCTCCAGCAATCCCCCTTTGGTGATTATATCACCACACTAACATAAAATGTTGTAGTCTTTTACGGAAATTTCAAATTGATTTCTTGTTTCATTCTTATTTCAGTTTCCCCTGTTTCTTCTCTTTTTGCTGTTTTATACATGCTATCTTTTAACTCTTCTAGTTCTATTTCTTCAAATTCTCTCTCTTGTTTCTTATCCCTTCTCCTTAAGTTTTCTCTTTTTATTCTTTTCTGGTTTTTATTCTTTCTCCAACAAATACAACCTAGTCTTATTATTAATACTAAGGAAATCACACAAGTTAATGGAAATAATATCTTACCTATAAATGTACTACCTAGTTTTACTACAAAGGTGCCGATCACAATCCGGTAAAAACCGGGTACGAACCGTCGGACGGAGCATATTCTCCGTCCGACGCGTACCCGGTCGTCAAAATATACAAACATGGAATTACGATTCGCACGGGTACACCATTACCGTACGAATCGTAAAAAAGACCGACCGAACAAAAAACACCTACCAATGCGATCCGGGAAAGCGCCGACCTGACGTCGGGACGCACGCAGCCAGCCATTCACGACCCAGGAATCACGATTCGCACCGACGTCACCCCGCACGGTGAATATTTTGCGGCAGCCAAAAACTGCCGGGAAATCAGGACGACGCGAACAAGGACCACCAGTACGCGACGGACAGACGACGACGCGAACAAGGAGGACCAGTACGTGACGGACAGACATGGACCCGAACCTACGAGTCATCCCTGCCCTCATAGCAGTCCACCTCCTCTACAGGTTACGACGCAGACGCCGCAGAAGGTCAGAATAACTAAGGGAGGGGGGAAAGTGGGGTGGGGTGGGGGTGGCACTACCAGGGCAGGCCACAAAACAACCACATGAGTGACACACTACACATGGCCTGGACATACCTGACTCCCATGCCCTGGTCACCACGAGGGGGTGGGGGCGTGTCCTGATAATCCAGCGACCGCCACAACGGAAGTCCGTCACCACGCGAACCGGCAACACAACCAGACAGGTACGTCCCGTACCCACGCCTGAAGAGCGTGGGTACGAGTCGGACCACGCCCACACACGTCACCCCAACAATGGCGGGACGGATCGCACCCACGTGGCAAAGGCCTGGGTACGGGCCGCACAAACATCACATAGCGTGGGGACGGATATGTACGGACCCTACCCCCACCCCGTATGCAAGGAGCGTACCCCCCACCCCAACAGTGAAAGTACGACCCGTACCCCCACCCGCGTATGCAAGGAGCGTACCCCCCTGCCCAACAGTGTAAGTACGACCCGTACCCCCACCCACGAATGCATGGAGCGTACCCCCCATGCCAACAGTGTAAGTACGACTCGAACCCCCACCCACGAATGCAAGGAGCGTACCCCCCAGCCCAACAGTGTAAGTACGACCCGTACCCCCACCCACGAATGCAAGGAGCGTACCCCCCACCCCAACAGTGTAAGTACGACCCGTACCCCCACCCGCGAATGCAAGGAGCGTACCCCCCTGCCCAACAGTGTAAGTACGACCCGTACCCCCACCCGCGGACGTACGGAGCGTACCCCCAGCCCAACAGTGTAAGTACGACCCGTACCCCCACCCGCGGACGTACGGAGCGTACCCCCAGCCCAACAGTGTAAGTACGACCCGTACCCCCACCCGCGGACGTACGGAGCGTACCCCCAGCCCAACAGTGTAAGTACGACCCGTACCCCCACCCGCGAATGCAAGGAGCGTACCCCCCTGCCCAACAGTGTAAGTACGACCCGTACCCCCACCGACGAATGCAAGGAGCGTACCCCCCACCCCAACAGTGTAAGTACGACCCGTACCCCCACCCGCGAATGCAAGGAGCGTACCCCCCACCCCAACAGTGTAAGTACGACCCGTACCCCCACCCGCGAATGCAAGGAGCGTACCCCCCTGCCCAACAGTGTAAGTACGACCCGTACCCCCACCCACGAATGCATGGAGCGTACCCCCAGCCCAACAGTGTAAGTACGACCCGTACCCCCACCCGCGGACGTACGGAGCGTACCCCCAGCCCAACAGTGAAAGTACGACCCGTACCCCCACCCGCGTATGCAAGGAGCGTACCCCCCTGCCCAACAGTGTAAGTACGACCCGTACCCCCACCCGCGTATGCAAGGAGCGTACCCCCCTGCCCAACAGTGTAAGTACGACCCGTACCCCCACCCACGAATGCATGGAGCGTACCCCCCATGCCAACAGTGTAAGTACGACTCGAACCCCCACCCACGAATGCAAGGAGCGTACCCCCCAGCCCAACAGTGTAAGTACGACCCGTACCCCCACCCACGAATGCAAGGAGCGTACCCCCCACCCCAACAGTGTAAGTACGACCCGTACCCCCACCCGCGAATGCAAGGAGCGTACCCCCCTGCCCAACAGTGTAAGTACGACCCGTACCCACACCCGCGGACGTACGGAGCGTACCCCCAGCCCAACAGTGTAAGTACGACCCGTACCCCCACCCGCGGACGTACGGAGCGTACCCCCAGCCCAACAGTGTAAGTACGACCCGTACCCCCACCCGCGGACGTACGGAGCGTACCCCCAGCCCAACAGTGTAAGTACGACCCGTACCCCCACCCGCGAATGCAAGGAGCGTACCCCCCTGCCCAACAGTGTAAGTACGACCCGTACCCCCACCGGCGAATGCAAGGAGCGTACCCCCCTGCCCAACAGTGTAAGTACGACCCGTACCCACACCCGCGGACGTACGGAGCGTACCCCCACCACACCAGTGTCAGTAGACTCGTACCCTCACCTCTAATGCAGTGTGCGTAACCCCACCGTGTATGTGCCAAGCGCACATATCCAGAAATCGGAGGTGTGTGTGCAGAGTCCACCCAGCAGTGCCCTGAGACAGGAGTGGTGGGTGTGGAGTCCTCCCAGCAGTGCCCTGAGACAGGAGGGGTGGGTGCCCATCACTCCCAGCAGTGCCCAGAGACAGGAGGGGTGTGTGCAGAGTCCTCCCAGCAGTGCCCTGAGACAGGAGGGGTGGGTGCAGAGTCCTCCCAGCAGTGCCCTGAGACAGGAGGGGTGGGTGCCCATCACTCCCAGCAGTGCCCAGAGACAGGAGGGGTGTGTGCAGAGTCCTCCCAGCAGTGCCCAGAGACAGGAGGGGTGTGTGCAGAGTCCTCCCAGCAGTGCCCTGACACAGGAGGGGTGGGTGTGGAGTCCTCCCAGCAGTGCCCTGAGACAGGAGGGGTGGGTGTGGAGTCCTCCCAGCAGTGCCCTGACACAGGAGGGGTGGGTGCAGAGTCCTCCCAGCAGTGCCCTGACACAGGAGGGGTGGGTGCAGAGTCCTCCCAGCAGTGCCCTGACACAGGAGGGGTGGGTGCAGAGTCCTCCCAGCAGTGCCCTGACACAGGAGGGGTGGGTGTGGAGTCCTCCCAGCAGTGCCCTGAGACAGGAGGGGTGGGTGTGGAGTCCTCCCAGCAGTGCCCTGACACAGGAGGGGTGGGTGCAGAGTCCTCCCAGCAGTGCCCTGACACAGGAGGGGTGGGTGCAGAGTCCTCCCAGCAGTGCCCTGACACAGGAGGGGTGGGTGCAGAGTCCTCCCAGCAGTGCCCTGACACAGGAGGGGTGGGTGCAGAGTCCTCCCAGCAGTGCCCTGACACAGGAGGGGTGGGTGTGGAGTCCTCCCAGCAGTGCCCTGAGACAGGAGGGGTGGGTGCAGAGTCCTCCCAGCAGTGCCCTGAGACTGGAGGGGTGTAACACATGTGTGTGAGGCCAGAATTATCCACATGCATACTGGCTACAAGGGAACATGTCCCCATGAACTCATGTCAACAGACTCCACACACAAGTACAGTGATCACCAAGGATGCCACGATTGTCGCAGGTGGAGACATGGCCCTGCATGCATGGCCAAAGTAGAAGGGCTCCGTCACACACACAGCTCATGTAGACACAGCTCTGCGCTAAACATTGGGAACACCCTGCAGGGAAGAAAGCTGGGTACACAGAGGAAGGAATACACCCTTGGACAAGTGCACCATGCAGTAACTGCCTACATGAACAAAGAAAGTTAGCCAACACCTTGTGATGGCACACAGATCACAGGGTCCCACCAATGAGCAGTACACTACTACATATCCCACACACCCAAACCCTTACACACCACCCAAAACCATGTAGCAGCCCCACCAACACCAATACCAGCATAGCAGTAGTGTGATAATGAAAACAAAATTAAGCTTTATTCTGCAGGAGCACAATGTCCGTGGATCGCAGGCAGTTCAATCTTCACAAAGCCCATAGGGCAGTCAATGATTCTCAGCTGGATGGGGGACACAGTGGGATGCGTGTCCCCTACCTTGCCTGCACAGTCAAATGGCATCGTCTTCCACACTGGTGAGGGCATCAGGGGGGGGGGGAGCAACAGGCACCGCAGGGACATCAGGGCAAAGGGGCGGCGTTGTGGGTGCAGGGATGGAGGAGTCCACCACAGGGGGTGGGTCAGTGCCAAAGGCGGAGGCCAGGATGGCACTACACACCTTTGCAAGGTCATCCAGGGAGTCCCCTGCACCCGAAGGGACCTCAGGCCCCAAGGAGGGGGGGGGGTCAGAGGGATGGGTCGCAGCGCCACCGGGGGAGGGTGGAGACAGGGGGGGAGACTCAACCACCCTGACCGGGGACCTCCGTGACCGCTTGCGTGGTGGTGTAACTGTGGGGCTCAGGGACAGAGCGGCCATGAAGGAGTCCTTGGGGGAGATGTGGCCAGGAGAGCTGAGGGGAGGGGATTTGGAGGGAGTGGACTGGGTGGAATGCGGACTCCCACTATGGCTGCGTGTCACACGTTTGCCCCCCGACCCAGTGGGTGTGCCTACCTCACCCTGTGTGTGCGTGTCAGGAGGAGTGCGGTGGACCTTCCCTGCTGGTGTGGTGCCCGTGTCCGTTGATGTGGGTGCATGCCGACGTCTGGGTGTACGTGTGACAGGCATGGGAGTGGGAAGTGTGGATGGGGCAGGGGTAGGTGGGGGGAGGTCGCACTGCAGGAGACCCACTGCTGCAGTCAGTGTGGAGTCGATGGACCTCAGCAAGTTGCGTTGGTCAGCCTGCGATGAATGAATGCCCTCCAAGAAAGCCTCGATGTTGGTGAGGGTTTTGCCGTGGGCATGGAGGACATTAAGGATCGCAGCCTGACCAACCTGCAGTTGCCGCTGGATGTCCACAGACTCTGCATTGGCGGCAGCAGTGGAGACAGGGGCAGGGGGCGCGGTGCCTGGCAGGAAGGAGACATGCTGTGACCGGGCACGCTGGGAAGGGACACGAGCAAGTGGGAGGCGGCTGGTGGAAACTGAGGGGGCGGTGCGAGGTGTTGTTCCGCTGTCAGCTGCTGGTGCAGCCTCCGCCCACTCGGAGACATCATCCCCGGACCTGTCAGCTTCGTAGTCTGATGTGCCAGTCGACAGGTCCTCGGCCACACTCTCCTCCGCCTCTGTCCCACTCGATGTGCCAGCCCCGATGTCACGGCTGGCACTGGTGCTCGGTCCCTCCGCCTGGTCTGTGTCCATGTCTCCCTCTGTGTCCCCCGACGATGCTGTGGGCAGGGTGGAGAGACAGAAATTATTCAGACACCTGTACACATCTGTCACATGAGTCCAATCTACATAGGTAACATTGCATGGCCTGAAAAGGAAGATCCCTAACATCTACTGAAGAGGGTACCGATGTAGGGCATGCAACACACAGTTGGTTGAGCCACCATGCCACTGAAATACCATGGAGAGCATGAGACAATAGCGAAACACAGGAAAAGGAGTCTGACATAGCACCCAGGTCCTGGGGACAATCCAGCACTGCATCTGCACCACACAGCGTTTGCGAAAATACCGATGACCAGGGACCATATCCATGAACTTGAGACACATGCTGCATAGGTAATGCTGAAAACATGCACAACATGACTCGGTCACTGCACATTGCGTGTGTGTCCAGGCACATCACACACTGCCCAGACCCAGCAAGTGGTAATCAGGATTTAACACATAGGCATTGCCCGCCCCAACAAGACCCTACACGAGGCAAATTGTGGAGACACAGGTGGCACCAACATCTCATGGTCTGGGTGATACACACAGGGGCAGGCAAAAAGCAAGATTGGACGCCAAACAGCCAAGGTGCGCCTGTACAAATAATTAGGTACCAGTGCCCATCCTCAGATGAGTATAACAAGACACACAGGCACTGGCAACTGTGAGTATGAAGAAGGACAATCAGGTCAGGCTGCACAGTGGACACCTGTACAAATTAGCACGTCTATATACATGGTGACAGGGGACAATGGCACAGAGCACAACTTACGCTGTAGACACTGACAGTGGCCACGTTCATGATGACACATACACCACTGAGGAAAAGGTGCCCCAGGGGACAGTAGTGGGCACGCAACTACATGCTACTGAATGGTAATGACAGCAACACACGTCACCATCCCTGCACTATGTGTATCGCACAGTCATGCACATCATGTCACAGGCCACTACATAGGACATGCGCGCTGTAAGGCATGACACATGAGAGACCAACTCCCATGTCTGGAGTCAGCATCAGTGCCAACTGACATGGAACCCACATGCAGTGAACTTGACAGTGCACAGGCAAGGTCCCACAACCTGTTACACACCACCCCCACACATGATGCTACAGACATTGTTCCCGTGGACAAAGCGCCAGCCTACATTACCCTGGGAAGGAGTGACTACACACAGACCAGGGAACACATTGCAAGGAGGGGAAGGGTGGCAGGGGCACAGCGCTATACTGGGCCAAACAGGATCTGCACAGCACCTTTAAACCCTGCCAGTGGATTCATGCTACTGTGCCCTTACAAATGCCGGTGACACACAACAAACACACATGTACCTACCCCCTTCCGGCTGCTGCATCGCCTGTAAGCGCCTCTCCAGGTCTGGAAAGACCACCGGCAGCACACGCCTGTGGAGGTGGCTCAGACGGCGGCGGCCGCGGTTCTTGTGGCTCTCAGGTGAGTCCCCCAGCAGGAGCCGTGCAATCCTCCGCGTCCAGCACCGGATATCCTGCCAGCGTTTCCTCACCTGGGCCAGGCGCCGCCTCCGACCATCCACACCCCTCACGGCACTGACGGCGGTCAGCCAGATCTGCTCCTTGGCAGTGGCGCCTACCTGTGAGGAGGAACAAGTGACACCACATCAATACACCAGCCACATGTCACAGAGAGACATATGGGTACAAATTAGCTGGTAACAACAAGGCATGTCATGCAGCCAACGCATTGCACCTTTGTCATAGGGACATCATCCCCTGGTGAGGGAAAAAGCAGTACGTGCCACAGTGGGTACACAGGTGGAATGATGGCAATGTCACAATCAATGATCTAGGCTCACACTGTGCATCACACCCACCCCTCCTGGCTCAGGGCACTGCTGTGAGGACTCCACACCCACCCCTCCTGTCTCAGGGCACTGCTGGGAGGACTCTGCACCCACCCCTCCTGTCTCAGGGCACTGCTGGGAGGACTCTGCACACACCCCTCCTGTCTCAGGGCACTGCTGTGAGTGATAGGCCCCCACCCCTCCTGTCTCAGGGCACTGCTGTGAGGACTCCACACCCACCCCTCCTGTCTCAGGGCACTGCTGTGAGGACTCCACACCCACCCCTCCTGTCTCAGGGCACTGCTGGGAGGACTCTGCACCCACCCCTCCTGTCTCAGGGCACTGCTGGGAGGACTCTGCACACACCCCTCCTGTCTCAGGGCACTGCTGTGAGTGATAGGCCCCCACCCCTCCTGTCTCAGGGCACTGCTGGGAGACATCAGGCACCCCCCCCCCCTGGGACCCCCCCAACAGTACATGGCATGTGTGTTACACCTGGACGCAATGGCAGAAGTCACAGTCACCACATAGGGACAGTCTGTGGCAGTGGCCTATGCACTCACCTGATAACCTGGTCGCCCATACAGCATGGAGTACTGTGGGAGGATCACATCCAGCAGAGCCATGTTCTCCTCCAGGGTGAATGGCTGTGTCCTCTCCACAGCCCTTGACATGGTTCCAGGGAATCAGTAGCAGCAGCTGGGTCGACGAATGCAAAGATGTGCAGGCAAGTGCTCCCTCATGGGACCTGGCTGCCTTATATGTGCCCTTCTGCCCAGTCTCATGCACAGGAGTACAGAGAGATTGTTCACTCACATTTGCATCCTATGTTTCCACCAATCCCTTCAAACCTAGCAGTCTGTGGGTTCTCTATCGGTTTCATTCTCCTGCATGATGTCAGCCCCACAAACACATTGCAACAAAGTAGACAAATCCCAACTGACTTCTGCTGTGCACCTTCCAGAACAATTTCCAATTTTGAACTTGGTCTCCATGACAACCAGCATGCATGTAGGCCTTAATACTTGTCCCCCATGTAATTTGGAGCATCACACACAGGTACGGTGCGTGTGGGGGCCCTAGGGCACCCCAAATGCATGGCAACGGCCCGTACATGCATGCCTACGCTCTCCATCACTTTTGGTCTGCACGCGTATGCGTACTCGTAGTGGTACGGACCGAACACTCGCATCTACGCTCACTATCACTACGGGTACGCATACGCGTGCAGACCCATAGTGATAGTGAGCGTAGATGCGAGTGTACGGTCCGTACCACTACGGGTACGCATACGCGTGCAGACCCATAGTGATAGTGAGCGTAGATGCGAGTGTACGGTCCGTACCACTACGGGTACGCATACGCGTGCAGACCCATAGTGATAGTGAGCGTAGATGCGAGTGTACGGTCCGTACCACTACGGGTACGCATACGCGTGCAGACCCATAGTGATAGTGAGCGTAGATGCGAGTGTACGGTCCGTACCACTACGGGTACGCATACGCGTGCAGACCCATAGTGATAGTGAGCGTAGATGCGAGTGTACGGTCCGTACCACTACGGGTACGCATACGCGTGCAGACCCATAGTGGTACGGACCGTACACTCGCATCTACGCTCACTATCACTATGGGTCTGCACGCGTATGCGTACCCGTAGTGGTACGGACCGTACACTCGCATCTACGCTCACTATCACTATGGGTCTGCACGCGTATGCGTACCCGTAGTGGTACGGACCGTACACTCGCATCTACGCTCACTATCACTATGGGTCTGCACGCGTATGCGTACCCGTAGTGGTACGGACCGTACACTCGCATCTACGCTCGCCATCACGATGGGTACACATACGGCAGCACTCCCACAGTGATTTGGGAACATGCACAGGCCCTCTCAGCAGCAGTACGGCGGATTTTACACATCACTGTGGTGATAGGCGACACACATGTCGGAATTGGGCGGACATACTTGTCCATGGATGGACATACTTGTCCAGGAATGGACACCAAGGCATCGTCTGTGCATTACCACATGTGTTGGGCACAGGTGTCACAGGCTGTGATGTGGAACATGCCTCCTGAGTGGAGAAGGCACCAGATGTATGATGAGATGTGTACATGTGTACTGTGTGAGGGTGCAATGTGTGCCAGGCATGCCCTTGACTCCTTTGACATGTGTGCATGTGGGACTGCGCACTTGGGGTGAGCGTCACTGGCATGGCACGGACACCAACACACGGAAGTGTCCCATGATGCCCGGTACAGGGGTCATGACACATGACTCATCACTACCCACAGTGCACAATGTGACTATGCCATATATGTGTCCGGGATTTACATCGGGTTGATGTTGTTGCACCCTCAAAAGCTGCAGCCGTTGCAGCAACCAACATGTGGCTGTGTGTAGATTGTCATTGCACACTGTTCCCAACACCATGCCACATGTGTTACCGGATGTGAGGTGCACATGTATGCAAGGGACACGGAGTAGCGTGACAAGGCCATGTCAGCAAACTCACAAGGAATGTGTGGGGAGTCATGACATGTGCACCTTCATGGCAAGGTGTGTGGGCTGGACTAGTGTAATGTCATGTGACCTGTGGCTCAAGTGTTCCGCTGCCAGTCTCTGCAATCAGCATCACACTTCTGCTGATGTGTGGGTGTATGTCACTCCTGTCTTGCGTCGGGCAGTGCACTTGCACTGGGACACAGCTATTCCCATGGCGTGGCATGGGGAGGTTCTCAATCACCGTGTGTAGCTGGGTCTTGGAAGGAGTGTCACCTTGCATCCATACGTGTCCTGGGCATGTAGCACATGCCTGACTCCCTATGTGGCATGTGTGTATTGGCAGATTTACATGTGCTCAGTAGACATGAGTTGTTCTCGTAGTGCACTCACTCTTCCTTGTCACTTCCAAATTACTGCAGAGCGCCTCCTGTTGCCCGAAGAATTCCAGACTTGGCCACCATGCAGGAGAATGACAGGATCCGGCTCTACCGCTTCACCCAACCGTTGATTCTGGAGCTGACGGCGAGACTGGCACCACACCTGCAACCGCAGCACAGGTATCCTACGGCACTGACACCCCAGCTGAAGGTAATGGCTGCCCTACATTTCCTTGCCACGGGTACCTTCCAATATACCATAGCTCATGTTGGTGGCATGTCCCAGAGCATGTTCAGCGGTGTGCTGCATGATTTCTTGGAGGCCATGTTGATTCACCTGGATGACTTCATCAAGTTCCCAACCCCTGAACAGATGACTGAGGTCAAGCGTGGTTTCTATGCCCTGGGAGGGATGCCCCATGTCATTGGGTCCATAGATGGGACACATGTAGGTTTGGTACCACCACACGCACGGGAGGTGGCGTACCGCAATCGGAAGCACTACCACTCCATCAATGCCCTTGTGGTGTGTCTGTCCAACATGGTGATTTCACATGTCTGTGCTCGTTTCCCAGGATCAGCACACGATGCCTACATCATGAGGCGTAGCGGGATGCCTGATATGATGATGCAGCTGCGCAACGAACGTGCATGTGTTGTTGGTGGGTACAGTCTGTCTGTCCTGTATTCTGTTTGGCCGAGCAGCACTACCGCTTCGCCAGTTCTAACGATATCCATGTGCTTTCCATTTAGGGGACGCTGGCTATCCCAACATGCCTTGGCTGCTGACACCTCTCCGCAACCCCATCACGCCGGCCCAGCTCCGCTACAACACCGCCCATGGCCGGACAAGGCGAGTGATAGAGAGGACGTTTGGCATGCTGAAGAGCCGATTCCGGTGCCTCCACAAGACCGGCGGCGCACTCCCATATGCCCCGGCGAAGGTCTGCAAGATCTTCATGGTCTGCTGCATGCTGCACAACATGGCAGTTGAAAGAGCTGTGCCCCTCATCCTGGATCAAGATGACGAGGACCATCCACCCGTGGAGGACGAAGGGCTTGGCAATGGGGCTAGTGATGTGGAGGATGTGGAGCCGCAAGAGGACATCCGGACTCGGCTCATACGCGACTTCTTTGCTTAGTGGTGAGTACCAGGGTCTGAGTGTGCACGCATTGGTCCCCGTGTGGCATGCGTTGTGATGTGTGTCTCCACCTGCATGTATGGCACGTGGGTCAGAGGTGTGTGTGGGTGTGTCACTGGAGTGATGGTGGCAGTGATGGTAGTATTTCCCCAGGCATAATTGTGACCTAGCATGTTGTCATACATACATGTGTCGAGTAAATGCACATGCAAGTGGCTGTGCTTCTTGTGGCTGACTTCTTGTGTGTCTCTCTTCCCCAGGTACCTGCGCATGCCATCTGCTGGTTGCATTGTTGTGGCACTGCTATTCCTCATGGACATGGCATCGTGGGCTGACTCAGCGTTACAGGCACGGACACGTTTGGAAGTCTCCATGGGGTAAGGGATGCATCTGGGGTGTATTGGGTGTGGCAGTTGTTCACGATGTGTGCACACTGCCCCGGTTGGGGTTTGGGTCCTCTGCAGACATGTGGCATCCCCATGGGACACGACATGCAGCTGGGTACACCTGAATAGATGGGCTGCCTGGTTGTCAGTCATCAGTGATGGGATGGTGGATTGTGATGAAGGCATCAATGTGTGTGACACTGCCCTCGGACACATACGGTTAACATTGTCTTGACATGGCGTGGGACTTCCACATCAGCGGATGTATGGTGTATGGCAGGCTCTCCGTGAGCAGCTGTGGGTATTTAGCTATTATCCGACACTTGTGTGCCAGTTCCATGGCTATCACGCATTTGTGCTGCAGAAGGGGGGTGCCAGTGTTGGAGCCACATGTTACTCCACATGATGTGTTCATGTGTACTTCAAGTTGCCTCTGCAATCCCAAACACATGACTATTAAAGGTGTCCCTATGCCTCCAAGGTGCCTCTTCTCAGTCAATGCTGGTGTGTTGGCACGGTGCATCCTGCATGTCTGGCATGGTATTCCCTGATTGTGGCTATGTGTCAATGTGTCGAGTGGCAAGATGCAAGCTGTGTGTGTGTGCTGAGACTGTGTAATGGGCATGATGTCCATGACTGTGTGGGTATTGTGACATGTGCCATCCCCATGCATCCAACGTTGTCCATGACCCCATTCTCTGCATCCACCGGACTCAAGCTTGCAGGACATGGTTCTGCCACCTGTCTACACGTACCTGGGTGCCCACCAGGACACGGGCCAGGATCCCTGACCTCTGCGCATGAGTGTTGCTGTACTCAATGTGTCTGTCAGCACGGTTGTTCGGCCACCCCCTCAGCTGGTTCTGACCATCACGGGTGTGTATGGTGCTCCATGTCTGTCTTGCCTAGAAAACTGTGACCCATGTGTCCTGTGCCAGACTCAGGCCCCAGGGTGTGGATGGTTGAAGTGAACAGATGACTCAGGCATGTTTAGACTGTACAAGACACATGTTAGGTAATAATGCTACCAGCAGGCATCTACTCTTAATAGTGTGATTTATTATTGGGGGGGGGGGCCAAGTGAGGGCCTTTCCGGGATTAGGGAATCCAAAGTTCAGTAGGGGAGTTGGTGTCCTTGCCATTGGAAATCCTCAGAGTCCATGCCACAGTCTTTGTCAACATTGGTCAGCCAGTGACCAGCAGGGCCATGTGGCAGAGAATGTCTCTTGATGCTGTGATGCTGTTGCTCCAGTGGGCCAGGTGCCAGGCCAGGTGTCCTGGGAGATGGTGATGTAGCAGCCACCCTCACGGTCCTTTCCGTGGACGACCCGGCTTCCTGCGGGGAACCTCAGCAGCAGGCCGTGACGACGTCTGGGATGCTCCGTCGGATGTTTCCTCCTCCTCCTCATGATCCCTCCCTGTGGGTGGTGATGTTCTCCGCCTTCTGGCACAGGGAGGGTCGGCCATGGTGTCGGCCATCCGACGGAGTTCAGCGTGAATCCCCTGGGACGCCGTCACTTGCTGAGCCTGTCTGTCCTCCATCCTCCGTTGGTGTAGCTGTAGACAGGCTATTAGCTCCGCATGTTGCTGGGCCTGCTGGACCTTGATCCCCTCGAGGACGGACACAACCTGGGCCATGCCCGTGGTGTCCTGCCGGTATGAGTCCAGGATGTTACGGACATGGGAAAATACCGGATCCCCAGCCAACTGGTCAGGCTCGCGCCTCCGCCGCTCTCCACTCCCACCACCCCTGCCCACTTGCGTCTGGCCTGCACTTGTGGGCACATGGGGTCTCCGGGACCCCTGAGGGGTGGCATTGGCGTTGTCGCCTGCCTCCTCCTGGGTGCCCGGGACACCGTGTCCCTCCTGGCGAGCCTGGCTGCATTGTGGTGTTGGGGCAGGGATCCTGGGTGTCTCCTGGGATGTGGCAGGAGTGGGGGTGGTGGTTGGCACGGTTGTACCTGACGCAGGTGCTGCAGGTGGTTGGACACCAGAGGGGCCAGGTCGGTCGGGGTCGTCCGCAGAGTGGTGAGAGTGGTCGCTGCCGGTGGGATCGGTCTCCTGCAGATCCGGGTCCTGTGAGTGTTCCCCCCCAGTGTTGGGGGGTGCAGCACGACGTTGACCTGTGTGTGAGAGAGACAATGTTAATTTTGATCCATGCAACATCCATGTTTCATCCGTTACAAAGTTGGCACATTTCCTCTTGGAATTAGGATCTGTCTTGCATTCCACTCACAGTGCACTTGTGCATGTGTGTGTCCCTTGGGCACCAATTTGGCCCCTTTAACTATGTGTGGCACAGTCTTACTTGCTGCGTCAAGTGTGACTGCAGTCAGCAGTGGAGTGTGCATGTGTGCCGAGCTATGCGTTTGCGCCTTCCTTGTAGCACTGTACATGTGCACATGGAGTGGATCCACACACTCATATGATGCAGGTGGCTGTCCTTGTGCTCGTGTACAGGTTGTAACATGGCCCTGCGTTTTGCCATGATGAAGAGGGGGGGTTCTGGCACTGGGCACCCTTGTCTACATGCACGCAGTCCACCTGCTGACGAGCAGACATTCCCACACACCAAAGGACTGATTTGCTCTCCCTGTGTCTCCCTCCTTCTCTGTCCCCCTCTCCCTCCCTCTGTGTCCCCCTCTCCCTCCCTCCGTGTGTCAGCCTCCTCCCTCTGTCCGTCTCCCTCCCTCTCTGTCCCCCTCTCCCTCCCTCTCTGTCCCCCTCTCCCTCCCTCTCTGTCCCCCTCTCCCTCCCTCTGTGTCCCCCTCTCCCTCCCTCCGTGTGTCAGCCTCCTCCCTCTGTCCGTCTCCCTCCCTCTCAGTCCCCCTCTCCCTCCCTCTCTGTCCCCCTCTCCCTCCCTCTGTGTCCCCCTCTCCCTCCCTCCGTGTGTCAGCCTCCTCCCTCTGTCCCCCTCTCCCTCCCTCTCAGTCCCCCTCTCCCACCCTCTGTGTCCCCCTCTCCCTCCCTCCGTGTGTCAGCCTCCTCCCTCTGTCCGTCTCCCTCCCTCTCAGTCCCCCTCTCCCTCCCTCTCTGTCCCCCTCTCCCTCCCTCTGTGTCCCCCTCTCCCTCCCTCCGTGTGTCACCCTCTGTCACCTTGGCCCAGCTTCCTGGGCACACACTGTTAGCAGATCTTTGAGTGGCCCTTGGCCTGTTGATGTGAGTTTGTTTCTGATCTCCAGGCACCCATTTTGTCTGCTGTGTGTCTGTGCGCTGCTGCTGTGGTGGTGTGTGCTGCCACTCTTTCACACTGTTGGCTGTTCATTAGCTGCTGGCATGTGCAAAACAGTGCCTTCACCCCCATGTGTTGATGCAAGGCGTCCGCCATTTGCTGGCAAGTCATTCCTGTGTTGGGACACAGTGTTTGTCTGGCTGTGACCTAGGCCATATGGGCAGAGGGCATTGTTGTCTGCTTTGGAGTCGCACTATGTGATTCTTGGTGCCCAGCCTCCCGCCATCCGGGTTACCGTGTCATGTGTTGTTGTCTTCTGTGGCCTGTGACTTGACATTGTCCAGCTGGGTGCATGGGGCATGGTGGCAGCAGTGGCATGTGCCTGCTCATGGAGTGTGGTTGAGTAATGCGATGGCTTGTGGTGGTTGCGTGCCTGTTATTGATTTTGGTTGTGGTTGCAGTTCCCCCCATGTGAGGTGCGTTGTTTGTGTACTCACCCGGGTCTCGGAGTCCTTCTACTCCTTCAACTGCCTCCACCGGCAGTATGGCCATCACCCTCTCCTCCCAGGGATGGTACTGTACGGCTCTGCGGGAGGGCCCTCCTCCGGTGGCGTTGGCCTGGTCGTGTTCCTCCTGCCTCTTGGCTCTGACCCTCCTCCGCAGATCGTACCACCTGTTCTGGCAATCCTGCTTGGTCCTCCTGGTGTCCGCAACAGCATTCACAGCATCGACGATGGTCTGCCACATGGCTGTTTTGGCTGCCTGGCTGGTGCTTCTGACCAATGTTCCAAAGATCTGTGGCTCGACTCTGAGGATTTGATCAACAAGGACCTCCAACTCTCGGTGACTGAACTTTGGATTCTTGGTAGTGGGCATGGTGAGGGGTGTGGGTGGGGATGGTGTGGGTGTGGGGGGGGGTGTGGATGTTGGGGGGGGGTGTGGATGGTTGTGTGTGTGTGTGAATGTGATGAGAGGGTGTTTGTGAGGGTGGTCGTTTGAAGGTGTGCAAGTGTAAGGTGTGGTGTAGCTTGTAGTCTGGTTCTGTGGTGTCTGGCAGCAGTGAGTCTGTTGGAAAGGCTCATGGTTTGTGTGTGTGGGCCCTTTTTATTGGTCCATGGGTGGGTGTGGCAGTTTTTGAATTTTGGGTGGGTGTGTTATAAGGAGTGGTGGTGTATTGGGCCTCTGTTTGTTTTTGGCAGTTGCAGGTCAGTGATTGTGTTATTTAAGTGGTTGTTGGCCATGTTTAGTGGCTGTGTGCCTTTCGACTGGTGTATTCTTGTGTTGTTTTATTTTGTCCTGGTTGTGTACGTGCGTTTTGAGCGTGTGTACGGTGTGTACATGGGCCATTTGGTTGTACGATTTTGTCCTTGTGTGTGGCTTTGTAAGACTCGTACATGCGGTTGTGATGTTGGGGCATGGGGTGCGCTCCGTACTTAGGAGGTTGTGTTGGGGGTGCGCCAGGAACGTACTGGGGTGGGGGTACGACTGGAACGTACTTGGGTGTAGGTACACGGGGGGTACGACACGTACAGGGGTGGGGGGTGTACATTGACGGTGGTACGACACGTACTGGGGTGGGGGTACGACTGGAACGTACTGGGGTGTAGGTACACGGGGGGTACGACACGTGCAGGGGTGGGGGGTGTACATTGACGGTGGTACGACACGTACTGGGGTGGGGGTACGACTGGAACGTACTGGGGTGTAGGTACACGGGGGGTACGACACGTCCTGGGGTGGGGGTACGACTCGAACGTACTTGGGTGTAGGTACACGGGGGGTACGACACGTCCAGGGGTGGGGGTACGACTGGAACGTACTTGGGTGTAGGTACACGGGGGGGTACGACACGTCCTGGGGTGGGGGTACGACTCGAACGTACTCGGGTGTAGGTACACGGGGGGTACGACACGTACTGGGGTGGGGGGGTGTACATTGACGGTGGTACGACACGTACTGGGGTGGGGGTACGACTGGAACGTACTGGGGTGGGGGTACACGGGGGTACGACACGTACAGGGGTGGGGGGGTGTACATTGACGGTGGTACGACACGTACTGGGGTGGGGGTACGACTGGAACGTACTGGGGTGTAGGTACACGGGGGGTACGACACGTACAGGGGTGGGGGGTGTACATTGACGGTGGTACGACACGTACTGGGGTGGGGGTACGACTGGAACGTACTGGGGTGTAGGTACACGGGGGGTATGACACGTACTGGGGTGGGGGTACGACTGGAATGTACTGGGGTGTACATAGACGGTGGTACGACACGTACAGGGGTGGGGGTACGACTGGAACGTACTTGGGTGTAGGTACACGGGGGGGTACGACACGTCCTGGGGTGGGGGTACGACTCGAACGTACTGGGGTGGGGGTACACGGGGGTACGACACGTACAGGGGTGGGGGGGTGTACATTGACGGTGGTACGACACGTACTGGGGTGGGGGTACGACTGGAACGTACTGGGGTGTAGGTACACGGGGGGTACGACACGTACAGGGGTGGGGGGTGTACATTGACGGTGGTACGACACGTACTGGGGTGGGGGTACGACTGGAACGTACTGGGGTGTAGGTACACGGGGGGTATGACACGTACTGGGGTGGGGGTACGACTGGAATGTACTGGGGTGTACATAGACGGTGGTACGACACGTACAGGGGTGGGGGGGGTGTACATTGACGGTGGTACGACACGTCCTGGGGTGGGGGTACGACTGGAACGTACTTGGGTGTAGGTACACGGGGGGTACGACACGTCCAGGGGTGGGGGTACGACTGGAACGTACTGGGGTGGGGGTACACGGGGGTACGACACGTACAGGGGTGGGGGGGTGTACATTGACGGGGGTATGACACGTACTGGGGTGGGGGTTCGACTGGAACGTACTGGGGTGTACCTAGACGGGTGGGGGTATACATACACGGGGGGTACGTGTCGGACGTACGGGGGCTGGGGGGAGTGTTGGGCGCGTATGCGGGCACATGTCTCCATGGTTGCTATGGGTGTTCGGTGCGGACGGTGATTTTTCCATACGGTTGTACGCTCGGACGCACGGGATGGATCGTGATTCCTCGGTCGGACTTGGCTTTTCACGTTTGTAAGGTAAATCGTCCGAGGACGTGTCGGACACATTTTCCGACCCGAGGACGTGTGGGGAATGATTCCCAGTGCGGTTCGTATGGACTTTTTACCATGCGAATCGTGATTGCCAGTTCGTACGGCACTTGTACGATTCGTACGGTAAAAAGACCCGATACGAGTCGCACGGGGGAATTTTTTACCGGATTGTGATCGGCACCAAAGTCTTTGATAGCTGTTATTTTCTTACCGATCTTCTCCCAAACACCTTCAACCTCCTGGTACAATTTCATCATGCAATTCTTTTATATTTTTAATGCACATTTTCAAATCTTTACTTTCGTCAGGAATGTAAGTACAACAATGTTGAACTTTCAACGTTCCACAGACTCCACCCTCTTTTGCCAATAAAATATCAAGGGCAAGTCGATTTTGCATTACTATAGCACGCATGGCAACCATTTCAGTATTTATGAATGAGAATCCTCCAGCGGTGCTTGTTGACAAGCGATCCACTACTGTTGAAAGTTTTCTTATTTTGTTCACATTCAGAGATATTCCCACTGCGGGTATCAGTGCTCCAAAAATGTCACCTACAATTTCAGCCCAAGATTCTCTTTTACTTCGTGCTAAATGATTACCTAAACTATGTACACCATCTTCTCCTCTATCCATGTGAAAAATCATTGGAAAAACCAGGCCAACATAACATGTGCCATACCAATGGTCTGGCAAACAATAATATGCCCTGTTCCCACAAATGAAATACAGTCCTGGAAAGACTGGATCTCTTCCACCTTTAAATCCCCATCCTCCCATGATACGGTATGTATCATGGCACTCACTATTCCCTAGAAAATAATTGTCATATGCCGTCTGATTCCTTCTTATACACAGTTTCCCTTTCTGAGGCCAATCTAAAGCCATAGTTGGACTCGATTCTCCTCTTAAATGTTTCTCCATTTCAACATCCCAAACCGTTTTCTCCACTTTCCCTTCTGAAACCTTCCTTTGCGTTTTCAATCTCTTTCTTCAACCATATCCAAAAATGTCTTCTCCTCTTTCTTTAAACTGCAAGTCAAGTTATTTCTAAATAAATATTCTAACGTTAGTTCATTTGTCTCTAGAAAAAATTCACCTAATACCTTTGCAGGTTTTACTTTGTTTAGCTTGTTAATTGCTGGTACTTGTGAAAATATAGTATCTACATCTGAAAAATAATGCTCTAATTTACCTGTTTGATAAAAACAAACTAGCTATTACACTACATGTTATTCCATATGTTACAGGGAGCTGATGATAAGTCACTCCTTCAGATACAGATGCGGTTAATTGCATACAAACGTAGCAATCCCTTACGTCCATAGTTTTTACATATTCATACAACAACTTTGAAAACGCATTGTTAGAGAAATCTGTTATTGACCTGTCTTTATGTAAATAGTTTTTATCTATTCTAGTTGGAACTACCTTTTGAACCTTCCCTATTTTAGTTATGTTATCGCTATGTCCTTCTAATGTATCAACAGTAACTTTAAATGAAATTATTAGAGCAAGAACACTCCAAAGAAGCATTAATAATCCTGTACAACAACAACACATTTTGCACCATCTTCTAAGGAAGGTACATCTACTTTTGCTACTTTCTATGTTTGCCATCTTTCTAAAATGAGCCGTGTCTTTTGACTTAGCCTCTTCTACTTCACAACGAGTTTCTACCCCTAGGCTTCTAAGCACTAACGTGGTTCTATCAGTTTTTATTCTTTTTCAGTGTCTTATTGTTTTCCCATCAGTTACTTCCTTGTCTTATTCAATTTGGCATCTCATCATCTTTCACCTTCCCTTCGTTTTCAACATACAGGTTGTCCAGAACATCCGCTTCTTCTCCAATATCGGACAAGATAACTCTAAGGATTTTTGGATTTTTGGATTGCTTTGGCTATCCGCCTCTTCTTTTACTTCAGGCAGGGCCACATATGTCCATTCCGGTGATTTATACTTCTGGTTAGGCTTTCTTGTTTGTTTGTTTTCTTTGACTACTATGTGTTCTTCTTCTTTCGATCTTTCCTGACTCGTTACTTCATTCACCTGTTCAGCTCTTGGCGAATTTACACATGTCAGCCGATATCTCAGTCTCTTTATTTTGTTTGGCCCCATTCATCTTTGGCCGCTCTTTTCAGTTTACTCCCTTTATCATTCTTTTCAGTTCTCCAAGCTCTCTTTCTCAGAACTCGGCCTTCTGGTATTTCATCCTCGCTTTCCTCAGACTCTGCTTCGACTTGCTTTTTACCTTCAACGAGTTCTTTCTCCACCTCTTTTGTTTTCCCTACTTCTGTCCCTCCTCGAATCTCTGTCACTCAATCTTCCTGCTGACTACTTGTCCCTGCTTCTAACTGGATGTTGGAGTTCCCTACACCTCCTTGGGGGTCTTCCGCAATAATCTTTCCCTCTCTCTCTGTGTATGGCATCTGTCCATCTTAAGGTGTTGTTTCAGGTGGAATTTCTCTCAATCTTGCATCTGGCACTTCCTTCTCACAGATTTCTTTTATTGTCTCTCCACTGTCCTTTTCGTTGTTCTTCCTTTGTTCTCTCTTGGATGAATGGGCTCTTTGATCAGTCTCTGAGTCTGAACTGGATTCAGAAATCTGCAATCTTTTCCTCATGGAGTTACTTCTGGGGACCAAAGTTAACCATGGCTCTGTCTCCCCCCTTTCAGAGGTTTCTCCTTCCTTATCCTTTGGCTCTCCGTCATCTGACTCAGTACTGGATTCTGACTCATCAAAATACTCTTTCTCTTTACAATCCACTGGATTTGGAATTCTCAAGGTATGACTTGCATGGATCCAGTTCTTCAATCCAGCACACTTCACAGCTGTTGTCGTAGTCAAGATGACTTGCCTTGGTTTTCCCCACCTGGGAACCAAACAGTTTCTTCTTCTGTGTACTTTTATCCTTACCCGATCCCCAGGGCTCAAATCATGAGCTGGCTTCTTTTCAAGAGTGGTGGCATCCGCTCCAACCTGATGAAACACAGAATGAACTGCGTCAGCCAGGCTTTTACAGTATTCCAATACCATGTCATCAGTTATTGTCATCAGCTTGTTGACTGGTATAAATACATGTCTCATTGCGCGTCCCATGAGGATCTCATGAGGACTCAAACCAGTAGTTCTGTCTGGTATTTATCTCATAGTCATGAGTACTAGAGGCAAGACATCGGGCCATTTCATACCTGTGGCTAAACACATTTTCCCTATTCTGTTGATAGCACCATTCATTTGTTCTACTACACCAGAAGCCTCTGGTCGGTAGGCACGATGCAGTTTTTATCGTACATTCAATGCTTCACAAATCAGTTTTATGATCTCGTTACGAAAATGTCCTCCTCTGTTTGATTCAATTGTTACTGGGAACTCAAATCTAGATATAAATTCCCTCAACAATAATTTTGCCACTGCCATTCCATCATTTCTTCTTGTTGGGAACGCTTCTACCCACCTAGAGAATAGGCATACCATTACCAAAACATACCTCAATCTGTTACAAGGAGGCATCTCAATGAAATCTACTTGCATTCTGGTAAAAGGCCCTCCCTCTCGGCCTATTGTTCCTAGACTCACCACTGTCTTTCTTCCTGGATTGTATTGCTGACAAATTAGACATCTTTGACAGATACTTTCCGCCACAAGCCTGAACTTGGCACTATACCAAGTTTGTTTAAAGGACCGAATCATGGCATCTCTCCCTATATATCCCTGTCCAGGATACATAGGTGCCATGGCAGACATCATGCTATCAGGCATTACTGGTCTTCCATCTCAATAGACCCACACATGATCTTTCTCTCTTGGTGCACATCCTGCTTTTACCCACTGTTTTACTTCTTCCTCTCCTGCTTCTTCCTGCAATTGTCTAACCTCATCCCAGGTTCCCTCAGTGTTAGTAAACATTGGGAAACACGAAACCAATTTTTTTTCCTTTGCCCGATTGATTGAATTCTGATTTTGTGCACAATACTGTGCCATGTCATTGCCAAACTTGTTTCCAGTGGCAATGTAATCACCACTGCGGCTATGAGCAGCACATTTCACCGCAGCCAATTGCCTGTTCAGCTGTATTGCCTCAAGCAACCTTCCAACCACTTCAGCATTCTTAATGGGAGTCCCACTTGAGGTCAGGAAACCTCTTTGCAGCCAAATTTGGCTGAAATCATGGACCACCCCGTAGCCATACTGGCTATCGGTTATCACAGTCACTCTCACACTTTTCCCAAACTTACATGCTCTGGTCAGGGCGATAAGTTCAGCTACTTGGGCCAAACTTACTCCTTTCAAATATGATGCTTCCATCACTGCGGCAACTGTACATACTGCATATGCTGCACTTAGCACTCCATCATCTGTTCGCAAACAGGATCCGACAACAAACATGACATAATCACTTTCTGGTAAAGGGTCATCTTTTATGTCAGGCCTTGGTTTAGTACAAAAATCAAGTACATCCAAACAATCATGATCTGCTTCATCTCTTACCTCCACATGCTCCACATCAGGCAACAATGTTGAAGGATTCACATTCACGCATCTCACAAGACTCACATTTGTTGCGCCCAAAATGACCTTTTCAAACTTAGTCAGTCGGCTGTGCGTCATATACTGAGTACGACTCCTTGTTAAAAGAATCGCCACATCATGAGTCACAAACACCTTCACAGGATACCCCATCACAATTCCTTCACTCTGTTCCAAACTTCGACATGTAGCAGCTACTGCTTTCAGACACCCAGGAAGGGCTACAGCTACTGGGTCCAACATTGATGAAAAATATGCAATTGGTTTCCTCAGTTTTCCATGCTTCTGTACTAGAACAGAGAGTGCACATCCATTTCTCTCACTGCAATACAACTCAAACTCCTTGTCATAGTCAGGCATACCCAATGCAGGCGCTTCACACAATCCTTCTCTCAATTTCTTGAATGCTGCCAACTCCTCTTTGTTCAAATCAATTGGATCTCTCACATCACTTCTTGTCAGTCGTACCAAAGGTTTGGCAATCAAGGAAAAATTTCCTATCCATTGACGACAATATCCAACCATTCCCAGAAACATTCTCACTTCTCTTTGGGTGATTGGTGGACTCATTCTTTTTATGATCCTGATTCTGTCTATGGTTATTTTCCTGTGTCCTTTCTCAATGCTGTGTCCCAAATATTGGACCTCTCTTTTACAAAATTGTAGTTTAGATGGTGACACTTTTAGCCCTCCATCTGCCAAATAATTTAACAAAGCTACTGTGTCTACCTCACAAGCTTCACAAGTTTTCGAGTTTTCCATGCCACAAGTAGGTCATCGATATACTGGACTAGTTCTGAATTTTCAGGCATTTACAGGCTCTCCAAAGACTTCTTCAATAGCTGATTAAATATTGAGGGGCTTTCTGTATACCCCTGTGGAATGCGGCACCACGCCAAAAAGGAAATGCAAACATTTTCTGGCTGTCATGGTGTAATGGGATGGAAAAGAATGCATGGCACAAATCAATCACTGTGTACCATTCTACTTCATGAGCAATCTGATATAAAATCACAGATGGATTCGGTACGATAGGACAACATGGTACAACAATTTAGTTTATCTTTCATGGATCTTGCACTATTCTGAACTTCCCACTAGGCTTTTTCAGTCCCATTATCGGTGAATTACATGGGCTACTCATGATTTCTCTCAATATTCCTTGCCTTATCATTTTCTCAATCACAGGAGTAACTCCTTCGATTATTTCAGGAGTCAATTTATATTGTGGGACATTTGGATAACTTACTGCTTCTTTTACAGTTATCTTTACTGGATCTATATTCCTCATCAATCCTACATCTTCTCCTGTGAAGTCCCAAACTTCTGCTTTTACTGATTGTTTCAATTCTTTTGGTAGTTCGTCAGGGTTGAATACAGCATATGTTCCTGTAACCTCTTTCTCTCTGTTTGCCAATGTCATTTTATACAACACATCATCATCTGGTGTTTCAAAGCATATTCCATCTGGAGTACAAGTTATAGTGCAATTCATCTTGCACAATAAATCCCTACCTAACAAGTTCACAGGACTAGTGTCACATACTACGAATCTGTGCATTTCAGAATATTTCCCTATACTAACTTTCACTGGTTCTGTAAGGTAAGTTTTAATCTGTCTGTTGGAGACCCCAACTACTTGGACCATTTCATCCGAGAGAGGAAGATTCTTAACATCAGCTGATCTAACAGTTGATCGAGTAGCACCAGTATCAACTAGGAAAGTAATATTTTCATTATTAACTTTTCCATCTACAAATGGGCCTGTCTGGTCTACTTCTAGAGTTGCGCCAAGTACGCACTCTTCTTCCTCCCTTCGGCACCGTCAGTAACCTTCTTCTGAATCGCTTTCATCGCGTTGCAGCCAATACTGCGAAGCAGCACTAGCGCGTTGTGGCTTATTTACTTGTTCTTCGTTGTAGAATCTATTCTCCTTACTATACTTCTGGCAATTTTTGTTCTGTGGAAAAGGTGGTTTTGGTACCTGATTCTGTTGTGTTACACCCTGCTACTGTCGTTGCTGTTGACCACTCACCTCATTCTGCACCTGTGGATTCAATGATGCATTTTCATCGTTAGTACTTGGAGGAAATTTACACTCGGATTTCCAATGCCCTATCCTACCGCAATTATGACACGGAAATTTCTTTTTAGCTACCTCAATATTCCCTTTATTTTTCCCAGGATTAAATCTCGGCTTTGACCCTGCTTGTTGCACTAATTGTGCTTCTTGTCTCTCTGCTACTTTTACCTGTGCCCACATTGCCTTCTCTTTTAGTTTTCGCTGTTTTGCTTCAATTTCATCACTGAAATATTTAGCATGTCTCAATACTTCGTCTATTTTCTTGTTTTGCCAATCTACCATATGCTGTTTTATCATTTCACTAATTTCTGGACGAAGACCATATACAAACCTGTATACGAAATGACTCAAATCCTTGTCACTCAAATTCTCATCTCCACTGAATTGTTTAAAGGCTAAAATTAACCTCTCATAATAGGCATGTAATGATTCCATGCTCTCCTGATGTGTTCTGTCAATTTTCACCCAATCTGTCTCCTTAGGCGGTACTTTGTTCTTCAAAAATGCCATAACCTGTTCGTATTTCTTCATCACCTCAGGGTCTGGAGCTCCTGTCTCAGGGTCCCTTGGGTATTCCTGTGTTGGCCAATCTATTACTATTTTACATTCTGTCCATAGATTTGCTGGTACTATTATGTCAAACAAACTATTCAGGTCAATCCACAACACTTTGGATAATTTCACAAATCTGTATACCTGTCTATACCACTCGACGGGCTTTTCACGCAGTCGAGGGAAGTCATTCGTAAATGACAAAATATCCTGTCTAGTCCATGGGACATGTATATATATCCTCCTCCTGGAATCTCTCTCATAGGGCATTCTGTCACAACTTTCTCTTTTTCTCTCATCGGATAGGCTGAAAATGTTTTGTCTGAAACTTCGTCTCGCTTACGATACCATCTGCTCTTCCATTTGTCCACATCTCCCCATTTTCTCAATCAAATAATTATATCCTTAATCTGACCTATTCGTCCTGTAGTATTCATGTTTTCAATGTCTTTTTCAGTGAAATCTACTCGATAGGGTTTCTGTAAGGCTTTTACCTTTTCAATATCAATACCCATTTCATTTGCCACTTCTCCTAATCTTTTATGAAGATATTTTGCTCTCCATGTTACGCTTTTGCACAAAAATAACAATTCCTCATCTTGGTACGTTTTTAACTTCTCTGTCAGAATAGTTCCTACTATTAATTCTTCCAGTACCATTCGTAATTTAGCTACATCTATTGACTGACATTCCTTGTCTTTCTTTTGCAAGCTTCCTAACCATTCACTCAACTCCTCTGTAGATGGTCCCACTGGCTTCTCTACATTTCCTTGTCCAAAATCTTTTTGTGTTTCTGACATGGTCTCTATCATTGTCATACGTTTCTCTGCACAGTTCTGACCTACAAACGGGTTGTTTGAAATATTTGGTTCAATCAAACTCATAGTCTGTCTCCCTGGATTCTCACTCTGACTCACTCTTGGTTGTTCAACTGGTTTATTACTTTTATAAGGGACTGTCAAACAATGCTCACTGTCTTTTTGCTTATCAAAAATAGGCATTACTGGACCTATCGTTATTGGTACGGTTACTGCTTCCAGATTCTTAGTTAATTCTCTTATTTTCTCCGTTAATTCTAGGGTTGTTTTGGCTAATTCTGCTGAATTTTCTCCATCCGATTTTCCTCCAGACTTCTTTTCTACCTCTCTAGTAGGAGTGTTTCTTCCTAAATCTTGGAACTCTGGTTCCGATTTTATGATTCGTACTGTTTCTTTCATTGGGGCACTTGGAGTTAATATTTCTGGTTCTGGTCGGTATGGTGGTGGATTCTTATAGAACATATCATCAAGAACATCATCCTCAGACTCATTCACTCCATACCCTCCCGATTACACATTATGCCTCTTTTCTACACACGTTCGTCCTTCATGCTCTCCTGCAGTTCTTACGGGAAACAAACCCTCAGTCATACTTGCATTCCACCACCTTCTCATTCGATCATCATGCGTCTCATGTCCGTACAATCTGCCAAACAAGTACCTATATCCTCTACCATTTCTCTTACTTTCTCGGTCATGCATTTCATCTTCCCATTCTGTCAAAGCTTCAAATTGAGTCGGTCTAGGTCTCGGTTCTAAATTCATCATTTTCTCTCTCAAATTTCTCAAAGCGGCCAAATTAAATGAACCATGTTCTGGAAAAGCTAACACTCCGTCCTCCTTTGCATACTTAAACCAGTTGTCTAACCAAATACAGGTGTGATATCCATATTTTGCAATCATTAAAGATGCAGGGGTTTTTGGCGGAGGAAGTAACTGTCCTTCCCTAGTTTTGACCGGTTTGTCTTTCTTAAACCACTTCTTAATTTTCCCGAACCATGACTTTTTCTCTTTTTCTGGTGGATCGTAATACATTTTCCTTTCTTTTCGGGTCTCACTAGTTTCTCCCTTCAACTGTACTGCTATTCTATCCAATCACAGCGCGACTCACACTAACGCACCAATCCAGAGCGTCTACGTCACTGTCACAATTCTCAAATCTCAGCGCGACTCACACTAACGCACCAAAAGGAAGCGTTTTACTTCACCCTGTATTTCTCCACTCCTAGCGCGGCGCACACTAACGCACCAATCCAGAGCGTTTTACGTTTCTGACCGACTGTCCAATCCCAGCGCAGTCGTTCTGACGTCAGCAGCCGCTGCGGCAGCTCCTGCTCCTGTCTACCCCTCCTTTACAAATCTGCTCAGTACGTTTTTGTATCAATTTCTACAATTCTGTTAGTAACAACATAAAAACTTCTCCATTGTCCGCTTCGCTAACCAAAGAATGGCAATAGACCTTTCCCACGAGAATTCCGTCTTTCCCGAGAGCAGCGCTTACCTCTGCCCTACTACGGAATTGTTACTTCCGTTGATAAAGTAGCACATCCCTCTACTTCATCCTTCTAACAAGCATTAGCTAACTGTTTCTCTAGTATTTAAGACACATAGTTGGAGACCCAATGCTCCTGAGAAATAAACCCAGAGTCTCACAATTAACCTGAATGCTATTTCGTTCACGCACTTTCACACTAGAAAATGTAGTACATTCACACAGAATCCTGTCTTTCCCGAGAACAGTGATCAGTCTGTTCTACTACAGAATTATAACACACGTTAACAAAGCAGTGCTTACCTCTCCTTTGTCCTTCTAACAAGCTCAGAGAGTACCTATTACCTTTCCAGTGATAAGTGTTATCGGAATGCCAGTTGGATCCCTGGTACCTAAGACCAGAATTTCACAGGTAATCTTCGCTATCATACACACTTCTCTCACACAGAAAATGTCTCTAATGCCAACACACGGCGATGTCACCGAATCGAACCCAGACAATGCGTCGTACAACTTCAATCGTCACATGTTTTCTCCTGTGTACCTACAGGATAACAACAATTCCGTCTTTCCCGAGAACAGCGCTTAACTCTGCTCTACTGCGGAACCGTTACAAACTTCCGACTCCCTACATCCCAGAAGCTGTGCAAACAACATAAAACTCAACGTGACTCAACATAGAGTGTTAGTGCATAAACCAATATCAATAACCAATAATCAATAAGCTATTTACAAGCAATAATCACCAAACCATAACAATAAAACCATCATACTGCTACCAGAAAAACTGATGCAGCGCAGAACGTCAAATTCCCCCTTCGGCACAGACCAACTACCTCGTCATTCAATTTACTCACATACATTCATTGGTGGGGCCCATAACACCAATATACTTACACTCGGTTGACCTGTTTTCTGAGGGAAAATAAGTTTCTCAACGCTGTCATGAGAGGAATACCTTTACTTTACCCTAAACACTTTGACATCAAACCTAAGATATCCCTCCCATACAGAGGTGGATCATTTAGTTGTTTTACTTGGTCTTAATGAATAATGTTCGTCTATCTATACATTACTTCCTTACCACATTTCTTTTATTCAAATAGCTGACACAACACATTTGTCAATTAATCAAATACTCTTTATCTAAATTATTTTTGCAAGAAAATTAGAAATCATCATCATCAGCATTTCAGAGCATCATATTTACCTATTCTGGCTAAGTCGTCCTCTAAGTCAATCAGTCAAAAAATAATTTATTCAGCAAAGTTAGGCCGTAATTCAGTCTCTCAAAGATTCCGGATAACAGCTTTCCAGCAGTGTCACCATCCTCTCCGTCAGCATAACGTCAGGAAATCAAGTTCGTCAAAGAAGAGCGTGTCGGTCATAGCTTCGAGATAGAGCGAGCAATCGAGCGTGCGATCCTACCCTAATTTCCCTACCTACTTTTATAATGAAAATACTAACAAAATTGTAACAAGATTGGATTTAGAGAGTTCTGACTGGCGATATGCGGTTTCTCGGGGTGTCGAAGCTGAAGTCATCAACTTGCTTGTTCCGGCTTTTAAATTGGGCATTGTCTCTTAGTCTTGGATGAGTTCCCGGAATGACCTTGGAGGGTACATGTTCACCTGGGGTCAGGTCCAGGCCACTGTTGCTGGTGGTGACGCATGCGCACTTCACCCAGAACCTCGTGTTGTCAAGGCAGTCACGTTTACCGTCCCGTTCAGCCATCTTGTATAGGTCGAAATGGTCAACCTAAGCAAAAGAAACACAAACCTATACTCAGCCTCCTATCTTTTCTCTGACCAGCATCCTCCTCTTCTTTCTACCACAATAACACAACCGCACAACAATTACACTCCACTGCACCACACATTTTACCTCTTGCTGCAATCAAGTTTAAGACAAACACTTTTAACTCTACTTCATCCCCTCTTACATACACATCACCACCCCTTTACCTTAAAATTTCCACTCACAAACAAGACTATCTAAACAAATCCATCTCATAAAACAAATCCATCAGCACCTCATTTCACTACTCCACTCCTAAAAAAAAACACATACCACGCACACCAGCACAACAAAATCTCTCAAGTGCAACACCTCCTAATACTTTCCATCACAAACTAAAAACATACACCCACCTTTCAGACTACACAAATGAATGAACTCCAATGCCAAGCTTTCTCTGTTCCACCATACCTAACACATAATCAGCAACACAGCAACTCTATTTCAACCACCTCTCATCCATCTGATGATTAAGAACCTTACTACATGACCTACATGCTGCACCACCACCCCTAACTCATACACCTTCCACCCTAAAAGAGGAGCTGGCCTAGCTGTTGTGTTCAGAAAAACATTAGATATCACAAAAGCTGACGACATCTCAATAAAAGATTGTGAGGCCCTTTTCACCAGATGTAATCCTACATCATCTTCCTCCTGTAACTTCCTGCTCCTTTACAGACCTCCACCGAGCAATGCAACATTTCCAGACACACTTCTAGACAAGGTTTCAAACCTGATAACACTACACTCCAACCCATGTATTCTGGGTGACCTCAACATTTGGTTTGACAAACCCAATATGCCCAATCTGAAAACAATTATTGCAGGCCTAGACACACTGAACCTGAATCAGATCGTCCACAAACTCACACACATCGCTGGACACATCCTAGATGTCATTTTTGCTAATACAGAACCACAATTTGCTTGCTTTCCAACCTAAAAAAACACACAGTGACACACACCTAAAACCACCTTACATGCATCCACCTATCGACCGTGGAACAAACTCAGTTTGGAACAGTTAGAAACACAGCTAACATCCAGTACAGATCTGGACACAATAAATTCTGATAAAACACTATATGAGTGGCTACAAGAAGCTTTTGACATGAAATGACACACAGATCAAAATAAAACAAGCACCTTGAAGAAATACAGAGAGAAAAGAGGGAAAATAAGAAGTTAGAAAGCCACAATGAGCCTAGCTCAAAACAAACAGCAATCAAGAAAAACTTTGCCTACAGAAAATTAACAGATTATACAAATCAGCTATCAAAAAAGCTAGGAAAATGTACTATTCAGACAGAATTGAAAATGCTAAATGCTAAATGTGGAAATAAAGACATCTAGAAAATTCTCAATGAATCTCATTAACGAAATTGCCTAGAAGGAGCTCATCCCTCTACTCAAGATTTCACAGACAAACTGGAAAATTATTACATGGTCAAAAGCAGACACATTGGACTCATATTTAAAACAAAGACAACGCACCAGCACTGAGCCTTTTCTAAAACAACAATCCAAGAATACTCTAACCAAGCCTCTCCGTTCCTTCCAACACATTTCACACGATGAATTTATGGACCTGGTCAAAGCATGCCAGCCTGCTGGCAGCCCATCTGACAATTCTTCCAACCTCTGCTGCCACAACGGTGAGAATAATCACCAACAATTCTTTAACTACCGGAATATTTTCAGAAGAACTCAAAAAGTCATACATTCACCCATTATTGAAGAAAAGAAACTTGGACCCCCTGAACCCTGACAATACAGACCAATTACAAATGGACCTCTCCTGGGCAAACTGATAGAGAGAGCAGTATTTGCCCAGATGTCACAATTCATTGAAGAAAATGTCACACTTTCAGACTTCCAAACGGGATTCCGTCCAGGAAGAGGCACAGAATCTGCCCTCATTGCCATCTGAGATGACCCGATGAACACAGTTGACTGCAATGGTGTTGCTGCGATAACTCTCCTGGACTTCTCAGCTGCCACGTTTGACCATGACACTCTGATACAAAGACTCTATGAAGCCGGCATAGAAGGGACTGTTCTAGACTGGATCACATCCTAACTTCGTAACAGAACTAATGTCATCCATACCCCCCTTTCTCGTCCAAAGCCGTACTTCACAAAAGCAGGGTTCCCTCAAGACTCTATCATCTCACCCATGCTTTTCACTTTTTACATGAAGTCATTACAAGCATTGATCAATCAATTTCACCTCACATGCTATAACTATGCAGATGACAAGCAAATACTCTTTTAACTGGAATGCTCCAAATACATTGGAAACTTGCCAATTTTCAGTTGTCTCAGAGCCGTGGATAAATGGGAATGTAACCATCTAAAATTGAATGGTTCCAAAATAGAAATATTCACTTATGGTGATTGGAAAAATTATGACCCACTCGCCGCCTAGCCTGATGATCTGGGAACACCACCTAAAGTATCAAAGGAAGTAAGAAACCTTGAAATGCCCATGGACTCAAGCTACCAGTGAATTTCCAAGTGAACAAACTAGCAAGATTAAGCTTTGTTACTATAAAAACTCTGCAGCAAATCTTTCCCCATCGGGAATTTCCACACAAGGTCCATCTCTCTTGTTTTATCCAAACTCGATTACACAAATAGCCTCTACCACAGATCACCTTTAACAACTGTAAAAAAGACTGCAACGGATTCAGAACTCAGCTGCTAAACTATTCTTACATATAAAGCTGCAAGACCACATCTCCCCTGCCTTGAAAGCCCTGCATTGGTTACCGGTTGCCAGAAGATCCATGTTCAAGCTGCTTTGTATCAACCACAAAGCAATACGTGGAACAGGACTGTTCTTCATTAGGAATAAAAATCACCAAACACAATCAACAAAGGAACCTCTGCACGAGAGTGACACCTCACCTCAAAATCCCAATATACGAGGAAAAAGCCATTGGTGGCACATCTTCTCTGTTCAAGCAGCCAAACTATGATAACCACATTATCTTCGGAATACTGCTCAAGAATTGGCTCTTCCCAACATAACCACCATTTGCAAACAGAAATATACAGCATATGCTCTGTATATAAGCATTTATTTGGACTACAGATATGTACCTATATATGTGCTTTGTATAAACATGTATAATGTTTTGTTTTAAATATAGATATTTGTTAGTTCTGCTTAACAAATGTACATATTACTGATGGACACATTATTCTATGTTTTTAACATGTAGTGACTGCATAAATAAGTAAATATTTTATCATAACTATTTATCTACCATTGCTTCACAATTGAATTTCAAAATACACCTGTATGTTTATTACTTTTCTTTAAACTCAGCATATGCAATTCACTACCCTATTCTCATCCTATGCCACTATCTGAGGTAGAGCCCTACATAATCTACCTCAACTTCTGACTCATCTGAAACCTCATTCTACTACTCTTTCCACTGCTTTATCCTATTTCGTATCCTGTACCACTCTCAATATATCCTCTACCTCAACTCTCTGACTCACCTCAAACCTCATACTACTATTCTTTCCAATGCAGTACCCTAATTCTTACCCTATACCTATATCAATATGTCCTCTACCTCCATTCTCACATTCAGTCCAGATCATCATCTCATACCTGTTTTACTATTCAGATCTCCCAAACAAGCCTTTCTAAACCCTTCCCTCTGACTCGTCCCCTCCTCCTCCTCCCTTTTACTCATCACAAGCCTTCTCCTACTGCTATGAGCTAAAAAATTCCTTGCCTCTTCTATTCCTCCACAGACTAACATGTCCACCTTTCACTATACCAATTCACCACTAATAGTTATGGGTTACGGAGTAGCGTGCTACGGGCCAAAAACGTGCTTCAACACCTCATCAGGGGTAGCAAGCACTATATAAATGCAAACCTTTCCCTCTTCTATGCCTCAACTATCCTTCCTAATCCAAATAACTAACATAACCATCACTCAAATTACTTTCATATTTCGCTATACTAGTTCACCACTAATTCTTTAAGGGTTCCGGAGTAGCGTGCTACTTGCCAAAAAAGCACTTCAGCACCTCATGAAGGGTAATAGGCGCTGTATAAATGCAAACCTTTTTCCCTCTTCTATCCAAATAACTAACAAATGCACCACTCAAATTACTTTCATATTTCACTATACTAATCCACCACTAATCCATTTGGGTTTTGGAAAGATTTGTCTGCTAAAGGCCTACTTTTATCAACTTTTTCGAATGATGTTTGTATTCCTTTTTCTGTAGCTCAATCTCGTTTTCCCCTTCCACTTTCATATCCTTAATTTCTGTAAAACAATCCTCATATAATAATCTTCTTCAGACTTCTTTAAGTCCTTCTCCCCCAAAATCCAGTATAAATAAACTTTTGTATACATTGCCTTCTCTATCTCAATTAAATAAACATCTGACGGCCCCTCTAGATGCTAGGGATAAAACAGAGGTGGAGAATTTTTGAGAAACTGACTTTCAAACTACATTTCCGCTTTTGATCTGTAACAAGATTTGGAATAAAATAAGAAAATCTAGAGCAGCTAACGCTACATAAATCTTATTTTATCGTATTTAATAGATTTTTTATCACTCCTGCTACATTGCATAAGATATACTCTGCTACCCCATTTACATGTTGGTAATGTTCCTCTCCTCTGGCAAATCTTATACATATGCTGAGTGCCCACATATTTATCAATTCTGTTTACAAATTTGGCAACAGATCAATACTTGAATCCGAGTCCCAGAAAAAAAGTAAAAAATAAAGAAAAAGAGGCAGGGTAGGAATAACCTGACCCCACCATATAGGGGCGGGCCCGACATGGACCCAGCTGGGGTTTAATAGCATTTTCTTTTTACTTTGCTGCAGATCCATGGCAATTTGTTTGAAAAAGACGTGTCTTTTTCACTAAGCCCCAGCCGTGCCAAACCTTATTGGCAACCCCCCACACCCCGGGGACCACCACCTCCCTGGGGCTTTATCTAAAATGGAAGCGGGGCCGCACAGACCCCCCTGCAGCCCAAGGAACCACCACCTCTCCAGGACTTTCTTCAAAATAAATGCGGGAGCCCAGAAGGGGGGACGCACAGCCCCCATCCCTTTTTTTTCTTTTTAATTACGGGGAAGGCCCTGGGGAATAGGGTCCCAGGGGTCAAAATCAGCCTGGAAGGGGGGTCTCGCGGCCCCCTCACCCATTGAGAAAAGGCTGGTCCTGGAGGATGGGGTCCCAAGAGTGGAAAATGGCCCTGGGAAGGCCCACTTCCTTGAGAAAAGAAAGAAAACTCCAGCAAATCTGCAGAGACCATGCCCCCTTCATCACCACTCTGCAAACGCGCCTCCAGGCACACTGACGGTTGTGGGATTAAGTACCCTCAGATGCTGAGGGTTCTTGGGGTTCAGAAACCCCTTTCGTTATCTCCAGTTAGTCCCAGACAGTGCGATTGCTGAGAGTACTTGGAGGCAATGCTCCCTTTCTCCACCACTCTGGGAACCGGCCTGCTGGTTGCGCTGCTGGTTGGGGATTGAAATCAACTTTACTCCAGAGGGCCTCAGGCCTAAAGCTGACTTTTTCCCCAACCAGTAGTGTGCCGAGAGACACGTTTGCAGAGTGGTGGAGAAAGGGGACGTGGAATCTGACAAACTCTTAGCAATCCAGCTGTGTGGGACTTACTGGCGGTAACAGGAGAGGTAGTTGGTCCTCAAGGAACCTAAAGAGCCAAAGGAACTCCACACCTGAATTAGTAGTGCACCAGGAGGAGCATTTGCAGAATGATGGAGAAAGGGGGTGTGACCACCAGAAACCTCTAAACAATCCCACTGTGTGGGACTTACTGGAGATAACAGGAGGGGTAGTTGGCCTCCAAGGCCCCTCAAAAGCCAAGGGTACTTCACCCAGTGACTAGTAGTGCACCAGGAGGCACATTTGCAGACGGGTGGAGAAGGGGGCATGGCCTCTGACAACTCAGGAATGCTGCTGTGTGGGACTTTCTGGAAGAAACAGGAGAGGTAGTTGGCCCACAAGGACGTCCTTGGGGGCCAACTACCCCTCCTGTTACCTTCAGTTAGTCCCACACAGCAGAATTGCTAATAGGTTTTTGGAGGCCACGGCCCTTTTCTCCACCACTCTGCAAACGCAGTTCCTTGTACACTACTAGTTGGGGGATGAAGTCCTTGAGGGCCAAGAAGTCCTCCTGGTACCTCCGGTAATTCTTTCACAGCGGGATTCCTGAGAGCTGGTAGGAGGCTCCACACCCTTTCTCCTCCTCTCTGCAAACATGACTATTACTTGAAAAACCATAGAAATTCACTGAAAAAACTAAAGGTTACAGGGATTTTATAGTTAGGAAATGGAATAAAAAAACTTGAAATGAACTGAAAAAACAAAGGTTACAGGGATGTTATAGTTGGGCTCAGGATAACACTGGTACCAAATCAGTGAAATTCAGCCGTTATAGTTAGTGAGTTAACTATAACTCATGCCCTCATAATGCATTGCATGTGACCTAAAATATTGCATCACTCATGACATGGTCAGTGACATCACTGATGACATCTCAAATGACATCACTGATGACATCATTCACAGAATCTCCGACACCCATTCACATCCCCATATAACCTGTCTATACACCCACTCTAACTTCCACACTATCATTCTCAAACCCATTCACACACCCATACCTGTACTTACACAGCCACTCACTGATTTATAGATTAACATACACATCCACTCACTCACCCATGCAGCCACTCATACACCCACTCACTCACTAATATAGCCATTGACATATCCACTCATGCACCCATATAGCCACTCACACTTTGAGTCAGTCACCCTTAGAGCTACTCACACACCTGCTCACTCACCCATACAATCACACAGCCATTTACTCACCCATACAGTAATGCATACACCCACTCACTTACTCATATGGATACTAACATGCACTCACTCACATATACAGTCACTGACACAAATGCACAATCACCCATACACACTCACATTCGTTCACTCCCTCATATAGTCACTCACATACCCCATAACTCACCTATACTGCCTTTCACATACCCAGTTAATCGCCCATATACCACTGACATATGTAATCACTCACCGACTCAGCCATACACAAACTTACTCACCCATACAGCCCCTCAGACACACACTCACTAAGCCATACAACCACTGACTCATCCACTCACTCATCCATATAGGAAGTCATACAACCTCTCACCTATCCACACAGTCACTCAAACACCCATAAAGGTACTCAGATAACCAATCACTAACCCATACAGAAACTCATGTACCCCCACACACCCATGTAGCCACTTAGACACCAACCGACAGAAAGATACAGACATTCATACATTTGGTCACTCACCCATACATTCAATGAGACACCTAATCAGTCAGCCACGTACCGACCAAATCATCCAAACAGACATTCATTCACCCACTGATTCACCAATGAACCTTGGTATATATATTTAACAAACATAACCTTTTTTAAAACACTTCGTGGGTCCATTAAGATAACGGGCAGATCGCCACCGCCGGTTTCGCGGTGGTGATCTGCCAGCCAAAAACTTCAGCCTGCTGCAAATTTCCCCCGCCACATTACCAAGGCGAGGGGGACCCCGACGGATGGGAAGACCGTTCGCCGGTTTTCCACCGGTAGGCAATCCGCCCGATTGCCTACTGGGCGGAAAAGCAATTTATATGGTGGCTGTGTCTGGTAGACACCGCCATCCATATTACTATGCAGGCGGGGACCTGCTTTTCTGTGGCGGCAACGCCGCCACGGAAAGGCAGGCGGTTTTTGCCATTGGGGGCCTGCAGCGGGCCCCCAGGGATTCTGGGGGGGTGCACTAGGTACCCCCCTGCAGTTCCATGCACAACATGGCAGGCACCGCGCGGTGCCTGCCACATTGTGCATTGAAGTGCATGACATGCCTTCTTGGCATTGTGGCGGGCGGTGCTGAGAGCACTGCCCGCCGCAATGTCAAGTATGCAGGATGCGCCTGCCAGTGTGGTAGGCACATCCTAATACCACCAACGGGACCCCCACACCGATGGCGGGCGGTCCCATTCCCCGAGAGGATGGCGGGCAGACAAATTCCGCCTGCCATCCTAATGATCCTCTTAGAGTCACTGGATGATGTCATCATTGATGTCATTTGAGATGTCATCACTGATGCCACTGACTATGTAATGAGTGATGTGATATGAAGTAATAAGCAGTGCATTGCAGGGACGCAAGTTATCTCACTAGCTATAATGGCTGAATTACACTGATGTTGTATGTGTGAAACCTGAGTCTAACTATAACGTCCCTGTAACCTTTTTGTAATTGTATTTTTAAAGTTTGTTTAATTCCATTTCCTAACTATAACGTCCCTGTAACCTTTGTTTTTTCAGCGAAAAAAAAATATATTGCTTTATAATGAGTTTAGCGGTCCATGACCTGCTAAACCCGAGTTCTGATCATGTGAGCTCAGCGGTCAAATCGCCTTATTACGAGTTGGGCAGATTTCTATTGCAAAGACTGTGGCTGGATCGCCGATATCAGAAGCACACTGTAGACCGTCGCGGCAAGGACCAAGACTCCTCATTGCCATAGAGCGGTACAGAGGAGTTAACCCCCGTTTGTGTTACGAGTTGGCTTTCCTATGAACCGACCGCAACAGTGGGACCGCTAACTACAAATTGGCAGACTTCCCACTAACGGGCCAGACTCAGCAATGGGAAGATGATATTTTTCCACATGCATCATGCATATGTGTGTATTCAACACATATGCAGTCAAAATGTTTACACAGGCATCGATACATATGGAATATTAATCACCACCACTGCAAGATCTACAGCCACACCGCTGCCATTGTGGTAAACACATGGGGGCAGATTTATGAGCCCCTTGCGCCTCATTTACGCCGCCGTTGCGTCACTTTTGTGACGCAGCGGCGGCGCAAATCCTGCGCCATGCTGCGGGTATTTACAACGTGACGCATCTGGCAGATGCGTCACGTTGTAAAGCCCTGCGCCACATGTAGGCGTTCTGGAGCAGGGGGGGGCGTTCCGGCGCAGGAACGCCTCCTAAAAGTGGCTGAGTGAAATCTACAAGATTTCACTCAGTCACTTTTAAGGCCATGCTGTGTCAAAACCCTGTGCCTGCTTGATGCAGGTGTAAGGATTGATGCAGCATGTAAGGGATAGGGCTCCCCCGAGCCTTGCTGGAGCTGCGTCGCACTTGCGACGCAACTCCAGCAATGCACCGCCTTTCCGACAGGAGATGCGTCACGCATCTGCCCATCCGAGTGCCACGGTGCGCCGCATTGTAAATGCGGCGCATCGATGGTGGCGCACGGGTGGGCAGATGCGTCACAACTCTTCTGGCGCATCTCTGCTGATTAGCAGAGATGCACCAGACGTCATAAATCTGCCCCATAATATGGTGGTCTGAAGACCGTCAGCACTGTGGTATTCTCGCAGACATGGCATTCGGGGGGGTTGGACCGCCAAACTTGTAATCATACCTATAGTGTCACATACTTAATGCAAGTATATATTTTACATTATATCCATATATATATTTATATTAGTAGGTGTAAAATATTAAACTATAATAAAACGTTAAGATAATATAAAAGAGATAATTTTATCAATAATGTTACACTGTCTCTCTAGTTACATATATATTTATATATATATATATGTGTATATAGATGCACTGTCTTTCTGTCTCACGCCCCGGCAGGCACACGCACTACGAGGTTTGAACGTCGAAAGGGGACCCGAGGGAAATCTGTCACTTCAATTCAGCAAGGACTTTTAATTGAACACCTCATGCCTTTTCCAGCAGGATAACATACCCATTTGGGTTTAATCACTAGTCCATCCCAGCAACATTTACCCGGTATTACAGCATTCTGGGAGCTGTAGTTTGTGTTCAAGCTGCAGAGCAGTTGCCATCACGTGACAACGGTCAGCGGACTACCGCCAATGGGAGGGGCATTGGACATTCAAAAAGGTGGGGGTGAAAGCATTTCCTTGTATTCAGCAGCATCTGACAAAGGCCGTAAGGCTGAAATGCATTATGCATAGCTGTATCATTAAAGATTTCCTGACGCTTCCCCTGAGTGGCCTCCACCTGTTCTCTTGGGAGTGGGACGCTGTGGATATATATATATATATATATATATATATATATATATATATATATTCCAAACAACGTTGCTCCTTCTGGATCGTGGGGGACTCGAGGAAAGTGGCGCACACACCAGCAGAGCATCCCGGCTGTCAAGTTTCACCAAAATTTACATTTTGTGCGCTCTCTGGACAATGAAACTCCATTCAGATGATGTTCTGCAAAGGTGTTTATTACACCAAGAGTTTCGACTGCGTCCGCAGACTTGTTCATGTGTAAAGTGCACAAATAGAATGGTAACTTTTAAAACATGGTGAGTTGTACAAACATGAAAGAGGGACAACCAAGACAATCGTGTTGTTACTGGCTGCCATATTGTCGTGGCAAAAGGTATCAATTAGGCCTTGGCCAAAATTCCGTTCCGCTTGCGGAAATTGCGATAATTTGGCATTTTCGCGTTCCGCGGAAAGCGCGAACATTTCAAAATTTCCGCAATCCGCATCTTAGCGGTAATTTGTTTCTTGCTCGCGCTGTAAAAAAAGACATTCTCGCGTGCGCGCTATCGCCTTACCTGAATCCCCGCGTTCGCCGACACGTTTTCCTGACCCGGTCGCGTTCTCCACGAGATGTTGGATTGTTGGTAGCCATTTTGCGCTGTCTCGCGACAGTTCGCGCCCTCATTAACCTCATTTGTCGTGCGATCACGTCATTTGTCGCGCGATCACGTCTTTCTTCTCGCGATCATGCACCGCGAGAGTATGAGAAGATTGCGATCTCGAACACATCATTCTCCACCATGAGCGAGAGCGTGAGGATGTGGGCACGTCTAATCAAACGCGAAAAGGAGAAAGAGACCCCGAACACTTCATATCCAACGCAACAGGGAGCGAGAGAACGCGATCAAGTCATTTTGGACACGCCATCGACATCCGACGGAAGTAATGTGAAGCTTGAGAACTCGAACATGTAAAATTTTCAATTTGGAGAAGAATATCAGCTCTAGCAGCATGAAACCTTCTGCAAATGATGATTTTGGATTAAAACAACTCCTCAGATTGACATTTGGTTGTCTTTTTTCGTGCAAGGAGTCCTTTTTTAAAAAGGTGGGGAGAGGGAGGAAGTGCCACAGAATCTCCAACTTCCTGTTCCTGTCCAGCAGGCTCTTCCCAGTGCTTTGTCCATCTCCTGCTCATTCTGCCTTTGGATTTTGAGCTGGGAAGATCACTCTTATTGTCTGCTGAATCATTGCAATTGGATTTGAGGATTTTTTGGGGGATATTTTACAAATAAGTGGTTGTTATGTCTGTTTGATTGTGGGCATTGCAGTTGTTGTAACTACAATTTATTTTTGGTAACTATCATCATTCCTTTTTTTTAAAAATGTTGTGGGTAATAGTAGTCAGTAGTAGCCCCCATCATAGCTACGCAACAGCTCTGTGACTGCTTGGCGAATCACTTTCAAAAAAAAGTGACGGACATCTTTACTCAATTCAAGGCTCAAACAACTAGCGCTGAACTCTCGTCTCCCACCCCTAATGATTATAAGTCCCTTGCTCAGACATGCTCCGATTTGCCCCACTCTGTTCCCCTTCGCTCCTTCCAAGAATTTACTCAGGTTGTGCCTGAAACGGTATCTCATCTTATCCTTACCACAAACTCTGGTTCACCGGGAGATCCATGCCCTCCTCCTATTCTAAAAAAGTTTCCACATATCATAGCTCCAAAACTTACAGAAATTTTTAACGCCATGTTCTCATCTCATGTCTTCCCATCCATCTGGAAAAAAGCGACTATCAAACCTCTCATTAAGAAGAGTTCCTTAGACCCTGCATTAGTCGATAATTACCGCCCTATAGCCTGCCTTCCCTTCCCCGCCAAAATTGTGGAAAAGATTATGAACACCCAAATCTCAGATTTCATAGAACAGAACAACTGTCTGGATAACTCACAATTTGGTTTTCGGAAGGGACATGGAACAGAAACTGCACTTATTAAGGCTACGGATGAAATCAGGATGACTCTTGATGGTGGAGGATCTGCAGTGCTCATTTTGCTGGACCTGTCGGCGGCTTTTGACACGGTCGATCATTCTATTTTGATCGACCGTGTCACAGCAGCAGGGATCACGGATGGTGCCAGGGATCTTATTTCCTCTTTTCTTACTGCTCGAGTACAATCAGTTGCCTTTGGCAGTTACATTTCACCTCCCTTCATTCTCCCTTGTGGTGTCCCCCAGGGATCCTCGCTAAGTCCGACACTATTTAACATCTATGTGTCGGACTTGGCGAGGGTCATAAAAATCTACCACCTGGCGGTGACATCCTATGCTGACGACACCCAGATTGTCTTGGCCATTAATAAAAATGGAGACGAAGTGGCCTCCAATTTTAATCAGGGAATGCTAGCAATAAGTGACTGGATGTCTACAAATTGCTTGAGGCTTAACTCTGACAAAACAGAGGTGATGGTGTTTGGCAATCTTTCCCCAGCCTGGTCACCCACTTGGTGGCCTGTCGTCCTGGGACCTCCCCCTTCTCCAGTGACCAAGGCAAGAAATTTGGGAGTTTTACTGGATACTAAGCTTACTTTTACTCACCATGTTAATGCAGTAGTGTCATCATCATTCTATACTATGAGAATGATTAAAAAACTCCTACCCTATCTTCCCATGAACATGGCCAGAATCCTGGTCAGTGCATTAGTTATATCTCGCATAGACTACTGTAATGCGCTTTTTGTCAATGCTCAGGAAGGAGTTTTAAAAAAGCTACAGCTGGTGCAGAATGCTGCGGCCAGACTGATTACGGCCACCCCTAAGTACACTTCTATCTCTGGCACCATTGAACAGCTTCACTGGTTGCCAGTGAAGAAAAGAACTAAATTTAAAGCTCTTTGCATCGCGTATAAGGCAATTCACCTCCAAGGTCCTGCCTTTTTAAAGGATGCTTTTTGCCCTTACAACCCAGTCAGATCCCTTCGATCTTCTACTGCTGGTCTTATGCAGATCCCTAGGACTAAGAAGGTCTTATGGGGCGACAGGTCCTTTATAGTGACCACTACTAAACTATGGAACAGTCTTCCACGCTGCATCAAAACTTCTACCTCCCTTCTCTCTTTCCGCAAACAGATAAAGACTTGGCTGTTCAAACAATAACTACTCATGGACATCTTTAGTGAACACTCAGCGCCAAGACACTCTTGGGTATTCGTGCGCTTAACAAATTTCCTAAAATAAAATAAAATAGGCCCGAGCTAGTCATGGCCTCATGGGTGTGTGCATGATGAAGCAACTGTTCCTTTGGTGTTTTTTTTAATGTATTTCATTTTCAAGCATCATTTAGGGCCTGGATGGCATTGGAATTAGTTGGGAAATGTGTTTTTTTGGGGTGGGCTTTCTGATGTTGTTGGGCCTGGCCATGTGGCTGGTGGCCATTTGAATACTAGGCCTGCAAGCTTGCCTGGCCTTGTCTGCCAACAGGCCTGCTTTCATCCACTAGGATCAGAGCAGGTAGCCACAGCTTTATTAATCAAGTGTTTTCTGTGTGGTCTGTTGAATTTAGACATCATTTAGGGCATGGATGTCATTGGATTGATTTGGGGAAGTGTGTTTTTTTGGGATGGGCTTTCTGATGTTGTTGGGCCTGGCCATGTGGCTGGTGGCCATTTTGAAGCCTAGGCCTGCAAGCTTGCCTGGCCTTGTCTGCCAACAGGCCTGCTTTCATCCAGTAGGATCAGAGCAGATAGCCACAGCTTTATTAATCAAGTGTTTTCTGTGTGGTCTGTTGAATTTAGACATCATTTCGGGCATGGATGGCATTGGATTGAGTTGGGAAAGTGTGTTTTTTGGGGGTGGGCTTTCTGATGTTGTTGGGCCTGGGCATGTGGCTGGTGGCCATTTTCAAGCCTAGGCCTGCAAGTTTGCCTGGCCTTGTCTGCCAACAGGTCTGCTTTCATCCAGTTGGATCAGAGCAGATAGCCACAGCTTTATTAATCAAGTGTTTTCTGTGTGGTCTGTTGAATTTAGACATCATTTAGGGCATGGATGGTATTGGATTGAGTTGGGGAAGTGTGTTTTTTTGGGGTGGGCTTTCTGATGTTGTTGGGCCTGGCCATGTGGCTGGTGGCCATTTTGAAGCCTAGGCCTGCAAGCTTGCCAGGCCTTGTCTGCCAACAGGCCTGTTTTCATCCAGTAGGATCAGAGCAGGTAGCCACAGCTTTATTAATCATGTGTTTTCTATGTGGTCTGTTGAATTTAGACATCATTTAGGGCATGGATGGCATTGGGTTGAGTTGGGGAAGTGTGTTTTTTTGGGGTGGGTTTTCTGATGTTGTTGGGCCTGGCCATGTGGCTGGTGGCCATTTTGAAGCCTAGGCCTGCAAGTTTGCCTGGCCTTGTCTGCCAACAGGCCTGCTTTCATCCAGTAGGATCAGAGCAGGTAGCCACAGCTTTATTAATCAAGTGTTTTCTGTGTGGTCTGTTGAATTTAGACATCCTTTAGGGCATGGATGGCATTGGATTGAGTTGGGGAAGTGTGTCTTTGTGGGCTGGGCTTTCTGATGTTGTTGGGCCTGGCCATGTGGCTGGTGGCCATTTTGAAGCCTAGGCCTGCCAGCTTGCCTGGCCTTGTCTGCCAACAGGCCTGGTTTAATCCAGTATGATCAGAGCAGATAGCCACAGCTTTATTAATCAAGTGTTTTCTGTGTGGTCTGTTGAATTTAGACATCATTTAGGGCATGGATGGCATTTGATTGAGTTGGGGAAGTGTATTTATTTGGGGTGGGCTTTCTGATGTTGTTGGGCCTGGCCATGTGGCTGGTGGCCATTTTGAAGCCTAGGCCTGCAAGCTTGCCAGGCCTTGTCTGCCAACAGGCCTGCTTTCATCCAGTAGGATCAGAGCAGGTAGCCACAGCTTTATTAATCAAGTGTTTTCTGTGTGGTCTGTTGAATTTAGACATCATTTCGGGCATGGATGGCATTGGATTGAGTTGGGAAAGTGTGTTTTTCGGGGGTGGGCTTTCTGATGTTGTTGGGCCTGGGCATGTGGCTGGTGGCCATTTTGAAGCCTAGGCCTGCAAGTTTGCCTGGCCTTGTCTGCCAACAGGTCTGCTTTCATCCAGTAGGATCAGAGCAGATAGCCACAGCTTTATTAATCAAGTGTTTTCTGTGTGGTCTGTTGAATTTAGACATCATTTAGGGCATGGATGGCATTGGATTGAGTTGGGAAAGTGTGTTTGTTGGGGGTGGGCTTTCTGATGTTGTTGGGCCTGGGCATGTGGCTGGTGGCCATTTTGAAGCCTAGGCCTGCAAGTTTGCCTGGCCTTGTCTGCCAACAGGTCTGCTTTCATCCAGTAGGATCAGAGCAGATAGCCACAGCTTTATTAATCAAGTGTTTTCTGTGTGGTCTGTTGAATTTAGACATCATTTAGGGCATGGATGGATTGGATTGAGTTGGGGAAGTGTGTTTTTTTTGGGGTGGGCTTTCTGATGTTGTTGGGCCTGGCCATGTGGCTGGTGGCCATTTTGAAGCCTAGGCCTGCAAGCTTGCCTGGCCTTGTCTGCCAACAGGCCTGCTTTCATCCAGTAGGATCAGAGCAGGTAGCCACAGCTTTATTAATCATGTGTTTTCTGTGTGGTCTGTTGAATTTAGACATCATTTAGGGCATGGATGGCATTGGGTTGAGTTGGGGAAGTGTGTTTTTTTGGGGTGGGCTTTCTGATGTTGTTGGGCCTGGCCATGTGGCTGGTGGCCATTTTGAAGCCTAGGCCTGCAAGTTTGCCTGGCCTTGTCTGCCAACAGGCCTGCTTTCATCCAGTATGATCAGAGCAGGTAGCCACAGCTTTATTAATCAAGTGTTTTCTGTGTGGTCTGTTGAATTTAGACATCATTTAGGGCATGGATGGCATTGGATTGAGTTGGGGAAGTGTATTTTTTTGGGGTGGGCTTTCTGATGTTGTTGGGCCTGGCCATGTGGCTGGTGGCCATTTTGAAGCCTAGGCCTGCAAGCTTGCCAGGCCTTGTCTGCCAACAGGCCTGCTTTCATCCAGTAGGATCAGAACAGGTAGCCACAGCTTTATTAATCAAGTGTTTTCTGTGTGGTCTGTTGAATTTAGACATCATTTAGGGCATGGATGGCATTGGATTGAGTTGGGGAAGTGTGTTTTTTTGGGGTGGGCTTTCTGATGTTGTTGGGCCTGGCCATGTGGCTGGTGGCCATTTTGAAGCCTAGGCCTGCAAGCTTGCCTGGCCTTGTCTGCCAACAGGCCTGTTTTCATCCAGTAGGATCAGAGCAGGTAGCCACAGCTTTATTAATCATGTGTTTTCTGTGTGGTCTGTTGAATTTAGACATCAATTAGGTCATGGATGGCATTGGGTTGAGTTGGGGGAAGTGTGTTTTTTTGGGGTGGGTTTTCTGATGTTGTTGGGCCTGGCCATGTGGCTGGTGGCCATTTTGAAGCCTAGGCCTGCAAGTTTGCCTGGCCTTGTCTGGCAACAGGCCTGCTTTCATCCAGTAGGATCAGAGCAGGTAGCCACAGCTTTATTAATCAAGTGTTTTCAGTGTGGTCTGTTGAATTTAGACATCCTTTAGGGCATGGATGGCATTGGATTGAGTTGGGGAAGTGTGTCTTTGTGGGGTGGGCTTTCTGATGTTGTTGGGCCTGGCCATGTGGCTGGTGGCCATTTTAAAGCCTAGGCCTGCCAGCTTGCCTGGCCTTGTCTGCCAACAGGCCTGCTTTCATCCAGTATGATCAGATCAGGTAGCCACAGCTTTATTAATCAAGTGTTTTCTGTGTGGTCTGTTGAATTTAGACATCATTTAGGGCATGGATGGCAATTGATTGAGTTGGGGAAGTGTATTTATTTGGGGTGGGCTTTCTGATGTTGTTGGGCCTGGCCATGTGGCTGGTGGCCATTTTGAAGCCTAGGCCTGCAAGCTTGCCAGGCCTTGTCTGCCAACAGGCCTGCTTTCATCCAGTAGGATCAGAGCAGGTAGCCGCAGCTTTATTAATCAAGTGTTTTCTGTGTGGTCTGTTGAATTTAGACATCATTTCGGGCATGGATGGCATTGGATTGAGTTGGGAAAGTGTGTTTTTTGGGGGTGGGCTTTCTGATGTTGGTGGGCCTCGGCATGTGGCTGGTGGCCATTTTGAAGCCTAGGCCTGCAAGTTTGCCTGGCCTTGTCTGCCAACAGGTCTGCTTTCATCCAGTAGGATCAGAGCAGATAGCTACAGCTTTATTAATCAAGTGTTTTCTGTGTGGTCTGTTGAATTTAGACATCATTTAGGGCATGGATGGCATTGGATTGAGTTGGGAAAGTGTGTTTTTTGGGGGTGGGCTTTCTGATGTTGTTGGGCCTGGGCATGTGGCTGGTGGCCATTTTGAAGCCTAGGCCTGCAAGTTTGCCTGGCCTTGTCTGCCAACAGGTCTGCTTTCATCCAGTAGGATCAGAGCAGATAGCCACAGCTTTATTAATCAAGTGTTTTCTGTGTGGTCTGTTGAATTTAGACATCATTTAGGGCATGGATGGCATTGGATTGAGTTGGGGAAGTGTATTTTTTTGGGGTGGGCTTTCTGATGTTGTTGGGCCTGGCCATGTGGCTGGTGGCCATTTTGAAGCCTAGGCCTGCAAGCTTGCCTGGCCTTGTCTGCCAACAGGCCTGCTTTCATCCAGTAGGATCAGAGCAGGTAGCCACAGCTTTATTAATCATGTGTTTTCTGTGTGGTCTGTTGAATTTAGACATCATTTAGGGCATGGATGGCATTGGGTTGAGTTGGGGAAGTGTGTTTTTTTGGGGTGGGCTTTCTGATGTTGTTGGGCCTGCCCATGTGGCTGGTGGCCATTTTGAAGCCTAGGCCTGCAAGTTTGCCTGGCCTTGTCTGCCAACAGGCCTGCTTTCATCCAGTAGGATCAGAGCAGGTAGCCACAGCTTTATTAATCAAGTGTTTTCTGTGTGGTCTGTTGAATTTAGACATCCTTTAGGGCATGGATGGCATTGGATTGAGTTGGGGAAGTGTGTCTTTGTGGGGTGGGCTTTCTGATGTTGTTGGGCCTGGCCATGTGGCTGGTGGCCATTTTGAAGCCTAGGCCTGCCAGCTTGCCTGGCCTTGTCTGCCAACAGGCATGCTTTCATCCAGTATGATCAGAGCAGGTAGCCACAGCTTTATTAATCAAGTGTTTTCTCTGTGGTCTGTTGAATTTAGACATCATTTAGGGCATGGATGGCATTGGATTGAGTTGGGGAAGTGTATTTTTTTGGGGTGGGCTTTCTGATGTTGTTGGGCCTGGCCATGTGGCTGGTGGCCATTTTGAAGCCTAGGCCTGCAAGCTTGCCAGGCCTTGTCTGCCAACAGGCCTGCTTTCATCCAGTAGGATCAGAACAGGTAGCCACAGCTTTATTAATCAAGTGTTTTCTGTGTGGTCTGTTGAATTTAGACATCAGTTAGGGCATGGATGGCATTGGATTGAGTTGGGGAAGTGTGTTTTTTTGGGGTGGGCTTTCTGATGTTGTTGGGCCTGGCCATGTGGCTGGTGGCCATTTTGAAGCCTAGGCCTGCAAGCTTGCCTGGCCTTGTCTGCCACCAGGCCTGCTTTTATCCAGTAGGGCAGAGCAGGTAGCCACAGCTTTATTAAACAAGTGTTTTCTGTGTGGTCTGTTGAATTTAGACATCATTTCGGGCATGGATGGCATTGGATTGAGTTGGGAAAGTGTGTTTTTTGGGGGTGGGCTTTCTGATGTTGGGCCTGGGCATGTGGCTGGTGGCCATTTTGAAGCCTAGGCCTGCAAGCTTGCTTGGCCTTGTCTGCCAACAGGCCTGCTTTCATCCAGTAGGATCAGAGCAGATAGCCACAGCTTTATTAATCAAGTGTTTTCTGTGTGGTCTGTTGAATTTAGACATCATTTAGGGCATGGATGGTATTGGATTGAGTTGGGGAAGTGTGTTTTTTTGGGGTGGGCTTTCTGATGTTGTTGGGCCTGGCCATGTGGCTGGTGGCCATTTTGAAGCCCAGGCCTGCAAGCTTGCCTGGCCTTGTCTGCCAACAGGCCTGCTTTCATCTAATAGGATCAGAGCAGGTAGCCACAGCTTTATTAATCACTTGTTTTCTGTGTGGTCTGTTGAATTTAGACATCATTTAGGGCATGGATGGCATTGGATTGAGTTGGTGAAGTGTGTTTTTTCGGGGTGGGCTTTCTGATGTTGTTGGGCCTGGCCATGTGGCTGGTGGCCATTTTGAAGCCTAGGCCTGCAAGTTTGCCTGGCCTTGTCTGCCAACAGACCTGCTTTCATCCAGTAGGATCAGAGCAGGTAGCCACAGCTTTATTAATCAAGTGTTTTCTGTGTGGTCTGTTGAATTTAGACATCATTTAGGGCATGGATGGCATTGGATTGAGTTGGGGAAGTGTGTTTTTGTGGGGTGGGCTTTCTGATGTTGTTGGGCCTGGCCATGTGGCTGGTGGCCATTTTGAAGCCTAGTCCTGCAAGCTTGCCTGGCCTTGTCTGCCAACAGGCCTGCTTTCATCCAGTATGATCAGAGCAGGTAGCCACAGCTTTATTAATGATGTGTTTTTTGTGTGGTTTGTTGAATATAGACATCATTTAGGGCATGGATGGCATTGGATTGAGTTGGGGAAGTGTGTTTTTTTCGGGGTTGGCTTTCTGATGTTGTTGGGCCTGGCCATGTGGCTGGTGGCCAATTTGAAGCCTAGGCCTGCAAGCTTGCCTGGCCTTGTCTGCCAACAGGCCTGCTTTCATCCAGTAGGATCAGAGCAGATAGCCACAGCTTTATTAATCAAGTGTTTTATGTGTGGTCTGTTGAATTTAGACATCATTTAGGGCATGGATGGCATTGGATTGAGTTGGGGAAGTGTGTTTTTTTGTGGTGGGCTTTCTGATGTTGGTTGTCTTAAAGACATGCTTTTGTTGTGTGTGTCTGGTGTGTGTTGGCGTGCAATGCATGCACCCTGCAGACCTTTTTGGGGCCTGTGAATGTTCGTATTTGCATTTTGTTGCAATAAAAAGGCAGAGCAGTGTGCTTTAGCGTGCATCCTTTACCCGGCTTTTATAGGCCTTTTGTCAGCTCCTGGTGTTTCCCAGGCCCCCTGCTTGTTTGTAATTTGTGAGTGTCCATGTGGCTGGTGGCCTTTTTTTGTGTTGGGAGTTATTAGTGTCCTGCTTTTGTCATATAGACCTGCATGGTTTTCCTATTGGCTTACTGCTTCCATCCATTCACCCCCTTTGCCAGCAGCAGCTCCATGGATGCTGAGATGCTCAAATAATTTAATGGCAAATAGGGTCCACTCCACTTCCATTACATTTTTATTTTGGTGGTTCTTATTAACTTTCCTATCCTTCCTGAGAGTGGAGTGTGTGACTGACTGTACACAGTAGTATAACATAGCCCTTGTTCAAAAAAAGTCATAAATGGCTAGACTATATCTTTTGTTTGCACTACTACAGTAGTAAGTAACTGAACCACAACAACAAATGCAACTTTTCACTGATGTTCTTCTCCTGGCTTATTTACTTTTAGGTGCACAAAAAGCCAGAGGAGGAGGTGTCATCAGCATCACCCGGCTACCCGTTGTACTGCCAGCCAGACAGAAGTCCTGCTGCGTATCACGTCCACGTGTGACCAGAACTTGTTGTGCATCTGCATCCTGCCTGACATCTGAAGAAGATGGCCCCAAAGAAAGGTACCAGGTCCAGTACCAAGAAAGTTGCCGGTGAGAAGAAGGAACAGAAAAAGGAAGTGACATTTATGACGACTGGTGGTGTGCCGGCCAATGTTTCTTTTGGCACCAAAAAAGTTACGCCTGCAGCAGCGTTGTCTGGGAACCACGCTGGGAGCAGCACCTCAGCACCAGCGGTCCAACCCCACCAACTTAGGCCCAAGGGCTTTAGTGTCGCAGAGGTAGCCAGTCTACTAACGAGCAGCGATGTTGAAGAAATGTCATTATCGCAAAGTAGTACACAATCAACACAGGCGCAAACTCAGCAGATGTGTGCAGCCGCAACAAGAACAGCAGCAGCTGCAACAAGAACAGCAGCAGCCGCAAAAAGAACAGCAGCGGCCGCAACAAGAACAGCAGCGCCCGCAACAAGAACAGCAGCGGCCGCAACAAGAACAGCAGCAGCCTCAACAAGAACAGCAGCAGCCGCAACAGCCCACCATAGTAGTTGTTGCTCCTGACGTAGGGGCATTTCAGTAAATCGAGCTTCCTGCAGACAAAGTGGAGCAAATTCAAACCACTGTTTCAGAAGATCTATTGTCTTCCAGACCACCAGCAAGGAAAAGGAGGCTTAGTCCATCATCTTCTTCTTCAAGCCCCGCTTCTGCTGATCGTGATGCCACTTTGCACCTACCAGCTCAGTCTGAGAGTGATATACGCCACAAGACAATGCTTCTGAAAAGGAAGGTCCCAGAAAAACTTAGAGTTATGGAGGTAGATGTAGAAGAGGGGGGTGATGCTGATGTTGATGAAGACGAGCCATTCAGCACACACATTACTCCCGCCCCAAAAGGATTGGAGACCAACATTCTCACCCTATCCAGAAAGGCTGCTACTGAGCAGGATGTAGCACGGATATCACCAACACAGGTTACACCGCCACTACCTCCAGCTGCCATATTTTCCAAGGCCCGGCAGGGACCTACATCCAGCTCAACCATCTCAGTAGGTAGTGGTAGTAAAAGTCACAGTCTAGGTGCACAGGGTCACATTTCAAGCACACCCTCCAGTTTATCTGGTAGTGAAAGTGGCACAACCAGCAGTGCCAGAAAGTTCTCCTCCCAAGTTTGGGACTTCTTTTCTGTTAGCACCAAGGAGGAGAACGTTGCTATCTGCTCAATTTGTCGGCAAGGTGTTCGGCGGGGTAAGCTTGGTAAAAACTATGATACCAGAGGCCAAGCAAGTCATCTCAGAATACCCCACACTATCGTGTGGGAGAATCACCTACTACAGTTAAAAGAAAGTAGAAAAACTCAACCCATTGAAGTTGGTCAGGAAGAATCAGGGAGCGATAATATTGCGGTGGAAGGTGAAGAAGAGGGACATCTGAGTGGCACCGCAGTAAGAGCCATACTCAGAGTCAGGCTGAGACACCAAGGCGACAGAGTACCGCAATGAGACAAACTGTGTCGTTGAGCCTAAGTGGGTTAATGAAAACAGCACCACAAAGGAAAGTAATCCAGCCTACCATTGAGAGCATGTTTAGGTTGGAGGGGCAGTTCCAACACAACCACACAACGGCACGGTTGTACAATGCGAAGCTGGCTAAAATGTTAGCGCTGGACCTTCTTCCTTTTTCATTTGTGGAAGGGGTGGGTTTCCTTGAATTTGTGTCAGCCATCTGCCCTAAATGGAAGGTTCCCAGCCGGTCCTATTTCGCAAAAATTGCTGTTCCGGCACTACATCATGATGTGCTGGAATTGGTTGGACAAGCTTTGCAGCAAAGTGCTGTTCACAATATCCACCTGACAACAGACATGTGGACCAGTTGCCAAGCCACAGATTACATGTGCATCACTGCACACAGGGTCTCTTTTGTGGGGGTTAGAGATAAGCTATCTGCACGAGGTGCTGTTGACACAGCTGCAATTTTGAAAGGTACTCGGAAACATGCAACTGTAGCCATGTTCGCCGTGGAAAAATCTCATACGGCTGAAAACATTTTAGACGAGTTTCGCAGCAAGGTTTTGGAATGGCTGCGGCCAAGTGGTCTTAGTATTGGTTTTGTTGCCACAGAAAATGGCAGTAATGTACTTAAGGCCATGGAACTTGGTTCCTAATTCAGGGTTCCGTGTTTGGCGCACTGCATAAACATTATAGTTCAAGACTTTCTGAAAAAAGAACCCATAGTCAGCAATTTACTGGCCATCTGCCGAAGAATATGCACTCATTTCAGCCATTCTTTTAAAGCTTGGAAGCAGCTGAGGATCATCCAACGTGAACATAGGATGCCAGTCAAGGCACTCATCCAGGAGGTGGCAACACGTTAGAACTCAATGTATTACATGCTTGATCGTCTGTATGAGCAGTACAGGTCACTCCATGAATATGTCTGGAAAAGAAGAGGGGATGCTAATGTTAAAGGCATGAACCTTGAGATGGAGCAATGGAGCCTAATTAAATGCCTGACTGAGATGCTTTGTCCTTTTGAGGTCTTCACACATGAAGTAGGCAAGGAGGACTGTACAATGGGCCAAGCTATCCCATTATTGCAAATGCTAGAGCATCAGCTGAAGAATGTGTCTGAATCATACAAAGGTGTAGAGGACAAAAGGGAAGCCTATCATTTGGTGGAGAGCTTAGCCCGTCGCTTAGCTGAAAATGTAAGGATACAAAATACAACTTTGTCACAAGAACATTACATTTGTGCCACAATTCTGGATCCACGTGCAAAATTTGGACTGAAGACATTCTTTGCTTTTTCCGAGATTGATGTTGCCCGCTACAAAACTTGTTTAGCTGAAGCAGTCAGTAAGTTGGAAAAAGAACGGCTGCTAATTAAAAGCCCACAAGATCAACCCACAAGAAGTACTGCAGCAGGGCATGCAGGATCAAGTGCAACTTCGTCGGCTGAGGGCAGTGCGTTTGGATCACAACACTAACCATCACTATCGACAACAGCAACAATAACTGGATCATTAGGCCCAGTACAATCGTTAGACGATTGGTATGTACAGCTAGGCATTAATAAGCACAGTGCTGATGCACAGAGAAAAGAGCACGAAAGCTTACCAGCAGCACCCCTGAACATTGAGTGGATGGTCCAGGCCTATCTGGACGACCCAACAGAGGTGTACATTGATCAAAACCCATTGCGCCAAAGGCAAGCCCGTCTACGCCCGTCCGCGCCTGGACCACGCCCAGTGCCAGGACCCCTGGACCCCACCGACGGAAGACGACCGAAAGTCCTACGACGCCGCAACACTCATCGCACTCAACACCGGCGGGACCCAGGGATGCTACCGAGCTACTCCGAAGCACACCCACGGACCCTTCAGCTGCCACGCCTGCAAGTTCACCTGCATCCGGACCTGCCCGGCACCAGCACCTGCCAAGCCGAACACCAGCAGCAACCACCTCAAGTGCATCCTGCTCAACACCCGCTCCGTCCACAGACACGCCATCGAACTCTGGAACCTCCTAGACGCCACATCCCCTGACGTTGCCTTCATCACGGAGACCTGGATGAACGCCTCCTCAGCGCCCGACATCGCCATCGCCATCCCAGAGGGCTACAAGATCACCCGGAGGGACCGCACCGCCAACCAGATGGGAGGAGGCATCGCCATCATCCACAAGAACACCATCCGAATCACGACTAGCACCGACAACACCCTCACAACCGCTGAACACCTGCACTTCCAGATCCACACCGACCCGAAGACCACCCTCAGAGGCACCCTGATCTACCAACCCCCGGGACCACGCACTCAATTCAGCGAGGACATCGCTGACTTCGTCAGCCCGCATGCCCTCCCCTCCGCTGACTACATCCTCCTGGGGGACCTCAACTTCCACCTGGAGAACAACAACGACCACAACACCAGCACCCTGCTCGACAACCTCGCCAACCTTGGACTCAAGCAACTGGTGAACACCCCCACCCACCTCGCCGGACACACACTCGATGCCGTCTTCTCATCCAGCAAAGACATCGCCTTCAGCCACGCCACAGAACTCCACTGGACGGACCACAGCTGCGTCCACTTCACCTTCAGAAGAACGACGATCCACCACCACCAGCAACAGGCTGATAGAAGAAACTGGAACAAGATCACAGCCGACCAGCTCGCCGCTTCCCTGAGCCAGCACCCTCCTGCCAGCTCAGCGAACCCCAGCCAGGCCGCCGACAACCTCACGAAGTGGATCAGCAACTGCGCGGACGAACTCGCCCCTCTGAGGACCCCGCCCAGCAGACCCGGCAGCAAGAAAGCCCCATAGTTCACCGACGAACTCAAGAGCTCCAAAAAGAACTGCAGAGCCCTCGAGAAAGTCTGGAGAAAGGAACCTACACCAGACAACATGACCGCCCTCAAACTCGCCACCCGGAAGCACCACCAACTGATCCGCGCCGCCAAGAAAACTGCATTCAAGGACCGGCTGGACAACAACGCACACAACTGCAAGGAACTCTTCAACATCGTGAAAGAGCTCTCCAACCCCAACGCCGGAAACAACGACATCACCCCTTCGCAAGACCTCTGCAACTCCCTCGCCTCCTACTTCCACAACAAGATCGCGGACATACACAACAGCTTCAGCACCCATCCGACGCACGTCACGACCGCACCAACGCCCCCCACCACCACCCTCCGCGCCTGGACTCTGATCAGCACCGAAGACACCGTCCGCATGATGAACTCCGTCCACTCCGGATCTCCGACTGACCCCTGCCCTCACCACGTCTTCAACAAGGCCGACGCTGTCATCGCACCCCACCTGCGGGACATTATCAACACCTCCTTCGACACCGCCACCTTCCCCGAGAGCTGGAAGCACGCCGAACTCAGCGCTCTACTCAAGAAACCTACAGCAGACCCCACCGAACTCAAGAACTACCGCCCCATCTCGCTACTCCCGTTTCCAGCCAAAGTCATCGAGAAGACCGTCAACAAACAGCTGGCCGCCTTCCTCGAGACGAACGGATCCCTCGACCCCTCGCAGTCCGGCTTCCGAGCCAACCACAGCACCGAGACCGCCCTCATCGCCGCCACCGATGACATCCGAGCCCTGATGGACAACGGAGAAACAGCGGCCCTCATCCTCCTAGACCTCTCCGCGGCCTTCGACACTGTCTGCCACCGCACCCTAGTGCAACGCCTCAGCAACGTCGGAGTCCAGGAGAAGGCACTGGAATGGATCGTCTCCTTCCTCGACGGAAGAACACAGAGAGTCCGCCTGCCACCGTACAAGTCAGAGGCCACCGAAGTCATCTGCGGCGTCCCTCAAGGATCCTCGCTGAGCCCTACCCTCTTCAACGTCTACATGAGCCCCCTCGCGGCCATCGCACACCAACACAACCTCAACATAATCTCCTATGCCGACGACACCCAGCTGATCCTCTCCCTGACCAACGACCCCGCCGCCGCCAGAGCCAACCTGCACGAAGGGATGAAGGAGGTAGCCGAGTGGATGACGACCAGCCGCCTGAAACTGAACTCAGACAAGACGGAGGTCCTCATCCTGGGCTCCACACCCACCGCCTGGGACGACTCCTGGTGGCCCCCCGCCCTGGGCACCGCACACAAACCGACAAACCACGCACGCAACCTGGGCTTCATCCTGGACTCCTCCCTCTCCATGACCAGACAAGTCAACGCCGTCTCCTCGGTGTGCTTCAACATCCTGCGCATGCTACGGAAGATCTTCTGGTGGATCCCCACGGAGACCAGGAATACCGTCACCCAGGCCCTCGTCACCAGCCGACTGGACTACGGCAACGCCCTCTACGCCGGAACCACCGCCAAGCTCCAGAAGAGACTCCAGCGGATCCAGAACGCCTCAGCCAGACTCATCCTCAACATCCCACGAAACAGCCACATCTCCGGACACCTGAGAGACCTGCATTGGCTCCCCGTCAACAAAAGAATCACCTTCCGTCTCCTCACCCACGCACACAAAGCCCTACACGACCAAGGCCCGAGCTACCTCAACAACCGAATCAACTTCTACGCTCCCAAACGCCACCTCCGTTCAGCCAGCCGCACCCTCGCCACCGTCCCACGCATCCGTAGAGCGACAACAGGAGGAAGGTCCTTCTCCTACCTGGCCGCCAAGACCTGGAACTCCCTCCCGGCCGACCTGCGCCTGACCCAAGACCACCTCTCCTTCAGGAAGAAGCTCAAGACCTGGCTGTTCGAGCAGTAACGGCACCCCCCCCCCCCCCTAAGCGCCTTGAGACCCAACGGGTAAGTAGTGCGCTCTTTAAATGTCCTTGATTGATTGATTGATTGATTGATTGCAGTATTGGTATAGGAAAAGGTCTGAATGGCCACTGCTCAGCAGGCTGGCGATAAGCTATCTGGCTTGCTCTGTCGCAAGTGTCTCTTCCGAACGTGTTTTCAGTGCTGCTGGTTCCATTGTAACATTGAGAAGGACCCGTCTCTCGCCCAAAAACGTGGAGAGGTTAACAATGATCAAAATGAATCAGCACTTCATACCACCGAATTACACAATACATGAAGCAATGGAGGAAGATGAGGACAGAGGCTCAGGTGACGGAAGTAGTGTGTCACATGATGATTACCTACTACTGGCTGAACCCCCAGAGTTTTAGGACGAGCTATACTTCCCTGACAATTAGGCTTGCACTTACTGTCTTCCTCCCTTTTTTCCCCCTTTATTTGTGTGTATGTCATTTCGGTTACAAACTTGTGAATCACAACAAATCCATTACCACCGTCTTTTACTCTTCTTATTTCATATACAAGTATCAGGTGTCTGCAATTTGACAGTACAGTCCTCCGAATCCAGCTCCTCCGCTCCATCATACTGAATGTCCCGCCCAAATCCATTGCCCTCATGAATGATGATTGGATGATGGTAAATACTAGAAGAACAAATTCAAACTTTCCTAGTCCTGCCAAAAGAAGTGGAGCATGAATCTGATGACTACTATAACTATCCTCCTTTTAGAGCCGAGAGAGACTGCCCATTATTAACTGAAAATAAGATGGAACAGGTAATGATTGATGCCATGCATTGGACGCAGAGTCGCAGACTGAATGATTTTGTTGTGTCTGTTGAGCATGAAGTTATGTAATTGTGCTCTAATCATCTTTCTACAGAACACACTAAAATTACCTCAAGGTGAATTCAATGTTCCCCTTCTTGCAAATAAGAAATTTGTACTTCTCCTGCAGCTTGGTGATACATTGCTTTTAATTAAATACAGGAAGGGGACTCACTCAATCGGCGCAATGAGTATGATTGAGACAACAGCACCGTCCATGATGATGATGGCGAAATAGACGGCGCGTTAACTTAAGATGAGAAGGAACAGGTAATGACAATTAATGGCATGCATTGGACACCTGACTCTGAGCGATTGGTGTTTGTGTTTTCGTTGTTTGTTTTTTTTGTGCACAAAGTGAAGTCAAAGTGTACTAGTAATCTATCTTTCTGTACACACTAAAGTCTGACTCAAGTCAATAATATTTCTACTCTTGTTGTGTAATAACAATTTTACTTCTACTGCAGGCCAATCTTCACAGTCAGTCAGTAAAAGTATCGGAGATGAGGATGAAGTCAGGAGGACATTTCATGAGTGGCATAAAAGAAAAACTTAAAAACCTAAAGGTAAACACGTCAACAACAACCACAGCAGACCCAAATGTCTGTGTAGAAGTGGAATAGAGTGTAGCAGTGGGATGACTGCGGTGCATTGATTTACTAACTTAAACTGTAAAATGCTATGTTTGGAATGGATAATGTGCATTGCCTTTGTCCAACTCTTTAAAAAAAATAAGATAAAGTACTCTAAAGTCTAACGTAGGATGTGCTACTGCTAAGCAACGTGCCATCAGGCCTGTCACTGTGGGCCTGCTCTCTCCTGTTATTGTTGAAGGTCAATTCTGGAAACAGACTAGAGTAGAGATGATGCATACATGCCACCTCGGAAAGTGTTACTACACCATAACTTGTGCATTTGTTTCAACTTTGTTTCTCAATATCCCCTTTGGTTTTCCATCTACAATTACAGGCCGGGCCTTGCCCTATACTTTGGAAAACATTACACTGCACACTTACCTTACCAATAAATCGACATTTTTTTCCAGCTGGGCAGTGGCGAGTGGCGACACACCCAAGATTGATGGACGAGAGGACCAAGAGGAATGCTGAGATGCAAATCCAGTACACATTTTTTACCAGGATAACACAGTAACAGTATCAACTTTTATCTTCTTTTAAATAATTTGAATAATTTTTTTGTATACAATCTTTACAACAGTGTGTTCTTGTTGTTGTTATTATCATCATTAGGTTTGCTCTCTGTTTACGATTCTTCCCTACCAATATTTAAAATTTCTATTTGCTATCTGTAAAAGTATTAAGGCCGGACCAACAGAAGAAGAAGTGTATGTAATCCATGTCTCTCATCATAATGCATGCATTTCCTTTTTCTCCCTTAACATATGGATATGTTAGTCTTCAAAGATTGTCGTTTGTTTGTCCATGCATACTGTATTTCAATGTCAAACCTTTCCCAAAACCCCCTTCCCATCCATTCAACAAACCCTAACCCTCTTTCCCCGGGCTGTGTGACTTATTGTCGGTGTGACTAAATTAAATGTACACCAATACTTAATCACACGCTTGCTGGGGCGAATGTGGCGAAAGCAACAGTACTTCAATTTCAAGGCAGAGCGATGATCTTCTTCTGCTTGCCCACCCATGAGTAGGATATTTTAGAGGTTATTTTATTTAACAAAGGAACATATACCTCAGCATTAATTGCCGGCATTGATTGGATTTTTTTGTTGTCATTCCTCATACACAGCACTAACTGTTAGGCTAGCCTAGTCAAGTGACTCGAGTCGACACAACTATAGTTTGTAACTCTGTCTAGTAACCTATCCCAACCACCATTATGTTTTGTTGTAAAATATTTTAGCATATTATTGTTGCTCGGTAAGTTCTATACTGTACTTCATTCTACTACTCCTCTAACAGTCTCTCAAAGGCGATTGACTGTCTCCTTTTCTTTTTTTGCAAATGCTGCCGCCCTGCCAGTGTCTACTACTAATACTATACTACCACCACCACCCCAATCATGGCATGTTAGAAAAAGGAAACCATCTTCACCATACAGCCATTGCTGTGCCTAAGTTAAACATAAACATCAAGCACAGGTAAAAGTGAAGTTTGGGGGAGGCAGAATTAATAATAGACATGTTTTCAATGAATTCAATTTCACACACCAGTCCAGATAAAGAATGCATAGACTAGAGGACAGACTGAAAGTACTAGTAGGACAAGTCAATCAGTGAGGTGTGTAGCATATATCTGTTTGTGTCTTACACAGTCGGCCAATTATTTAAATCAAACACAGGCTATGGGCGGCCCTGCACCAGCAAGGAAACAGTGTGATGTAAAACAGTAACCCCACCTACAAAACATTAACAACATTGCATGTAACATAGAAAAATAAATTTAATTTACCCTAACAAAAATAAAGTAAAAACCCACAAAAGCTGACCCACCCCCTCCCTAACCCCAACCAATGTCTGTAGGAAAGTCCAGGAGAAAATAGTAGCCCGAAAACCCTACGCCCAAACCAGTTCCCACCCGCCCAAATAAGAATTAAAAAAGGGGCAGAACTTGAAGACAGGGACTAAGGTGTGGGGCGGGACTGAAGGAGGACACGCATCTGCCCCTCTAAACGGGCGACGCGGCGTCTGAGGGCGCGGCAGTTGCAGCCACAGTGGGGGGGGCACCAGAGATGGCACTGCGGTGGCGGCGGGCAGCCGCCAGACGGTGGCGCCGTACCGCTGGAGGGCGGTGGCTGGGGCCCGGGGCACTGGAGGAGGCTTCGAGTGCTGCTGTAGTCTCCTCCTCCTCCTCTGCCAAGACCAACAGCCACCGGTATTCACGCTGGATTGCCTCTAGCTTCCGGCGCTGTGCCTTGGCGGCCAACTCCTTTTGATTGAGTTTAGGAGTAGCTGTGTATCAAAAAGAAAAAAACAAGACAATTGTAAAATATACTCTTAGAAAAAACAGTAAGACAAGTTAATTATTTATACACATAGTGGCATAGTAGAGTAGCACTATAATATAAAGCACAGTAGTACATAACATTTTAAATCTCGCCCGTCCTTCTTCCTTCCACCCGTCTTTCACTTTTTAGTTGAACAGTGCACCAGGTGCTCTTCTCCATAACACTTTCAAAGCGGAGTTGAAATCAGATAGATGAGGCCATTGGTTACTCAATACTCCCGCTCCTATGCCAATTAAAGGGATTCTAGTCTTCTAGTTCACTCTTCAAACATTCACAACAACTCATACTTACTTAGGACATCGGATGGCGGGCGGACTTCACGCTCATGCTAAAAAGGGTGGGGGTCCCGTGGGGACAATTAATTAGGAGGATGCGCCCGGCACAGTGGCGGGTGCATCCTGTTTTTTTTACATTCTGGTTGGCGGTGCCGAAAGCAATGCTAAAAATACAATTTGTGCTGCTTTTCCAAGCCCCACATGACAGGCCCCGCGCGGAGCCTGTCACGTTTTGCATTGAAAGGCAGGGGGGGTACCATAGCATAGGTACCCTCCATGAGGGCCCCCAAGCATACTCTGAAATGTCTGCATGCCTTTCCGTGGCGGACGGCAATGCCGCCACGCAAAGGCATTCCAAAATGCAGATTATATGGCTGGCGGTGTGTTCAGAGAGACACCACCACCATATTGAACCCTTTTCCGCCTGGTCGACATGTGGGGGGTCTGACTCTTTTCTATAGGGATGGCAGGAGGTTTGCCCCTGCGGTGTTGACTGTGAATACCGCCGGCCCGGCGGGGGCAATACGCCCGCCATCCTAATGGGGCCCTAAGTCTCAACAGTATAGTATACATATAGCACACCCTTGCAGTGAGTGTACTGTCAAGTTCAACAATAGTTAAGGACTATGAATCTAACTTACCACCGCCCGCCACAGGTGCTGCCACTCCCCCTACCGCTCCATCGTCGGTATCTGCAGCAACTGCCGCATCCTCTACCTCCGCGTCGCCTTCGCTGGCCCCAGCAATGGTGGTCGGTAGTGCACCTAGAAAACATTTCACTTTTATTAGGCGTCATATACACCTCCCCCTGTTGATCAGTAGCAAGGTTGAAAAATGAGTTAATAGTATACTAACATACATCACTAGTACAAATCAAGTAGTAGTAGAGTAGACCTTAATAGTTATATATGGTCATTCTAGCCTTTGCTTAGTTAGCCCGAGCCATGCACCCATTTTACCTTTGTGTCTTTTATTTTTGCACATGTGACGTTACCTTGCAGCTTTTTGTATAAGACACATTTGAGCCCACATGACCTGCCTCACACTGCTACTGTCTACGCGCTGCGTACAAGCGGTCCAAAAAAACATTAACAAGCCACTTTTTTATGAAGTACTGGTGTACTGTTAGTCCATATTGCTTATTCATAAATGCTACACTTTTTGGCACGGCTGAGAAATGCTTGCAAGTTGCAATATACTAACACGCACCATTTCATTTTTCGCATTACAGACGGAAGATTCCCTTCTACGAACCAGAACTTTGCAGAGCTTATGAATGATGCAACAACTACCAGTACTAGGTTCTTCTAAGGTGAGGGGTCCCTTCACTCACATCTTCATTTATAAATTTATATAAACTAAATTCCTAGGGGACGGTGGTGCTGCCTTCCACCACTGTTCAGTTATCATGATTTAATTCCCAACTGTAAGTAAGTGTAACAATGTTTATTGTTTTAATGTTAGGGTTGGTGCTGCATTTTATAATAGAACAATGTACAGAGCTTCTCAATTCAAAATAAACATTTTGAACTTAGATAGACTTGGTAGTATTTGGTGTGGAGTAACTTACACGAGTGAGCAAATTAAAGTAAGGGTGTGCATGTGCATTGCTTCCACGACTGAGAGGTTGGCTGTGTTATGTTCTGGGTTGTCTACTTGTTGGGTATCTTGGGGGGAGGGTTTGGAGACCTAATAGTTATGACAAGACAGTACTATAGTTGACCAGGGGATTGGGGTGGGTTCTGTATTTCTGATTGAGGTGTGTGAGGAAGGTCCAACCTACCATCACCAACATCCTATTTTCTTGTGCAAAGGTCTGTATGTGCAAGATCCCTACACCAGTAGTAGTATGTCCTATAGGCTATCATATCAAAATAGTAATACATCTGGTTGGGCATTTGTTGCTGTGAATTGTCAAAGCCTCAAGATTAACAAAGACTCTAGATCAATAAGACTAGAAGTAGTACAAGAGGATGACCCAAAGTACTGGACTTAATGGCTAGAGCTACTGGTGAATCTGAGTTTTATTACAACCTTTCACATAAAGAGTGGCACTGGCCAACTGGGCAAGATTAGCTACTACAGTACAGACAGACTGATAGTAGTAGTAGTACTGAGAGTCATCATAGCAGAGGCAGGGATAACAAGATTTTTGAAACCGTACAGATCGAAGGATAATTGTTGGTAAAAAATAGCATTGGGAAACTGAAACAATAGTTGGTGAAAAATATGGTGCAGTAAAGGTTATAGAATAAGAAATATTATTAAAAACAAGAAGACTTACTGGGGCCAGCAGAGGAGCCCTCATTGGTGTCCTCCTGGTGGTGGTGTTCGGACTGTTGTCCCGCCGACTGCCCACTCCCTGTCTGTCTGCCCCTGGGTGCTGATGAACAGGAAAGATATAAGAAAGAGACAAACATTGATGGATGGTGTCAAACAAATACAATCTTTTTAAAGAACGGTCAAAAAACACTTAAGTAAACAACAATTGCAATAACTAAATTGACCGATCTCATCTGGTCAACAAGTAGTATCGGGGGATTCGCGGATCAACTACTTAAGTTACTGTTTATCAACAGTAATCCAGTCTTCCATTCTGATTCCAGAATACTAAGTTACAACTAAGCCTAAGTACGACGTACCACCCGACCTAGCCCACCTATTCCAGGCATGCCAATTGTACATTAAGTATGCATTTCCACTTCTTTTATTCCTCAACAATGCATATGGTCAAAAGGAGAACACATGACTACATTTTTTGTATACACCAAATTTTGGGTTGATTGATTGATGCTGATGTACTGCTAGTGCTAAGCCAATTACCACCACTCATTGAACAAACTAGAAAAGGTGCTAATAAAGACTGCCGTACTAGCAGCACGTCACGTACCTGAGGGGGCATCACGCATACCACTAACAAATTAGAAACTCATACAAAGAACCTAAACCTAAGTATCAATCCGCCCCTATCTCTTAGTGACAGGACAAAGTAAGGAGTGGACTAGAGTCACTGTAGCATTACGTAACTTAATTTCTCTAAAATAAACTCATACAGAATCACGCTAAGTGAGCGCAAACGCAAAGTTGCAAACAAGTAAGATTAGTAGTAGCGCAGAAGAGCACCTGTGTCATAATCACAGAAGACTTTTAAACGTAATTAACCTGGAATGTAAGCAGCAACATTCTAGCTGTTTGGAAGAGACAAAAGATATTCGCAATATATACCACAGAGCAGAAGAACAGACACAAAGTAGTAATAATTAAATAGTTACTCACCAAGCCCCGGGACCTCCACTCCTAGCAGGTCCAGCAGGTCCTGCTCACGGTCCAGGATGTCGGACCACCGGTGCGTCAGCTGCGCCTGGGTGTGCTGGACCCCAGAGAAGCGCGACACTGCCCGGCGCACCTTCCCCCACCGCTGCCGACGCTCCCGGAGGCCGTACCCGGACCCAGGCCTGCCACCTGCTGCCAGGGTTGAGGGGAGGTGACGCTGCACAAAGAAAATGAGTGCAGCCAACTCCACCTCCCCAAATAAGGCCCGTGCCTGCACCCCTTGTGGGCGCCGCCTTCCGCAAGGAAGGCGGTCGTGGCTCTGGCTGCGACAATGACCAGCCCTACCCTTAGACATGGTTCTGGGTCGGGGCGGGAAAGAAAAGGTAATAAAATTAAAGAAGTAAAGGAAATAAATAGCAGGCAATAGAAAGAGAGAAAAAGTAGCTGAAAAACAAAAAAAAAGTAGACAAAAACCAACAATATAGAGGCAGGAAAATAGTTAGAGAAATAATAAATAAGAAAGATAAAAAAAAAAGTGGCTTTAAACAAAGGACTGAAAAGATGTAGGGAGGATTCAAAATCAGGCCCCAGAACCATGCAATAGAGTGAAAAACAAGATGGTCGCGCCCATTGCGACCACGTGTGCAAGTTCGCGCAATATTTTCTCCCCGAGCAAGCAAAAAGCAACGCGATCCAGTAAAAGCGGTCGCGAACAGGAAATATCTACCGCGAACGGGTGCGAACATGCATTGCGCAACCCGGAACAGGAAGTAAGCATCGCAAGAGGGCGGGACAAGTGAAAACAAGATGGCCGCACCCGTGAGCAACCGCATGGGTAAGTTTGCGAGCCGCGATCACGCAAAAAATACCGCAAACAGGCGGGAAAAAAACTTCTGCGTCTTCACGATATTTCCGGCGTGTTTGCGGAGATTTTCAGCATTTTCGCAAAAGTTAATTGCGCAAATTCCACCCACCCCTAGTATCAATGTTGTGCATACATGGGTAACATTGTAAGCGCCTTGCTATGATAAATGCACACACTGCAATAACGTAACAATCTCACTAGTCAAACAAAATATGAATGAATAAACTTTCTAGCTAGGTTTTGCAAATACTAAAATGCAGGCAATCCTACGTGCTCAGAAATAGAGTTGCCCGTGCGAGTGCAAAGCAGGGGGCGTTCAAAATCAAAACAACTTTATCAGTATTGCAGCTGAAACAACTGCCAACTCGCAAAGAGTACTCACTCTAGAAAAAAGTATGTTAAATAAGCTCTGTATAGAGCTTACTGTTAGTGAACAATCATGTTGTGACTTCACAATCTTGTATGTTAATCTACAATGCATTTAAGTACACAGAGTTGTCGCATCCAGAACGCTCATTTAATGATTTCCATCGGAGATAAATGGTGGCACAGTGCCATAATAACCCCTAGCTAATCAGAGCACTACCGGGACTTTCAGTTGATGGCAATGCGAATTCTGTCAATGACTCTATATTTTGGTGTGATGCATCAAACTTGTACCGAATCACAACTGCGATAGCATCCGGTGAATTTGCAAACTGTCGGGGCTATGTATGTGACAATCACATGCAATGGATGGCAAGTGCTCCAATTGTACTGTGTAGTCCCGAAGTTAATGGTGGTTTAATAAAGAAAATCTAAAATTGACACATGCAAGTGCATCCGCTCGCAAACTAAATACCCTATGGCGTAAAGTCCAAGTAACTTGACAGAGCCCTGCCAGCTGTTTTTCACGTACGACATAATATGTAACACAGTGACCAACTCGGTGATACGTGACGGTGATGCCAAAGGGGAAAAGGGTAGGTGACCTGTGAAGGTGAGCACAGGTGAATGGGTCCCTTCCTTTCCTCCTGCAAAAGAAACAAAGGAAAAAGAAAATTAGGTTAAAAATACCCTGTGATACTGACATATCTAAAAGGATACTACTATTGCAATTAAAAACAGATAATACATATTACCAGATACAGATTCTAATGCACAGAAAATGGAAGAGAGAGTATGTAAATATAATTGAAAACGAGTCAGACCATGAAGAACTTGAAACAGAAGACAAATACATATTTAGATATATATACAATAATAATTTTGGATATATATACAACAGTGAATTATTCCTCTCTGAGTTGTATGGCGAGCTCCTCATCTTCGTTAAGCCCCCCCCGGGATCTTGGTCTGAAAGTCCACGATGTACTAGGACTCTCTCTGTCTCAATTTGAGGACTATGTTTCCCCCTCTAGGGTCCTTATTTATCTGTTCAAGGATAAAAAAGCTCAGGCGGGATGAGTCTGAAAAATGCTTGTCGTAGAAATGGCGTGCTACTGGGTATTTAGGGTTATTGTTAGTGATGGTTCTACTGTGCTCTAATATTCTTTTCTTTGCCATGAGCGTTGTACTGCCTATATACCTGAGCTTACATGGGTATTCAATTGCGTATATGATGAACGTAGTGCTGCAAGTGAGGAACTGGGTTATAGATTTACTAACATTTCTATACAGGGCCTTGGTGTGGAAACTGCTGTTTTTGCAGGCCTTGCAATGGCCACAGGGAAAGAAACCAATAAGACTGTGTTCATTTCTATTGGGATAAATGGTGATGTCACTATGAACTAACATGTCCCTTACATTTCTCCCTTGTCTGTATGTTATATTAGGCCTGTCAGGGATGGTGTCACCAATTGTATTGTCACATTTCAGAATGTCCCAGTTTTTTGACAGAATGCGTTTGATGCTGTTGGAATCTGCATTGCACGTCATGATGATTCTCGTACTGGCCTCACCTCTGTCTGTTTCCGATATTCTTGTATCAAAAATGGTCTGAGCTCTATTCACCCCATCTGATCTGTCTTTGGCTTTTTTGAGCAACCAAATGGGTTGTCGTCTTATTTTGAAGCACTCAATCATTGCTTTACATTCATGATGCTATGCTTCTTCGGTGTTGCAGTTCCTTTTTGCCCTCAGCAGCTCTCCATGTGGGATGCTCCACTTGAGGGCTTCCAGATGGCTGCTGAGGGTATGAAGTATGCTATTACCCATGGTGGACTTCCTGAACAAAGCAGAATGTACTTGATTCTGCTTTCTTTCGAGGCTGACATCAAGTATTCTGCTTTAGTTTTACTGATGCTCCCTGTGAGTAATATATTGCGGTCATTTTTGTTGAGTTTTTTAAAAAAACTCGCTGGCATCCTGTTCAGAAACCCTACAAATAATGAAGAAGTCATCGATGTACCTAAGCCACATCGTGACATGTTCGCAAATTCACCCGATGCTATCGCAATTGCGATTCGGTACAAGTTTGATGCATCACACCACAATATAGAGTCATTGACAGAACTCGCATTGCCATCGACTGAAAGTCCCGGTAGTGCTCTGATTAGCTAGGGGTTATTATGGCACTGCGCCAGTATTTGTCTGCGATGGTCCAGCATCTTGGCCAACATCTTTTCACTGTTTCCCCTGATCCCCGCAGTCATAAGGAAGGCAAAAACAGAACATTGTATCCTGATTGTCTATATCTGAGACTAGCCTCACCATCACTGGCTCACAACACTCCTGAATCTCTCTGCACACTCTTCAATGCCATTAAAGATACATCCAAGCTACTCTCTGGGACCAATGAAGACATTCTGCACCATGACCTTCATTCTTTGAGCTTGACAGCATGGTACCTGGTGACCTAGAGTATGGTCATCTTGATCTCTCAGCAGAATGAAGAAGAATCCTGGAGCAAGCTCAAATGCTGGCTACCACAAGAACCTACAATTTCCAATGGAAATTTGTTTTGTGTCTGGTGCAAGACCGAATGATTCTATCCAATAACCATACCACCTTATAGGATACTTCCTTGTTTGCAGAACTTGGCATAAGATGATCTAAAATACTCTTCAGTATGATTTTATCTGACAGCAATCTCATGGTTCCGGAGAACCAAAGACAACTCAACCACACTTTTCTCACAGAAACGCATAAAGCTGTTTATGAAGAGACTTTACAGAGACTTCATCCCATACTAGTACCTAGGAAACTAAACACTTCATTGAGCCAACTCATGTTGTCTCCATTTCAACACATCTATAAATCACATTTGAAGTTCCTTTCCTGGACAGCGATGCTTTTCATGGTGCTTACTCTAGAATCTTCCTCTGCCTGGATAAATGAGTATGCCACACACTGAGCTTGGCATTACATGTTGTTAATCCTCTGTGTGTAACTATGAACTCAACATTCTAAACATGAACTCTTTTCACCACACCCGCACACCTACATCATAGTTCTACTGAGTCCGTCAGTAACCACAAGGGTACTGTCATTGCTAACACCCAAGACACTACATCTCCCCGCTTGTTAAATAAAAAAAATAATAATTACAGATAGAGATACATAACAACTCCTCTATAAGTTATCGTGGAGCTCTGACCAAACACCCAGATCGTGTCCTCTGAGGCTGGGAAGAGAAAGAGAAGCATTGATGACTGGCACTGGTGATGTAGGGACAGATGCAGTCAGGGGGCTCTCTCCAGTCTCAATTGAACCAATATAATCTATGACATCAGGAACTGGAAAATGGTTAGGCAGATGACTGAAGTGCGAAGAATCTCAACTTTCCGGGATGGTGAGCAGTCACCATGTGTCTTTTACTAGTCACAACTTTGAAGGGTTCCGTATCAAAGGAAGCAGAAGATCTGCATCTTCTCTGTTGTTGCATCAATACTCCATCTCCTTCTTTGAAAGTAGTGTTCTTGGCACATCAACGCTTGTCAGCATTTACTTTCATCTTTTGCTTACAGCACAAGTCTGTTTGACTAACTTCACCATCTGTTGTAGGTGTTCTGTTGGTCGATTGTGGTAACTTGGTCATCATGGCTCTCTCCAACATCAGGCTGGCAAGACTTTCACCTATCGTTGAATGAGGAGTCGATTGGTAAGTTTGAAGAGCAGCATGTAGAGCTGACTTCAGATCAAGCTTCTCCAATGTAGCACTCTGGACGGTATTTTCAAGTGTGCGCATAAAGCGCTCAACAATGCCATTTGTTTGTGGCCAAAAAGGTGTGCTTTTCAGATGCTTCTCATTGAGATGATTGAGAAAGACTCTGAATTCTCAACTGTTGAACTGTGGGCCATTGTCATACTTTGAAATTGAAGCCTATGTTGCAAAAATGCCATCTAACCTCTCGATGACTCTTGAGTGATCGATAAGAGATCGTCTACTCATGGGAAAATGAAGTATTTATCAATAACCACCATCAGGTGATGTCCATTTTCAAGAGGACCAAAGAAATCAACAACGATTCTTTCCAATAAATGTTTTGGTAAATCTGGCATGTTCAAGGTATTTCAAATGGTTATGGGAGATAAGAAATTGCACAAATGAGAGGCCTTCAACTCTCTTTTAACTCTCTCATCAAGATGAGGAAACCAAACTCAGTCTCGGAGAGTTCCTATAGTTGCAACAATTCCACAATGTCCTTCATGGGCCATTTCAATTACTTGTTGGTTCAGACTCTGCGGTATGACAATTCTTGATCCTCGTAAGACAATACCTTCTTGAGTAACAGGCAGTTCAGTGTTCAAATTTTGTAACTTCTGATATTCACTGTCACATGTGATAGGTCGTATGTGCTGTTTCCAGGATTGATGTGCAATAATGTCCTTTAGTATCAACAAGTCACTATATTTGCTCATTGCAGCATTGATTTGTTCCAATGAAATAGCGGCATATGTACTTGGCTTTATGATGAAGGTAATAAGTCGTCAGTCATTTTGGAAGGGGTACCATGTCACTGTACTAGCAGTCATGAAAAGTAGTCAGCAGGGTTTTGATCTTTCCCTCGTTGATGCACAATAGTATAGTCGTATTCCTGTAGAAACAAACCCCAACTTTTAATTCTAGGGGACATCTTAGCTTTTGAATTTCCAAAGATGGTAATTAATGCTTGATGATATGTTACAAGAGTTAAAGGTTTTCCATATAAGAATATGTGGAAACATTCACAAGCCCACACCCCTGCTAAAATTTCTTTCTCAGGTTGTGAATAGGCACTGTCAGTTTGCGACAAACTTCTGCTTGCATATGCCACAATATGTCTTTGAGCATTTGGGTGTCCACTGTGCTAGGCAAGGATCTCGCCCAACCCGATTTAACTTTTGTTCACATTCATATGACCAGTAATATGAAGCATGTCTTTTTGTTAAGTCTCTTAAGGGAGCACCTACTGTGGCAAAGTCATGTATGTATCTGGAACAGTAACTGGCAATGCCAAGGAATTAACTTTACATGTTAACACATGGTGGGGTACTGGCGACCTACTAAGCTTGTACTGTAGCTGGATCTGGTGCCATATCCTCATCCGTAAAGATATGGCCAAAGAATTTAAGTTTTGTTTTGTTGAACTCACATTTCTTAGCGTTCAAAGTGAAACCTGCATCAGAATATTTAAAAAAATCACTTGTGTTAGAACTTTATAATGTTCCATTTATTTTGGCTCCAAAAACCAATATGTCATCTCTATATTTGAAAGTATTCATAACAGGTTGTAGGACAAATCGAATGACATCTTGAAAGTGTTCTGCAAATGATGATACTAAAAACTAATTGTTTATATTTGAACAAACCAACATGGGTAGAAAAGTTGTTAAGTTACCTGCAATATTCTTCTTTGTCCAGATCAAGTCGAGAGAAGACTTTGGCATCATTTAGCTGTGTGATCATGTTAGCAATAGGCAGAACTGGATGTCGTTCTTCTCAATTGCCTTGCTAGCTTGATGCATATCAAGACAGATGCGTACATCTCCTTCAATTGCCTTTTTGGGTATCACCACTATGGGTGAAACCCACAGTGTTGGACCAGTAGATCACTCAATTATATTATGCTTTACTGATGTCTCAAGTTCTTTCTCAATGGCTTCTTGGAGATAAAATGCAATTATGTCCTTGACCAACAGTCTGAACATCCTCATTGATATGCAGTTGTACTTTCATGGTATTAAGTTTTCCTAATCCATGAAGCAAAGATGGGAACGGACTTATTATGTTGTGATGAGCATTCATGTTGTAGTTCACAGATATCAGTTCCATATCAGCAGCAGTAATGAACTGTGTAAACAGGCACTTGACACAGAACTTTGAAGTACGTGAATGGGTTCTTGTACTTTTGCTTTTGGTGTTTTATGGTTGCTATGAATGAACCTTGACTAATGGGGTCAATGCAGCTCATGTATACACTTTAGTCTTCAATGTTGTGAGGCGGGGAAATAGAGACAGTTTATTGTATTTGTCCTCAGGCATAATGTTTATCGACCCACTACTGTCAATAATAAAGATATGGAGCAACCACTTACTTTTTGTGTAATCTTCTGACAATGTTTGAATGGCGTTTGTGATTTTACTCGCCGAATTTTCTTTGACCAGTATTGTCCTTTCCCTGCAGCTCAATGTCACTTGACAATAAAACTGAAGAACTCTTTGACAAAGATGTACACGATGATTGACTTAGTTTAGTGTCAATATGCCTCAGTTGCTGTTGCTGCTTGACCTTGTGGGCATGTGAAGAGCATCGCTTCTGGAACGCTCAGGCATCCATTTTGCTTACTTGTAATGACTTACTTCGCTTTTTCTTCATCTTGCAAACCATTACAAAATGGTTCTCTTTCCTAGATCCTTTGCATACTTGTCCAATAGTGGGACATTTCACTTTGTGTGGAAAACGAAAATCCACATCTAAGCAAAGCTTGTTTTTCTTAAGAGACATTACTTTGTGCCCTGCAGCATTGTGCTTCTGTGTACTGTCTCAATCTGGGCACCTCCGGCCTCCATGTCAACAGCCTGTCTATCAGGACATTCCTCAGGTCTGGCAGGCATAAGAAATCGCTCCAGACTACGGCTTTCTCTCTGCATTTGTTGTCTGAATTAATCTGATAGACATCCGTCCATAACTCAGAGATGTATAGCTTTTTAATCATTGAACTTACAGTGTTTGATGAGTGTATCAAGTCTCTAAACAAATTAGTCAATTTTTTCACTAGCTATCTGTTGTTCCTGATTGAAAATATATCTTTCCTAATCAAAATTCAGCATTGAATTGGTCTTGAGATTTGATGCTTCCTTGACTTGATGAAATGTGACTTAATCAATTTGCAGCAATATTTGTTAGTACCTCTTTTATTCCTCCACAGGCAAGATTTTTGTGGTATTTGACAATCTTTTTGCTATCTGTTTTTTCCAGTGCATTGATGAAATCATCAAATGTTTCTATCCAGGAAGTCTATCTGTCATATCTGTTATAGCAGTGCCGAAGGGAGGTGGTGGTTTTAAGAAGGTGGTAGCTGTGTACCTCGCTGTGGAAAGTATTTGCGATTCAGACCTTGAATTTGACCCCATACCTTCCACAAGTACAGGGTCAGTACTTAAACTGGGGTCATCTGGCCCTGTCACCAGACGTGCTGCACATTCTTCCTCATTTACTATAAATACTGGTTTTGTTTCTTGTACCTGTTCTTGACCGTATTCGCCCTTCTGCATAGTACCTGTTTTTCACTACCTTTAGTGTTATTGTTCCAAATGATTTATAGCTCCATGTTGCATAGTGATGCAGTAGCTCTTTAACACCTTTTCTAGCAGGTTTCTGTCCAACGATGAGCAAACTTCTCAGTGAGGCTTTCGTTATCTCCAAAAGCTTCACAATGGCTGGAGTGGTGCTTTGACTCAACATATGCCAAACGTCTATCTTCAGTCCAACTGATGCACATGTGGCACACACAAGCAGTTTGCTGGACCACGGCAAAACTCTCTGGGAGAACACGTTGATCTTCTGGTTACGTATCTCGTATCTTGTGGCCAGTTGTAGCATCCTCCCCAGCCTGGGCATTCGTAAATGAATACGCCACACATGGGGCTTTGTATTACACATCTTTATTCCTCTGCTAGTAATTGCAAGCTCGACACTTTAAACATGTACACTAATCACACCTGAACACGTATGTCACAGCTATACAGAGACCATCAGGACACAAAGGAGTCCCGTCATCGCTAAATCACACAAAACACTACAGCCGAGATCTGCCTCAAGCTATGATTCGAGGAGCCAATAGAAAGATCTGAATACAATACATCACTAGTCTATATTCCAGATAAAACCATTAAGATTAAATAAAGAGGCAGCCCATGACAAGACTGAAAAAAATAACTGTAGACTGAGCTAGAATCCATCAAAAGCATTGATAACTGCATCAGATCCTGAATTGAGGCCCAACTTTTCAAGATTCAATGCTAGGGTTGAGTATTGGTGAACAGAACTGATATGCTATTTCTCCAGCCCCACCTTAATACATATGTGAATTTGGTGAGCAAAATGTATATATGGAAAAGGTAGATGGTTATGGGTAAAAGTAAGGCTTGAGGGAAAAGTGCTGAATCTGGTTAATTATTATGGCCCTATAGAGGACGAAATCACAGCACTTGAGCAAATTTATCAATTAGCAGCAAGTATGGAAGGTATACTGATTTTGGGTGGGGATTTAAATTTTATTCAGAATTTGGCACTTGCCACATCAAATAAAGCAAAATGACAGCTAAAGCCTAAAACTGCAAAGTTAATAAGCAGTTTGTCAAAAGAGTTTGCCTTAATAGACCCATGGAGACTGGGGCATCCCGGCTTCTTGCAATTCACTTGCTACTCTGCAAGACATAGAACTGCACCCCGATTGGATTTTTTTAGTGGAAAATCTGTTTACTGATGGTCTGGACTGAAATACTGGCCAATTCGTTTTCTGATCACTCTGTAGTGTCTTTTACATTCAGTGTAAGCAAACTGTTGTGATGCCTTAATCAATACGCAATATATTTAGCACAATAACAACGAATTTCTAAGTAAGTGAGTCATTATATTGGCGGCTCAAGTAGTCTTCGACTATAACTACATGGTGTAGCAATACACTGCTCCATGGCATATGCTAATAATGCAAAATATGTGTTGATATCAACAAATTCCTAAGTAAATTAATGTTCAAATTGAATAACCACGTAGGAAACTCTGGCACCACGAGTAAATGGTGCATAATTGAACAAAATAAGCTGACCTGTGTTAATTAATGCCACAAGATATTATGTTTTGCACATGATATTATTTGTTTAATGTTAAGTCAGGGCTCCCCAAATAAAATTATGAATAAACAACCATTGTAATGCCCTGGGATTGATAAAGTGCAATCGCACTTTATGCATATTCCTTTCCTCAAACGACTGCCCCATTTGATATTGGCATTAAATGCTAAAACACTATCCAAGGAGGATTGGATATAGCTAGGCAAGAAGACCAGTTAAACAGTCAAGTCCCTTCCAAGCAAAAAGATACAATTGTGAAACTGGTAAAGCAGTTGCTGACATACCTGAGAAAGTTTGAGTACTCATCCAATCTCTTCGGCCGAGTTCACTGATGGAAAAAGAACACCCAGCAAGTGCTTTTAAAAAGCTGCCTAATGGATGCTAATGCTGACCCCAGATAATACAGCTAAATACAAACCAAGCCTCTCCATATGTCCCACCCCTTTTTTCTCACAGATATGCTGTGGAAAATTATATAGGTAGAAAGTTTCACTACTTTTTACTCAAAAATGGTCTCCCGAAGTTATGATTTTGGAAGATTTTTTATGGTAGACCATTTCAAATGTGCTCAAATTTCATAGCTCCTTGCTTCACTGTACCCTCCTCACTCATTCACTCTAAGAACGTTCCACGTATTCCCTTCTTTTATCTATCAGCAATCAATCGATCTATTTCCCATCTCATACTACTGACCTTTCTACATTCACCATGGACCTTTCTGAGGAAACAACTTGAGTGCACAGTTATTGTGAGACTAGAATCAATGTATTGAGTATGGTTACTGAAAATACACTTAATTTGCACAACTTTAACATAGAATGGGAAGAAATCAGAGCTCTCTACTTTTCTAAATGCTTGGGCATGAGATCTAATTTACATATTGATGACATCATGAGAAGTGACATCATAGAATCATTGACATTGATACCTTCACAGGAAGTCACTCCTGTAAAATGGTAAAAATGTGCCAAATAAACTCAAATAAATAAGTTAAAACTAAACCCTCACCAAAATAATTCCCCTAACAAAACTTCACTGACTAGATAATATGCCCAGGAAATCCTCTATCAGCAAAATGTGGATGATTTTGCGGATTCAATGCCGTTACAACAGGCACTAAAGTGAAACACAATTGAGACACAATAAAAACTCCACCCGAGACCAGCAATCACAAAGTGAAACATAAGAATATTTTTTAGAGCTGTGCTCTGGCCTAGGCCGAGGTACTGGGTCACTGCTGACCTGCTCTGGGACCAGCCACCCGCCCGGGCACTGTGTGCACGTGGCACTGCTGGAGCCCACTGACCATCATGTCATGCGGGTCATCGTGGCATGCCATTTTACCCCCTCCCTTTAGTTTTTGAACGACCTCAGTCTGGGCAACTAAGCTACCATAGAAGCACAACTGCCACTTGCATACTTGCATCATGATGAGCCAGGCAGGAAGGGAGCTGGTAAAAGTGCCCCAATAAACTGACCTCATCAGTTGTGATACATAACATTGCCACCGTCGGTGCCAAGCTCAGACCTGCTCACTGGATGATGACATTGTAGCCTGGCTGTCTCCCTCTTGTCCCTTCGCCCCGAGGGATCGAGTCCCATGTGGCTCTCTGAGGATGGGACCTGGTCACACACAGAGTGAAATGACAGAATCCCATGCGCTGCAGGATACTACGCCCTGGTTGCTGCATTCCTGATATGTGTGGAAATGTTAGGATAACATGGTGGATCTTGTGTCGTCTAGTATAGCTCACTGCTATGACATGTCTGCAATTCTGACAGTCAGTGCTGCTCGAATTCATAGAATGATAGAATGAGTACTGTGCATGAGAATAACATGTTTCAGAGTAACAGCTGATTCTCCGAAGGGGTGTAACCAGTGACGTAGCAAGGGTGGGGTGGTACGCCCCGGCGGCACAAGTTTTAGGGGCAGCAGCCAGCACCCTCACTCCCTCATAGATTTGGCTAGCTACGCCACTGGGTGACTGGGTGTAACTTGCTTAATTTGCTGTAGCGTAATTACATGAAATTACAGCAAAATCCTTAAAGATAATGAGGAATTATGCGGGGAGCATAACCCTACCTTTAGCACTATTTATTTAACGCAAGATGCACTATTGTGTCCAAAATGAACCTGAGGATGCATTTTATGCTAAGAAGATATCACTAAATGCAACATATCAGCCGCAGCCGCTCTCACTCTGTTCCTGTGCTCTTGGGTAGGCCTTTTTGCCTGAAGTTACTTCAAATTGCTGGAATCAGCATAGTCACATAATTTTCAGTAACTGAACCTCACAAGAGTACCACAAACTTACTGAAATTATTTTTATCACTCTGACATGATTAAAATTTCTCCCAGGCCTATTTCTCAGGCAAATGCATTTATTCTCATGCATGATGCACGAGACTTGAGGTCTTTGCAAAGTCAGTCTGTAGAATGTGTGTTGATGAGAAACTACTTTGATGCAGAGCTAGCTTAAGACCATTGAGAATCTATTCATCGTGAGTATCTAAGAGATGCTCACCTGAGCAGGCTCAATGTAACAGGGTTTGGTTGGTAAAAAATTAGAAGGGTCACCTGCCAGTATATTGGAGAACAACTTGCCTTTTTAAATAAATCCGTACTTGGCTCCCTGAATTAGCTCCGGTGACTTTTGACGCTTTGCTAAGAACACTAAGGGGCATATTCTCAAGGAGTTATCAGCACTTTATCGCAGCCAAAGTCGCGATAAATTTTTCACCCCATTCACAAGCCGGTGCTAACAGCCCATCGCACTAGTTTACCTGTGATAGTAGCCGTAAAAACCATCGCCACAGATGACCCCCGCAGCTATCACTAATGAGATGCAGAGTAGGTGTTCCCGTGCCAAAAGCCGCGACAACACCACTCCACAACATTCACAACGAACAGCCAGAACTGCGATAAGAACACAAAACATGCGATAAGGCGCGTTAGCACCAGGATAATAACACCTACTCTGATGCTAAGTCGGACCACAGCCTGCACCACAAAAGTGAGCCCAGCCCACAGCCACATAGGAAGAGCAGCACCTCAGGACCCCATACAGCACCCGGAACATCCCCCCCGGACCACCACAGAGGCAGCGCAGACAAAGACAGCGGACCCCCAGGAAACTTACCAGTCTCCCAGACCCAACACCTGACAATGTCATTGCCCACTACAGTTTCAAAAGGACAACCATCGCACGCATCATGACCAGCAATGTCCAACAGTCCGACGGCACCAACACAGCGGACAACCAACATACCACCCCACACAAAGTTGCTGGCTGTGCTGCACCTTTCGGCCCCTGGTACCCCCCAACCAACACCCACCAGAGTCGGAGGAGTCACACAGCATGCCACATCCCAGTCCCTCACACCTGTCCTGGACATCACCATCAGCCTGGTACCCCAGCCCCCATACGTCCAACATAATGTGCAGGATCCGCTGGACACCAAGCAAGGAACATACACCACAGCTGGATGCACGCACGTGTTGGGGCAATCCACAGCACACCTGTCCTACCTGTGCCCCCTGGTGACACAGCACACAATCACCATAACAGAAAGCACACGTCTCACATCAATGTGCAGGCAGCAACTGAACACCGTGGAACCTCCACCAATGTCGCCTCCAAATTCCCTGCCAGTGTGCATGATACCTTCATCCTCCGACAGTCCATCAGCACCCAGTATTCGCAGGATGGCACCGAGGGAAATGCACAGTCCCTTGGCAAGTACAAAATGAACACCCCACTCACCTGAACTCCACAACCATGCAGCTCACAACACTGGCAATGCACACAACACAAACTCACAACCAACATGCAAAACAACATGCCCACCCACCAGACACGACAGAACAACTCACAACGGTAACCTGGGCAAGCTGTGAACATGAGCCATCAATGGCATGGCACCTCAGCCACACAATAGCCGAATTTGGTGAGAGGTGGCAACCAGGCATGTGTGAAGGAGGCAGGAGAACCATGGTTGGGAAAGTACACAATGCCAAGAGTGGCAGAGATCTCCTGGATAGACTGCAACATGCAGAACACACCCATATCCATGGCGACATACACCGCTGGTGTATGAAGTGTACTGGACAGTGGGCACAACCATGTCATCCCAGTCAGTGGGGGAGTTCGTGGAAATGTTGCCTGCTACGTCCCCCCCTAAGCGTGGGCGGAGTGGGATGGACCAGCATAGGGGGTGGCCAGCGTAGGGGTGTGAATAAAAAGCATATAGTCCTGGGCGTGGTTCTCTTCCGGAAAGCCTAAGATCTCTGCCAGGGCAGCACCTCTTACCATGCCACGAGGCCGACGCTGTCCTCATGAGCAGAGTTGCCTGCGATCCGGTGCGCCTGCCGTACCCCGGCCCGCCAGACCCCGAAGCCGTCAGGCCCGCCCCTGCGCAGCCAGGTCACACTGATCACCTTCCGACACCGGCGTGTGTCAAGGAGGGCCCATCACATGCCTGTGCAAGCTCCAAGCCCGAGGGCTGCGTCCTTGGCAGCCTCTAAGACCATCACGGCCTCCACGACACAGGCCTGCTGTAGTCCTTTCACGTTGACGTACTCTACTGCCGCCTCTGGACTACACCATGGTCCTGCAGGTCACACATTTGGAACTCAGTCTTGATTACATGATGGTAGAGTACATATGTTCATTGTAGAGTTTACATCAGTGTACTCCCTTCGACGTGGTGCCACCAACTCTGTGCATAGCATTACAACCACACGTGTCTGTGGGCCTATGCGGACTATTGCCTTCGGCCTACGTTGTGCACGAGTAGGTCACAGAATTGGAACTGAACATCGATTTTTCAAAGGCAGATTACATATCTTCGCATGCAAGGAGAGGCGTGAGAGGATGACGCGTTGCAGTCCGGAGGGAACAGGATAATCATTACGGAGGTGATCGAACACTACCGACAACTACCCTGTTGCCACTAACTCTGTGCATCGCGAGCCAACGACAGGTGGGTGTGGTCCCCTGCTGACTACTGCCTTTGGCCTACACTACAGTCAAGTAGGTTACACATTTGGAACTGAGTCTTGATCATACATTGTCCGTGTATGCATGAAAAGGAAGATTCCACTTCACTGTACTCCCTTTGGTCAGGTGGCAGCAACCATGTGCATAGCATCCCAACAACAGGTGGCTGTGGGCCCTTGCTGACTGCTGCTCCCGACCCACACTGTGGTCGAATAGGTCACACACACACCTTCAAATTTATTCTCCATTTAATTATGGAACACTATATGTCTTTGTACAGGCCTCATCGCAGACTGCATCCCCTTTCAGCCCCGGTGACAATATGTCTATTCCCGAGACCCATGGTCACTTTCTGGTTGGACTTTGGGGGTGACTGACTCCATGGACTTGGGGTTGTCGTTGCCATCATGGAGGTGATACTGACTTTGTGGTGAAAACGAGGCCGTTGCATCCACTCCACCATTTGCTGCTTCTGGATAACATCAGACCTTGAGCTTCATGCCCTGGAGGACACCTTCCACTGTCCTCCGCAGCACTCTGCAACATACACATCAGACATTTATGAGGACCCACTCAGGTCACATGGCCCATCTGACTGCACCACAAGTCACCTTCCCGAGGCAGGGTGCCTGTGCCAGCCGCTGTGCATCCGGGGCCACTAACTCTGTGCTGGTCATGTCCAGGACCCCTTCTTCTGGGGTATTGGATGGCCTCTGAGGCGATGGCCTTGGTGTCATCAACGCCATGTGTCTGTGGACTCTGTGCTGTCCGCTGCCTCCGGCATCAACTGCGGTCCACCAGGACTCACACATGAAATCGACTCATGAACGACCCGGAAGTCGCATCACCACAGGAGGCACATGCCACCACCACCAGGACCACCTCCAACTGCCATCTGCCACAGTCAAAATGGTGGTCCTGACAGACCTAGAGAGTTGCAAAACACCTGTTGTGGATGCCATCATCAGACTGATACCATGCTCAGCACTCCAGGTGCCACTAACTCAGTGCACCGCAAGCCATCGTCCGTTACTGATTGTGTTTTGTGCTGTGGAGAGGCTGCGCATCAATGTGATCTCAAGCAGTGTGGGAGACCTGGGACGTTGGTGAGGAAGCTGATGCAGGTCTAACACACCCCACTGCATCTGCATCAGGAATATCTCGAAGGGACACAATCCGAGACCTTTTCTTCACATGAGCGCGCTCATCTCTGGTGTCCCAACTACAGTTCACTGCAACTCACAGACACTTCTGTTTGCATGGTGTGTGTCCTCTGGACTTTCTCTGGCTCCATCCATGTTCCTCAGCAGTTGACTCTGTTATGCAGGTGTTTTCAGTTCCCGTTGCACTGGTGTCCACTGTTCAAGTGGTTGCCAGAACCAAGCACTCTGTGCGTGCTGGCTTACACTCACCCCACACACATCCAGCACAGGCGTCACTGTACATGTGGCCCTGCCAATAAAGGGGCCAGACGCACATGCCCATAGCCAGTTCAACATGATATCTGCGTGTGTCCCTGTGGTCTTGTTGTATGCATGAGGGCCCTGGGCCCTACAACATAATATTGTGCTGTGTACAGAGGATGCAGACATGTCACCGCAGGCAACGGGTTGGAGCTTGGACATGTAGTTTTGTCAACACCCACTCAATTCCAAAGGGGAGTGGGCTAGGCCATCGTAGGCAGAGCCAACATGGGTGTGTGACTGCTATTTGCGTGCCCCTGGGTGTGGTTCTGTACTGTGAATGTGCATCTGCATGTTTCTTTATGGCTGTGTGGGTCTCCTTTGTGGGGTGTGGGTGGTCCCTGAAGTGTAATGGACACTAACGTATGTGATCTAGTTCGCCTTCCATGGATTTGGACCCCACTGACGCCTGTTCAGCCACCTCCTTTTGGTGTGCTGACACATGGCAACGGGGTGCCATGTGTGGGTGGGTGAAGTGTCGTGAGCCAGCTGTGCTTGCGGGGGCTTCCTGCTGTGTGGTCTGTTGTAGGCTCTGTGTCCTCCTCTGAGTAGCTTGGCTGCCCGGGTCCTGGTGGTAGGTTGCGTGGGATTTGTTGTAGGGCATCGGTGTCGAAGGTGTGGTGGTCCTCTCCGGCATCACAGTTGTGTTGTCTTCTGTGGTCTGCTGGAGGTGTTGTGTGCCCCTCTGCAATGTGAAGGGGAGATGCATGTTGACATTAATTTGACATGTATGTTTGCGCATTGTTCTGGTCTTCATGCAGACTGTATGACAATGTACATTGTGACTGTTTGTGAGGTGCTGAATTCTGCTGCAGGACAGTGTACATTTGGACTACATGACAGATGTGAGGTCGTACGCATACATTTTCAATTCACAGTTTCCTGCTCTGTCAGATGTAGTAGGCATGTTTCTGTACATGTGCGGAGCCAGTTGTGTTCTCAGTTCTGCAGGGTCAGCTATGCGCATTGTACCACGTTGTCATCAATGTGTGTGTGCTGTGATTGCTATGTGTGTGTGCTGCAGTGTGCCAAGGGGATCAGGGACATTATCCTGGGTAATTGTGGATGTGCAGTGTGCTACGCCTCTTTGTACATGTGTGCCATTGTGCCCATCTCCTCCCGCCCCCCCAGTTCCTGTTGGTTACTCTCCCTGTTGATGTTGTGTCAGGTCCTCTCGAGCTGTGTCCATACTCCCTACTCCTTGCACCATCTCCACACTGATGACCGTGGCCTCGATTTACTCCAGCTCCTCCGGTGGTGCAGGACTGCCACTTCCTGTCGCCGTTTCTGCCTTCCTGTTGGCAGCGGGTTTGTGCCTGGTTTAGGTTGTCACGTCATGCCGGTGCCTCTTGGCGTCCTGGATTGGCCTCCTCAGCACTCCGACTGCATTCCAGGTGGTCTGTTTTTGGGTCAGTTGCTGGTAGTGTTCTGTCACCTCTGTGACGCTGGTCTTGTTTTCCTGCAGTCTGCATCCCGTCTTCCTCTCCCTCTTCTCCTTGGCCTTCCCTGACCCCATTGTTCCTTGCTGGTGGTCTGTGGAAGTTGTGGGGTTCGCTTTGGCCTCTGCGCTGGGTCAGGGTGCATCCATGTTGCTACGTGCTTTGGCTTTTTTCTGATGTGGTGTTTCTGTGGTTTTTATGGTGCATTTTCCCGCCAGGCGCATGGTATTTGCAGGCCTGTGGCTGGTTTTCACTACTTTTTGTACCACGCTTGGCCTCATCGCATGTTTTTTTGGGTTCGCGTTTTGCATTTTTGCGGAATGACGTTGGATTTTGCGTAGCCATTTGACGCATTATCTGGTGACTATCGCATGCTACCGCCGTGTTGTGAATACTTGGTTGGCACGGCGTAAATTTCTCGCGATGTTGAGAGTTGCATTAGGCTACTCTTGCAGTAGTTATCACACGTTCTTGTGAATATACCCCTAAGTTGATTGAGTTGGACTCCCCTGATGTTTACCAGCTGTTGATGAAAATTGTAGTCCCATCCCCAAACCACAGCACACCCCTCGTGGCTTGTAAAATCACAAAACATAGGTACCCTCAAACTCGAAAACAAGTCCCGTAGCTGTTGAGATCACTGTGCTCTACTACCTAATGTGAGCAGTCTAACAAATGTTTATTTCATGGCACCACAGAAATGTTGTTGTCCCTGTGAGTGATCACATTTTCTTTGATGCAGGTTTGTTTTTGAAGTTGAACCACTTTTTCACAAAGGGACGGAGGAAATGGAGGATAAATGTCTCTGTATTTATTTTAAAAAGACATTGTAGTTGAGACATTATAAGCCCATTTTACTGTTTTTCTGGAAAGTAGCCTCTCAATTATATATGTTAAATAACAACACGGATGCTATAACTAGAGTACATACCACGGGATACCTTAGGACCAGTGCTTAATTGGTTGCTTGTTGGGGCTCAACATTTTGCTCAGAAGCACGCGACTGGCACTATCAAATGTAACGGTGCTGAATAACAGGGCTGTGGTGTCTGGATTCTAGCATACATCTTTAATCCAGTACCAGACACTGCCTTCCCCTTTACCCTAGTCTTGCACATTTTTATAATTCCGGCTTTCTCTTCTTGTCACAGTTTCTGTCTTTCTATAGCTCCTTCTTTCCACTTTTTGTGCATTTTTCTCCCTCTTCCTTTAGATAAAAGTAATTTGAGGAAAAACAAGGGCCAGACCACAAAAACGAGTGCCGGTAGGCTCCACTTGCATCTATCAGCATGTGAAAACTTTTTAGTGCCACTCATACATGGTGAATAGCAAAAAAAGTGGCGATGTACATCAGGGGTTACGAGTAGATCAACACCAGAGTAAATCAGCTCAATTATGTATGTGAATTGATCACAAGGTCTACACAAATAACCAATTTAAGTCTCAATGGATTTTTCAGTCAACCTTATTCACCACCCATCATATTCACTGCCAACATGTTGGAGTCTGTTCCTGGTATTCCTTCCCACCCTCAAAAAACAGCATGGTCAAATAGCAGAACACAGGAGCGAGATCTGGGAAAGCTGCAAATGACTGAAACAAGCATTTGCAATGCAATAGGGCTCGCATTTGCAAGAGTTTGAGTTATTGGCTTTGTAAATGACAATGCCTTTTATTTATGTATTTTGATAACCTGCCAGGGGTGCGTAAACGCGCATTTTTACTTATAGTCCTTGCTTCTGAGAAGCAAGGCTGGCAGTAAAAGAGGCGCAGTTACTGCCAGCCTTGCTTGTCGTAAGCAAATACTTAGGGGCAGATTTATGAGGTTTTGCCGTAGGGAAGCGCAGCAGGCCTTCCTGCTGCGCTTCCCTACGGCAAAAGAAAAGGACAGGGATGCGCCGTATCTATAAAATGCGGCACATTCCTGTCCTTTTACCCTGCACCGGCGCACAATGGGCTGCCTGCGCCAACGCAGGCACCTCTGCACCATGGTGCAAGGGTGCCTGCGTTGCGGAGATGAATATTTTTGTACAGGAAGGGAAACCTTTCTGTACAAAAATAATCACAAGAGGTTTTTCCTCTTTGTATGGGTGCTGCAGAATGCAGCACACATAGAAAAAGGAAAAACGAGGAGAAATAAAGATATTTCTCCCCGTTGCGCCTCCCTTACGCCTCCCCTGGGGAGGCGGAAGCTTTTGGCGCTGCCTCAGATTTTCGATTTCTCGTAAATCTGGGGCAGTGTCACAAGGCCATGGGTGTTGCTGGGAACGCCCCCAGCAACACCCATTGCACGCCCCTTTAACGCAGAACACTGCGTTAAAGGGACTGATATTTATGAGGCAGCATTAAGCCAAAAAAAGTGGCTCAGTGCTGCCTGATAAATATCACGCAGGCTTCTGCACCACGGAACGTCACAAAAAGTGACGTTCCGATGGCGCAACGGGCCTCAAAAATCTGCCCCTATAAGTACAAAGTGCGTGTTTACGCACTGCTTGCACGTTGTCAAAACACACAAACAAAAGTCATTCTCAATTAAGATGCCATATCGTTTTTTTTGGCCTTAACGTAGCTTGGCAAAACATTTGACCATATAAAAATCACAACAAATGGCTTTATTAAAGAATACAGGGGGAGGACCAGGTGTTTAGCCTGATATTGTCCAAGGCTCTGGGGTCGATTTTGGTGCCTAGCTGTCACGTGACCCCTTGAGCCCAGCCCGTCTCTGCGGGGTTTTTAACAAATAAACATTGCGCATTTTAAGACTTGTAAACCTATGCCGCTTAATGTAAAGAAAAATTGCCAGTCTTAGTATAGAAAAAGCGGTTGGCTTAATTTAAAAAAAGGTAAATAAATAAATAATGTGCAGCTGAAAGAGTCATTTGACAAGGAGAGTTGAGAGGTGTGGTGCGTCTGTCCTGCTTTACGATCTGTTGCCAGGGAGACCTAAAACTACCTTTCTCTCAAGTACACACAAAACCCGTTCAGAAATCTCTAGAGGAGTTTAAGTGATTTGCCCAGAATCACAGGATGTTGAGGCCCCACCGAGATTCGAAAGAGGTGATTTGTAGTAAGTTTTATGTTATTTATACTAAAGAGCGCAAATATAGGCATTCCATTTGTTGTATTACTGAAACTAGTTCTGAGGTTAGTATGTTCCCAAGCGCTACAAATGTTGGTATGTATGTAAGCCCAAAGGGGGAGTAAAGTGGGTGGGCCAAGTTCACAGAACAATTTGATCATGTGGGTGCGCCATGATTGGCACTCGGGTATTCAGGTTTCTTAAGAAAACATTCAACAGCTCCTGCCAGGCCTCATTATTTAAACGGCGAATTTACACTACTACAATTTCATTGAAAATGAGAACAGCACATTTAATAGGCCAAGTTTGTTATTTACATAGCGATATATAAGTAGCATGTGACACATTTTTAAGTACTCCTAGTGCTGGTATAAGGCGCTGAGGAACACTGAGATGATGCAATTTGTCCAGGATCACATGGTGTGTGATCATGTGACAAAGCCTGAGCTGGCACTTAAGCCTGGTGAATTCACATTCCCACATTAGACGCTGGAGCATGCCATGTAATTGCAGTCAAAGCCATGGGCGTAGGAAGTGTGGGGGACGCGGGGGATATATCCCCCCCAGATTTTGGAGTGGGGGGACACGGGGGACAAGGGTGGGGGGGACGAGGGGACAAAGGAATTTCCCCTCTCCCTTCTGTTATCGCGAAAGCGCTACCTAATGGCCCTGCACTTGACCTGCCTGGAGTCAGAGGCCACCCGCCCTCTGCCTTTTGTTATGCTGCGGGAAGGCTCAGCCGTTCTGGGAAGGGCAGAGAAGGAGAAAAAATAAACGCTGTCTCTTTTCCTTCATGGCAAGGACCGTGTCCACTACTCCTGATCTGCCTCTGGCGGCTGCCCTCCTCTCTTTATTCCTCCATCTCTTTCTGTCTCTGTCTCGCTCCTGCTTACGTGCTGATTTCAAGAGGCAGCTCTTAAGGTACTCTCTCTTGCCTCTCCTTTTCTTTATTTGTTCCTCTGCGAAATTGATCCAAAAAATGCTGAACGCTTTGGCTGTAAATGTCCTCATTTTCTGACCGTTTTCTATTGAAAAGAAAAACCTCGGAATGGAGAGAAAAAATAAATACCTAAATAAAGCAATACATAGTGGACAGCAGACAGGCCAGACTGTTATTTACACCCACACACATTAGCGCCACTTTACAGAGTTTGCTAGTGAAAGCGCTACTTTCTTTTTATCTTCTGTCTTTGAACAACATTGTTTTCCCAGGGTGGGTAAGTGCGCCATTCCTAAAGGGACTGCAATACCTGGTTGATGGGTAGAGTGGAAACGTTTAATATGATCGTTTTCAACTTTTTAATTATTTTAGCTTATAAAATGCGGCTCTGTGTTTGGGGATGTGGTCTTTTTTAAACCAAACTGCATACATTTTGAAAGGATATAAGCAATGGACATTGAAAGGGGCCCCTTCCTGGTCCTGTAGCCATGTCTTGAACTTTCCAGGCAAAATCACTTACTGATTTCTGAATAATGAGTTTAAAACCGTTAAGGTAACCATGTTTTTTTCTGATTACAGTTCACATGCTTTGCTTATTCTTGCATTCCCTATGAGTGTTTGCTTTTTCCAGGGTGTTATTCATTTTTTTCTTTCAGGCAGCATTTTCCTGTTGTCTAGTGCATAATTTGAATTTAGTCGCAGCACAATTGAGTTGTGCTGAAGGCAGTGCGAGTTTCTCTCAGTGGGGCAGTATGGTGTTCAGTGTGGGAGAGAATGTGGCACTCTGGCCAGAGCTGCTGAATTTGGAACTGGAGAACCATGTTCAGAACTTCATGACCAGTTCACCATACCACACTCCTGACAGAGCTTATTCCGATGCTACACCTTAGAAGGCCCGATAGACCTTAGAAGCCCAGGTGTCTTGGCACCCGCAGGTGGACCTGTCCACCACAATCCATACTGCAGTTCACTTCCAGTCTTACGGGCAGGCATATGAAGAAGCACATCCTAGATCGACAGTGAATCTGTCACTGAGGTCACAAGACCCTTGAGGCCAGTCCACCTCACCCATTGGTACCTCCATTGGCCTTTTTCCAGCACTAGCAGTGCAACTTGCCAGGGGTTGGCAATGTAGGATTTGCATGCACACCAAACTTAGGGGGTGATTATAATGGCAGTGGGACCGCCACGTCACCCTGTCGGTGGCGGTCCCACCGCCATTGGTGACTGCATCACAGCCAGCCATATTACAATGGCGGGTGGTTACCTGGCGGTCGGAAAGACCAACCTCCACGCACCCGACTGGCTTCTTGAGCCCGCCGGTGTGGTGGAGGGGCTCGTGGTTCCTACAACGCTGGTGGTGCCTACCATGCACCGCAGCAGGGATTACGATGTCCCTTACCCGCCAGCTTATCAATGGCGGTTCACCTGCCATGGAAATGCTGGCGAAAGGGACATTGGGGGCCCGTAGCAGGCCCCTTTACCCCTGGCCCCCAGACATGGGTCCTGGGGGGCATCTATGATGCCCCACAACATATCACTGCACCATGTGGCAGGCACCGATATATTTAACATGTTCCTTTTTTTTTTACTTTGCGGCGGATGATGCAGCCAGCAGCACCTGCTGCAATGTAAAAGATAGGCCCTGCGAACACCGTAGTGGCAGTCGCATTGTAATGCCTATCGTGGGGCCTCCACCTTGAAGGCCAGCGGTCCCATTTCCCGATTCGATGGCGGTGGTACTGAAGTCCGCCTGCCATCGTAGTCAGCCCCTAAGTTTGCATTTTATGAATATGATTCAGCGGGAAATAAATTGATGTTTGCAATTTAATTGACTTTGGTTGGCCTCTTATCTATGAGATTTCCCTGTTGAATGTGCCTTTACATTATACATTTTCGGTTGTATGAATTGATTGCATACTACACTCTCCTACAGGTATTAATTTGAGTGTCATTAGGAGTGTCTGGGACCAATTGTTTTCTTAGGAGTTGTTTTCTTTACTAACCTTTGCAAAGGGGCCTAAACTTCACAGCAACACAAGTCACATTTCTTTTAGTAATTTTGGATCCGTTTGAGCTACAAAATTGTTTTGGAAGAAATCGTTAGATTATGCAGCAGATGATGTATTATGTGGCAAATATGATATAGCCATAGTTAAGTGGAAAACATTTTTCCACTTAATTTTGCCCCAACATTGTAGTTGATCAATTTGTAAGTTCCCCAAACCCAAAAGTCGAGTTTGGGCACAATTTGCATTTTATAAGCAGCCCTATAACACAGGGCTACTTTTAAACTGACCTCAGGCTTCAGCAGTGCACACATGCAAGCGCAGAAAGGGCTGCTGGCCTCTAAACTGCCATGCCTTATTATATTCTAGGGACTTAAAAGTAGTTCTAATCCCCCTGCCCTATTATGTACTAGGGCCTTATAGGAGAGGTCATGCCAATCATAGGGGTACCCTAACCCATAGTGCACCCTAGTGTGTGTAGGTGTTTTCACTGTATTTTTAAGTGCCTCTTTCAGAATAGCACTGGCTGTTTAGGCAGAGGCCAGGGTCAGTCAGTCAGGTACCACCAGTACCAGTCAGCAAAAAGTTGGGGAGTGCCTAGGGCGGCTTTGCAACACTAGAGAAACACAAACTCAGAATGTAAAACATAACACCATGGTTGGGGGGTTCTCTTCAATAATCAGAATTGATTTCTATCCTAATGAACCCATTTTCCAACATTAGGATAGGGAAAGACTGGGGAAAAATCATAACGTTCTAATCTATACATTGAAGTTTTTATGCAGCTCTTTGATGACGGTTAATAGCTCACTGTTCAATGTTAGGATTTTAACTTATAAACTTCAAATACCAAAAGAATATCTCAGACAAAAGCAGTAACTCACTGACCTTTTGAATTAAAACTTTCACTAGACAAGCCTTCGATCTCTCTCAAAAAAAGAACATTAATCACCAAAGTTATCTTCACATTTTTATTGTTGCCTGAAAATTGCTGGAGACCAGGAATGCAGCAGCAGGTACTTTTCAAACCATAATGCACTTGCAAACACGACGACCCCACCCTAAGTCAGCGGCCTTTGTTTGCTTTGTGCATTAAGATGCATGATTCATATATATGTTTTTTTTTAAACATTTGATCTCATTACTATATGAATGTAAATAACAATAAAGCATACATGCAAACTGTGATTACATGCCTGCTTTTCTCAATATTTCACTTCGAATGTATGCAATTGTATTTGTTTAACGGGCGGTGATTTGTATAGGGTCACTGGAAAGTGCACAAGGTTGTCCCTGTCCCCCCCAGAATTTTAGTGTCTCCTACGCCCCTGGTCAAAGCATTTTATTTTTGAGGTGGAACTAACCACCTTTTCATGTTCTCGTTCCTAAATTCTGTTAAATATATACACTTGGATAGTAAAAAGAAATATCTTGGTGTGACAGAGGGGGTGCCATGGATGATTCGAAGACATGGAGGCTCAAAGTCACATTGCGTTGTAGAAAGTTCTAAAGATCGTCGGACTGCATTACTCTGACGGCAAACAAACCCCACCATGCTTGTCACCAACGAACATTTCATCAGGATAAAAGGTGGCTTAATCAGAGGAATCTGTAATTTGTAGGTGGGGTGAATGATGCAGTGGCATACTTTTCTCTCACATATATCAAGCAAAATGGCTCAGCGAACTTAGTGTTATTATCTAATAAACAAGTGCAATCTTCAAAGCACGAGCTCTGATCCCGGCAGGATCATCTCGGAATTTCACCCGGGAGTCCGACACGTTTAGTGCTTTTGCGTTGTCACCCACTTTAATGCCTGCTCTTTTAGACTGTCTCAGTGTCAGTCTATTTATCGTCCTCCGAAGAATGAAAGTAGTATTTAAACGCTTGAGAGCCAGATACTTAAAGACCTCTGCTGCAGGGCCTCCACCCACTGAGCTAGATTATTAAAGGGTGGCTTCTGAGAGCATCCGTGTCTCTGGTACGGAGTTACTTCCGCGAGTAGAGCCTCCCCGAGGCTCTGAAATGATGCAGCCTTAAGAGAAATATTAGAAAAGCCAGGTCAATCGAGCCTGGTTTCCCAGCTCCAAGGTCGCCGCTCTGGCTAGCTAGTCTTTGCGAGGTTTTAGCAGATAAGATTTTGCGGTGTCAGACGTGTAAGCCTATAAAACAGTAGGTAATTGGTTTACTTATCAACTGTTGCTGTGTCATAGCAGTGGGTTATTCAATTAGGAATCTAAAATAAATGATAGAGGCTCTCTATGAGAGCCATACTTAACAAAGAAATAATAGCTCTTTGCATGCAAAATAAAATAAAATTACTCTGGGGATCCACAAATAGGGGCAGGGTGGAAATAGGGGTTTCAGAAACGGATTAGAGCCGAGTGGTGAATCAGTGGCGTGGTACAGTCTGATAGCATATTGCATTATAGGGATAGGGCAGTGCTTTAAATGGGCCGGTACTCACCGGTCCTGAGTACCGGCACTTCCAAATTTTCTGGCCCTCAGTACCGGCACTTTTCTTAGGTCAGAGAGAGTACCGGTACCCTGATTGAGAGCACAGCAGGCTCTGGTTAGGTCTGTCCTCCAGCTCAGGGCAGACGCCTCTCTGCTTCCGAGGAGCATGCAAGTCACTGAGCCCCTCAGTGGCCTTTTGCAGAGTCGCTGCTGGAGATTCCAGCAGCGCTCACTTGAATGGCCCCAGACTGCAGGGGTCTGAGAGGGCCTGCCTTCCGTCATGCTGTGATCAACAGGACAGGGTCTAGACAGACCCTGCACTATTGATCAGGTGTGCAAAGGCAATTAGCCTTAAAGTGTTAAGCCACCCCCCACCCCCTTCCTCCATCAGGCATGCGAAATGGGCTGGGGCTGCCAGTCAGTAATCCTGTCCCATTTACAGAAAAGCACTGGCCGCACTAAAGTGATCAGCAGTGTCACACAATCCTCTACCTTCCCCAAAGCCGTTTTTTTCATCTTTTTGTTCAGCACAGAGGCAGCTTTCCTTTGTGTGCCCCTCCAACACTAATCACTGCCTTTGCATGACAACATGACTCACCTGGGTACTCCATGGGTGTAAAGTTAGCCCTTCAGTGCTTAATTTGTGCCTGTAGTTTCCGGTGCTCCGGCACTTATTTTCCAGGGCCGGCATTATAGCTATCTTTTATGCGGGCAGCTGTGGCGCATGAATGCATGCAGAAGGGTTGCTGTATTTTCCTAAATCATCTTCCGAGCTGCTTTCACTTTTACCCTTTTCATCAAAAGGCCTGCACCCTGCCCGAGCCTCCAATTGGGGATAATTATTGCTAGGGGCTGGCTCGTGACTCAGCTGGGGCGAAGCAAGCTTGGAAACAGCAAGCCCAGGGCAATGAAGGAATGTGACAAACACACGAAAATGTGTACATTACGCTAGCCTGTGTGCTTAGCACCTAGCAATAAAATATTGCACAGAGGCCTAGGGCTGTGTCTCCCCAGCTAAGCCGGCAGTAGGGCGGAGCCCACAGATCTTCTCACCCCTCAGACACTGCCTGTGTCATGAGTGCTACAGAAATGAACGTAATGTGTGAGGGTAGGTAGGCGGATTAAATATCACTGTGCCTTCTTCGTCTTGTGCAGAGGTGACCTGCCATTGCATATATCTAATTCCTGGGACAGCCTCGTGGGCACTTTGTTGCTGGAGCTGGGCTGGATGGGACTGCTGGGATGCACTTCACTGTGAATCTGCCAGTGAATGTCTGTTTCTGCCTCCTCCTCTACTGAGCCTTGTTGTGTGGAAAATGTATTCTGTATCTTGACACTCGCTCAGCCATTTTGTACTCTGTGGAAAAGTATGTCTGTTATCTTGCCATTCGCTCTGCCATTTTGCTCTTCACCCTTCATTACTGACTTTCTCTCTGTATCACGAACGCTCTGGGGCTTCACTCTTGACTTGCCTCATTCCTGCAAGGACATACACACCCTGTTCGTGCTCTGGCCTGACCACAAACTGACCAACAATGCTCAACCAGTCGGACAGGAAGTTTCCCAGATGCTTATCGTCTTCACCTTGTGCACTATGCCCTGCAGAACCCAACAACTACCATCTCCGGACTTATCAGATTGACCTCTATCTGTTGTATAAACATGCTTTAAACATGCTTTTCACCTATGCCCTGCAGGGGCCCAACAGTGACCATCTGCTAACTTATCAGATTGACCTATAATTATGGTGTTCATTGTTTTACTGTACACGTCTCCCTTTGTATAATTATGGTGTTCATCGTTTACTCTACACATCCCCCCTTTTGCATAATCATGGTGTTCTTTCTTTACTGTACACGCGGGGTGGGGATGAAGGGTATATAAGACGTGGAACCAAAGTGCTTGGCAGACTGCCTCCTCAGACAGCTATGGGTGTCTGTTGTTGATGCTTTCTCTCTCATGAGATTGTAATAAATATCCTTTCTCTCCGTTCTCCAGTGTTGGTCTCAGTTTGTATTTTGGACCTGTGAACTATAGGGTGACCCTGCACCTTTGGGTGGTCCCCCAAAAGACCCCCAAATCCACAGTTGAATATGTTCGGCTACACAGAAAGCAAGAAGCCTTTCAATAACTAATTATTGTCAACTTAGCCTCGGTAACAAATACGTGCGTGTTTTTTTACATTTGAAAATCAAGACAGGTCCAGAGAGCCAACGTCTAGGCCCACACTACCACCATAAATCCTATTTCCAGTGCTTAATTTTAGCTGGTGTTTGCAGGTGATGCGCAGAGGCACTCATTTTTAGGGATTGAGTCAGAACGAGAGAGAAAGGCAAAAATGGGAAAAGATGCAGGAAGGTAACAACTAGAAAATAGAGACAAGGGGAAAAAATAGGACTGAAAAGTACCTGGAAAACTGAGATAAAGAGGAAGAGAGTTTCTGGTGGTAGATGAAACAAATGTCAACTTTGCATTCGGCAGCGCTGGCAACGAGGTTCTGAGATAAAACTTTGAGGCCTGGCACTTATTTTTTTACAAAATAAGTACTGGCCCTTCCCATAGAGAAATGAAGAGCAGGGAATGCTGCAGCACTCCAGGAATGAGCTCCAGGACAACTGACAAATGGATTTGGTTGAGGGTAAGTTAAGATGAACATAGAAGGAAGGGGGAGGGATGAATGTATAGAGGTGAGGTGACAGGTGAAGTTAGGATTGCCACTTTTTCACATAAAAATACCAGATATTTGTTGAGTTCTGAAATCGTGAATGGGCTTTGAAATGGTATTTTAACACAAATTTGTGTACAGTCAAAAATCCTGTGCATTTCTTGTTAAATTTAATAATCGTTTAAACATACATATTTATATGTCTGTGTGCTTGCCGACCTGTGTGTGCCTATTTTTGTGTGAGAGAAAAGAGAGAGAAAGAGGGAGAGAATCAGGAGATATTTTAAAGGGAATGGTTGGAATGCTTTTGTGTTCATCTCAGCTTGTTTCGCTCTCTGTGTGAGGGCACGCTTGAGAATATATAGTATTGGGCCTAACAACAACAAATAACATATGGCATTAAGAAGCAGCAAAATTTACAAAACAAGGAAATGTTAACATATCGTCCTGTTTGGCTTTCATTTTGTGTAATGAGATAACTTGATTTGTTTACATAAACGCATTTCTCATGCATTTTGAAATGTGCTACCACTGGTGCAGAAGTCATTATGTATCATCAAATCTTGCCCTTAGACCCGCCCATAGTCCCACCCCTAGCCCTACCCATTTGCCACACCTCTAACTCATTTGAATGAGTACCTGCGCTTATTTTTTCCCATTTAAAGCACTGGGATAGGGCACCTGCCGCTGAGATTTATTTGCATCAAGGAAGTCTCGGGGGTAAGGCCACTCAGCAGACTGATATGTACTTACTACAGAAAAGTGTAGGCAATCTGCTGGCCACACGTTTGAAACACTTTAAAACAGCTTATAAGGTTAATATGCCTGCTGTAGAGCAGTGCGATGACCAGTGGGTCAGAATCGTAGTAGGACTTTTGTTTTTCAGTGGTTTAATGTAATTTCATGGTTGTGCTAATTAAAGGTGTTAAAACTGGCAAGATCTGCCTTCTTTTTTGATCACATAATGTTGGCAAATACCACATAACACAAGGTAAACATATCTTATTCCACAGAGACCTGATGTATTTGACATACACTACTAAAACATCTCACACACCTTACGCGCACTTTCCTCCCTCGCCCCCACCTCCTTTGTTAAAGGCCACTTGCCTGTAGGTGTTCACGTTCCTCATTATCAGCATTCCTACAAGTAAATGGCTTTATTATACTGCTTTTTGTATGACCTTCTCTCTGCTGACTCTCCTCTCACACTCTTAAATTGTGAACAACAACAGTCAATCATGTTCACAGCATGCAGCGCTTAAATGCGGGAGAGGAGGTCAGTGCAAGGCTGTTGCAAACCTCAGCATGCCTGTGCTTTTTTCCGTCCTCTGGTCAAAAGCCCATCACAAGTCCCATTGAGTAGCCCCCACCTAAGGCTAACTGCAGAGCAAGAGCCGCCTGCTCCCATCACAGACACCCCCCTTCCCCACCACCACCACACACACCTCCGGCTTCTTCACCGCCGTGCTTCATAAAGTTTACATTTTGTGCCTATAGTCTCTCTCTCTATGTGTACATTGCTGCATTCCTCTACACGCCCTGACAAAGACACTGACCGCAGGGGTTGGAGGAGCAGAATGGTGGGGCTAGTTATGGTGCGGTCTGGGGAGTGCAAACCAGGTGTTCGTGCACAGTTTGCAGGATATAGAGAGTAGGGACCATGTTTTGAGGGCTGAAGTACTTGTAGAAAACATAACATTTTCTTGGAGAAAGAAATGGTAGCGGTGATGTAGTGGAGGTGAGGTGGTGGTAGGGCGAAGGTACTGGCGGGCAATAGTGTTACCAGGATGCATGTGCAAGCACAATGGTCTGGCTTTAAAAAAAACTAGCATCGCAGAAAGGACACAGTGAACTCGGATTGCAGAATCCCCCTCTGACACAGGCTGCAAAGTTCAGTATGAGCAAGTATTTCACTATGGTCAGACGAAGGCGCCGCTATTCATGGGCTGGGGCTTCCCAGCTGCATGACCGCAAGCTGCACACCATGCATTATGGGTGAGTGTCTGGAAGTATTGAAAGTTAACATATTGTAGTAAAGCTTGCCTAATCACGCAGTGTCTAATTTTTAACCTAGGATCAATGCTTTGTGCATAGATAACTTTGTATAATTTAATTGCCTTATAATGTTTAGTACAGTGACATTTAAAGTTCTACATGTCAAGTTACATGCAGTTTGCCGGTGCCATCCGCATTCAAATTTCAATACCCGCCAAAATGCAGATTCTCCGAGCCAGTGATGAAAGAAAGTCCTAATTTTGTTAACGATAAATGAGGCAAATATTATGCAATCTCCAAATTGCTGATTCTATTAGACAATTGGTTGTGGAAAGTCCTGCTTTAATTGAAGAACGAGTGGAGCGCGTGGCGCGCCACAGCGAGTTATCTGTTTTCAATTATCGTTCCCAGTCGTGCCAATGTCTGGGCACGATAATTGAAAACAGATGTTGGCGTGTGGGTAACAGACACCATTAGGCCATGGGCGGAGCAACGCAACCGCCTTTGGCCTATTGGTGCTGTCTTTCTAAAAAATACGACCGCAAACGCCAATTCCGTGGCTCAAAAGGAATCGCACACGCACGAGCGTGTGCGATTCCAGGGTCCATTTTGGAACCCTCCACAAAAGGGCTCTCGCCTGCACGAGCACTGCTACGCAGTGCAATGCAGGGCGCGAGCCCTAAATACAACTCCTGGACAAGTGATAGAAGGAATTTGGGGCTTATTTCCAAGCCCTTTGCGTCGCAGGTGCGTCACTTTTAATATGGAAAGAAGTGAGGTACCGGTGGCGCAAGGGACTTGTAAAGAAACCCCTGGGTGTCTGAAAATTACGGAACACCCGTAGCAAGAGCATTGATAAGTAAATAAATAGCACAACTGCAGTCAAGGGGAAAAAATAACACTATGTAAATGAAGGGCAAAAAACAAACTATCTCGCTAATGGTGCATGTTGTTTCCTAATATGTGGTTCATAAACTGTTTACGTGTGCGAATTGCACCACTTATTACAGTTGAATAGCAGAAACTACTTGTGTATGCAATTTTCACCTAGGTGTGTTTTTCGCAAATCGTATTTTATGTCCGATTCAGTATTTGCCAAATCAACGTGAATTGAGTACAAGACTTAAACATCTCCAAGATTCTTCAGGGTTTCCAAAGTTTTGGGCCATAGTACATTAACTATAAACTTAAATTCTTAAAAAAAGTTTACGTCCTTCGTGTGTAAATGCTAGAGAGCTTATTGGGCAAACCCCAATCCCCAAAAAGTGATAGAAACTTCAGATTTCTGGGGGGAGAGGTTGTTATTCTCCTGGTTCCTATCCAAATAAACACTTAGGGCCTTATTTAGAGTTTGGGGGATGGAATTCTCCATCAAAGCATGATGGGTACCCTGTCCGCTTTAGCACGAGTGCCACAGACTATATTTCACTTGTAATATGGCAAGCGGGAAATCCGCCTCGTTTTTATAGTGGATCCGCCAAACTCTAAATAAGGCACTTATTTCTGTGAACTTTTCCGATTTTTGTGCATATTGGAGGCAGTGTTTTCGTGCCAGGGAAATTTATACTCTGACCCCGTTCCAATTCAAACTAAAACAAATTGCCTAAAGTCAATCATACCACGGCCTTGTAAATTCCAACTACCACGTCTTCCGATTGATTGGGTTTGGCATTACATTTCACAACGCTAGCCTCGAATATTTGGATGTATTTGTCTTCATCTAGAATAGAGGTCTTCAAACTTTTGTAGGTTGAGCCCCCCTAGCTGAATGTTTTTTAGATGTTGGGTTCCCCCACCACCTAACAAATTTCGGGAATCTGGTACACTATACAATCAACCGCCACGTGCATATCATGGGCCATATCTGACAAGTAATGTTCAACACAATAAGAGTGTTTAGTAAACTGCAGGTTTGTGATCTAAAATAAACTTTTTTATGGTTGTTACATGAAACAAATACATTTCCCTGCAAATAGTAATAGACTCTCTTAGATCAATCACATTAAAAAGAAATTAAACAAAACGGTATTTACAAGAATCTGTTTAGGAATTATTCCAGGCCATCAGGGCAAAAACAGAGCTGCCTCTATCAAGAGGCCCCCTGAAAGGCTGGATTGCAGTGCATGTAAATGTGTCCTTTTATAATTTAGGACAAAAACCTTGATGGGACACGACAAGACATACTTGTGTACAGGGACACAACTAGACCCGAACTTCAGGTGGGGGCTAACACTCCCAGCCATGGCTGGCCCTAGCACTGGTCGCACACAGTGCAACAGTCTGTTTTGGCAGCCCCCTCCTCCATTTCTGCCTTTTCCATGAATTCCCTCACTGCCACTCACCAACAATGCACCTCATCTCTCTATTGCACCTTTCTGGCAAACGTTTCATGTTTTTTTTATAGCAGTTCTCATTGTTTACTCACACTCAGTTCTTTGATCTGCATGGTACACATTCTTTGAAGCAGGCACATTAACCCTCTGCGTTGTGTGGGTGGCAAGAGTACCCACATGAGTGCACGGTGACCCATGCAACAGTGTGAGAATAGGGTAAGAGGAGTGACTGCAGGGTGAGTGAGGTGACCATATGAATTTGGGTGAGGGTGTAAGTGCAGAGTGGGACGAAAGAATGTATGGTTAGTGATGGGCTTATTTGAGTGAAATTCCAGACTGAGCAGTGAGGGGGACAGGTGAGTGAAGTGTCACATGAGTGCACGTTGAGTAGTGTGCTCGTGCGACTGCAGGGTGAGATACAGGGTGAACAGCGCCAGTGCATTGTGAGTGATCACTGAGAGTGCAGGGTAAGCAGGTGAATGGTGTGAGTGCATGGTGATCAGTGTGAGTGCATTGTGATTGCTGTGAGTGCAGGGTGAGCGTGAAAGTGAAGGGCAAGAATGAGGAGCGATTTGTCTGAATTCAGGGTGCATTCCCTGACACTTGAAGTAACTCAGCATGTTATTGACTGCAGCGTAGGGTTTCAGATATAAGCTAAAACTATTGCTATTATGGCATAAACCATTAACCAGGGATCAGGGTGGAGGAAATAAATGTGCTTATCTTGTAACAAACTTGGGGGCATATCAACAAGGGCCTTCTCTCCGCTTTTTTGGCTTTAAAAGCCAAAACAGCGGAGATAAAACTATCACCCTATTTACAAGTGGGTGCTAACATGCAAATGTTAGCGCCCGTTTTCCCGACACCTCGCTTTGCATCTCTAATGAGATGCAAAGTGAGCGTCACTGGGCAGTACTGCTTGTAAAATATTGCTGATGTGCACATCGCAATATTTACAAGGAGGCCCACACATTTTAGCAGACGTTAGTTTTTGGCAAAAAACGCGGTTTTCGCCAAAAACTAACGTCTGCTAAAATGCTGACTTGCCTATACTTTACATTGGGGGTGGATTATGCTGATACAACCACAGGGTCGTATCAGCAAGGTTATTGACGTTTTCCATGGAACATCGCTGGGAAACCAGCGATGTTCTATGGAAAACACCGCTATCGCTGGAATAATTATCGCCATTGCGCTATGCGTTGTTAATACAGTGCTAGTATGGCAATAATTTCCAGCGATAGCCGGCGATAACAAATCTCACGCTAAGCACGGCCAGCGATAATTATCGCTGCCGCTTGATAATATGCCCCTTCCAGTTTTATAATTAGGGTTGCCAGGTCATTATTTTGATGTCCCAGGCGATACAAAAATAAGCAGTCACCTAAAGCTGTATTGTCATTCTGTGCATACTTGGAACAGGACATAAATAGAGAGCACTTTTAATTGTGTTCTAGGGCTGCCTGAATGCTCCATGACTGATAATAAAAGGGAACAAAGACAGAAAAGTCACATTACAAAGAAATACATATTTCTTTATTTATTAGCATATTTAATGTCAAGACAAGTAATTTGTAGGCTGTTTAAACAACACATGGCTGGCTGGCATTTTGCTTTTGGCAACTTGAAGCTCTTTTAGCCCTGTGGGGCATTGTGCGCCTGCCTGTGTAATTTTAAAAGAAACTTTGTCTTCTTTCTGCTAAGAGCTAACCCTCCCAAGACGGGGTTAACTTCATAGAGCTGAAAGGCTTCAGCTGAAGTGGGAGGTAGGATGTCTCCTCTGCTGAAACTGAAAGAAAGTAACAGTCACTTTCAGCTGCAGTGGGACACAAGGAGTCTCCTCTGCTATGAAATCTAATGCAAAGGAACAGGACTGTCTGTTCATTTGCTTTCGGTTTTAGCAGAGACTTCCTGCCTTCCACTGCAGCTGAAGTATTTCAGCTTTACCAATTAACCCCCTCCCGGGACGATTAAAAATAACTTAACATGACAAAGAAAGGGCACGTCTATCTCCCCCTCCCTCCCCCCTCCAACCCTCTGTTACCGGAGTTCACCCAAGAAAAATTTCCATCTGAAATGGTTTGTAGACTTGCGACGCAGGACAGTTAAAGACCAACACAGTTAAGATTTTAGGGTGGTGTGCGCCCCCCCCTGAGGTGGTGTTGCGCGCCCCTGGTGGGGCGCACCCCACAGATTGCAGAACTCTGATCTATAAGGATTCATCTAGCCTTGTGAGGGCTAAGTGACAATGCGGGATTTGAATGTCTCATTTAAATCAATGATCGTGTAATGATCATTGGATTCACTAATCTCAGGCGTCTCTTCCAAGGAGGAGCCGTGATTTACAGCTCCATTACACGTAATGCAGCAAGCGAGGCAACAGTACGTCTCTCCTGTAATGTGACACCGTATGTATCTGGATCCCGCACCTCCTTTCCCAAGTGCCAGGGAGCTTTCAATCATTGCCCTGAGGAGGCGATGCGCCTCATTACCCTATATTTCTGAAAGGAGAAGGCTTTGAGAACATTAGCCCGCTTCTTTCTGTTGATAACCATTATTGCCCAAGTAAGAGCAGCACAATTTAATTAAAAATAGATAATACATATTTCATGTTAATACAGACTTTTGAAAACGAAGCAGCCTCTTGCTCTTCGAGGGGCCTCTGGAAATTGACCTACGCTCTAGATGATGCTATCGTGTGTAAAATACTTTGCAACTTCAATTTGGCATAAAAGACTTGTAAGAAAAACATGAGGTGCGCACGCTTTCGTTCACAGTGATCACAATGAGCCTGGCGAAATGTTATAGATGGATAGAGCAACTATTTTGGCTTATTTTCTCTTTTATAAAATATTACACAGGATCGCCCAAGTCATTGTATCACTGGCCCGCTTACTTTGCATGCATGTGTATCAGCCAGAACAGATGTAGGTATGTATGGATGGTGGAATACGTTTTGTTTATGAGAGTGTTTTGTCAAGCTAGATGAGATGTGATCTGTGTTCCATATTTACTAACCTTTCACGTAACGCAGTGTAGCAAGACAACTTGCTGTACTGCGTTGTGTGAAAGGGAGAGACAAGAAATGTGCCATATCTACTAACACACTTCTGCTCTCTAATAGCAATGGTGCACTTCAGGCAGTCTAGTGCCAACTTGAACCATGGTGCAAGGGTGCCTGCGGAACAAGGAGAATTGTTTTTGTGCAGGAAGGGATACCTTTTCCGGGCAGTTGCAGAAAAGGCTTGATGTGAAAAATCTTTTTGTGTTCCTTTAGCTAAAGCAGGAGGTCAGCCAATAGAGCCTTGGAGTCAATTCGGAGAGGATGTCACCTTACGGCTAGAGCGGTCGACCTCGAAGCTGGGGAATCAGGTTCGAGTCTCGGCAAGGATGCTCAATATCCTGGGATTCTGGGCAAATCACTTAATCTCCCCATGCCTACCAAAATGAATGTGTCCGTCTGTGATGCAACTGGCACTCATATAAAGCGCTCTGAGACCGTTGGGTCAAGTTCGCGCTACATAAAACTCAGAAACATTTTTTATGCCTGGGTTCTAGGCAGACAGGGCTAGTATTCCTTCATGTTCTTCAGAAACTAGGGCAGTCTGATTCTTCACGGGTCAAGGAGTAATCTGAGGAGAGTACTGAAGTTGCCATGTTCATACCCAGTGCCAGTCTGCGGGAGGGGAACCTCTGGGCCACTCCCTAACCAATAGGGTAAAACAGTTCCCAGCTGAGCCCATATTTGCAGCAATCTCTCTGTCTGTGTTTTACTGTAAACTATCCCACCTTCCCTACTTAAATCCAACAAGGCAGGACCCTTCTTCGTGTGATCAGAGTTCCATGTGCTCACACAGAGGTGTGGCAATGATAATGGGTAAACCCTTCCTTGTGGTAACTCCAAACCAGTTCTAGGGCTGCTTCTTCCTTCCACTGGGTATGGAGCCAAACTGACTAGGAAATCAATAGGGGAGAGGCCTAGGTGTAAGCTACATCTGTAAGTGACAGGGTAGTCCACATTTGAAGCTCAGTAAGGGGTTGGGCATAACCCCCAGGCCATCCCATTCAAGGAAGAAAAGCACCTCTCCATAGCCTTTGTCTACTGTCTTGAAGCAATACGCATAGCGCCACAAAAAAGTCATTAACAGCCAAGTGACACTGGATCCTGGCAACATTTGACTTACACCAAGAAATGACAGCTTTCTAAAAGTGCAATTTCCTAAATTACAATATGAAATTCAACTTTACCATTTGGTTGGATTTTTAATTACTATTATAGTGAACCCTTGAATCATGCTTCTTGCTGCTCACAAACTGACTGCAGTTAGGTGCTCTAGATTGCTATAATGTATCCCAGTGTTTCCCTTTGAGAGAGCCAGCCTTGCTACAGTGAAGAATTACTTTCAGTTCTTTTTACTGCCGGGACAAGTAGAACATTAAATATATATGTCCTGCTCTTTAAATATCATGGATCCTGTGCTAGGGGCATTTAGGGACTATCCTAAGTGGAACGTATATGTACCAAAAAGAACAGTGTAGACCTGGTAAAAGTTTTATCTGGCAAGGTGGATATTGCAAGGACAAGAATTTATAGGTTTGGCCTGTGTAATCTCTGCCACCTTGAATGTTTGGTAGTCCATACCATTCCAAACCAAGGGCCAGAGGTACTATTGTTCAATTTAAAAAATAGTAGTCGCAAATATTATTTGTGACTGGGATCAGATTTGCAAACTGCCCTGTGTACTAAAAGTGCAAAAACAACAATTGATGGACCGAATGCAGAACAATGTCATACATTCACCCCAGTACAGAGATCTGGGCCTAAATCCATCGTTTTTTTGCTCACCATGCCATTCCAGTTTGAACCCAGCCATATGCAAATCAGTCTTGACCCTGTGCCCCATGGGAACAGTCCAGCCCGAACTGCCAAGCCAGGTCCTCCCTGGACAGGAAACAAGCATCCTAGGATCGGTTTCGGGCTTTCAGCCCTCGTCAGCCAGGATAGCCTGCATTGTCAGCATTCCGTCCATCATTTGTTTGTTGTAACGCTTTTCGCCCTAAGTGGGATGGGTATTCCCAGACGTGGGACCCGTGCTCACTACGCCACTGGAGTCAAGCTATCCTGGCTGATGACGGCTGATAGCCAGAAACCGGTCCCAGGATGCTTGATTCCGGTCCAGGGAAGACATGGCTTGGCAGTTCGGGCTGGACTGTTCCCATGAGGCACAGGGTCAAGACGGATTTGCATATGGCCATGTCTAAACTGGGGTGGCGTAGTGGGCAAAAGTACGATGGATTAAACCCAGATCTTTTGACATGTTTTTAGTGCTACTTTAGTTGATGGCACAGTGAGTGGTGCTACAGCCCAGTTGTAGCATTTAATGCACAGGCCCCAGGTATATCTATTACATATACTAAAAAATTATAATTAAATTACGTGTGCCAATAAGGAGTATGCCAATTTCACCATGTTTAAAAATGGAGAGAACAAGGACTTTACCACTGGTTAGCAGGAGTAAAATGAGCAGAGTCTTATGACTTATAAAAAATCTGAGGATATACCACGCAAAAGATGGCCATTTCCAACACTGACCATGATCAGGAGAATTTGCTCTTACCTCTTGCCTCCACCAGCAGGAAGTAGTGCAAAGTCACCACATAAGTGAGTGACAGACCTGGAATCTTGTGATTGGATTGCATAAGAAGAATGAGTTTTGAAAAAATGTTGGAAGAAATCAACATTGCTGAATACAAGGGCAGACTATAACCACAGCTCATTAGAGATGGGATGAATGGGAATCCTGCTCCCGGAAAACGTTTGGTTTTATGGGCTAATATCACGTCAACAGCTGATAAACCTCACCTTACTATCAGATTCGTTGAACAGTATCACAGTGGGTGGTTGATTTCTTGTCAGCTTATCTTTCACCAGAAACTATGACTCTTTCTGTTATGCTGGTGTCTATATTTATTTGTGCCTTTATGAAAAAGTGTGTTATGTTTTCATGCTTTTATCTAGACTTTTTCTTTCTATAATGCATTCTGGGTTGAATAATGGGACCAGGGCATCCCACAGCATAGCTCCTTCTACCTTAATGGATTTCACTTTTTGTTTCTTCTGTTTGAATTTTGTGTCTTCTGTTTGGATTCCGCCTGCCTAATGGTCTTGTTCCCTTAGCGTAATATATTCTGGGGAGGACATTTCAGTAAATATCTACAAAGTTTTCCTAGAACACGCAGTGCTTGATGCATGGAAGTTTTGTTGTGATCAATTTCCAGATATGTAATTTGTGTCAGACCTTTATACCCTGTTGGTTGTTACAGGTATGTCTTTTTGAGTGGCCACTGCTTGATGTTCACTCTGTGTATAAGGATTAGCTGTCGATGTTAATATTTATTTTATAGTGTTAATACCGTTTTCTATGTATCTTTTAGTCTTTCCAAAAGATGTCGGATTGTAATTCTTGTTTTCTGGCTAACCCTCCCATGACGGTTGCTTAAAGTTAGCAGTATCTTTGCCTTTTTCTGATGGATGTATCTTAGCTTTCATTATGTCATTTTCTGGTAGTGGATTTCTTTTTTTTTTTTTAAGTTTGAGTTTATTGAAGAAATAAGAAGGGAAGGAGAAGGGAGGGGAGAGGGGGTATAATCATCATGGTAAGCATATACAAAGAATAAGCATTTCAATAAAAATTCTCAATAAAAGCAAAAGTAACAAGCATGAGGTTTATATGAACAGAACCTACGTATAGGAATGAAAAATACTGTATAATGTAGTAGAACGCAATATCATAGTAAAAAGGCATTAAGGAAACAAGAAAATCATGGCGGCTTGCTTACCTCAACTGTGTCAGGGTCTGGAGAGGCATGTGCTGGAGCAAAGGAGGAGAGATAAGATACCAAAGGGAGCCAAATCAGATCGCGTTTAATTGCTAGGGAAACGGAAGATACGTAATTGGTGTCTAGGCGGTGATGGAAGCAGACTGCATTCCACCAAGATTGATAGGAAACATTTGCAGCCTGCTTCCAATTAGAAGTAATGGTATGGAAAGCCACAGCAACTAGGAGGTCAAGTAGTAAATAATGGGAAGGAGATTGCGGAAGAGACGGTGATAGGGAACCTAGAAAAACTTGTAAAGGGGAGAAGGGAATTTGAAGTTGGAATATTTTTTGTATTTGCGTCCAAACTAGGTACCAGAACTTGGAGATAGAAGGGCATTCAAACAACATGTGTTTGAGATCAGCAACGGGACAGGAACAGGACCAACAAATAGAGGTTGTGTCAGGCGAAAAACGGGATAAAGCATGTGGAGTACATAAAGTTCTGTTATAAATAAAATATAAGGTTTGGGTAGTATTAGCAGCTCTAGAGGTTTTATGAAGCTTAGTCCATATTTTGTCCCAGAAAGGTATTGGCCAATCCTGAGAAAGATCCAATTCCCATGCATTCTCGATTTTAGACTTTAGTCTGTCAGTGGTGTATCGGAAAGAGTTATATATAGCAGAGGCTGAGGGAGACGCACTCAATAATAGAGAAGTAGCTTTGCGGGCCAAAGGAATATCGGTAGAAGGTTCCAAGGAGCGAAGATATAGGAGCAGGACTGGGAGAAGGGTGTTGTATTGCATTCGAGCAGAAGCGGGCAGGGAGAAAGAGGATTGAAGTTCCTGGAATGAGAGAGGAATATCTTGGGAAATTAATTGAGAGATCCAACACAATCCTCGAGAATGCCATGTCTTCCAGAATATGGTACGATTACGAATTCTGAAAAGAGAATTATGCCATATCGGTTGTTCGTGAATAGAAAGAAGGGAGGGATAAGATGATATTAGGTAAGGGAGAAGGAGAGTACGGGAATGAGAAATAACAGGTGTGCGAAAGCGAATTAAAGAAGACGTGAAGGATAAGAATTCGCGAAAAGTAAAGGGGGACAGGAAGGAAGATTCCATACTTAGCCAGACAGGCGGATAGAGCGGAAGATCAGAAGAGAACCAACGGGTCGATTGTTTCAAAGAGAAAGCTCGGTGGTATTCTCTAAAATCCGGAAAGCGTACACCAGACTGGGCCTTATCTTTGCGCAATGAAGCCAGAGCTATCCGAGAACGCTTGTTATTCCATAAGAATTTCAGCAACAAGGAATCAATCCGTTTAAAGAAGGAAACTGGAATATGCACTGGAAGCATGGAAATAGTATAGAGAAGAAGAGGGGATAACATCATTTTTATAGAATTGAGCCGACCCCACCAGGACAGAAAGAGCGGGTGCCAACGTTGAATAGCTGTGTCCATTTTCTTGAAGACATAATCAAAATTAAATTTGAGCGTATCAGACAAGAGAGGAGCAAACCAAACACCCAAATATTTGATCTTAGACGGTTGCCATGAGAAACCCGTTTGGGAAAAAAGATGTTTTTGACAAATAGGGTTTAGAGGTAGAATCTCACATTTATCAGCATTTAGGCCTGGTAGTGGATTTCTAACATGAATTGGACCAGCATCTTCAATGTCCATCACCTTCATTCATTTGGTGGGTATAATGTTTATGGGGTGTATTTACTAAGTCAGGCTACCTAAACTGTTATTTTTGTTTTTGTAACCTTGACAGGTGAGAATTGGAAATTTTAATAAAAGAAAAATATCTTCCCTTTTTTCTGAACTGTTTCTAGATCAAATTGCAGCACGACTGATACCCTCACGTATGTAGCTCAGCAAATGGTGCATGTTAAAGATGGAATCCTCTTCGTCTGTTTCATCAAATATACATAGGGTTCCCAGTTTTATTGTATTTATTTTTTCGACATTTCCATCTGTATTTATCCATATTTCTTTTTTGTTCATTTTTTCTGTACTTATCCATTTTTATGTTGTGTTTTCTGTATAAATGAAGCTGCAATGGGTATTTTTCCACATTTATTTGATTAATAAATACTCGCATTTAAATGTACAATAGTTTTCAGTAGTATATGGTGCAATAACGTATCTGAAAATGCTTGCTTTGTAAAATAGCATAAATAACTGTAAATCTGCACTTAATTAAAGCTTAATTAGATAATCTATTGTCTTTTCTTTTATCTCCCCTCTCTCTCAATCTGTACTACTGACCTGGCAGACATGACTGACAGTAGAACAAATCAGCCAAAGAAGACCTATTTTTAGTATTTTTCTGTATTTAAAAATTAAGACAGACAGGAAAATAAATAGTTTTCTGTCTGTATTTATTAGCTAAAGTTCTTAGAGAAAATGCTCTGAAACTGAGGTATCTCCTCATCTTTAAGTCATAATGTCGTTATAGTCCAACACATGTCTTCAAATCAAGGTGAGTGATGGCAGATAGATTATCTAAGAGTGTCACCACAAATGTAGGCTTGAAAGTGGGCTGCTTCCTATCAAATCTATCTCCTCATCCCGCAGTGTTTTACCCCACAGGGCATCACAACGCGGTTGTTACAACGACCGCGTTCTGATTCTGCATACCATTACTCCGCAAGTCGGAACAACGACTTGCGGAGGGGGCCACTGGATGTTGGAATAGTATAATTTACTATTCCAACTCCAGTCTGTGCGGAAACTAGGGAAGGTGTTGGATTTTAAATCCAACACCTTCCCCCCACCCTCCGCAAGTCGTTGTTCCGACTTGCGGAGTAATGGTATGCGGAATCACAACGCTGTCGTTGTAACGACCGCGTTGTGATTCCCTGCGGGGACAAAGATTTGTGTTAAACGTTGTTTACCCTTCCTAGCACCTTTACTTTTCAGTTTATATATGCTGACAATGAGGGGGCAATAACCAACGCAAGATCATTTCCACTGACAACCAGTACATTTGAAATACAGACTTTGCAGTAGGTGGATGATTTGGCTATTTGTTCTAAACTTCAAAACATCTACAAAGAGCTCTAAACGTATTTCACTAATATGTTTTGAAGAAAAAATAATTGAAAATCATCTTTAAACCAAAAGAATGATATTTAGACAAACTAAAAAGAAAACGGTGAAAAACGTTTCTTTGTGCCTCCTTTTTATCCTTCCCAATCCCTTATAATGACTTGGGAGCTTGGCTGATGGATACGCTGTCTGCCTCCCCACTTCCATTTTTCTACTTTAAGGAATAAACCTGCTGCACTAACTGTCACTCTGTGCAGCCAAAGCATTATTGTTAAGACCCAGTTTTCAAGCTTTGGGACTGACCAACCTCTGCCACCATGACTGGCTGGTAGTCCCTACCATTCCAAACCTAGGGCCAGAGGTACTTTTATTCAATTAACAAAAAAGTGGTTACAGATGGAGCAACGACTTTTTGTGAATGGAATCAGATTTGCCAAGTGCCCTCTGTACTAATAGGTCAGTTCACAAGATAACAATTCACAGTGGGGTGCAGAGTGACCTGCCTAATAAATGTTTATTAGCCAGGTCATAATTTGCACACCCCCTGTGATTGGATGTCATCACAGAAATAGTGGCATGCAGGGCAAAGCTCTTCATTACGGAGAGCACTCCAAAACTGGAACTTTTTGTCAAAGCAGGCTGGTTTCTTAATGGAATTGGGGCTACCTTAAAAAAAAACAATTTTGAAAAACGTTCGGGGTAGCTGGTTTCTTTTTCCTCCTGAGTCCTCCACCTCAATTCCCAAAGGAAAAAATTTCCCAAGGGGGCCCTTTCCCTCTTCGCAAATGAGTTAGCACATCCTATAAGAAGTAGTTAACCGATCAATGGTGTGTGACTGGAACTGTGGCTACGAACCATACACGGAATACTGAACCACAATTTGGAAGGGTAGCCCCTTTCATGCACTTTTCAAATTGCAGAACCCATTTTACAAGTCAAAAAATGTGTACATTAAAAATGGCCCTTTTCCCTTATAACAAATCCAGTCATTGTGCGAATTGCAGGGCTTGCAACTCCAAAAGGATTTGATACTTCTGGCCTTAATTCTTGTGACAAACTTGCTTATGGTACCTCCCTGTTCTCTTAACAGTGAATGATAAAATGAGCATGTTTAATTTCAGAAGTCAAGTAGCTTTAACTGCCCAAAACAATAGTGTAAGGAATAAGAAAGGTTAGAAAAGCAGATGGATAATTGTAGGAACAAATGTGTATGTATGAAGAAATAAGAGAAAATCAGTGGATTTACATAGATTTATGTAAGCAGATGCTAGTGGCTGCTCCACCACTATGGCGGAGGAGCGTTCCCGCCACTGCTTTCGAGCAGTGTGAGAAGCAGAAACATAAAATGATAATAACTTTCAGTTATTATAATTTTATGGGTTTTGTGCTTGCTTTGTGGGCATGCGGGTGGGCGGGGCGAGGCTGCTTTGTGAGCAGGGCAGTGGAGCAGTGGTTTTCCCACTCCTAAGTGCGCAATGACTGTTTAGTCAGCCCTCTTGTGCCGCCCAAACCAGTCATGCGCACTTTCCCCTTCTCCATGCAGTACAGTCTGCATTGAGAACATACCGGCCCCTACAGCCCCTGGCTGAGTGTTGTGTCATGGCGCTCAGACCAACCATAACGCTGCATTGCAGCGTTGTGATTAGCTTAGGGGATGGAGCCTGGGTGCCTGCTTCCTGTTCCTGTGTCGGAAGCAGGAGACCAGGAGCAGAGACAGGACCCGACGATGGCAAGGTAATTGATTTTTTCCCCCTTCCCTCCGCAATTGCAACCTCCTGCGCGACCCCTACTCCTCCCACGGCCCCTGATTCCTACTGCGTCTGGCAGATGCTAAATGAAAGAATTCAATCTACCCTGTTTTATGATAGTGGACAAATCAAGGTGATCATGGTCTACCATGAAGAGACGTGGGTTAACCTTTTCTTTAGCTGAGCATTTTAACAGGGGCAGAAGTTCTGATGCTGTCCTGTATATGACGAAATCCACAGCAGTTTGGGCATAGCAATTATTCTCAAAGTGAAGGGTGTGATATATTCTTAATTGTGTGTGTCACAGAGGGTCTCTATCAGAGATCCTTTATACTGAGACAGTAGCAAACCTCCTTATTGGCTTTCAGCTGATTTTTGTATGATGGTTTCACGAGTCAATCATATTAACATGGAGTGAAAGTCGCTGAAAAGTGGAATGATTAGGGCAACAATAGTAAAGCAACAGCTGAAGGTATGCAAAGTGTAAGCTGATGATTTCGAATGACTCTAGTTAAGTGTTGCAGGTTGGAATACAAAGCCAAAAAGTGGGGGTGCAGGTGGTGTGGTCCAAATTATTCAGAATATGAGAGGGGTTTATGTTATTATGTTTTAGCAGTGGATGTGCTGAAATTTCATTTGAGTTATTCACCATTTTACATTTTTGGAAGATGCATTTCTTTATTTTGATACTAATTCGTAAGGGTGACGACTTGTCCACAGAAAATGATAGGTAAATTACTAATGTGACGTTGAAGACCATCCTACTAGTATATTTAAGTGGAAGAACTTCAAGCACGAGTTTTTTGCTTCCCCTTTTAACGTCTTTGTGGATGACATTGCTGTGGTAGATATGTGCGTTTCTGCTTTGTTTGACAAGAATTGACTAATTAGATGATCCTCTAAAGACCCTATTCTGTTGATGGATTAAACCCAGATCAGTTGAGTGGGGGTGAGTGTTTGATTTGCTCAAGCGCTCCGTCCATCATCCCCTTTGGTATCGCTTTGTTCACCCTAAGTTGGCAGGGTATGCTCAGACTTGGGTCCCTTGCTCACTTTGCCACTGGATTCAAGATAGCCTAGCTGATGAGGGTTATGAACCCGAAACCGGTCCAAGGATGCTTGTTTTCGGTCCAGGGAAGACATGGCTTGGCAGTTCGAGCTGGACTGTTCCCATGAGGCACAGGGTCAGACTGATTTGCATATGGCCATGTCTGAACTGGGGTGGTGGAGTGAGCTAAAGAATGATGATGGATTAAACCCAGATCAGTTGACTGGGGGTGAGTGTTTGATTTGCTCAAGCGCTCCGTCCATCATCCCCTTTGGTATCGCTTTGTTCGCCCTAAGTTGGCAGGGTATGCTCAGACGCGGGTCCCTTGCTCACTTTGCCACTGGATTCAAGATAGCCTGGCTGATGAGGGTTATGAACCCGAAACCAGTCCCAGGATGCTTGTTTCCAGTCCAGGGAAGACATGGCTTGGCAGTTCGAGCTGGACTGTTCCCATGAGGCACAGGGTCAGACTGATTTGCATATGGCCATGTCTAAACTGGGGTGGTGGAGTGAGTTAAAGAATGATGATGGATGAAACCCAGATCAGTTGACTGGGGTGAGTGTTTGATTTGCTCAAGTGCTCCGTCCATCATCCCCTTTGGTATGGCTACAATTAGGGCTGGTCAGGTGCCTGTGTACCTGCCTGGTCATGAGGGGTGGCTGTGGTAGACATTGGGTGTGGCACAAAAAAGTAAGTGTACGCAGGCCGCGGCCTTCGCGCACCGGCCACACGGCACCCTGTCCCAGCGCACGCACTGTGCAGTAGCTGGGTGGACTGGTATGGTAACTTGGGTTAAATTTAGTAGTGCGTGTACGATGCACAAGCACTACTAAATTCAACCCAACTACTGCACCACAGCACCTCTGTCTGTCTGTGTGGGTAAAAAGCACCACTGCCATTTGTGAGTGAGAGGTCACCTCACCAGTGGCAGTTGTGCTTTTTCTCCGCAGAGCAGAGGCAGGAGTGCACACTGCACTGTGCATAACTGCCAAGGTTTCAGATTGCTATGTGTGACATTTTCATAAATTCAGTGCAATTATGAGTGACATTCAATGACTATGAGTGACACTTTCTCGCAAGCAAAAATCAAGCAATGAACATGAGGAAAACATATAAATATCAAAAATTGCACCTATTTGACCAACCAGAAATTCTAAGATCTTAAACTGCTGCACTAGTGCTGCTGGGAAATTCCATCTGTAACTGGCTCTGTGTGAGGCTGCGATTGCACCAAGCAACCCACCCACTGCTCTAGTGGTCTCAAATGGATAGAATATTAAAAAAAATGGCAGTGGTTTGAAAATACAGACAATTACAGCTTGTATGATAGCGGCTATAGTTAGTGGAGCGCTGTAAAGCTATGCAGACCAATGGTTTGTCAAATTTCCAGGATTTCATTTCTGAAATGGACTGAAAAGTGCCCAGATGCATTTTATCTTCCAGCACAGTGCTATAAAAAGTTCACAAATAAATACAGTCAACAAAAGTGTATCATAATCGTTATGGGAAATATTCATTCTAAATAAAACATTAATGTGAGGCATGCCAACACAAGAAGTTCAGGCAAACAGCAACTGGTGGCGCTGTGGTTTGTGTTTACGCGGCTTACGCCTGACCCCTTTCCCAGTGGGAGACCCTGAGAGAGAAAGAATATGCCCACAGCACCTTGAAGAAGTGAAGGATTTCAAACTAATAATAAAAGCATAGACAGACAATAACTAACACACACAAATGGAGACCGGTGCTGTCAGGAAACTGCAGGTAATTTATATACATTCTTTGCAGGGGCACCCTCAGGACACTTCAGTTTCACTGCTTCCAGGCCTCACGCAGCACTAGAGTGCTCTTTAGTGGTTATGCCTATTTCTTGGTGCATTTCCACGGAGCACTTTGGGAATCCCCCTCAACCCTACAGGCCTATATGCTGCCCCAAGTTCTCTTACCTTGACTGCCCCTCCCTCTGACCCAGCCTCAGCAGTGGAGCCCTCGACTTTACGACACCTCCAGCTTCTTTCATAGTCACACCCTGTTCACAGTGGTCACTTACATCTGGCTCTATCAGCCCTCGGATTCCGCGGACCCACACGCCAACAGCAATGTCATTATTGGCTGGCCGCAACCTCAGAGCAAAGTTGAAGCTCTTATTTTGTCTATTGGGACACAGTTACTGGGGAAGGAAATGAAGTAAAAATAGGATATATGGGGTAGAGATGGAGGTATTCTGACCCCATTGGATAGATGGAGGGGGTCTGTGAGTGACCCCTCATGGGCAAAAAATTGCCCCAAAATGTTTTATATTGGGTGCGTGAGGATTTGCAAATCCACTGTGGCGCTCAGCGCAGTCCCCGTGTGAATCCGTGATGGATCGGTGGATCCAGACACCAATTAAAAAACACATACACCTAATCTCACACACAACCACTCAAACACTCACACATCCATGCACCCACTCACACAGCCATGTACACATCCACACAGCTACTTACACACCCACTCGCAGACTCACATAGCTACTCACTCATCCATACAATAAAACCACTGACAGTCACTCCCACACCTATAGAGTCTCACACACCACAGTCTCACACAGCCCCTTACACACCCAGCCTTACGCCCTCCCATCACACACTCGCATGCCCAATTACACACCGCACATCCATTCACCTATTCACACACCTACTCAGAGAGCCAGATAACCTCTCACACATCCATAAAGACACATCGAAACAGCCATTCACACACCCTCTCACACACCCATACAGTCACTGATGCATCCACTCAGAGGCTCAGAGAACCACTCACACACCCACTACAAACCCAATTACACACCCACACAGCCACTTACACACCCACTGCATTTAATGTGTTGTTGTTTTCTACTGAATGTGTGTTTTTGGTTGGAGATGGATCCGCGGAGCAGTTGCACATCTGCCTGCAACATAGACGGCAGACACCTTATGTGGCCGAGGATCCACAGTTGATCCACGGATAAGAGTGGGAAATTAGAACAAGCATTAGAAATGCAATAGGGCTCGCATTTGTTTGAGTTAGAGCAATTGGAATTGTAAATGACAGTGTCTTTACCCTATGTGTAGTGGAGGTATGTGGTTTGGATTGGATTGGATTAGTTAGTTGTGAAATTGTGTGTCATCATATTGTGTGGTGTGGAGTGGATGTGTGTAGTGGAATTATGTGACATGGTGTGCTGTGGAATTATGTGGATAGTAATTATGTGGTATTGAGTGCACTGTAATTAAGTGGAGTGGGATTGTGTGTTATGGGGTATAATTATGCAGAAGGGCATTTTGTGTTGTGGAGTGGTATGTAGTGGAGCTTAATTATGTGGTGTGCAGTTGAATTTTGGGGCATGAGGTGGAATTGTGTGGTGTGGATTCGATGTTTGTGGTATGTTGTGCAATTGTGTTGCTGAGTAGTATTATAGGGTTTGGCATTGAATTATGTGGTGTGGGTTGGAAATGTGGGCAGTTGAATTTTGTGGCGTGGAACTGCGCAGATAGCTTTGCCTTTTTGGTGGCAAAAAAGAGCAAATAGGTAAGAGCTAAGCTACAGATCTGTGTGTTTGGGTGTAAAAAAAAAGAGTTAGAGCTATTGGCGTTGCAAATGTAAATTGTGTTATGGAGTGGAGTGGATGTATGTGGTGTGTATTGGAATTCTGTGGGTTTAATTGGAATTGTTAGTTGTGGCATTGTGTGGGGTGGAATTGTGTGGTATGGAGTGGAGTGAATTTGAGTAGTGAAACGATATGGCATGGTGTGCAATGGATAGTAATGATGTGTTTTTTAGTGTATTGGAATTATGTGGAGTGGGATTGTGTGTCATGGAGTGTAATTACGTGGAATGGTATTTTATGTTGTGGAGTGTAATGTAGTGGAGTTTAATTATTTGGTGTGCTGTTGAATTGTGTGGTCTGATGTTGAATTATGTGTTGTGATTTGGATATATGTGGCGTGTAGTGGAATTGTGTTGTGGAGTGTAATTATGTGGTTTGATGTTGAATTATGTGGTGTAGGATGGATTTGTGTGGAGTTGAATAGTGTGGCATGGAACAGTGTGGCGTTGCGCAAAGTTATGTTGAGTGGAATTATGTGGCATGGTGTTGAGTGTATTATGTATATTGTTGGTATGTGGCATAGAGTGGATGTATGTGGGGTGTATTTATGTGGAATTGAGTATCATGTAATTGGGTAGAGTTGAGATATGATGCGTTGAGTGACATTATGTGGAGTGTAATTATGTTGTGTGGTGTGAAATTATATGGCGCTGAATTATGTGGCGTTGTGTTGAGTTAAGTGGAGTTGAACGCTTGTTGTACAGTAGTGGATATTAGGGAGTGTACAAAAACATCCACATCCTTGTTTTCAATAAAATCTTACATTTTCTGTGCACAAAGCTTCAATTCCCATTTTTGTTAAATCGAGCAGTAGAATTGATGACCCTTGAGTTGGTTTCTTCGCTTTTGTTATTTGCATCCGATTACTTGCTATTATGTGAGTTGTTGCTGCCCTCGGCTTCCTTTCCTTCTTTCTGCATGTCGCATTATGATCAATACATGGAGCAAGCAATCCTAACTAGCCCTGTATGTCAACAGCGTTTATAATCGAAAGCCGTCCCTAAACGAACTAGTTCCTCACTTTGCATAACATGTGACCCCACATTCGCTGCGGGGGAGAGCCGTGTATGTTAGAGGCTGTATCCATGCCCGGTTTCAGGGTAAACGTCTATTAAATGTAAATGTGTTTTACATTTAAAAAGTTTCATGAATACTTGGGATTTCGAATTAGGACTAAGAAAGAAGGGAATACACTTGTGGTGCCCAGTATATGTTTAAGGTATTGTGGTATGCTGAGGTGCAGGCATCAGAGATTTAACCTAAGAAACCTTAACCTACCAGGTAAGTAATCTACAAGCAATGAAAAATAAAAGCAATGCAGACACACATCTGAAAAATTGATCAGTGTACTGAATGAAAGACGCTCTCGCTGTGCAGCAAGTACCTGCACCTGTGAGTAGCGGCGTGAGAGCCGAGCTCAGCTAAGTCAAGGGTCCAGTTTGCCCAAAGAGCTTGAACAGGGTGCAGCCATCAACATATGTGGCAAGATAATTGTGCTGCAAATGTCATATAAAAATATGCAATACACTAGAAATTTGAAAAACATGTACTTTGGAATATGCAGGGATAGCCACTCCTCGAGTCATCAATCAGAGCATGCCTCGCACCGCCCCTGCTCACAACAAACAAAACCACTACGCTGCGGAACCGGACCTGGGCCTAGCCCTGCTGCCCCTTGCCCCTTTAGGCCCCTTTTGCTCCCTTTTGCTTTTAATTAATTTCTGGCCGGGTCGCGACTCTCCCATACAGTGCCGCCCTGCGCCCACCACCCATGAATCATTATCAAATCATCTTCATCACTCAGATCAGGCCTGGAAGAGCGGAAGGATCGCATGTAATTTAAACAAATAGACTGAATCACCTGCGGGTGGCACGGCAGACAGAGGAATTAAATTATCCTGGTTGCCTCTCTTTCCCAGTGCCTGTCTGTCTCTGGCCTCTAAGATGCCTGCCTCCTCGACCTCGCCTCAGAGTCACGCGCCATTTTCAGTGCGCGAGCCCCAATGCGCATGAGCATCAGCCCCCACCCTAAGCTAAGGCTGAACTAACTGTAAAACCGAGGCATGCGGAGACATCTGACTGCGCGCCGCACGCGTCTACGACTCTACTACATAATCTGGTCAGGTCAGGTGGTTTTTAATTAAATTATAATGACTGCCCTGCTGCCAAAATGAAATTGAATTGAAATCGGCGGGTCACTCACTGCCACTGCTTTGCTCACGTCACGGACACGGACGGAGCACCAGCATTAGAATTGTGCTCAGGCCTGTGCCTGGTTGTTCTTAACATAGTGACTGTCTCTGACTCATGCAGGGGTCGGTTCCACATGGCCAAATCGGCCCCAGCAAACGAACCGGCGCCCCGTCACAACAAAACTGGCCCCCACCCCCTCCAGCCTACCGGGGATTGCCCGGTGCCCAGACTTACCAGTCCGGCCCTGTCAGTGTGTGAGGGGGAACCACAGCTGGCATTGCATTACAGCACAAAGTTAAGAAAGCTTTCTCCGCATCACCCTTTCTATACTAATTATTGAATGTTGCTAGGTCATTTGCTCTTGATAACTGAAGATTTCTTTCTGTCACCATTACTTTCACATTTATTACCTTGCGTGGTTTGGAACCCTATAACCATTATACGATTCCAAAATTCCAACCATCAGTAATTTTCTGCATTTCATAAATGACAAGGCAGTATGCAAAAGCTGCATTGGGCCAGCAAAGTGGAGATGGAGAATAGGGCAATGGAGACTACAGCCAAGAAAGACAATAGATTCCAGTTTCGTGTCTGAGACATGCTGCTCCAGCCACCAGATGGCCAGTTGTATTCGAAATCAGAGAGGCCAGAGCCCTACAAAGAGTTAATGGGCATAGCAACCGTGCCTGGCAACATCAATAATTTTCGACTCCTTTGCCTCAGATTACAGTTTGCATCTGTGATAATGGTCCCATAACTATATTGTTTTTCCCCTTTGTCAGTTTCCCGTGTCCCATTTCCCAATTTCTTTTAGTCACCTGAGTATTTGTTCCGGGCTGACCTTGGCATTCGACTCTGCAATAATTTTTGAACCTGCTCCAGTTATTTCACTTGATTTGCACCTGAGAACCTGTTTTCTGACCTGGCTATGGATTTCCCTTTTTGGTCTGGTGACTATGATTCTACCATCTGGTGCAGAGCTGTTCTCTTCATATTTGATTATTGTTAAAGTTTACAGGTTTGCATGGGGGCAAGTTACAGTGATGCCTCCTCTCATACCTGGTAATCTGCATCACTATAACTTGCACCCCCTCCATGCAGAGTCTTGCTGTGCTTCTCAATGATGTCATAAAACATGTCATGAGTGATGTAATATTTAGTGTAATTACCAGTGTATTGTGAGAGTGCGAGTTATAGTTACTTTATGGCATCAGTTACAGTTACTTGAGATAACTATAAGTGGTGAATTTCTGTGATTTTGTTTGTTTAAAACAGTTAACTGACATATTTCTCAAAATGAAACCTTTGATTTTTCAGTGAGAAATTATATATATAAATATATCTATATATATATTTATATATATACACACACATATATATTACTCCACTCTGGCACAGTTCAAGCTAAAAAACGGACGCACTCTCGGGTTCGTAGATCAAACAATTGTTTAATGTGTGAGCCTCCCGCATCAACAGACACGTTTCGGCATAGAGCCTTTTTCAATGTCGGTGGCCAAAAACATATACAATGAATAAATACAAACAAAAAAGTGTCATGTGATAATCGTAGACATTATAGACAGTTCCATAGCCGTTCTCCTTTCCCCAGGAATCATGGCGGCCATCTTTGAACATAATACAAAATCATATGTGTGTAAAAAGTGCAAAAAAAATGCTTTTACATATGTTTACAAATCCAAAAGTGAATACCTATCATGCACAAATATATACAATCATAAAGGGGCCTGACGTCTAGAGGACTCCATTAATTATATTTTATAACGCTTTCAATCGCGTGTCCTCAAATGACTACAGCTAGTACCCAAATAAATCAAAATTGCGCCCTCAATGGGCAATCAATGCTGTCTTCAAATAGATACATAATCAGTTATTTAATTCATTTGTTAATTCATGCATGAAGGAATCATAAAGGCTTAAAATGTTCAATTCATAATTGTGCCGTGAATGGGCCATTCTCATCACATCACATTAATACGCTATGTGGCAGGTAATTCATTCTGATAATTTCAAATTGTCCCATATTTCAATTAATATAATTTTTTAGCCTTTATCAATTTGATATAATTCCAGAAATCACTATAAATACTTCATTAGAGAATCAACTTTATTCCTTGGTGCTCAACGACAACAGTTACAATACCAAATATTGATAAATGAATATGGGAAAAAGAGAATTTATAAATGCCACTCTGCTTGAGTAGGTGCAATGAATAAATCTAAGGTTGCAGAATGGCTATATCAGAGGTAGGCCTGAAGGTACACTATTCAGTTTTCCGTCTAGATGTACCCACATCTCCTCATCATTGTTGAGACCTAAGGGGGCCATTGTATGGAGTTTGAGTATATATTTGGTCTCTAGGATACGTACCTTTTTTATCCTATCTCCCCCTCTCTCGTCTCTACGGACTTGGTACAAACAAAAGAAACTCAGTAGGTCCCTGTTGCTCTGATGGACCTTTTCAAAGTGGCAGGCAACCGGATAGTTACTATCCTTGTTGCATATACTCTAAAATACGCTTCTTGGTAGGATGAATCGTGCAACTGATATATTGCTTGTTACAAGGGCATACCAGACAAAAAACGGTATATTCTGAGTTGCAATTTAACAGTAGGTTGATTTTCCACACTGAGTTGGGGTCGTTCTCTCTAATTCTGTAAGTAGAGATTTTCTTACTATATTTACAGGCCTTGCATTTCATGCAGGGGAAGAATCCCGTAATTGGGTCCTTTTTTGGGGGGTACTGAATGTAAGTGGATATGCACTAGCTGATCACCTATGGACTTCCCTCTCCTAAAAATTATAATAGGTTTAGGTGGAATCACTCCGCGTAAGGTTTGATCTGTTTGCAAGATGTTTCAATTATTTTTAAAGATTTGCACTATCTGTGCTGATTTGTCATCATACTGAGTGATCATCCTTACAGGCTCTCTAGTCTCTTGTTTATGCATACCCCCTTGGTTTTTAGCCACTAACAATTGTGGCCTTTGCACTAGATTAACCTTTGTTGGGGGCGAAGCATGTGCCCATTGCAGTTCCCCGTTGTTGCCTGTAAAGTTGTCCCGAGAAAACAAAGATATTCTTTTCCAGGCAAATCTTTACCATTTTCAAAAGCATACGATTGTGTGTCTGAAATCTCAATGGTCTGTTATCAAAAAACCACTTGACTGCATGGAGGCCCTGAGTAGGATTGATGCAAGTATAAAGACTTGTGATGTCTAAGGTTATCAACATCATGTCATCTTCCCCTACTATCCCTTCAATTAATCACAAAAAGTCCTGCGTATCACGCACATAGGAAGCTAGATCCCTGACCAATTGTGATAAAAATGAATCAATATAAATCGAAGAGTTCTCCAGAAGGCTCTTTATAGATGCCACATTGGTCTTCCTGGAGGGTTGGTCAGGTCTTTATGGACTTTTGGGAGGTGATAGAATGTGGGAAGAACCAGATTCTCACAGAGAAGGAAAAGATACTCATCATGTGTCAACATCCCTTCTTTTTTCCATTTTAGGAGGTATTGATGGTAAATATGTATGCAGTCCACGTATTAATTTCTCTGTGTAGGGATGTTGCATTCAACATCATCTAGCTGTCTTCTAGCCTCCTTATAATAATGTGTTTTGTCGAAGACAATAATATTTCCTCCCGTATCCGAGGGCTTGAAAACCAGTGTATCATATCTCTTAGGTGCCATTGTTCCCGGGTGAGATTATAATGCTGTTCTTGATGTTTAGCTTTGTTTGTCAGTGTCTTTGAGTCTGAGATGATAGCCTCATTAAAAACGTCAATGGCATCATAAGGAATTTACACATTGTCTTTGACTTCATTCTCAAGTTACTTCTCTCACCAGACTGTGTAATACCTATCTCCTCCAGATAACAATACATATCTTCCAAAGTTTCTGGGTCACCAATCCTACTAGTGGATTCCAGAGACTGTAGGGTCTTTATTGTTTCAAGGTCATGTCCAGTGAGAAGGTCCATATCTGACCTTGAATGATATTTCCTGGTGTTCTATAGAGATGAAGTAAATGAATTTTTTGCAATTCTGAGTTTGAGGATGTATTTAAAAAGATCTATGCGTATCTGTGCATAGTCCAGTTCTATAGTGGGACAGAAAGATAGGCCGAGCTGTAACGCTTTGATCTCATCTGGTGTCACTATTCTCTTAGATAGATTTATTACCGTCATGGTCTCTTGGGGGATTACCATTTTCCTTTTCTCCCCCTGCTGCGGGTGATTCTGGGGTAGGTACTTCTCCTTCCTTTCTTTCCCCTCCTTGTTTTGTGGGGGTGGGTTCATGGCCTGGTCATTGCCTTGCTTCTCGTATGAGCTTGTATTCCCAAAAATACCCAGGCTCGCTCGCATTTGTTCTATCATCTGTTCCTGTTGTTTGTTCACCCTCAGAGGTCTCCACCTCCGACTCCGACATTTCCCTGTTGGAGTGTGTTACACCTCCCTATTGGTCCATCTTTTTCCTGGGAACATCATATTTGTGAGCGAAAGTAAGTATGCAGGCAGTTGCAAAATCCTGTTCGTCCCTTTGGAACTTCGTTTGTTTCCGCTTCCAAATTACTGCCTTATCTTTTAATTCTTCATTTTTTTTATCCTTATCTTCACTAATCATCTCCTCGAGATTCCTAATCTCAATTAGCAGTTTTTCTCTATCACTCCAGGCAGATTTTATTAAAATCCTCACCATGCTTTGGCCGATTCAACGGTGTGTTCAGACCAATCTCTGAGTAGTTCCGGGTCAGGATTTTCAAATGAGGGAACTGTAAAAATGTGCAATCCCCGTGGAATCCGTTCATAGTCTAGGTATTTTTGCAGGGAGGTAGCCTCCAAGCACTTGCGTATTTATTTTTTAAGGTCTTCTCTTATGTCTGGTAAAGTAGGTTTTGCCCCTATCTGCACTCTGTCTAAAAATGTCCGCTGCTGCCTCTCCATGTTCTGTGATTGATGACATGATACTTTGGATACACTCTCGCTGCGAGGCCCGCTCTTCAATTGAAACCCTCGGGACTGTTGCTGATTTCACAATATAAAGCACAGTGAATGTCGTCACTCACCGATCCATCCCCGCAATGACTCTGTGTACTCCGACTCCAGACCGTAGAGATTTGTTCAACGGTGATGTGTCTGTGTCACTGCATGTTTATTGGATTTAACAAGGGTGCAGTGATTTAACAGAAGCACTCTGTTCCCTCAGAGCAACAGGGCTGGCAGCCATAATACTTCCAACAACTTCAATCACTGCCGCTGCACCGCTCGTCCTGGGTGCCGTCCATGCGGTGGTGAGCCGCAATGTATTACTCCACTCTGGCATGGTTCAAGCCAAAAAACGGACGCACTCTCGGGTTAGTTGATCAAAAATTCATTTAATGTGCGAGCCTCCCACACCAACAGATATATTCACTGAAAAAAAACACATGTTTCAGGGATGTTATAGTTAGGAATTAGCATTTAAAAAACCTTAGAAATGTAAGGAAAAAACACAGGTTACAGGAACGTTATAGTTAAGCTGACATTTCACTCTGACAAAACCAGAGAAATTCTGCTATTACATTTAGCTGAGCTAACTATAACTCACGCCCCTGCAATGCACTGCTGATGAGATCACATATTACATCACTCTTGACATGGTCAGTGACATTACTGATGACATCACTGATGACATCTCAAATTACATCACTGATGACATCATCTACATAATCTCTGCTGCATCTACTCACACCCCAATATAATCTTTCATACACCGACTCCAAATTTCAGACTGCCATTTTCAAAACCATACACACCAATACCAGTATGTACATACCTACTCACTGATTCATAGGTCTGCACACATCAACTCATTCACCCATACAGCCACTCATACACCCAGTCTCTCACCAATGCAGCCACTGGTATATCTACTCATATACCCATGCATACACTCACACACCACCACTCACCCATAGAGTTACTCACACACTGAGTTAGTCACCCAAAGAGTCAATCACACTGCCATTTACTCACATTTACTGTTATAAACACACCACCTCACATATTCATACAGATACTAACACATACCCACTTTCTTATACAATCACTGACACAAGCACACACTTATCCATACAGCTACTCACACAATCACTCACTCACACATACAGTCACTTATATACTCCAACACTCATATATACTGTGTTAGACTTGCGGGTCTCTAGTTGGCACAGGTATGCACTTGTGACAAATAGGGACCCTCTCCTCTAGTCAGGGTAAGTGGGTACACTCCTAAAATAACCCCTGCTTACCCCCTTTGTAGCTTGGCACGAGCAGACAGGCTTATCTCAGAGGCAGGGTGTAAAGCATTTGTGAACACATACAGTAACCAAGTGACAACACTACAGATGGACACCACACAGGTTGTATATCAAAAATAAGTATTCTTTATATAGATTTACCACAAGACCATTAAACGACAAAAACACACAATACTGTTACTTTAGATGGTAGAAGGTTGCTTAGTTCTCTTAAGTTCTTAAATGCGACACTTTAAGTCAATGTACCTTTTAGATGCGACACAGAGCAACGAAAGTGTTGCAACGATGTTGATGCGATGAATTTTTTGGTGCAAAGAAATAAAGACGTGAAGATCTTCCAGATGCGTTACGCTTCTCCGATGCTGCGAGAAGACTCGACTCGATTCTTCAGCTGCAGCGGCGACACCCTTTACGCGATGCGGCGACAGCGGCCTTGGCAGCGACACTCTTCTCCGACGTTTGCGAGACGTTTCCGCTCGATGCGATGTTGCACCGGTGACACCCCTTTATTCGATGCGACAACAGCAGCTCCGATGGCGGCACACTTCTCCGTGGATGCGAAGCGCTGTTCTTGATGCCGTGCAATGCGTCAGTTATGATAGCTGCGATTGCGACACGCTTCTTCCGACTCTTCTCTTGATGCGGTGCAATGCGTCAGCTACAATGGCTGCGATGGCGACACGCTTCTTCGGCGTTGCGAGACACTTCCTGGATGATGCGAGACGCTTCCGCTCGATGCGATGCTGCAGCGGCGACACACTTTACGAGATGCGACGACAAAGCTCCGGCGGCGGCACGCTTCTCCTTCTTGAGTCGCGCTTCCAGCTCCTTGCGACACGCAGTCCCTCAGAAGGCCCAACAACAGCAGCAGGCACTTCCAAAGAACTCTGGGGAGCTGGGGGTTAAGTCTGTTGTTCCTGAGACTTCAGCAGGAGGCAAGTTCTCTTCCAAGCCCTTGGAGCAAGTTGAGCAAAAGTACACACAAAGTTATTTTCTCCTCTCTTTAGCAGTAAGGCAACCACTGCAGGCCAATCCCCCAGTTTCAGGGATAGTTTCCTCCTCAGCTTCTTCTGGTTCCTCCCTCAGCAGAGGTTCTTCTTGTTTTCCCAAAGTGATCTAAATTCTTGGGATCAGGGTCCCAATACTTATACCCCAAAATTCTTTGTCCTCTGAGGGCAGAGGGGCCCTTGCCCAGTCCAAACCAGTTCCTGAGCACTCTGTTTACCAGACTTCTCCTTTCCTTTCACAGTGTAGGGCAGAAACATTAGACGCCCCACAGGAGGTGGAGCCAGCATTGTGGAAGGCAAGTACAGCCCTGGAGCACTTTGTTGACAGGATTCCTTCTCTTATTTCACTGTGCAGGGCAGAGACATCAGCCACTCCCCAGGAGGTGGAGCCAGGATTGTGGAGGGAAGGCACAGCCCTATTCAGGTCCCAGGTGCAACTCCTCCCACCCATCTAGATGCAGATCTCTCTATTCACCACTCGGGCACCTCACCCTGTCTCCTGGAATTCCCCAGCCCTGTCACTCAAACTCCAGACAAAGGAATACACAGCCTAGCAGAGGCAGGTTTGAACGGTTAGACAAGAAAATACCTACTTTCTAAAAGTGGTATTTTCAACCAAAGAATGTTAAAACCAACTTCACTAAAATATGTATTTTATCATTCTGAGTTCAGGCATACTAAATTCGAATTTCTAACATGTTCCCTGAGTCAGTTAGGATTATAAGATGTAATAATCAAACTGCCCATTCTGGCTTATGGAGAATAGGTAGCCTTGCAATAATGAAAAACAAAAATGGCTGTAATTCACTATTAGGACATGCCACACATACCAGGGCATGTCCTACCTTATACTCACAATGCACCCTGCCCTTAGGCCTACCATAGGGGTGTCTGATATGAAGAAAAGGGAAGGTTTAGGGACTGGCAAGTGGGTGCACTTGCCCAGTCAGCATGACAGTACCAGACTGCACGCAGGCTCTACAATGGCAGGACTTAGACACACTTTTACAGGCTGCTTCTGTGGGTGGCACAACCAGTGCTGCAAGCCCACCAGCAGCATTTGGAATTACAAGCCCTGGGCACTCCTGGTGCACTGTACTAGGGTCTGACAGGTAAACCAAACCAACCAATCATGGAATCACAAATTCGTACAATAATTTACAATAGGGAGAGCGTATGCACTGTAGCACTGATCAGCAGTGGTAAAGTGCCCAGAGTCATAAAACAGCCAACAACAGGTCACAAAATATATAGGAGGAAGGCAAAAAGTTCAGGGATGACCCTGCAAAAAGGGCCAAGTCCAACACACTGCCTTTCACATATGCAGTTACTCACACATCTACCACTGAGTCATCCATTAACTCACTGACACAGCCATACACACATTAACTCACCAATACAGCCCCCTGCAGATTCACTCATGTACCCATATACCCAGTGAATCACCCACTCACACATCAGGAATTCACACACCTCCTACCCACCCACACAGACACCACAGGCACGATACAGGTACTCATACAACCAATCAATAACCCATAAAGGCACTCATGCAGCTAGTCACCAACCCATGCAGCCACTTACACACCAACTGGCAGAGTGATACAGACATTCACAAAGATTAATCACTCACCCATACATTCACTGAGACATGTATAATCACTCACTTATACAGTCAGAGACACAGCCACTGAATCATCCCTACAGACAGTTGTACACCCATTCATTCTTAAAAATACACCTTGGTGTGTGTGTATATATGTATATATATATATATATATATATTTATATATATATATATAGAGAGAGAGAGAGAGAGAGAGATAGATAGATAGATAGATAGATAGATAGATAGATAGATAGATAGATAGATAGATAGATAGATAGATAGATAGATAGATAGATAGATAGATAGATAGATAGATAGATAGATAGATAGATAGATAGATAGATAGATAGATAGATAGATAGATAGATAGATAGATAGATAGATAGATAGATAGATAGATAGATAGATAGATAGATCTCAAAATGAAGGATCACTGGATCACTGTTCCTAAGAGAAGACAGAGGGAGTCGTATTAGAGAGACAAGAGGGGAAGTCAAGGTGACTTTTACTTGGAGCCCTCACACATCCCAAGGGATGTCATGCTTCATCATAGGGTGGTGCTCCTTGTCAGGCCAGCACTGCAATGCCCTATTGGTCCCCTGAAGGGTCGCTTTGGCGGAGATCTTTTTGTGTTCATGCTGTATGATGAGTGCGGGGTAGTGCTCATAGAGTGACAAGTGAATTTAAAAATGGCTAGAGGGTATTCTGAGTTAATCAGATTTAATGATAATGATCCCTCTGTCATGGTTTAAAAAACCAAAAAGGTTGTGGCTGCTAGAGGGTTGTATTGGACCTAAGTAGCTATGTTATGCTATTCAAGTATGTGAGAGAGATAGACTAAGTCGACGTGTTTCGTGCTTTTAATGGTCTCAGGAAGAGACCCCTAGCACTTCTTCAGGACCAAAGAAAAGGTTGGGCAAAGTGTTCATATATTAGAGATAGCCTCCTCAAATGAAGTAGTGCCATCAGTGGGACCCTGGTGGTGGTCCAATCTAAACAACAAGAGGGGGAGGGGAAGAGGGCACAGACAGACAGACAGTACTCAAAATATAGGTAGTCATGGCTCTGGTGTATAAATCTTAATACACCCAGATGGTCCCTGATGAGTAGACCATGTTAATGTTAATATCTCTGGCATTAAGCTTGTAGACCAGACACAGTCTCAGATGTGGCTTGTGACTGAGCAAGTGAAGCCATAGTTTAAAAACCAGTGGTGAGGTAATCAAAATTCATAAAATAGGTATAGGTGTGAGAGAGAGCACCCCGACATGGTAACTCCAATTAGTAGTAGAGTAAGTAGATCATGGTGATTAGTACACATCAACTTTGTTATATGCCATATACCAGTGTATTTGCAGAGAAATATCAAAAGAAGAGCAAAGTATTAAAAATCAAAGCAGGCCCTGACAAATTCAAAGTCAAGCATTATCGGTATATTTCCATTAATAGCAAAACCTTTGTTAAATGGTGATTTGTGCCTCGAGGGAGGGGGAGAAGGGCAGGAGGAAGGAAGAGAAGGAAGTTGAGGAAATTCTTACCTATGGGACGTAGAGAATAGTCCCCATGAGTCAAACGAGAGGGTGCATTCCATAACGATCTGTATTAGAAAATGGCACGGTTACCGGACTGCCAAGCTTGGAGCGGAAAATGCTTGCATTGTGAAAGCTTGTGAAAGCCAGAAAGGTACTCACGATTGTGGTGAAAGGCACAAGCTGCTGCACCTACCCGACCTCTCACATGCTCGTAGATGGAAGTGGGTGGGATGGCCCCAGGTATTGTAGTGCTCAGCTTCAGGGAAGGGCCACCGGAGTAACCAGAAGTGGGGCTGTGGTCGCATTGTGTGCGGCTGCCATCTTGGAACGGTGAATGGCCATCGAAAATGGCAAGCCTGTGTGTGCTGTTTGTGGAGCCATCTCAGAACAATAAATAGCTGCCGGAAAAGGCAAGCATGTGTGTGTAGGTATGCTTAAAAGAAGGCCTATGGGTGTTAGTAAATGGAGTTGAACACAACTAAGGGGATTCGTAAATGAAGCTGTGCAGTACAAATGGTGACTAGCTGCCGATAATGGCAAGCCTAAGTGTGTTGGTATATGCAGTATAAAGCCTATGGCAGTTTGTTAATACAGATCTACATGACTGTTGTCAATAAAGTTCTGGAGAACCAGTGATGCAAAGAAAATTTGGATGCAGGATGACAGTATAAACTGCTTCCACACAGTGGGTTCGATGTCTGTGTAATTAGGTCCAAAGTATATGGAAATTATACAGAGGTGCAAATCATTGACTGCTGTAAATGTAACTGAAACAGATAGTGATGGAAGGCTATTAAAATCATCCCATCAATATATTTAAGATCAATTTTTCTAGTATAAAAAAGGTTGATGCACCTGCACTTAGCGAGTGGTACAGAGACCTGAGAAGACGTTGGGCAGCATTTCCAGCACTCCCCCAAAAAGAATCTGTTTCTCTCTACTGATGAAAGATTACTATCCTGAAACACTTGTCTAGAGATACACAACACTAGCTGCACCAACAAGGGTGAAAAACTAAAGTCTGTCACAGAAGTAAGTGTTGTTTTTTTAAATTAATTTTCATTTAACTTCGAATACAGTAATATCAGGCACACACATACATTGCAATCAAGAATGACATGGTGACATATTTGCATCTCATATCAATTCTGCAATCCATATCAGCTTATATTAGGCCTGTTGTCAGGCTTGATATTACATTGTGAATGCGTTTAAAATCATGAACGGGCACCCATGAAGCCCAGACCAAGTATGGGCCCATCTGTGCCCGTCAGTGACTGACTGAGACTGGGCCAGGCCAGCCCTCTTTCGTTGAGAAGCCATCATTGGTAAGCAGAAAGTCCCAGGTACCTCAGACTCTGTAAAAATCTAAGGCAAAGATACCACGCAATTGCGCCTCCATTATCTCCTATTTAACTACAGCTGTAGGAGCCATAACCACAGAGATCCATAATGTGGAGGCCCAGTTGGGTTTGGGGTTGGGAACTGATGAACTGGAGATGATTGCTACTGATAATGCTCCAAGTGTTATTCGGTCGCCCTTAAACCCAGACCCTTATTTTAGTTTTAACTCAGAAGTGGTGTTCAGTAATATTATTCGGGACAATGAACTTCCATCAACTTCACACTCAAAGATACAAATGGAGGGTAAGGGGAGTTCGGAAATGACAATACCTAAGGCTTCGTCTGCAGCCATTGGTAAAAAAAGGGGGAAAAAAGGCCAAAAACAGGCCCCGTTATAAAGGATCTATTAACACAGAAGGGGGTGATGACCACCGGACCACAGGGAAGCTACCACCGTTCAACCCCAATGCAGCGATTGTGGACTCAGTTTTATTACATATTGACACTCTTGTTGGGACGCTTAAGGAGGACCTATTTAATTACGTTAAATCTGGATTCGATTGTGTGATGGAAAGGTTATCCAGAATAGAGACCAAACTGGGTGATTTTAGGGATGCAAATACTGGGGGTAGGAGGCACGACAATAATGATACAGGTAATATACCCAATAGACCCAATATGGCTGAAAAGGGCATAAGTCCTCAAACCACCTATAAGATGACATCTTAAGGCCTTCCACCAAAACACCTCTGGGGCTCATGAACTCTATGTCTGACAGGGCCTAACAAAATAGCTATAGGAGAGCCTGTTAAGCAAGGAAGGCTGCACTTGCCACCATAGGCTACCCCGCTGGTAGCGGTCTTAATAGGGGTGCCCCCTCTCAAAAGAAATAGCACTGAGACAACTGAAAAACTCATTTGCAAAGTTAAGTTCTGGTGTAATACATTCTCTGAGGGGGGTCTAGAGTATCCTCACACGTTGTAATAGCCAGACGGGTGGGATGGGTGGGAAGCTGCCCTAAAACAGATGATGGTGACTGTATAGTCATTAATTTTGATCGGATAGATGTAGCAGGCTGGCTTTTCCAGGTGAGCCCTAACTGTGGCGTGGGAGGGATCAAAGTCTTGCCCACGGGTTATATTTGTCCCCCGGTCATGGGTGATCGGGACAGAGATTGTAAGGGACCGCAAAGATACACAGCAAGAGAATGGTCCCTCAGGCCTACTGCCAGAACCATGTATAATGCCGGCCAACCCTGTCGTGTAAATACCATCAACCCATTCCAATATCACTCAAACCTCACTGCTGTAGCAGATGAAAGGGTTAAAGAGAGCAGGTTTGAAACTGCAAATAGATTTGCCCTACTGAGTCATTTGGGCAGTAACAATTGACTAGACTCTTGTTTCTCTACGAAAGGGCACATCAGAGATAGGGATAGTCATGCGAACCTTATTACCAAACCCATACAGGGGGAAGAGGCTAACACAGGGGAGCAAGCCAAGATATTAAGCTACAATATAGCAGGACTTAAAAATAAGATAGATGATGAAAGGTGGAAATGTTTTTTAATTGAGCATGGTGTGATTGGGATTCAAGAGACCTGGGAAACTGAGAATATTTTCTGGATGGATGGCTACACAACCTATTTTGAGCCAGCAAGACCATCTGTAGCTGGTAGGGCAAAGGGGGGCTTAATAACCCTGATTTCCTTAAAGGTCATAGGTAACCATTGTAAATTGGTCTCTGGCTCACCAAATTGTCTAGCAGTGCAAATTATACCTATTAACGCACCCAAACTTCTCATAGTTAATTTTTATAATTAATTTGACAGAACTGTCGTAAATGAACACCTTGTCAGTCTGAATCGTTTCCTTGAGTCTTATAATGGAAAACAAACTACCCCTTATTCGGTTATTGTTTTAGGTGATTTTAATGTACATCGATGACCATCGAACTGTCATGTCACTGACAACTTAGGCGCTGGTAACTACTTGGAGATATACTTCGAACACCCTAGTGGAATTTGGCTTCTTTTATCCTCACACCTCACATGATAGCGATGACACTCGAACATTTAAAGGAAGTGGAATGCACTCTACCATTGATTATATTTTTATTAGTGCAGCCCTGACCCCCCCATGTGACTGGATATACCACTACATGGTCACATTTTAGTGACCGCAAACCTACACATATCACATTTGCTGGGGGCATTAAGAACAATTTAAAATCAAATAGATGTGTCTTCACCCCCAACTGAAAAACTAAAGACCAAGCCTGTAGACTCAAGTAGTGTATGGTAGTGCCGGTGGATTTCCATGTGAACTTTAATATTGAACAAGGTTGGAATGGAGATTGACCTTTATTTAGATGAGAAAATAAGGGACAAAGAGATCCTCATAGCGAATGCTAAAATTTGTGAGCCGGTGGCTTGTGATCTTAAACGCCCATTTCCTGAATAATGGGGGGAGGTGGTTTTACCATAATTATACAGTTGCCCACGAAAAGCTGTTGGTGGCTCTAAAACACAAACCACAAGATAAAAGTGTAATAGCAGCCCTCAGGAAATCATATAAGTTGGCCATAAATATACACAAAGGAGAGATTAAAAACGAGGCGTGGAATGATCTCTTGTCCATCGACATCATCAAAAATAGTGTCAGGTTCTGGGAAATCGTTAACATGCCATTTTTTCAGGAAACCTCGGGTAGCTCTCTAGGATGCAACATACCGGAACAGGATTGGTTCAATAATTTTAAACCTATATATGGCGATCAGGAGAACCAAGGACCCTCAGGTACATTATTTGAGGCCGAGGTATGCACTATGGTTTTTATAGAATCAGAAGTAGCAGAGGCCATAAATCAATGACAAGTTATAAGGCCCCTGGATCAAATGGTGTCCCGGCCGACTTTTTTAAATCCAATGTGACACTATGTTCAAAACTTCTGGCTCATGTTTTTAATCTGGCCTGTAAATTTGGCCTGCCTAGATCATGGTCTGAGTCAATCATTGTCCCAGTTTTTAAAAAGGGCAATAGAGGGGATCCAAGCTGCTTCAGACCAATCTCACATATAGATTCTGCTGTGAAGTTGCTAGGAAGAAGTGGTACTCAGTAAACTTACCGTTTGGCTAAACAAAACTAATACACTATCAAACCTGCAATACAGCTTTAGGAACGGGAGGGGTACCACGGACCAATGCATTGAATCTGCACCTATTAATTGGGAAGTATACCATCGCCAAGAAGGGGATATTGTATTTGGCGTTCATGGATCATCTTCGGCCTTTGACCGAGTGAACAGATCCAAGTTATGGGATATACTAATCAAACTAGGTGTGGACAAAAACATTGTTTACTTCCTTGCTGATTTGCATAGGGATCTGATAGCCACAGTGAGGTTCGACCAAAGGGAACTGCACCCAGGGAATAACGTATTATAAATGGAGTTAGGCAGGGATGCATTTTAGCCCCCCTACTGTGTACCCTATATATTATCAACCTGGACTCAGTTTTAGGGGAAGCCAGTAAAGACATCCTGTGTGTGGGGGAACGGCTGATTCCAGCCCTTCTATACGCAGATGATGCCGCCCTATTAGCAAGAACTGCGGTTAGTCTACAGTGTCTTTTAACTTCCTTTTCCGTTTTTATGAGATCTCTAGATTTAAGAGTAAACTTCTCAAAGTCTCACTCAATGATAATTGGCTCCAGGCCTAAAAGGCCTAAAACTCTCTACTGTGAAGGAAACAAGATCACTAGGGTTACTACATTCACTTACCTAGGTGTCATATTTGACGATAGGTTTACATGGGTCCCGCAAATGAGTGCAAAAAGAAATGTATTGGCTAGATCCACATTTGCGGTCCTAGGCTTTGCACGTAGGCTAGGGGCAAAACCAATACAAGCACTGTTAAATATATATAGAGCAAAATGCATTGCTACCGCAAACTATGGCTCAGACATATGGGGATATAGAGAAGCAAAGGAAATCCAAATAGCTGAAAATACAGTTTTAAGAAATTTGCTATCGGTGCCACAATCAACACCATCATACATAGTTCATCAAGAGACAGGGGTAGGTTTTGTGGCTGACCTAATTGAAATGGCACCTTTACTTAAATGGATTGCATTTTAGTTAAATACTGAACTCGAAATGAACCACGAAATCTTGCACGATTGTTTTAGCTTTAGACCGGGCAAGCAGTATCCCATGGTTGAGCTACGTGAAAAGGCTGGCAGTGCAATTAGAATGGCCTGAATTATTTAACTCTCTGGATAATTTAGTAAAGGGAGATGTGCAGTGGGCCAAGAAATCTTACCTATACAAGGCACTTATGGAAAGAGTGGTAAGGGAGCTGGAAAAACCAACGTTACGTGACTTTCAATTGTTAAAAACATCTTGTGCAATTGAACCCTACTTAAATGTGGTAACCAATTCGAATCATCGTTTCCTCTTAGTAAGATTTAGGCTGAACCAGTTACATTTTCTACTTGCTGAACCTCTGGGATGGAGAAGGGAGGAGGTCCTGGGTGTCTGTACATGTGATCATTTCAACACCCAGGACACGTTGCACTTTGTTTTATTCTGTGAGCATTTCTTGCTCAGTGGGAAATGTTTTATTCTTCCAATTTTAAAGGTCAAAGAATTTTCACAGGTTAAACCAGCGCTTATATATCTACAGATGCTGACCAATGTCTGGGACATTTTTAACACGCGAGCTTATTAACAGCAGCAGTTAGAATAAGGAGAAAAAAAGTGATTGTGATTCCCATGATCTAGAACACAATAATACATTTTTTATTTAATCTGGTTTTAAAGTCGTATTTTAACTGTTTATCTACCTTGATTATGTAACCAATGCAATATTCCTGATCTTACCTTAAGTCATATTATTGTCTTTAACTTTTTTTATTCTGTAGAATGCTTTTATGGTTTTAAGTAACCGAATAAAGTAATTTTGACTGATTTAGATCACTGTGGGTTAGACAAGAGATAGGCCGTTAATGGATCCCAGATATCCCTTGGTCATGACGTAATTGGTAGGAGTTCTGTATATGTTAGGGGCTGTTCTTGCCAAAGTGTGAGATCTTGGATCCACCCCTTATATTTGTCACTCTTCCCGAACCAAATCTGCAAGCCAGCTGGTGCTTTGCCAGAAGCAATATCAATGCTTTGTACTTTCTATATGCTGCATCTATTTCCTCTGTATATCCCAGTAAAGCCATAATGGGGTTTGCCTGCAAGGGAGATGAGATCATTTGCGACGATGCACTAAAGATCTGCTGCCATTATCGATAGACGGTGCTGCACTCACATGCGAAGTGTAAAAAATCTGCAGGTGCATATTCCAAGTTCCCTCTCCCAATATGCGCATGCAGGTATCTGGCATCCATTGAGATCAGTTTGTGTGCTATGATATAGAAGACAAACTACATAAGAGGGAGATGTGGATTGTAACAATTTGTGCAGTGGGTGTAATATTGTAGGTTCTTGTGGGAATGCAGGTGTAACTGCATGCACACTTTGCCTTAACCATACATATAGGAACAGTTCCAATGATGTGTGCTCAGTATCCTGAAATAATTGTTCGCATGTACAAAATTTCCCATCAACATATAAATCTATCCATGTTTGTACCCGGATTCATTGCAGAGTTTTCCTGCAGCTTGTTTCTTCGGTCACCTTCAAATCAGAGTGGCATGAAAGAGTCAGCAGAGGTGAGTACAGCATCGGTATGTCCAGCTTTTCAGCTATATGACACCGATCCGTCACTGTGCATCCAAATGTCGTGGGATCAGCCTCCCTCTTTTTAGATTGGGACACAATGAATCCTGTCAATGGTGTCAGTTCCATATAGCCCATTTCCACCGCTAAGTGCGGCATGAAGGGGGGGGATAGAACAGTTTGTCGTGAAGTGTGCTTGTGCACATAGATAGTACAATTCCAAGTCTGGAACCTTGAAACAATGAAACCACCAGGGAATCGTGATCACTGTCAGTTCACCTATCTACTTTCCTATCAGTAAAAAGTGAACGGAGTCTCACATCCAAGATAACAAAATCAATGACACTCACATGATTACCTCTTCCGAAGGTGGGGGCTTGATCAAGGTCAGAAGTGGTACGGTCGTTACATGGCCTCCACCCTCTGCCCACTACTAGGGAGCCTAGTTTACAACCAGTTGCCATAAAATTTGCTCGGGTTTCTCAGTTAATGCCCTAATACCCCACTGTTCTGGCACTGGTGGTGGTGTTGGTGATGATATTGGTGGTGGTGGTATTTGTGATGGTATTGGTGGTGGTATCAGAAAATGTAAATGTAAATGTTTTGCACTTGTATAGCGCACAGCTACCCACCATGGGGTCTCCCGGCGCTTGTACGAATACCGCAAGGGAACCCTTCCTGGTTTTCCTTGTGAGGTGTCCACTCCTGGGCACCCCCGTGGTGAAACCAGGCATCCCTCGTGCTGTCGGGGCCGTTGTGGAGGCTAAGCAAGCTATTGCCCAGAGTTGCAGCGTGGGACCCATGATTAGAATAGGCACTGAGGCGAGAATATCCGGTCAGAGGAATTTATGAGCCCGAGACCTGCCGAGGCGGGAATCGAACCCTGGTCCCTGGCCAGAGCTCTGCATCGAGGTCTGCCTGCTCTAACCACTGAGCCACACTCCTCCAGTGTTGGTAATATTGGTGATGGTGTTATTGGTGGTGGTGGTGGTATTGGTAGTGGTGGTATTGGTAGTGGAATTGGTATTGGTGGTGGTAGTGGTGGTGATGGTGGTGGTAGTGGTGGTATTGGTGGTGGTGGTATTGGTGGTGGTTGTGGTGGTATTGGTGGTGGTGGTAGTGGTGGTATTGGTGCAATTGGCGGTTGTGGTATTGGGGCTTTTGGTGGTTGTGGTATTGGTTGTGATGGTAGTGGTGGTATTGGTGGTGGTGGTGATGTTATTGGTGGTGGTGATATTGGTGGTGTTATTGGTGGTGGTGGTATAAGTGGTGGTATTGGTGGTGATATTGGTGATGGTGGTATTGGTGGTGGTGGTGCTATTGGTGGTATTGGTGGTGGTATTGGTGGTGGTGGTGCTATTGGTGGTGGTGGTATTGGTGGTGGTATTGGTGCTGGTATTGGTGGCGGCATTGGTGGTGGTAGTATTGGTGGTGATGGTGGTATTGGTGGTGGTATTGGGGGTGGGATTGGTGGTGTTATTGGTAGTGGTGGTATTGGTGGTAGGTGGTGGTATTGGTATTGGCGGAGGTATTGGTACTTGTGGTGGTATTGGTGGTGGTGGTAATTGTGATGGTGGTGGTATTGGTGGTGATAGTGGTATTGGTGGTGGTATTGGAGTTGGTTGTATTGGTGGTGGTATTAATGAAGGTGGTATCGGTGGTGATATTGGTGGTGATATTGGTGGTGGTGGTGGTATAGGTGGTGGTCGTGGTGTTGGTGGTGTTGTTGGTGGTGGTGGTATTGGTGGTGGAGATATTGGTGTTGGTTATGGTGTTTGTGGATGTATTGGTGGTGAAGGTATTGGTGGTGGGGGTATTGGTGCTGGTAGTGGTATTGGTGGTGGAGGTATTGGTGGTGGTGGTGGCGGTAGTAGTGGTGGTATTGGTGGTGGTGGAGTGGGTGGTGGTATTGGGGGTGGCGGTATTGGAGGTGGTATTAGTGGTAGCATTTGTGGTGGTATTGGTGGTGGTATTGGAGGTGGATGTATTGGTGGGGGTATTGGTGGGGGTATTGATGGAGGTGGTATTGGTGGTGATATTGGTGGTGCTGGATAATGGTGGTGTTGGTGGTAGTGGTGGTATTGGTGGTGTTAGTGGTGGTGTTGGGGGTGGTGGTGGTCTTGGTAGTGGTGATATTGGTGGTGGTGATGGTGGTGATGGTATTGGTGGTGGTATAGTTGGTGGTGGTGGGATTGGTGGTGGTATAGTTGGTGGTGGTGGTATTGGTTGTGGAGGTATTGGTGGTATTGGTGATGCTATTGGTGGTGGTGGTATTGGTGGTGTTGGTGGTATTGGTGGTGGTATTGGTGGTGGTAGTAGTGGTGGTATGAGTGGTAGTGGTGGAATTGGTGATGGTGGTATTGGTAGTGGTAGTATTGGTGGGTGGTGGCATTGGTGGTGGTGGCATTGGTGGTGTTATTGGTGGTAGTATTGGTGGTGGTGATGGTGGTATTGGTGGTGTTGGTGTTACTGGTGGTGGTGGTTTTGGTGGTTTTGGTGGTATTGATGGTGGTGGTATTAGTATTAGTGGTGGTGGTATTGGCAATTATGGTAATGGTAGTGGTGGTGGTATTGATGGTGGTGCTATTAGTGGTAGTGGTATTGGTGCTGGTGGTGGTATTGATGGTGGTGGTATTGGTGGTGGTATTGGTGGTGGTGGTATTGGTAATAGTCGTATTGGTGTTGGTATTGGTGGTGGTAGTATTAGTGGTGGTGGTGGTGGCAGTAGTAGTGGTGGTATTGGTGGTGGTGGTGGTATTGCTGGTGGTGTTAGTGGTGCTATTGGTGGTGGTGGTAATGGTGGTGGTAGTGGTGATATTGGTGGTGATGGTGTTGGTATTGGTGGTGGTGATATTGGTGGTGGTATTGGTGGTAGTATTGGTGGTGTTGGTGGTGGTGGCAGTATTGGTGGTGGTGGTGGTGGTATTGGTGGTCGTATTGGTGGAGGTGGTGATATTGCTGGTGGTGGGGGTATTGGTGGGGGTATTGGTGGTGGTGGTATTGGTGGTCATGGTGTTATTGGTGGTGATAGTATTAGTGGTATTGGGGGTGGTGGTATTGATATTGGCAGTGGTGGTATTGGTAGTGGTGTTAATGGTGGTTGTATTGGTGGTGATATTAGTGGTGGTATTGATGGTTGTGGTATTGGTGGTGGTATTGGTGATGGTGTTGGTGGTGGTGGTGTTGTTGGTGGTGGTGGTATTGGTATTGGTGGTTGTATTGGTGGTGGTGGTGGTATTGGTGATGGTGGTGGTATTGGTGGTGGTGGTGGTGGTATTGCTGGTATTGGTGGGGGTATTGGTGGTAGTGCAGTGGTAGGGGTTGTATTGGTGGTGGTGGTATTGGTGATGGTGGTATTGGTGGTGGTGGTATTTTTGGTGGTGATATTGGTGGTGGTGGTATTGGTGGCATTGATGGTGGTGCTATTGGTATTGGTATTGGTGGTGGTGTTCGTATTGGTGTTGAAGGTGGTATTGGTGGTGGTGGTGGTATCAGTTCCATATAGCCCATTTCCACCGCTAAGTGTGGCATGAAGGGGGGGATAGAACAGTTTGTCGTGAAGTGTGCTTGTGCACATGGATAGTACAATTCCAAGTCTGGAACCTTGAAACAATGAAACCACCAGGGAATCGTGATCACTGTCAGCTCACCTATCTACTTTCCTATCAGTCAAAAGTGGACGGAGTCTCACATCCAAGATAACAAAATCAATGACACTTACATGATTACCTCTTCCGAAGGTGGGGGCTTGATCAAGGTCAGAAGTGGTACGGTCGTTACATGGCCTCCACCCTCTGCCCACTACTAAGGAGCCTAGTTTACGACCAGTTGCCATAAAATGGACTTGGGTTTCTCAGTTAATGCCCTAATACCCCACTGTTCTGGCACTGGTGGTGGTGTTGGTGATGGTATTGGTGGTGGTGGTATTCGTGGTTGTGGTATTGGTGATATTTGTTATGGTATTGGTGGTGGTATCAGTGGTGGTAATATTGGTGATGGTATTATTGGTGGTGGTGGTGGTATTGGTAGTGGTGGTATTGGTATTGGTGGTGGTAGTGGTGGTGATGGTGGTGGTAGTGGTGGTATTGGTGGTGGTGGTATTGGTGGTGGTTGTGGTGGTATTGGTGGTGGTGCTAGTGGTGGTATTGGTGCAATTGGCGGTTGTGGTATATGGGCTTTTGGTGGTAGTGGTATTGGTTGTGATGGTAGTGGTGGTATTGGTGGTGGTGGTGATGTTATTGGTGGTGGTGATATTGGTGGTGTTATTGGTGGTGGTGGTATTAGTGGTGGTATTGGTGGTGATATTGTTCGTGGTGGTATTGGTGGTGGTATTGGTGGCATTGGTGGTGGTATTGGGGGTGGTATTGGTGGTGGTGGTGCTATTGGTGGTGGTGGTATTGGTGGTGGTATTGGTGGTGGTATTGGTGGTGGTGGTATTGGTGGTGATGGTGGTATTGGGGGTGGTATTGGGGGTGGTATTGGTGGTGTTATTGGTATTGGTGGTATTGGTGGTAGGTGGTGGTTTTGGTATTGGCAGAGGTATTGGTACTTGTGGTGGTATTGGTGGTGGTGGTAATTGTGGTGGTGGTGGTATTGGTGTTGATAGTGGTATTGGTGGTGGTATTGGAGTTGGTTGTATTGGTGGTGGTATTAATGAAGGTGATATTGGTGGTGATATTGGTGGTGGTGGTGGTATAGGTGGTGGTCGTGGTATTGGTGGTGTTGTTGGTGGTGGTGGTATTCGTGGTGGAGATATTGGTGATGGTATTTTTGGAGGTATTGGTGGTGAAGGTATTGGTGGTGGCGGTATTGGTGCTGGTAGTGGTATTGGTGGTGGAGGTATTGGTGGTGGTGGTGGCGGTAGTAGTAGTGGTATTGGTGGTGGTGGAATGGGTGGTGGTATTGGGGTGGTGGTAATGGAGGTGGTATTAGTGGTAGCATTTGTGGTGGTATTGGTGGTGGTATTGGAGGTGGATGTATTGGTGTGGTATTGGTGGGGGTATTGATGGAGGTGGTATTGGTGGTGATATTGGTGGAGGTGGATAATGGTGGTATTGGTGGTGGTGGTGGTATTGGTGGTGTTAGTGGTGGTGTTGGTGGTGGTGGTGGTCTTGTTAGTGGTGATATTGGTGGTGGTGATGGTATTGGTGGTGGTATAGTTGGTGGTGGTGGGATTGGTGGTGGTATAGTTGGTGGTGGTGGTATTGGTTGTGGAGGTATTGGTGATGCTATTGGTGGTGGTGGTATTGGTGGTGTTGGTGGTATTGGTGGTGGTATTAGTGGTGGTGGTAGTAGTGGTGGTATGAGTGGTAGTGGTGGAATTGGTGATGGTGGCATTGGTGGTGGTAGTATTGGTGGGTGGTGGCATTGGTGGTGGTGGCATTGTTGGTGTTATTGGTGGTAGTATTGGTGGTGGTATTGGTGGTGTTGGTGTTATTGGTGGTGGTGGTTTTGGTGGTATTGGTGGTGGTGATGGTATTGGTGGTGGTATTGATGATGGTGGTATTGGTATTAGTGGTGGTGGTATTGGTGATTATGGTAATGGTAGTGGTGGTGGTATTGGTGGTGGTGCTATTGGTGGTAGTGGTATTGGTGCTGGTATTGATGGTGGTGGTATTGGTGGTGGTGGTATTGGTGGTAGTCGTATTGGTGTTAGTGTTGGTATTGGTGGTGGTAGTATTAGTTTTGGTGGTGGCAGTAGTAGTGGTGGTATTGGTGGTGGTGGTGGTATTGCTGGTGGTGGTAGAGGTGCTATTGGTGGTGGTGGTAATGGTGGTGGTAGTGGTGGTATTGGTGGTGATGGTGTTGGTATTGGTGGTGGTGATATTGGTGGTGGTATTGGTGGTATTGGTGGTAGTATTGGTGGTGGTGGTGGTATTGGTGGAGGTGGTGATGTTGGTGGTGGTGGGGGTATTGGTGGGGGTATTCGTTGTGGTGGTATTGGTGGTCATGGTGTTATTGGTGGTGATGGTATTAGTGGTATTGGCGGTGGTGGTATTGATATTGCAGTGGTGATATTGGTAGTGGTGTTAATGGTGGTTGTATTGGTGGTGGTATTAGTGGTGGTATTGATGGTGGTGGTATTGGTGGTGGTATTGGTGATGGTGTTGGTGGTGGTATTGTTGGTGGTGGTGGTATTGGTATTGGTGGTGGTATTGGTGGTTGTATTGGTGGTGGTATTGGTGATGGTGGTGGTATTGGTGGTGGTATTGCTGGTATTGGTGGGGGTATTGGTGGTAGTGGTATCGGTGGTAGGGGTTGTATTGGTGGTGGTGGTATTGGTGATGGTGGTATTGGTGGTGGTGGTATTGGTGGTGGTGATATTGGTGGTGGTGGTATTGGTGGTGGTGGTGCTATTGGTATTGGTATTGGTGGTGGTGTTCGTATTGGTGTTGATGGTGGTATTGGTGGTGGTGGTGGTATTGGTGGTGGTGGTGGTATTGGTGGTGGTGGTGGTGGTATTGGTAGTGGTGGAGGTATTGGTGGTGATGGTGGTATTGGTGGTGGTGGTATTAGTGGTGGTGATATTGGTGGTGGTGGTTTTGGTGGCATTGGTGGTGGTGCTATTGGTCTTGGTATTGGTGGTGGTATTGGTATTGGTGGTGATGGTGGTATTGGTGGTGGGGGTGGTATTGGTGGTGGTGGTGGTATTGGTGGTGGTGGTATTGGTGGTGGTGGAGGTATTGGTGGTGATGGTGGTATTGGTGGTGGTGGTATTGATGGTGGTGGTATTGGTGGTGTTGTTGGTGGTGGTGGTGGTGGCATTGGTGGTGGTGGTGGTATTGGTGGTGGTGGTATTGTTGGTGGTGTTTTTGGTGGTGATGGCATTGGTTGTGGTATTGGTAGTGGTGGTGGTGGTGGTATTGGTGGTATTGGTGGTGGTGTTGTTGTTAAGAAAATAAGCTTTTTAAAACAACTCATCAAATGGTTTTAGTACAGTTGACATGTAACACGGATGTGCTGTTGTCAGCTTCAGCCCAATAGCAGAGGATTATGTACTACCTGGAATTCACACAACTTAATTCGCTAATCATTTCTAAATCCATTTTACTTGGGGGTGGGGTTGAAACAGACACAAGATAATGCTGGGTTAAAGTGATTGAATGCAGGCGCCTGTGTTACGGGATCGGACGTACCTCTTAAAAAAACACAAGCGGTTTCAGCTAAAGCAGCGCATGTCCGGTCTGCAGTACGAGAAACTCAATAAAGTAAATAGTGCTTACTAAATACAGGTGCATTTGGGGCACGTGAGAAATATAAGTGAGCTGCCAAAGACAGAACACAGAAAAATATTTTGCTGATGTAATGGAAATGTCTGAGGGAGGTTAAAGTACATGCAGCACACTCTTTTTTTTTAAATCAAACGTAATTGACAAGAATGATAACTTTCTCCCTGAAAAATGGGAACTGTCCGTCGAATGTCAGGACAGGTGGTAACAATCCGAGCAAAGTGCCCAGTGAGAAACAGCATCACTAGATGTTAGTTTAAGCATGCTACGACAACCCAACACAGTCCTATCATATCTCATAGAGCGGAGTTTATTTATTTATGTTCAAATAAAAACTATTACACCCATTTATTTATTAAATAAAAATGATCACATCTCTGTTGATGTTTTTCTCCATATTCCTAATAGAAATGACATTGGCGATCCTTCTGTAAAGCAGATTTCAGCTCTACAGTTAAGCCGATCAACAACAGAAATGTTGTGGACTTCTGAAGACCCTCAAGGTGATATAAATCACTTCTATCAGAAAATGAAAAGGGCTGGGTCCTGAGTGTGTGGGTGGGGTGAAAGTGTGTGGTGTAGGTTGGGGGCATCAGTGTCACAGGTGAATTTTAATTTTGACATACCAAGGGCATTAAAAATTAAATCTTGAAATGCAAAGGGCAGAAGTCTACATGCAACGGAAGCAGGGGCTCCTTTACTCAGAGACGGGCTGTGCCGTGTGAAGGGGGCACCCACCAGCTCCCAGAACCGCTGTCATTTCGGAGAGGTTTTTGTTACCACACCACAGATTCCCACCTAAAGCTCTGTGCCAAGCTTTATTCTGCCATTTAGGAGGCTGTGCCCGAAGACGATGCTCTGTCCTCTCCGCACAACCTTCCTACCCTTCAAAGGATGTAGTGCCCCACAAATGACACCATGACGCTGTGTTGCGGCTTCCCGGCACTCTGAGGAGAGGAGAGAAGGAACACCTCGCTCAGAGGCTCCTGCCTTCGTGCTCCTTTCCTTTCTGTGCTGAAGACATTGAAACAAATAAATATTTGTAATGCCATAGGTCACGCATTTAAATGCGAGACATATGGCATTGTAAACAAAGGGACTCCATTGTCCCTGCTCCGAAAGTGAAAGCGGGCATGGTGCCCTGAATGTAAGGAAAGCACGTCGTCGTGCTTAATGTAGGAGAAGCTCAATAAAGAAAAAAAGTGTATGGACTGTGTAACAACCAAGTAAAGGGGCCAGTAGCCATGGGAGGATACAAATGACGACATGGCTGTACTAAGGAAGGGCTAACAAGCCTATTAAGGAATCAAATGCCAGCCTTTACGAAGGACAAAGACACAAGCCAAAGAAAATTATGGGCAGGGCTTCTTCTCTGTACTCTTCCTACAACAGATTGCCAGAGCAGCCCTTAAGCTCTGGCTCAGGCTCAACCTAAAAATTGGTGAATTACCATATAACAAGCAGTTGATGCCCAGGTGTCCCTGAGCCCTATGATTCAGGTCTAAATGTTCTTGTTTTAGATGAGGAGCCCACAAATCTACAGTAATCCTGCTGGTAGAAGCGCAGAGGCGCTAGATCTTATGTTCTGTGGTTATATGGGTATTTCATGTTGTGGCATCTAAATGAGACTTCTTTACCTGCAAATTATTTATGGCTTTGTGGAATGTATAGTGATTCATGTATTTTCTTGGTCTAACCAAATGGTTGCATTTATGCCCTGATGTTGTAATATATGTCACTGTGATTCTTGCATTGCCAGTATTACGAGTACTATCTCAGGATTTGCATAGTATGCACAGTCTTTATGATTCATGTCATTTTGGTATTGATTTCTGTATCATATACCATATATATTTTTAAATAATCCTGTGTGGTCTCTTTTTGTGGTGTATTCGTTGTGTTGCTGTGTTAGTGTGTTGAGCAAACACTTTACACATTGCGTCTGACGTTCAGCCTGAGCACTCTGCGCCAAGCTACCAGAGGGAGAGCACAGGTTATCTTTGGTGTGTAACTTATTTGCCCTGGCTAGAGTAGTGGGTTCTGCCTCACTAAGGTGCATACCCTAGCCATTCAGGGACTCAATTTTTAACAGCACTATACAAAACATGACACAGCAAAACATAAGCAAATTGAATAGGATTTTCCCTTTACAGTTAAGATATACAACTGGAAAATGTATACTCATTTTTACTGATGCTTTTCACACTTTATGATCTTGCAGATAAGAGTCCTCTTGGTATTATTTTTTGTCTATACAGCGTGTTCTTGACCTCGGAGGAGGGCGAGGGGGAGGGTCGCTGAAAGAGTAATGGAATGTGTGACACGTCTGCCTGGTTACATAGTGCACATGTAGATACTTACCGGGCATTGGGCAGTTTATAACAGCAATGTAAGGCGAGGGAAGAACATGGTCGATGGGACAGGGGACTAGTCCTTACAAGGACAAAGTAGGAAACCTTGCGTGGCTCAGTGGGACACTTAGGTATATTTGAAGTACCAGCACAGAGAGTGTTATGCAAATCGCTGCTTTAGCAATGCATTTTTATTTAAGATGCTTATAAGGATGTTTTCAAAAACTACTGCATGGGGGCTCTGGATCACCATTGGACCAATCCCCAAGCCTTTTATAAAGCCCGGCCCATTTGCCATAAGCATTAATTTACTCGCCTGTAGACCTCTAGTTCAGTATTTGGTAGGTAGATGAGAAAGAAAAACGGTTTGGAACAACTCATCGCCTAAACAGTGGATAGCAAGACAAATCCAGCAATACCTTCCTTCAATTGTATTAGTGACATTATAACTTTGTCAGTAAATATACTTATTTAAACACTATAAATTACAATCAAATTGATTGTCTATTTGGCCTTTCCTGTCTTGACATACGGCGGAAATAAAGAGCATTTTGGGGTCACTGCACAGTTCCCACCTCTGCTACATACCTTGCCTTCCACAAAGAGCTCCTGGAATGTTCTTAGCTCTGAGGGCTGTGAGGCCAATTATTTCCTGAATGCTTTTTATGCAAGGCAATTTAATACACCTCTAATTTCTAAAGCCAATAGCTCTCCCCAAAGACAAATTATCTGTGAATCTCTGTGTAATAGAACTTTGCTTCATGTACTTGCATTTCCTCAGTCTCCGCGGCTGGCTGGCTGTGATGGCGAGCAGGAGCACCTAATAATAGCTGAGCACAGCAAACGGGGTGCATTTTTCATTAAACTTTCATTTTATATAGGCCGCTTGCAGTTTATTAAAATTGCCTGCGTCCCTCCTGTGCACAGTGGTCTTCTCCCAATTGTTTTTATTGAGCCATAGGGGAGTGCTCAGTCTTGTCAGAGCTCTGTACGTACAGTACAGCAGGATGCAGCCGGTGGACCACCTGTTTGTGTAACCAAGGGAGAGAAGACTTTCTAACTTCTTCCCTTCATCGAACACAGTTAAAATCCCAAAGCTGTTAAATTGCTACAAAGGAGAAGGAAGGAAGTTCATCTTTTTAAAACCACTTCATAAAGTAAATCTACTTGCTTACCCTGAAGCAAATTATGAATTTTATTTAGGAAATAGAACAATTATTGTGATTTTCTCTTCAATTGCTCCTGTCTGTAGCAAGGAAAAAACATAACCACCAAAGTTGTCAAAACTACGTTGTTCAGAGAGAAACCCTGGGACCAAAGACTGGCAGAGAAACAACAAGCACATGGCAGATTAAAAAAAAGAATTTTGTCCTAAAGGACTCCACTATTTAATTCTAGCAACAAATCATTTAAAAAAAAAAAAGAAAACAATCACAAACTTCGCTCTGAATGTGACGCAGGATGTTCCTCGTTGCAGGCGAAATATGATTATTTTGCTCAGGTGCTCCACAGCCACTTAAACATCTTCCACTCTCTTTTCTTTAAATCCTGCACTAGCTAATGGTGGTGCTCGTAGGCTACTGCATTACCCTGTCTTATGGAGGCACGCAAAAGGCCACATACTCTTTGGAAGTGCTAGCGCAGAGACTTGTCTCACCTTTTGGACAATGGTTCTTGTTAAGCAGCATGAGAGGTAAGGAACTCCAAAATTCATCAACTCAGAAACAGAAATTTCTCAGTGACTCAGGTCCACAACTAGATAGTCATTAGTCATTTATTCTAAATTTTGAAATATATTCAAATATATTAGTCTAAGCATACTAGTATAGAAATACAGTGAAAATAGGATGAAGTCAAATCTCTGAAACCGGGTCACCCTATGTAAAAAAAGGAAAACTACGAGTTCTGTCATAGCCACGTAGATTATTAAAAGTCAAAAATGTAAGTTAGGTTGCATTGACGGCTTTGGAAGCAATATTTTCTACCAGGGCCGGACTGACTACCGGGCGTTTTGGAATTCTGCCGAGCAGGGGGCTGATTTCACTGCGGTGGGGGCTGATTTCGTTCATGGAGACCTGCGTGTACTTCGAAATAATTAAAGCAAAACGAATTTCGTTCAGTACACGCAGGTCCCCATCAAGGAAATCAGCCCCCAGCTCAGCAGCATTCCATTCACAGCAAGTTCAAGGAAAGCCTCAAAGGTGTCAGTTGTCAGAGCCCTCCGAAGAGAAACTCTAACAGTGGTCACGTAGCCTAATGCAATAATCAGCAGGAGAGGTCCATTCCTCAGAAAGTTCGCAAGAAGAGTGTCAGCTGTCCCTAACTTTAGTTTAGTTTAAAGCAGACTTCCAATAGTGGCACCTCCAGAATTGTGAAGTAATTTTTCATTATTCCAGTAGCCGTCATCAACCCTTTCTCCACCTTCTGCTTCACACAATAAAGTCCCCATATGTCCTTCGAGCCATCTCTGTCTCCCAAGAGAATTCATTACGTCTTCGTTATCGCATTCCTTCCCAGGCCTAACTATCAACTGAACAAAGGGCCCTTCTCTAAGCTAATAATGTCTGTCCACCTGCAGTGGGAACACAAATACATGCAACATTTCACAGAACAAGCAAAATAATGTTAAAAGCTAGTCAGGGAAGTGAGTCAGAAATACAATTCAGGCCTACTGCTTTGGCTAAATCAACATCACACATATTTTAATGCAGCTTCTCTGTGACCCATAAAACATGTTATTATACGATCCACGATGTCACAAATACCTTGTTTCTACTACATTGTTATGATAATGATATAAACTATTTCGCAAACACATTTAATGATAGATTGTTCTTGGGTGTTAATGTGCAGTCCGAAGTTTTCAGATACATTTCTAATACATATGATATGCAATGAAAAAATCTATGACATCTTCAACATAATCTCTTTTAGTCCCAAATTAATCACACACAATGTACATAAGTGCAGGCTACTCATGATTATAATGCACTTCTACAGAAACTATAAACAAATTGAAACAAAACATAAAGTGTAAAATTACGCTTCTTCAGTCCCACCTCTGATGGTGTATCAATCCATCAAAAATCTACACATCTTATTAGATGCATCCATAGATCTATCGATCTAAACCATTGTGGTTGCATGTCATTTACTCTTGAAATTCTCCAATCTCTTCATAATCATCTCTGGCATTCTCCAAACGCCTTTCCCCACTTTTATGACTCTCTATTCTCCTTGCTCCATACTGTCTATATCCCTTCACTAGTATGAACAAGGTAAGCACACAAATGCCAATTATGAACAACGGTTTCAGCATGCACATAACCATGCCACTTCCCAAATTTGCAACCATCTTCCAATAACACTAAATTCATTTCCAACTGAAATCCAAATCCCTTCAGATGCAAAACCTTTTTAAGTTCTGGTGCAATTCAGTAATGTTCTTTATATATTTTTGCAGATCTCTACTCTGATCAGGAATATAAGTGCAGCACTGTTGGACCTTCAGCATCCGGCAGACCCCACCCTCATTGTAGAGCAACATGTCTAAAGCAAAATGGTTCTGCAAAACCATTGATCTATTAACAACGATTTCCGCATTGATTAGTAACAGCGATCCACCTTTGTTAGTCGATAATTTATCAACTACAGTAGAATGTTTTCTAATCTTAATGTTGTTCAGTATCACTACAACACTCAGTATGATTGCTCTAAAAATGTTCCCTACAATTTCTCCACCACTCAGGCCACACTTATGTCTTGAGGTCTCTACCCAAACCGGATGATCGAAATAATTCACATGATAAATCTTAGGAAATACCACTCCTAGATAACAAGTTCCATACCATCTACTGGGTAACTCGAAATAATCTTGATCAAAGGAATGATCACATTCTTTCTTCCTCACAAATTCAGAACTATGGTCAGTCTGTTTGTGTTACATGCACAATTTCCCTTTGGGTTTCCAATCTAGAGTCAAAGCTCCTGTTTCTCCTGCTGTTTTCTTATCCTTTTAATCTTGTGTTCATTCCTGTGTATGAAACCCAATGTTAGCAGTAGCCACCCCTGCTCTAAATCTATCTTCCACCTGGTCAATACATTTCTTTTCAATCCCAGTGAGGGCACAAGTCAGATTATGTCGGTGTGCATAATCAATATCTATGGACTGGGGCGAAATGAAGTATCTGCCAACAAATTCAGCTGTCTTTGAATCTGAATGCTGATTCAGATGCTTAATCAAGGGCACTTCTGAGAGGACTAAATCAAAATTCAAAAAGTAATACTCAAAATTATTTTTGCTATAAAATATACTAAGAAGCAGACTACAATAAATACCATATGTTAAGGGTAAGTGGTGGTAAGTGATGGCCTCAGTGGCTGAAGCGGGCAACTGCATGCAGACATAACAATCCCTAGCTTCCATGGTATCTACATACTGATAAAGCAACTTAGTAAAAGTATATAAAGAAAAATCTCCCCTAGAAAGATCAATATGTATATGTTGCCCTTCTAACATTACTACCTCTTCCCTAGGCTTGGGAAAAGGTGTAGTGCTAAACACATGTGACTTACTTATACTCCATGCGGGCCTAAGTCATAATACTACAACCAACACTATTAATCCAAGCTCTTTAAATGTTATGGAAGTACAGAGAATGCATCTACGTCTATAACTAGAATGATTTGTTTCGATACTACTTTAGAATCAGACCAAGTTCAGAGGAGAAATAGCAGCTAGAGAGTCTACTCTGAGGTTCTCCACCTGTGCAAAAGCAAATCCTTCTCATTCATCAAAGTTCACTTCATTTGCAAGTATATACAGTTCTTAGTGAGACTTCCCTTGCCCTACTCCGTGTTCTTCTAATGGACTGGTTCCCTAAGTTTGTTCTTCAACCACTGGGGCCTTGGTATTTTCTTCAAATTCATAAGCCAAATTAACAAAGTTCACTCAACATCTCTTATAAGTTCAGACTCTAACTCGTGTATGAGCTCAGCAAATCAGCATTCAGTTTGCAATCTCCTCTGAGGACTGTTCTAGATTCAGATGAGGAAAGACAGTGTCATTCAATATTAGATTTCACAAGCCACTCAATCTTGGTGGATAAGTAAAAGCAAATGAGAGAAGAATATCCAATTCAGTCTCCTGAATCCTCAGCAAAACATTGATTATCACACTGATGTTCCAGAGTTCATTCTGTTTGACATTGGCAGTGGGGTAGGTCCACTCATAATAAGCATACCACCAATGAGGAACCCTTAGTCTCTTGGACCTCCTCAAACCAGATTCCTCTACATCGCTCACACTTTCTTCAGACTCAGATGTTTGTTTCACAGATGCAACTCTGCATGAGGGGATGATTGCAGACTTCTCCTTGACAGCCCCAACGGCCTGCTTCCTCTTGCATTCTGTTGACCCACAGCATTAGTTTCCTCTTCTGAGGTAGGACCTGACTTGCACACCACTTCAATACCAGCTGTTCTCGAGTCACTTGCTACTCTTCAGCTTCCTGGTCTCACCTTTGGTTGCTCTAGTGCACTTTTGGACCCAGAGTGTTCCCTTACAGCTTTGTTGACCCTCTCCCATGGTCTCTTTACCACTTCTGGCATTTCTTCTGGAAGAGGAGCTGTTTTATCAAGGGGCCATGGGTCTCTGAGGATATGAGAGGCATGTACCCAGTTCGGGAGACCACCACACTTCACAGCTGTTGTAGTCACCAGGATCGCCTAAAACGTGCCACACCAATGAGGTTCAAGACAGCTCTTTCTCATGTGCTTTTTGACACAGAATGAACCACATCAGCCAATCCCTTGCAATAGTCAAGCACTACATCATCCGAGATATTTACAAGAATGGTGTCAGGCATTGTAGGTAGCCTCATAGTGCGTCCCATGAGGATCTCATGTGGCAAAAGACCAGTCTTTCTGTCTGGACTGCTGCAGTGGCTAATTAGTACAAGCAGCAAGGCATCAGGCCAGCTTGAGCTCCCTTAATGACAACTTTGCCACTGTCAGACTATCACATCTCCTAGTTGTGTGAGCCTCAACCCAAAGAGAGAATATGCACACCTCCACCAAGATGTACCTCAGCCCATTACAGACAGGCAAGAAGTGCCCAAGATGGATGATCGAGTGGGAGCTCGCTCTTTGACCTCCTGAGGGCAGGGATCACTTTTGGTGTATATCCCTTGCATGCCCTGGCCATCCTCTCCATGTCTGTTCCGGAACCGAACATGGAGGTAGCGGTACCCTAGGGACGGCCTCTGATTCTTGAGTGGACAAGAATTTGCTGTCCTGTCCCCTCAGCCGATGATGAGAGTTTCCCCCGCTATCTGCGCCATGCCCCGGGCTCTCCGAGGCGCTACGGAATCATATGCTGCCAGTGGAGTTCGTGGCTCAGATAGGTGATCCCGGACTTGAGGTGATTTGGGCGGCTTGCTGCTGCCGGTAGAGGTTGAGCCCGCCACACTGAGCGGAGATCTGGCCCAGATGTTATTTGGGTGACTTGCTGCTGCCAGCGGAGGTCGTGACCGCTGCTCTGAGAGTTTACCCTGCTACCTGCGGCGCGCCCCAGGCTCTCTGAGTCGCTGCCGAATCATCTGCTGACAGTGGATTTCGTGGCTCGGAAAGGTGATCCTTTACTTGAGAAGATTTAGGTGACTTGCTGATGCCTGCGGAGTTCGTGACTGCCGTCTGGGCGGTTATCCTGCCCTTGGACGGAAAGCCTGTGATCCGCGATGTCTGCCTGCGCTCACCGGTCTACACCCTGGAAGTGACAGCACCTGCTTATGAAGCTGAGGCCGTTGTGGAGCACACATATGTGACGGAGCCCTCCATTTCCCACTATGCTGGTGAGTTAAGCTGGAGGAGTATGGGGGACGGGGGCTGCCTGATAGCTGCACTGCACTTTGCTAGTCCACTGGCTCCTACCTTTCACGCTGACCTCGCATGCTCTTCCTGCTTCGTGCCACTAACGCTGCCACACGAGGTTGGACTGTTCTGTGGGATCCTTGCATGGCTGACTCTGATTTGCCTTTTGGAGTCCATGGCCTCAAATTACTTCTGGGAATTGCCGCCATTTTGAATTTTTGGTATCTGTCACCAATTTTGTTCTCCTGGCTCATGGAATAGAAACAGAAGAGGGGCACTCTCTCTTCCTCAGTATCTTCCTCAGCGGGCCATGGAAATAGCAATAGGTATGCTCCATCCTCCATATACGGTGGCTATCTTGGATTGGTCAACATACCTCAATCCTTTTTTTAAAATTTATTTTATTTTTGATTTGCAGTTTGTACATATTAACACACAATTGGATCAAAACGTCAGCGTAAGAATTCAGAATTCAAATAATGCCATAACCATACATCCTTTGTCTTCTCACAGCCAACTATAGTGGGAAGAGGAACCATAAATCCAATTTATATACAACATTTTAAAATTCTAAATTCTCTCCTCCTCTCTAGTTCTGGCCTCCCTCCAATTCGAAATCGGAGCCCAGATACTTTCCCCAAAATCCCCTAATTTCTTCCCTTTCTGTGCATAAAGAGAGATCTCTATATTATGCATACCCAGTAGTCTGGAAAGCCACATTTGGAATGAGGGAGCTACGGCATCCTTCCACCCTGCAGAGTTTAGGATCCGAAGTACTGCAACAGAGATGAAAACGAGAGCTTCCTCAGCTTTCCCCAATTTTAACCTGTCGTCAATGCCTAATATCATAAGGGTAGGGGATAAATCGATTTTTTGACCTAGCAGCCCCTCCCAGAATTTTTCTACCTCCCTCTGAATTCCTACCAAAGACCCGCAATTGAAAAACATATGGAGCAAATCTGCATGACCAACCTTACATCTGGGGCAGCTATCATCTCCCCTTACCCCCCAAGCATATAGCTTAGCGGGCGTATGATATAGGTTAAACAAGGTTTTGTAATGCTGCGCCCTCAAATTGGTGGAGCGGAATATTTTCTTATTCAGAAGGAGGGCCAGATCCAAATCAACATCGGGATTTCCCAATTTTATAGCCAGAGCAGATTCCGTTTTTTCTAAATCATCTTAGATTTCTCCGTTAAGTAAAGTATAAATATCTTTTATCTTCTTGCACCCTTTAACCAACAGGTCTACAATGGGGAATTCAGCTAGCGATGATATACTTGGTCTTAATGCCTTCAGCCAACATACTAATTTAACATACAACAACCAATGTTTTGAAGGAATACCAGCACTAGACTGCAGCACCTCAAACCCCAAAATCTCGTCTCCCCTCATTATATCCCCTAATGTCTTAATTCCTAAATCTTCCCATACCTGCAGATTCCTATCAGCTGCCATCTGTGGTCATAAACTGGAGTTATATAAATGAAGATATTGGTTTACCTTGGGAATTCTGCAAAACTTTGAGATGGCCTTCCAAACCCCCCATGCACCTCCCAATACCTTAAAACGAGCCTTCCTATAGTACCACCTTCACCAACTTCACGCATTAAAAGGCCAACTGCTTTTCTCCCTACTAATAACTCATAAATTGAAGGGGGCATCTGAATATCATAATTTCCTACACTGGATTGTGGCCCTGACTGGAAGAGAATGGACATATGCATCAATAGACACGACCAATGATAGAACCTCAAGTTCGGTAAGGCCAGACCGCCCCTATCCCTAGGAAGAGACATAAGATTAGTAGAGCGCCTAACCCTCCCGTACTGCCAAATGAACTTTATAAAGATGGACTCCAGACTTTTAATTACTTTTTCTTCGATTAAAAGGGGTATGGCCCGGAACAAATATAGAATTTTGGGGAACATCGACATTTTTAATACGTTAACCCTCCCTATCAGCGAGAGATGTAATACATCGATTCTTTTTAAATCTGCTTCTATAGATTTGCTCAGAGGGCCAAAATTCTCGGCTACTATTTTGTCTATTGAAGCATTAATTCTAACCCCCAGATAGCTCGCTGAATCCACAAATCTAGTATCCATTTTGGTGATATTTTTAGTACATATTATTTGTGTTTTAGATTCATTTAATAGATATCCTGATTGTTTACCAAAATCCTTTGCCATTTGTACCAAAACAAGAAGTACAGAGAACCAACAAGAGAGGAAGGGATCCACACGACTAGTCCCCTCAACGATTTATTCAAAAACAACAAAGTCAGTGTAAATTAAGTCAATAAAGGGGGGCACTACTAATAGGAAGAGCACTGGTCCACAAATTACGAACAAACCGATGTGTTGTTGAAAAGAGTGTAGACCTCAAGGAAATTACCCATTTGGTATAAAAGCCCTCACTCGCCAACCTGGTTGGTGACATGCTTCATCATCGGGCTCCACTGGGATGACCGAATGTCATCCCAGTGTGCTGCAACGCCAGGTTACTGCGGAGCGGGGTTCTTGTGTGGTGATAGTGAATTTAAAATATCCAATTAAGTCAAAAATAGAACTTTAATAATTTTGCTAATTGGAAAAGACTAAAAGGGAGTGAAGGTCAAAAAATAGAAGACCTGGTTCACTCCACGGCGCTCAACATGTTTCTGCCTCTATGAGTGTTCGTCAGGCTTTTTTCAGGACCAGAGTGGATGTGCGGAGCCCGGGTGGTATGAACGCGCTAAGGTTCACCCTACCGTGGACTGCTGTGTGAAAAATTATTTACAGTGAAAAATCCGCCAAAATATATTTATTATGGGGGAGAGGAACGAGTTTATTCTAACATTGAGAAAGACATACAAACAAAAAAGACAAAACATAAGAAGAGTCATCAGTGTTTGTGGCAAACTCGTACTGTTATACTCAAGGTTTAAGAACAATGGTGCTCAGAGAACGAAGGAGTGCCACTAGGTCTACCTCAGGTGCCAAAATGGTGAAAAAATGTGCACCTAGGTGTATCCAAGTATCAGTGTAGGATAAAGCCATTGGTTCGATATCCTATCGGATGTGACTAAAGTCATATATCGGAACGCACGTGGAATATATGCGGCGTGCCACTCAAAGTACGGAGAAATAGGGAGGGCTAGGGAATGACTCAGCAGCCCCGATGCTCAATATACAAGAATTTAGGTAACATCTTACAAAGAGGCCAATCCGTTTGATGCCTCAAGGATCCCGGGAGGGGGGTGGGAGCAAAATGGCACACCCTGCATAAAGGAGAAGGGAGATAAAAAGAAAGAAAAAGAGGGCGGGTCACTACCTCGAATGGAGAAGTGCGATCCCGCTTACCTTCAGGGGCAGGGAGCAGTGTGAATAACTTACGCCCTTGCTGCTCAGCACCCATGTGTCACCTATACAGCCTCTCGCTGCCGGGTCCGGATAGTGGAGATCCGCGCCCGGAGGTTCGTATAAGAAGAGATTCGAAGAGTCCCCGGTTGGGCTGACAGTGAAAGCTTAGACGGGATTGGGCAGATTCGCCAAACTCCGTTGCTGATTGGATGTGAGGACATCCAATGGAAATGTAGAAAAGAAAGGAGTCGTTCCAAGAACTGAACGACGCGTAAAGTAGAAAAAAGGGGCACAATACTTTATTGACAGGCTCCGTGTTGGACACTCATTCGACCAAAACAATCCACACGTTGAGCCTGCAGGGGGATTTGTTGTAGGAACCTGACCACATATTGGTAAAGGCAAAGTGCTGTACATGTGTGCTGATATGGAGTGTTATGATGTTGGCTCTGCTCGAAGCAATTAATCGGCAAACTAGCGTGTTCAAGTAGTGCCTAATTGATGCGTAAGCGAATAAAGGACAGGGGTCAGGGAAACATGCTGTTACCCCAGATGTCACAGATACAATATATGGTAATAATCCGAGCTATATTAACAAGCAGTGTATCAGAATAGCTGGGAACGCTTATTCGGCAAAATTGCATTATTCAATAATAGCCGATGAGGTCTCCAATCACATGAGTAAGTAAAGTACAAAAGTAGACGCTGCGCCTCCAGTTGACCATAGGTAGATTATAAAATGTTAGTCCAAGGTACATTATCATTTAAGCCATGAAGGTTCGTACCCAGACGGTAAACCCATCTCTGCTCCCTTTCAAAGAGTGTCTTGGGGATGTTTCTACCTGTCGATATCTCTTCAATAACAGTCCATTTTAAGTCATTAGTTGTGTGGTTGACGGATAGAAAATGTTCGCTCAGTTTAGTGGTAACACGTTTACACCTGACATTACTCCGGTGCTCGCATATCCGGAGTTTAACCTTCCTCGTCGTCATCCCTACGTATCGTAGACCGCAAGGACATGTAATTAGGTAAATTACATTAGGTGTATTGCAGTTCGTATGACCTCTTTGGGTCCAGACCTTGTTGGGTTCAAGATTAAGGGTTTTAGTGTGTGAGGTCAGATGGCATATGCTACAGTCAGAGCAAGGAAAATGTCCAGTTACCTTGGGGAGGCCCCATGCTTCAGTTATAGTTCTCTGTGAAGTGTCAGAAAGCATCAAAGGGCGTGTGTGTACGAGACTATTGCGTAGGCTCTGAGCACGTTTAAATGAAAAGAGCGTTTTTTCCCACTTGCGATTGATGCTGTTAATTATCCCCCAATGTTTGTTGATAGTTTTCTTCAGTTGGTTGGATAAGGTGCTATAGGTGGTAACACATGTTAGTGGAATGGAAGCAGTATCTTTCACATAGTCAGTTAGGAGTACTTCCCTGGGTTGATTTCTCGCACGCTTATAGCTTCTGGAGAGGAGAGGGGAAGGGTACCCTCTGGCTATCAATTTGGTAGTCAGATCATGAGATTGGGCCTTGAAATCACTCAAGGCAGTGCAGTTCCGACGTAGGCGGAGAAATTGTCCGTAGGGCAAATTCTCCCTCAGTGTGCGTGGATGGAAACTAGTGAAATCGAGGAGATTATTCCTCGAAGTGGGCTTGTAATAAGTCCTGGTCTGAAGCGAGCCTTGTGTCTTAGTGATCACTACATCCAGGAATACAACTTCAGACTGGTCATAGGTGTATGTGAAGTTCAGGTTTGGATTCAAGGTATTGATCCACGTGAGGAAAGTCTGGAGGGCGTTGTTATTGCCATGCCAGATCAATAGCACATCGTCTATGTATCGCTTCCATAAGCCTATGGAAGAACGATGTGGATTCGAAGCAGGGAGGATAAACTCTTGCTCAAAGGCATACACGTACAGTCCAGCCACACTAGGAGCGAAGGTACTCCCCATGGAAGTACCTGTGGATTGGAGATAGAGATGTCCCTGGTATTCAAAAAAATTCTTTTTTAAGGCCAAAGAGGCACATTGAATAATGAACTCCTTTGTAGTTCTATACTCCCAAGGAGTGTAGTCAAATGATTCCTCCAGGACCCTGATAGTTTCGTCCTGGGGGATGCTCGTGTATAGACTTTCTATGTCTAATGTCACCAGTATGGTATTTTCTGAGCACGTAATGTTGTTTAGTAGTTTCAGTAAGTCCTTAGTGTCCTTAAGGTAAGTAGTGGATTGTTGGACCAAAGGTTTTAGGAAGTGGTCGCAGAAACGTGATAGGGGTTCCAATAGAGAGCCGATCCCCGTGACTATAGGACGTCCAGGGGGAGGGAATCTCTCTTTATGGATCTTTGGGAGTGTGTAAAAGTAAGGGATGTTGCCTGGGCCTTCGGTAAGGAATCGTGCTTCGGCCCTGGTGATGACACCTTGTGTCTGTGCATCTTCAACAAGACTCATGATCTCACTCTTTAGATCGCCGGAGGGATCATTAAGGAGTGGTGTATAATTCCGACGGTCGTTTAGCAGTCGGAGGCACTCTTGGTTGTAATCGGCAGTGTTCAGTAATACAACTGCACCCCCCTTATCTGCAGGTTTAATGGTGAGATTAGGGTCCGCACGAAGAGAGGTGATGGCTCTGTATTCATCTGCCCTCAAGTTCTTAAAGGTAGTGGGAATGTCTAAATTCTCAATTTCTGCAAACACAGCTGGTTCGAAAGTTATGATTTCCACAGGGATGGTATGTGGAGGGGGGATAAACGTGGATAGTGGGCGTAGGGGGGTATCCCCTACGTCAGAATCAGCTTCGTCTATGGTGCGATTCTCGAAGAAAGCTTTTAGTTTCAACTTCCTGAAGAATGATGCAAGTTCACAATGAAGACGGAATTTGTCGGGACGGGCTGATGGAACAAAGCCCAATCCCTTTTCTAGTATGGACCTCTCTTGATCTGTCAGTATTTTGTTCGATAGATTGACGATCAAGCTGTCGAGGTGCTCGGTCCCGCGGCCAATTGTTCCTGTGCTTGCTTGCTCCGGGTGTGATTGCCCACTGGGTCGTCTTGTACCCAGTGTACTCTTTGGTTGGGCCCTCTCCGCCGACCTTTTCCCCTTTGGCCCCTTTCTAAAAAAGGGTTCTGTGTAAAGGGATTAGGAGGGTACATTGGGGACGCATAGCCAGGATTCCAACCCAGATGCGGGTTAAATGGATAATGGAATTGCATGGGGTGTGGGCCCATAACCCCTTGTTGTGGGGGAAAATTTGACCAGGGTGCTTGGTTAGAAGGGGGGCGTGTTCTTCCTCTTTGTTTGCCTCTCCTTGCTTGTCTGAAACTATTGTTGCTGGAGCCACTGCTGTTAGAAGAGTCATCATCTGTGCCATAGGAGTTGGTTTCAGTTCTACGTAAGGCAACGAAGGTAGGGTCAGCATAAGGGTAGATTTTATTAAATTCGAATTTTTTCAGATCTTTCTGAAATTGATTCACCTTGCTTTGTGTGAGATTTTCTTTATATTCGTTGATATCTTTGTTGAGTTCGTCAAGTCGTTTTTTAAAACCCGTGAGTGTGGTTTTAAATTGTGTCTCTGTCTGAGTAATCTCGATCATAATTGCCTCAGACAGTCGGACGGCTGTTTTAATAATTAAGACTAGCCAGTCTCGGGTGCAATGCCATGCTATCATTGCCCAATCTTTTCTGAAGGTGGCATCCTCCAGAAAGATGCGTGGAGCATTGGTTACTAGTAGGCCCCTTGGGGCTGTATTAGTCCTTAAGTATTCCGTTAGGATTGTGCCATGAAGTATCGTGCAAATCCGATTTTTCTTCAACTCAGAGAGTTGTTCCCATTCGCTTGCATATGTTACTGTTTGCGATATGGAGGGGTCTGCAAATAATGAGGGGCGTGCTAAAATAGCGTCCACCTCAGAATCTGAGAAAGTAAGACCGAGGGAGGCCATAATGACAAGAAAGGGGAGAGTCCCGGGAAGAAGGAAAAAGCCACCACCTGAGGTCAGGGGGGCAAGTAAACTCTCACAGCTGTGCGCTGCTGAACTACAGAGAACCAACAAGAGAGGAAGGGATCCACACGACTAGTCCCCTCAACGATTTATTCAAAAACAACAAAGTCAGTGTAAATTAAGTCAATAAAGGGGGGCACTACTAATAGGAAGAGCACTGGTCCACAAATTACGAACAAACCGATGTGTTGTTGAAAAGAGTGTAGACCTCAATGAAATTACCCATTTGGTATAAAAGCCCTCACTCGCCAACCTGGTTGGTGACATGCTTCATCATCGGGCTCCACTGGGATGACCGAATGTCATCCCAGTGTGCTGCAACGCCAGGTTACTGTGGAGCGGGGTTCTTGTGTGGTGATAGTGAATTTAAAATATCCAATTAAGTCAAAAATAGAACTTTAATAATTTTGCTAATTGGAAAAGACTAAAAGGGAGTGAAGGTCAAAAAATAGAAGACCTGGTTCACTCCACGGCGGTCAACATGTTTCTGCACCATTGTTCTTAAACCTTGAGTATAACAGTACGAGTTTGCCACAAACACTGATGACTCTTCTTATGTTTTGTCTTTTTTGTTTGTATGTCTTTCTCAATGTTAGAATAAACTCGTTCCTCTCCCCCATAATAAATATATTTTGGCGGATTTTTCACTGTAAATAATTTTTCACACAGCAGTCCACGGTAGGGTGAACCTTAGCGCGTTCATACCACCGGGGCTCCGCACATCCACTCTGGTCCTGAAGAAAGCCTGACGAACACTCATAGAGGCAGAAACATGTTGACCGCCGTGGAGTGAACCAGGTCTTCTATTTTTTGACCTTCACTCCCTTTTAGTCTTTTCCAATTAGCAAAATTATTAAAGTTCTATTTTTGACTTAACCCCTTCCATGCCCATGACGGAACGGTTCCGTCATGAGCATCGGTTGCGCTGTGCTCATGACGGAACCGTTCCGTCATGGGCCCGCCCGCGCTCGAACCCTTCAGCACCGCGGGGGAATTCCCGCAGCGCTGAAGGGGTTAATTGGATATTTTAAATTCACTATCACCACACAAGAACCCCGCTCCGCAGTAACCTGGTGTTGCAGCACACTGGGATGACATTCGGTCATCCCAGTGGAGCCCGATGATGAAGCATGTCACCAACCAGGTTGGGGAGTGAGGGCTTTTATACCAAAACAAGAAGTGCCTGGTGCGGATCCATAGTGATCACTGCCAGATCGTCCGCGTACGCCAAAATCTTGGTTTCGTGCCCCTTACATACCACGGGACTAATCGTTGGGCAGTCTAATATCTTTTGGATAAACGGGTCGATATATAGAGAGAAGAGGATTGGGGAGCAAGGACAGCCTTGACGCGTGCCTCGATTTATAGTTATTTTGTCAGAGCTCTCACCCATGACCACCACTCGGGCGACTGGGTTGACATACATCGCCCTGAGTGCTCTTATAAATTTCTCTCCAAATCCCCTCCCCGCTAAAATCCCCCAAAGAAAATTCCAAACCACTCGGTCAAAGGCCTTCTCTGCATCGAGCAGGATCATGGCCATCTCGTCCCCCACAGTGGACTGGGAGTCAAACAGAGCCCTCCTATTGTGGTCCGTGGTACCATGCCCAGGTACAAACCCATGTTGCCACGGGGAGACAAGGCCGCCAATGATCCTGCCCAACCTTTTAGCCCAAATTTTAGAATAAAGTTTAGTATCCGCATTCATTAGCGAAATGGGGCGGTACGATCCCGGTTTCTCCCTGGGTTTCCCCTTCTTATGGAAGACCACTATAATTGTTTCCCTCCATGAATCTGGGACCACCCCTGTACAGACTATACTATTAAATAGATCTATAAGAAGCGGAGTAATCTCGGACTCAATGCATTTATAAACCTCCAAAGGGATCCCATCAGGGCCCGTGGCCTTACCCGTGGATAGTTCCTGCAAGGCTGCTATAATCTCGCTCTCGCCAATATCCATCTCCAACTCTTCCCTAGCTATATTGTCGAGTCGGGGGCCGTTGTCTACATACTCTTCACCCTGATGACCGCCTAGATCTTCCTCGGTATACAGGCCTTGATAGAAGTTCTTAAAAACCTGTAGGATCTCGTTAGCTTCTGTGTACTCTTTCCCATTATCTTCTATCCTGGTAATAATATTTTTAATTCTTTGCTGCTTAATTTGTAATGCCAACATCCTACCGGCTTGTTCGCCAGTTTCATATCGTTGGACCCTTGAGGTTTGATATTCACATATCGCCCTCTGCATTACCAACTTCTGTAGATCCGCTTTAGCTACCAACAATTTCCTTTGGCTCTCAATGCTATCGCCGCCATGTGCTATATCTAAGGTATGTTGTTCCTCTGCCATTAATAGTTCCCTCATTAATCTCTCCACCTCACTCCTATCCTCTCTTCTCAATCTGGCCGCACAACTTATTGATTCGCCTCTTAAGGCTGCCTTAAACGTCTCCCAGACCCCATTTCGTGAAGAACTATATCTATTAGCGGCAAAAAATTCCCCCACCCATTTCCTAATATGTTCTACAAACCTTTTATCCACCAATAATCTCCTTTCGAAGGTCCATCTAGTTCTTGCCCTTTCTGACCCATCCAATTCATATGTTAAAACCAGCGGATTATGATCCGATAATAATTTCGGGAATTTAGATATTACTACCCTATTTATTTCTGAGGATGACACAAAAAAATAGTCCAACTTAGTGTATCTCTGAAAAGGGTTTGAAAAATATGTGTAGCCTGGGTTTTTAGGCTCCTTAATCCCCCATACGTCTAGCAACCAGTGCGAGCTGATAAGAGATTTAACAGCCCTAAAAACTCTTGGCTTCCATCCTGAATACACTGCATTAGGACCCCAATCTGCTGAGATATTCAGGTCACCACAGAAAATTATGGGGGTTAACCAAATGGCAACTCTATTTCGAGAAAATCATAAATCTCAGGATCGTCGTTGTTGGATCCATAAACTACACACAACGTAAAACCCTTTTCCAACTCAACTAAAACCCATCTCCCATTGCTATCCACTTTGGTCCGTCTGACCCCTCCCAAAAATATTCTAACTAAGACTGCAACTCCCCTGTTTATCGAAGATTGCGTTGTACAAGCCACTAACTCATAGCCACTCACAGACATGAGGTTCCTTTTAGCCCAGGGGAGGTGAGTTTCTTGCAGACATAAGACGTCCAATCTATTGTACTTCAGAAAATGGGCCAGTTTTTGACGTTTCCTCCAATCAATCAGCCCACCAATATTGATTGAGCACACCCTAATGTTTGCCATCCTGTGGGTCTACTTGAACATCTAAATCTACCTGAAACCTTGACTGATTGTCAATTACTAAATCCTTACGCTGCCTATTAAAACATCCATAATAATCCAAACTGCATCTTTTCCCCCCATTTCTTAGTTTAACCCCCCCCCCCACCCCCCCCCTTCCACCCTCTGACCCAACCCCACCCACTCAACCCTCACCCCCCCTACACCACCCCAACGTGTCCCCCTCTGTGAAGCGCTCAGACCTAGTCTGTGCATGTGATGGTCTACCGGTGCTTTGCGGTGAGGGCAGACATTTTGAAACTATAAGAAAAGACCAGTACCACTATGAGGACCCTTAGTCCAATATCAGACAGGTGCAACATAGACCGGAAAAAAACACTACATGACATTCGACTACACCATCTACAGTATCTCCTGGAGAGAAGAAGAAGAAAAAAAAAAAAAAGACATTAATCCCACCCAGTAAAATAGCTTAAAGTTTAATTGCCTAAAGAGTCCAAATACTCCTTTGCTTTTATTTCTGAGGCAAAAAATAAAGTCCTGCCGTCGTTGATTATCTTTAGCTGAGCTGGATTTATCAGGAAGGCTTGAATCTTCTTGTCCTGAAAAGGCCTAATTATCTCCCTCAGTCTCCACCTTCGCTCTACAGTCGAATGGCAATAGTCTGGACGAACAAAGAACGAAATCCCTTCACTGATTCTCCTAGCATCTGGTCTCGCTTTTTCTGCGATGGACTGTCTCAAGATAAAGTTTCCAAAAAACACCAATACAGCTCTTGGTTTATCGCCTTCCCTTGCATTCCTACGGAGTTTGAAGGGGGTACGATGAACCCGCTGAATCTCAGTAACCCAGTTCCAGCTGGAGAGCTCTGGAAACGCTTGCTCGAAGAGCTTGATAGTGTAAGCCTTTATATCGGAGCCCTCTGCCCCCTCCGGGATTCCCAGTACCCTCAGGTTGTTCTGGCGGAGCCTATTTTCCATCTCCTCCATTTTCCATTAACCTTAAGAGAAGCTTCAGCTGCCTCGGCCTCAGTTGTTACAAGTCTCTCTTCCAGATTCGAAACTCTGTCTCCAGTATTAGCACAGACCTTGGAGAGTTTCCTAACCACGCCCTGCATCTTCCTCATCGCGGCCTGAGCTTTACGATTGTCCTGGTGGGTCTCTTCTCTATGTGCAATTATCTCTTGGTGTATTGTCTCCAGGAGCGACAAATGGGTATTATCAACACCCGGACTTCCCTGGGGAGGCAAAATGGAAGATTGATCGCGGCTTAAGTCCCATTGCATATGGCTCTGAACCTGACTCCTTGCCGCCACAGGAGGCCTTGCGGCTGTTGCCGGGACATCTAGTTCTGGGTTACTCCCCGAATCTCCCTCTGATTCTGAGTTGGAACTACGTTCATCATCCTCGGACCAGCCGGCCCCTTCGGACGTTGAAAAGAAACACTCACAGGGATCCTTCTCCTTTTCACTGCATGGACCTCCCAAGTCTGGATCCGACTCGGCTCTCGGGAGTCCCGTACCAGGTAGCACTCTTGATTGTATCTGTGACTTTGCCACTACGTTAGTCATATTAACACCTAACCCAAATTCGCCTGCATCCTCCGTTATTATATTCTGGGGTGACAACACATTTCCAACCTGGAGTGACTCATTTATTGCCTCCTTCACCCCTGCTTGAGATTGAGGCACGGGATCGATAGCCGCCATTGTATCTTTAACCTGGCATATTACGGGGGGAAATGCCTGGTCAGGGAGTTCATTGCCGGCACATAAGGAATACCCCTCAATATTTTTCCCAGGTTTCAAATCCTCTATTCGACTTCTTGCCACTGGAGAGATACTGCCCTCCACCTCTTTTATTACCTCCTTCTCCTTCCCCTTCTCCTTACCGGCTTTGGAGAAGATGTCCGCAATTGAGGTGGGTGCCTGGCGAGTCCTTCCCGTACTCTGCTGGCTCTTTTCTGATTTCTCAATAAGCATTGATCCTGCCAATAGATCCTCATTTCCCTCTGTCTCGATCCCGGCGTCCTCCCTTAGCGCTTTCTTCCTTTGGGATGTCGATTTTAGTCCAGCCGCTATTTTCGGAGACATCTCTCCTTTTCGTCTCTCACCGGGCCGTTTTACAATACCCAAGCCGCTGCTACCTCCGCTGTCTTCCCTCCACGTTAGGTGAAAGTCCGCTCTGCTCGTCCTAGGCTCAGCTCCACTCCATTTTCTCCGAGTCCGCACTGCTTCGCCTAGACTCCGCCCTCCTGTATTCCCGCGGAGTCTGTATCCAAACGAAGGAGCTCAGAACGCGAACACCACTGCCCGGGCGAGCCGATGAACAACACTTTGTGAGGTAGGTGCTATCAGCAGCAGCATCCTATCGGATCCGTCTGTGATCCACATCCAAATCCGTGCACATTAACCTTCCATCGGTCTCGTCTCCTCTGCCCTCACTGCTTCACTGCACCAACCGCTACGCAGCCGCCATTTGCTTCTCTGCCGCGATCACTCAACATACCTCAATCCTATGTACTTTTTTTTGAGTTTTCCTTCTAATGACTTGCTTGAACTGCCTACTGCAAACTGAATTAAAGTCTACACATGGAATCGCCTAAAATTATGTTGATAAAGACTATCCTCCTGTCATTTTAGTCCAAGACAGATGGTCTCACAATGGGTTTGTCTGCATAATGAACCTGATTGCTCTGAGGTGGTCATTTGCCTCTTCTCCCCTCTAATTGGGTCTGGGGCGCTCCATCGGACACTGAATACATTTGACACCTCTCCGACTTCTATCTGGATCCTATACCCTAGTTAGTTACTCTTTCTATGTCACTAGTTGACTCTAGCGCTGACATGGATCCAAAACCCTCAAATTCCATATCTCCCAACCTGAAGTCTGCTGGCCATAATGCTTTCAAAATCATATATCTCCCTAACCTATTAAAAAATGCCCCAAAAACTTTAAACGGAGATTACTCAAAACCCACCCAGAAACCCCTATCTCAGATCGCTACTTCTCCATCAAAAAAGGTACTACAATAAATGATCTCATCTTCAACACTAAACAACATGTGCACAACGTCTTACCCGTCTCTCTCCAAATATCCTCTAGCTAGGGTCACTGCCGAAACATATGTAGATTGTCTGCTCCTTCTTTCCCGCATTTTGGGTTGCTTCTCACCTTTTGTCTGTTGAGCTTGGATAGTCTCTTTGGTGACCAGTACGCTCTGTGTGTGGTAAACAGTTGATTTTTTCTCAGGGGGCAGATTTCACAATTCACCAACATGTAGCCACTGATACTTGCCATTTATTTTGGACATCCAGATCTGGCAGTTCTTTCCCCCAGATCTTGCTCGGAATTTTGTATTCTTCTCCCACTGCTTGTATGAGGGCCCAGTACTAGCATAAGATTTCTTTTTTATTGGTCTTGCCTTCCTGTAACATTTTCTCTAATTCACTAGCCCCAAATTGTTCTTCTCTAAGGCTCTTGACCCAGCTGGTTAGTTGGTAGTACTTAACTCTCGCCAGAGTGCCTTGATCTTTTCAATGAGGACTTCCCATTCAATGATCGAGTTATTTTCTATTAGTTGGCCCCATTTACTTATGCCACCTTCCCTCAAGGGGGTTGCTAACTTGTCCCTGAGACATTCTGAGGTTCCAGGGGAGTCCCAGATTCGAGCTAACTCACTATAGTATGGAATTTTTTACGGTATTTCTTGTTTGATACCATAGTTTTGCGGCCTACCAGAGGGTCTTCAACTTTATTTATTTTCTAAGTATTTGGGGTGCCCAAATTTATAGAGCTAGAGGCTTCCTTCTGTGTTGACTAGTGCCTGCATATGTACAGGATATACATCAAAACTATCCAATAGGTTTCGTGTGTATGTGAATTGAAAGGCTCTGCAGTATTCTAAAATATCCGGGCTTATGGTCCCCCCTTGTTTGTTTTTTCTTCTTAGCTTTTTCCAGACAATTCTTACCCCTTTAGTGACCCAAATGAAGCTACTTAGTTCTCCTTGCAATTTTTTTTGTATCCATTCTATTTTGAATTCTGATGGAATGGTACTGAACAGATTTGGTAATTTTGGCAGAGCTGTCATTTTGATTATGTTAGCTTTTCCCGTGAAGGTCAGAGGGAGACCTCCCCATACTTTGTGTAGCTTCATTACTTCTTTGAGAATTCTGTTAAAATTCACATTTGCTATTTTGGCTATATCTTTTATAAGGTCTATCTCAAGATACCTTATTTTTTCTTTCACAATAGGATTCTTGGATTTGTTGTTCCACTCTAAGATTTTTGATTTTGTTTGGTTTGCCATGTAGCCTGAGACTTTCCTGTATTGTTCTAGGATGTCTTCTATTTTTGGGAGTGAGACCGCTAAATCACTAGCCAATACCATCAAATCATCTGTGTACAATGCTAACTTTTTTCTCCCAGCCTTGGTATTTAAATGGTATTTTCTCCTGTTTATTTCTTAGCATATATGCTAATGGCTCGACATATAGATTGAAAAGAAGCGGAGATGGAGGACAGCCTTTTCTTGTACCTCTCTTTATTGTTATCCTGTCTGTAAGACTATCATTGATGAGGACCTTCGCCGAGGGTTTTTTATAGATTTGTTTTATTGCTTCTTGAAAAGTATCCCGAAGAGTACATTTTACTAGAGTTGTATTTAGGAAAAGCCAGCTAACTCTATCAAATGCTTTAGCAGCATCAAATGTTATAATTGATAATGGGACAGATTGATAAATTGCTACGTCTAGTGCGCTTATGAGTTCATGCGTTAATTCTTGAATTTGCCTTCCCTTAATAAAACCTTTTAGGTTTGGGTGTACTAGGGATCCAGCCACTTTCCCCAGTCTCTTGGCTAGTATTTGTATGTATATTTTATAATCAGCATTTAAAAGTGAGATGGGCCTATAGAACTTGCATTTGACTGGGTCTTTCCCAGGTTTTAATAGGATACTGATGATTGCATCGTTCCAGGAGTCTGGAAGGTCCCTTTCAGTTAAAAAGATATCATTCAGGAGTTGCGTTAGGGGGGTGACCAGTACCTCTCGTAAATTTACATATAGCTTATTTGGGAGTGCGTCAGGGCCGGCTGCTTTCCCCCGTTTTTTAGCCTTTGATTGCTTCTGCAACTTCCTCTCTTGTGATCTCTTGGTTGAGTTCCACTCTTTGTTCCAAGGATGCTGAGGGAAGTGTTATCTTGTCCAGTAAGATGTTTATCTGTTCTAATGTAGCTGAGGTCTCTTCCCAGTATAGGTTATCAAAAAAGTTTACAAACGCTTCTCTAATTCCGGTGTCCTCTGAACTACATATTGGCTGATCTCCTCTTTGTATTTTTGCTACCCTGTTGTGTGTTAATTCTGTTTTTGTTTTCCAGGCTAGTAGCCTGCCACATCCTTCGCCGTACTCATAATGCAAGAGTTTGCTTGCCTTCCATCTCTTCCTAACAATTGCTTCTAATATTTCTGACAGATCCTCTTTCTTTACTTTTTTAGACTCTTCTATTCAGGATATTTCCTGTGGGGTTTTCCCTAACTAATTCTTTTCCAATGTTAATATTTCTTTTTCCAGCTCCTTGATGTGGGTCCTTGTATTCTTATTTTTATATGCTGCAAGATTAATTATTTTCCCTCTGATAAAAGCTTTGTATGCATCCCATGAAATTTGTTTCGAGGTCCCTTCCTTATTTAGCTGAAAGAATAGGTCTGCCTCTTTTGCTAATATTTCTGTATGAGAGGGATCCACAAAAATAACTTGGTCTCCTGTCCACCTTGAATTGAAGGGGGTAGATTTTAGCAGAAGACGCTGTAAGACTACTAAGTGGTCAGATAGATGAGCAGGTATAAGTTCTACCTTTTGGGTAAAGTTGGTTAAGCTTCTATCTATCAGGAATAAATCTATCCTAGAAGAGTGTCCAAGCCTTTTATCTTGAAATGTGAATCTATGGGTCTTATCTCCCTTCTCTTTTCAGATATCTGTAAACCCTAGATATTTGAAACATAAACTGACCCACTCTCTCTTTTTAGGTAGGATAGGGCTGTTCCTGACTAGGAGTCTATCGTCTTTAGGGTCTAGTATTATATTGAAATCGCCTCCCATTATTATGGGTGACTGAGCGGTCAGAAGTTGGGAGTATATCTTTTGAAGAGGCACCCGGTCATCCAAATTGGGTCCATAGTATCCTACAATTGTATATAAATTGTTGTATATCCTAGCTTTCACTATTGCCCATCTTCCTTTTCTATCCACTTCTGCTGATTCAATTTTTGCTTTAAGGGATTTTTCAAACAGGATCGCCACTCCCTTTATACAGCACACATATGCATCCACCCATTTCTGATATTTGAGTATTCCTGCCCACTCTTCTTTTAAAAGGTGTGTCTCTTGCAATATTATTATTTTGCTGTCAATTACTTTCAAGTATTCCAAGATCTTTTGCCTTTGATTTTTTATCCTAAGGCCATTTATATTCCAGGAAAGGATATTAACTGCCATCAAATTGTTTCCTCCAGTACCATTTAATGGGATCCCTGGATTTCCACCGGGGTCTCTCAGGGGGCCCTTTATCTGCAGAACTGCTTTTGCTGGACCTTTTATTTATTTTTATCCCTATTATGCTCCCCAGCTTGTGCATTTTTTAGTTTTTCGACATTTTCTAAGTGACTTTTTGTCTTCCCCTCCCCTCCCTGGAGAAGCCTCCTCTTTCCTTATTCTGGGCAAGATTCTGCCCTTTAGAGCTCCTTACCCTAGTGATGAGCTTATTTATTGTCTTTCCTCCATTTTAAGAGTGGTCTTTTTGTTGTGTTTTTATGTGCTCTATGAAGCACTCAACCTCTTTCAGGTCCCTTATGTTATGCATCTTGTTTTCCCACATAATCCTCAGTGAGGCTGGGAAACACGTCTGAACTGTTGCACCCTGAGATTTCAATTGCTGCATGAACTGAACCAGTTCCCATTGGCTGTCTTGAGTTGTTTTGGAGATGTCAGATCTGATTCTACATGTCCAGTCCTCTTTTGTAAAAGAACCTGCCTTTAGGCCTTCATTTAGAATTCTCTCTTTGAGGGTGTGTGTCTTGAAGTTTATTAGTATTTTCCTCTGGTTTTTCCTTATTTTCTCTTTCACAAATGGGTTGCGGTGTACTCTTTGGATGTCATCTGAGAGGTTAACAGATTCGGCCCAAGGGGTTGTCTCTTCCAACAGTTTGACTGTAAAACTTTTTATATGCTCCCCCTCTAGGCCTTCTGGGACATTGAAAATTCTGAGGTTATTCCCCTGGCTTGATTTTCCAGCGAATCCATTTTTATCTCTGATGTCATTTTCCTTTGTCTTCAGCAGATTTATTTCTTTTTCATTTGCTTCAGCTTTTTTATTCAGTGTATCCAAGGCATCCTCTACCAACAAACCTCTATCTATTAACATGTTGATCTTCTGGTCTAAAGCCTGGCAAGCTTCCTGTATTCTTGTGTGGGTCTTTTCTGAAGTTGCACAATTAGTTCTTGTCTCTATCATCATTGTTTCCATTAACGTCTTGCTGTTGGTTATCTGTAGTTGGCTTTGTTGTTCAGCCAGTTATTCTACAGGTTGTGGTCTGGGTTCGGTATATACCTGGTTCTCTGAACCTGGTTCCTGGTGCTCTGTTGTGGTTAATGCCTGGTACCTGTTACTTTCCATTGTGTGTAGAGTCCTGTCTTCTTCCCTGGAGCGTCCTTTCTGGTCCCCCTTCTGCTCAGTGTTGCTAACCCTTTGTTTCTCCTGGACTTTAAAATAGCACCTTAGTGAAGGGGTACTTTTCTGTTTAATGCTTAAACCAGGTGCTCCTTGTTTTACTTGGCTTGCCCTGGACAGAGGAGCTTGTGGTTGCCCTGATGAGTGAGCTTTTTTTTCTTGTGCTCTTTGGGGCTGTAGTGGCTATATTAAATTGTTACTTCTGAACCACTTGAGGCGCTTTAGAAAAGAGTTACCTACTTCTTAGGCACTAAATATTTTCACTTGCCTGCCCCTGATCTAAGCTTATAATAGCGGAAGGGGGGGGGGGCAGATTTCATTTTCCCACCCCCTGTATAGCTCTCTGTTCCTGCCAATTTCCTGGTGCATGGTGGGGCTCTCAAGTCCATGTTTCCCCCTGCCCCCGATCCTGAAACTGGTCACACGCCCCCTCTCACTTACCCTCTGTTTGTAGCGGTTTCGCAGTCCTTGACAGCCTCCTCTGTGTTCCCCAGCCACGCAAGCCTTTTGCACGCCTTCTTCTGTGCTTGAATGATAGTTGGAGTCCTTTCCTTTTGCAGCCAGAACCGGAGTTTTCCCTCAGAATGACCCTCTCACAGCAGCCCTCCAGCTGTTGCGGCACGCCGTAATCGCTTCCGCCCACACTCTGGTTTCCCAGACTGCGATGCGGCTCTCAGCCCCCTTGAGCTCCACTATCTTGCTTCTACGACCTTGGGACTCAGAGAACGCCCACTCCAATGTGCTCTACAACACAGAAACCAGGTACCTCGAGTCCCCTTTTTTTCCTCTCAGTTCTCCAAGTGATTTGCTGTTATCCAAAATGAGTGCTATGTCGAGAATTGCCAATCCTTTCCCGTGTTATTTTTAGTTTATTATGGCCTCATACTGTTCTGAAGGGCTCAGATTGGGGTAATTGATGACGTCTCACAACAGACCCCCACAAAACACAGCAGACTAACATGACACAGTGACGTCTGCACTTTACTATATATCCTGGGATTCTAAGCCACATCGGGCCCAATAACAACACCAACAACTTATCACCACATTCACACAACTCTTATAACATCTCTGCCAGACATACTACAGCTCATTCTTCATGATAATCTAACAACCACTACTCTCATCACTCTGTTAATACTGACTTCCACTTTGCCACTAGTTTCTCCATAAGCCGCTGGACCTCTGTTTGTCCTCCTCCTCTAATGTTTGGGTTCTACGCAAGGGAGACTATCATCAGGCTCTAGAACTAACCTAGATCTTGTTCCTTACTTCAAGTGCAGAACCATTCTCTGTAGCTACCATCTGCTAGAGCCTCAACATGTCTCCTCAACTTTCGATCGATGGTTCTTGTTAACCAGCATGAGAGGTAAGGAACTCTTCAATTTATCAACCTAGAAATAGAAATTGCTTAGTAACTCAGGTCCACAACTAGATAGTTGGTAGTAAATGTATTGTACATTTCTAAACAGATTCAAATATATCAGTCAAAGCATAATAATACGGAGATACAGAGAAAATAGGATGGAGCCAAATCTCCGAAACTATTTCCTCCTACATAACAGAAGGAAAACTACTAGTTCTGTTATTGCCACATAGGTTATTTAAAGACAAAAATGTAAGCTAGATTGTATTGAAGGCTTAGAAAGAAATATTCTCTACTTACAATAACTATCCCTACACTATGGAGAAGGGAAACCTAAACTTAGCAAGTTCAAGAGAAGCATCAAAGGTGTCAGCTTTCAGAGCCCTCCTAAGAGAAACTCTAACAGTGGTCATGTAGCCTAGTGCCACAATCACCAGGAGAGGTCTGTACCTCAGAAAATGTGTAAGAATGGTGTCTACTGTCCCTAACTTTAGTTTATTTTAAAGCAGACTTCCAATACTGGCACCTCCTTTACAGGGAAGTAATTTTCATTATTCCGGCAGCCGTCATCGACTCCTTTCTTCACCTTCCGCTTCACACAGTAAATGCCCCATATGTGCTTGGTGCTGTCTCTGTCTGCCATGAGAATTCATTCTGTCTTGTTTATCACATTCCTCCCCAGCCTAACTATCAATTGAACAAAGGCCCCTTCTCTAAACTAACGATGTCTTGTCCACCTGCAGTGGGAAAATAAATACATGCAACATTTTACAGTACAAGCAAAACAATGTTAAATGCTAGTCAGGGAAACAAGTCAGAAATACAGAGGAAGCCAAAAACATCCTGGACCAGGGAGGATGCGCGGCAATCCTCCTGCTCGACCTAAGCGCAGCCTTCGACACTGTTAGCCATAATATCCTTCTACATCGGCTCACCAACTTAGGAGTCTCAGGGATAGCGTTGGACTGGTTCAGATCCTTTCTCTCTGACCGCTACTTCCAGGTCTTCGAGGGAGGTTTTACCTCCCCGGATAAACCCCTCGGCTGCGGAGTGCCACAGGGCTCCTCCTTAAGCCCTACTTTGTTTAATATTTATATGAGCCCCCTAGCTGAGATCGTCCGGCCTTTTGGAATAAAAATCGTCACCTACGCTGACGATACTCAGCTAGTGGTGGCTCTCAATCAATCCTCCTCCCCACAAAACAGCCTGAGGAACTGCCTCGAGGAAGTGACCAAATGGATGACCTCTTCCTGCCTCAAACTCAATGGGGACAAAACCGAATTGATGCTCTTAGGCAATCCCTCTCCGCTTTCCATCACTCTATCATGGCCGACCTCTCTCGGCCTTGCCCCCCCCAAGGACAAAATAAAGAGCCTTGGCATCTGGCTGGACAAGTCCCTTAGTTTTAATCATCAAGCAGTCAAACTGTCCGCCACCTGCTTCGGCCTACTCCGATTCCTGCGTAAGATTCTCCCCCTATTGCCACCCCAACCACAACAGATAATGGTTCAGGGTCTCATTCTGTCTTGGCTGGATTTCGGGAACGCTCTCTATCTAGGGGCACCCCAAGCCACCTTGCGCAAGCTCCAAACTCTTCAAAACTGCGCCGCCCGAACCCTGCTCCTGATACCCCGGAGGGTGTCCGTCAAACCCGGCCTAAGGAACCTCCATTGGCTCCCGGTCAGGGAGAGGATCGACTTCAAGGCCCTATGTATTGCCCATCGAGCCCTTTGGAAAACCGGGGCGGCCATTAACCACCCACTTATTAACCCTACAAACTCACCAGACAGCTTAGGTCAGCCTCCTCCTTCTTTGTCACGGTACCCAGGATTAATAAAACTAGGTGTGGAGGCCGCTCCTTCTCCTATAACGCGGCCATCCTATGGAACTCTATTCCCCTCTCACTTCATTCTGAGCCCAACCTTCTGCGGTTCCGTAAGCAACTAAAAACCCAGCTCTTCAATAGACCAGTATAAACCCTAGCCCTCCACCTGTATGCTTGGTCCGTAGCACTAGGACGCCTCAGGGTAGCTACCACGCTCTACAAATTGTCTTTTCATTTCATTTAATTTCATTCAGGCCTACTGCTTTGGCTAAATTAACATCACACAGATTTCAATGCAGCTTCTCTGTAACCCATACAACAGGTTATTCTACCATCCGCAATGTCATGAATATCCTATTTCTGCTACATTGTTATGAGAATGATATTATAAACTATTTCACAGCACATTTAATGATAGATTATTCTTGGTGTAAATGTGAAGTTTGAAAGTTGTCAGATACATCTCTAATACACAAGATATACATTGTAAGTTAAAAAAGTCTACGACATCTGGTGGTTTTATTTCAGGAGGGCAACACTATATAGATTGCAGCAAATGCAGTGGCACTAAGTGTGAGAAGTTGGCCTGGTATATGCTGACAACTAATTAAAGTGGGCACCTTGTACCAGTCCAAATGACCCTTATTGATGATTAGGTTAAAGACAACCTTTCTTGAAAGCTATCCTAGTGGTAGCTATGGAGAGCCGCCTTCAGGCTAACTCTCGAAGGAATGTAAAGCAGCTTATTTACCAGTTTAGAACCTCCTGAATGACCAAATGAAAGGAGAACCACACAAGAGATATAAAAAATATATGTTTTTATTACTAAACACTCTCCACTAACCTCTTTATGAGATTAGAGCACAAAGCACACAATATTAAAACACTAGAACAACAGTAACTAGCACAATACACAGCAGGCTCCAGGGGGAGACCGAACCATATACTAAGAAAGTGATATGACAACCACGACTTAACTAGACACAGTGCCTAGAGCATGTAGAATCGCTGGGACCCCAAGGAACCACCCAAAGTAGTGACACAGGAGACCCACAGAGGACGGGTGCAGTGTGTGAACACAGGCGCGAGCTCCGTACAATCCTATGGGAAAGTTGCGGTTGGAATTTTAAAGATTAAGGACACTTCGGAGAGGACTTTAAGCAAACCCTTTCAAACATAGAAGGTTCTAAGGCCAGCACGCTTGAGAGTACCAAGATACCAGTGTTACGTATCCCAGAGTAGCCGGGTACATAGGGGTCAAGTGATGTCGGAAACCTTCATCGTTTTCAATGGCGTGATGCGAAAAAGTGCTGCTGTCAGGAAGATGAAATGAGTCCGGTGGAATCCAAGCCTGGATCCGAGGTGAGGAGAACCTGAAAGAAGAGGGGACAGAGTCTGGGTCACTTCAGGGTGACCAGGGGCATGATAGACGAATGCCCACGGATGTCAGGTGCTTCAGGTGAGATGATGCGATGCTTGACTCTGCAGCCATGGGGACCAGGAGATGTCAACAATGACCAAAGTCCGGAGGTGAGCTGTCCTGCAAAGGATGTCGAGTGCTGGGGGGTCAGTGTCCAGATGGAACACCAACTAGCCTTGGCAACTGCAACCCAAGCAGGCAGAGTAAATAAGCTTCGGTGAGGACCAGCAAGGTCCTGGGGACTCTCCAAGCTACGGAGAGTCAGGGCACATCTGGAGCAACCAGGAAAGCCCAATGAAAGTCAAATTTACCTTCACTGGGACCCACTGGCCAACAGACCAGGGATCGCGAAAGGGACCTCGAGCTGAATCACAAAATACCAGCCCACAGAACACTCATGGAGTGTAGGCTGGAAATCTTCAATGGAATTACTGCTTGGGTTCAGGACTACACGCAGCCCAAAGCACAGCCTCAGGGATGGCCGAAAAGCATATGCTGCTACAAAAGTATACGGTGTACAGGGGTTCGAGTTGCACAGTCCCCACGAGGGATACAGGTCTCAGGATTGCTGAGAGAACTGATAGACCTCGGGAATGCTCGGGAACCCAGCTCCTGTGTTGAAGAAATCTTCGGAGTCCTCAGGAGCTCGGGAGATGCAAACTGGTCAGATGCGTTAAAGGTGCCTGCCTTGCAGGGGAGTAACTCCTTTACTCCATAGGAGTTTCTTCAGTCATCCAGCGTAGTGTAGATCATCAAAGTACTTGGTTTCTGTAGCAGAATTTAGTCCAGGTAAAATCTAAAGTCCTATAGTCAGCGGTTCCTACTTTATACCCAAGGAAGGGGTGGGACAAACTCTGGGTACCCACCTATGGGAGGGTCAGGTTAGAGGGGTGTCTACACCCATGTCCTTTGTCCAGTTTCGCGCCAGAGCAGGTGCAAATGGCTCTTGCAACCGGTTTGAGCTGGACTATGCACAGGGACACCAAATATGCCCCTAATACAGACTTCAAAGCACTCTCAGAGTGCACCCACCGAGCCCCAATACACTAAATCCTGTCTGTGAGGTGGTCACACCTCCCTGTGACAGGAATCCTAATGTCAGACCTTCCCCTGCATGAGCTTGGCTCAGCAGCAGGAGGGCAGACTCGTGCTAGTGGCTAGCAGCATCCATTTTGTGATGCCCAGGTCGAGAAAGCTTATACCGGGTAGCCCGATGACCCACAGTTGTGGTTCTAGAAGGGAGGAATCATACCTCCCGCACTAGTTACTGGTGTGTAGGTATGATTCCAAGGTGTTTGACACCAAAATCGACATGTTTCTAAGCAGCCATTTCAAAGTTAGCATTTGCCACGAGGTTATAATGCACTAAAATATATATGGTTGGCTGCATCACAAATAACCCCGGAAAATAGGTTCCGAAGGCTGCAGAGGGGCTCTGCTCATGCAGGTGCACCTTCTCACATAAAACCCAGCACCCTGCCTTCAGGATTGATAAGGCCTGCCATAGGGGTGACTGATAGGTTTATATGTGCAGTGATTTAGAGTAGATATAGTGAACCTATATATAAGTAAGGGGTGCATGCACCACCTTACACAGGCTGCAGTAGCAGACCTGTGGTGTCAGTTTGAATGGTCTCTCAGGGGTTGCATAATACATTCTGCAGCCCCTGGGAGGCCTCTGGGGTACCTATGCCCTGGGAACATAGTTTACCATATACTAGGGACTGATAAGGACACCCTAGAATCCAATCTGGAGTGTACCTAAAGTACATGCAATCAATTTAGAGGAGAAAGCAGCTAGACTGGGGTCCTGAATAGCAGGATCCCAGTCTGACTAAGTCGAAAACAGTGATACATCAGCAAAAAGCAGGGGTAACCATAACAAGCAGATCCTACTCCCCTACACTAAAGCCCTTAGATTTGAGGTGCCAATTCACCACAACTAGTGGCTGTATTTCACCCTGAAACCGGGGGTTAAAGCCCAGTATACATACATGTGTAAGGGCTCATGGAACCCTTACCACATCACTCTTGCAAGTGGTGGGCATCTGTATGTATTATGAGATTCTTGACTTATTTTCTCCTGATGCAATTCAAAGCAAGAAAGAAGAAAAAAGGAAAAAGGAGAAAGAGCGGCAGGAGGTAAAAGGACAGAGACAAAGGGAGAATGAAAGAGAAATTGCAGAAGTGAGATAAATATGAAATTTAGAGTGGTTGAAGAAAGAGGCTTGAGGTGGAATCAAAACTAGGCAGTCTTGCTAATTGACAACCCCAATGGGCCCCAAGACAAACTCTGTGCCCTGCACTTATACTTTTTTCCTGAAAATTATCAGTGCCTCCTGCCATGCAATGACATGCCCTTGCTGACTGTGCCCCAATTGCCGAAGTATATAGGCCTGCATTCTTCCTGCTGCTATTTACAGGTCTGATGAGTGAGCTTGTAGCAACTTATGCAAAACAGTTCCTAAGAGATACAGTTGGCCCCTACCGAAATTATTCTTCTCTCTAAACACTGATTTGCCCTGCATTAGGCAACTTATTGCAACCATCATTTGGTGATCTGAAAAACTGGGTAAAAGACTATCTTCTTGTTTGACCTTATCCTAAAAGATAAGCTATAATTGATCTGTTCCACTGAGAAGGCTCATTTTTCTGCCAGCAGAGACCCATTTTCATGACATATGCAAAGCAGGATAGTTGAAAGTCTCTTCACAGCGAGACAATAATTGAAACACACCTTGGCCAGACAGGATGCTATAACCTACAACAGCTGGGTCCAGTGGTGAGGGTGGCTTGCTTACCTTATTTCCGATCGGGGGCAACATACCTATCATTGTTCCTCCACAAATGTTCCAATCCTCATGTCATCTCCCACCGCATTGCTGACCTGAGGGCATTCATTGACGTGGAATCCTACAGACTTCAGCTATTAGGAAAATAATTTAAGAATATGCATTACCTGTACTGAACTGGGAACCACAGTCCTTTCCAGAGAACAGATAATAATAGTCTGCCATTATTTCCTGTAGCATTTCCAGACTCCTTGAACCTCAGAGGAATCCCACAACAAGTGCTCAAGAGCCTCAAAATTCTCCAGGTCTCCAGGTGCTCTGTGACCTTGATAATAAAAGAATGTGGGCCCCCAAGGAATTATTCAGAAACAAATGAATCTGGACTAAAAGAAAAAGTGATTCCCAGAAAAGTTCTAGATGAGGTGGAAAACATGTTTCAAATGTTTAGAATGGCAACATCGTGCTACATTGCGGTGGGTGTCTCTTTTGAGAGACAATGATCAGACATTTTAACGGAGGCATATCTTAACTTACCAGCAAATTCAATGGGTGGTATCCATTGGCCAAATCTGTGGATCTGCGCTCTAATGGAACAATTTCTGACACTAGCATTCAGGTAAGAAATACAAATCTCCCTGGTATAGGGCCCTCCACTCCTCACCAAAAGAAGCAATGCCTATATATTCAGAGTGAAACTGCTATTAGGTAACTGAAGTTCTATTTTATTAGATCTAATGGTTGGGCAATAACCCCAAACATAATTGGTCACTTCCACACATGATTTTGATCACATATCTCACCATTGGCAAACTGTTTACTTGGAGGATGTAAAATACTCTTGAGTCCAAATCTGCCAGTGACTCAACAAAAAACTTCAGGTAATTGATATCTGTAATAAATTGGTCTATAAGATGAGGGGGATAACTTCCTGCCTCAAGTAATATTCACAGTCCTTATCAAGGTGAGCCACTAAAGTCACTAAATAAACCTGAGCTCAAGCCCTGGTAGCTATGATACAGAGTAGATAGGCTTGTGTAAAATATTTATGAAATACTAAAATAGTAATAGAGTAAAAATGCTAAATAATAAAAATCCTAACACGAATTAGCACCTATAGTACATATATAAACAAAATGACACAAAAGTAACAAAAATACAATAAGGGGAACCTGAGCTTTGAAGTTTTAAGTGTTAAGTAGAAATATCACCAAGAAGCACAAAGTACCAATGATAGTCCATGTTCATAGTAGAAAAAAAACGTAGGTGCAATTTGAAGCTGACCATGACGGAGCGTGGATCTGGCACACTAACAATATTCATCTTAGTCAAAGGTTCTACCTTCTGACTTTAGTCTTGTAAATCCCAATCCACCACAGCAGTACACTTCTGAAGCCCCCAGGGCCTTGAGGGAGTCATTTAGAGATTCACACAGTGCCAGGCAGAGCCCTGTCACTGATAAGCTTAGCAGCAGAAGGGAACACCTCTTGCAGCTTGTTGTATCACTGAGCCTGAACAGGAGGTCAGCCTTATGACTCTTGGAGTCCACTCCTTTGTCCTTGGTACAAGAGGTAGAGCAGGCCTAATCCTTTAGGGCTCTTGTCAAGTCTCAGGCAGCTGGTTCAGTCCTCTTCTGATATACCACAAGTCCAGGAGTGTTCTGAAGTTGGTGCTGGAGATGCCAAATATATGCCTGGCACAAGTTTGAGGGTGTGAATGACCCTTGGGAACACCCAATACAGAAAACTAAAATAACAGAAATATCACAAAAAGAAATCATCAAATACATTATCGACTACAAAAATATCGACAAAAAAAGATAGAACGCAAATATATCGATAATATAAAATAAAATTACTTAAAATTCAACAAGATATTTATATGCATAATATAGACAACACAAACATCAATAAACATCAATAAAATACATTTTAACTATACAAAAAAAATAACATTTAAGTCAAATAAATACACAAACACTACAAAATAAATAAATATCATTCCTATCAAAAATAAACAGACATATATGTAACATATTAAAAAATACAGAATTTATTAATTCATACGTTTTAATTAAATTACCAAATAAAATGAAAACAAACATTAAATAAACACAATTAAAATTAAACAAATTAAATTATAACTGCCAAACATTTTTTTAAAAGCTTTCTCAACCAATGAATTAAAACTTTACGAACACAAACCAATAGAGGTCCATTAGAATGGCGGGCGGAAAAACACCCCGACCGCCATGGAAGCGGAAAACAACTGCCCGCCGGCACCGTGGGAAAAATCGGGGCCAAATTAGAATTAATCTCCCCAAAAATCCCGGCGGAAAAACACCAACCCGCCACAAGTATAGCGGAGACACCGCACCGGAAATTAGGATATCCCTGACGGTCCCGCGGTACATACTGCTGTCTCCGACCACCGCGGCCAGGAGAGGCACCAGCTCCATGGCAGCAGGGAAGGTGGGAGGGACAGGGTCACCCAGGGACACCAGGAGGCTGGGACCCACTCCCTGGAACACATTACCAGAGTCCTGGGTGCATACGAACAGACCCAGGGACAAACGGGCCGGTCGGACCAACTGTTGCACGAGCTCATCCTGCTGATGAGGTCCATTGACACCTGCATGGGACAAATCGTGGACCTCTTGGGCCAGTAAGTGGCGGTACTGAGGGATAGGCATGTGCCACAGACAACACCTCCCTCTGGTGGGCCACACGATGACAGTTCACCATCCTCCCCAGCGCCCACAGAGAGGGGTGAGTCCTCAGATCCTACTGACCCTCTAGCAGAGCCCCCACGCCAAACAACAAAGGGGCCATCCTAAGAAGACCCTGGGAGTATCTGGAGGCCAAGCACCTGCCAGACGCCAGTCAAGGAGCCAGCCATGATGGCAACCCTCTCCATCACTGCATTGACTTTTTGGACTGTCCTTCCCCACACCGCCTTGTGAATGGCATCTGTCTGTTGGACTGGGTCACCACAGCAATGTGGTGACTACTCGACTATCTCATCTACCACAACTGTCAACTCACTGCTCCACCCCACCCCCAATGGAAATGTTCACCCCCCTCGCATCTCACCATTGTAAATAAAATATCCTCACACACATGTTGGCGTCTCCGCTCCGTCTTTATTGCAGGATGTGCAGTCTTCAACATGATCACAATGTACCAGGAGCATGGGCTGTATGTAGGCAATGATAAGTGGAAGTCACATAGGGAAACACAACAGAAAAACTGTCACTGGTCTGGGTGTGACATCACAGACATCACACAACACCTACCATCAGGATAACCCAACATGCACATGTCACAATGGCCAACAAGTGTCAACATACATGTCCTGTAGATGTCCCCAAATGACATGTCCCAGAAACATTTCTAAGCACCACTGAGCCTGCAACTGGCTGATGCTACAATTCTCACATGCCCCTTCATGACAACAGCAATATAATCGGACAATGGTAATGTTGCACATTGACACGCACCATCATGTGAAGTAGCGGGTGATGAGCTGTTCACGCAGGTCAACACCTTCCTCCTCTCCACTGTCCTCATCACTGGACATGACTTGGTTTGCAGGCTGGGGCCTTGGGTCCTCACCATCATCCAGGAGAAGGGGAATCTCCTTGTGAATGGCTAGGTTGTGGAGCATGCAGCATGCCACAACAATCTGACACACCCTCCCGGGCGAGTATGCCAATGCACCTCCGGTCTTGTCCAGGCAGTGGAAACGTGACTTGAGCAGACCAAAAGTACGCTCCACCACACGACGTGTCCTCCCATGGGCCTCATTGTAGCAGACTTCAGGGGACCTGGGATTCCACAGTGGGCTCAGCAACCAGGGACGGTTGGGATATGCAGAGTCACCTAGGCATGACAAAAATAAATAGACACTGCAACCTCGCTGAGGCTGAGGACAGAAGGTCACACACACAGCATGCCACACGACTAGGCATACTCACCCACAATCCATGCACGCTCGGGAAGAAGATTAGCCATCAGCTGGGGCACTATGCTGTTCCGCAGGATGTAGGAGTCATGGGCCGAGCCTGGGTATTTGGCACACACCTGCGAGATGGTCATATCTGTCAGGCACACCACCTGCACATTGAAGGAGTGGTAACGTTTGCAATTGCGGTATATGTGCTGACTTGCCTGTGGTGGCACAAGAGCGACATGGGTGCAATCAATGGCCCCAACAACACTGGGGATGTGTCCAAGGGGATAGAACTCTCCCTTCACAGCTGGCAATTCGGCACCCCTGGGGAAATGGATGTATCTGTCCTTGTATAGCATCATGGCGGACAGTACATCACGCAGCACCATGCTTAACATTGGTTGTGACATCCCACCAGTGCTGGCCACAGTCTCCTGGAACGATCCAGTGGCAAAAAAATGCAGGGCTGCCATCACCTTATAGGTAGGGGTGAAAGCTGTTGGATATGCCCTGCGGGGCTGCAGGTGGGGCTCCAATAGATCACAAAGGGTTTTCAGGGTGGCTCTGTCCAGGCAGCATTTCCGTATGATCGCAACATCCTCCATGTCCTCCAGCAGCGTCAAGTGACGAGTCAAATTTGGCCTCCTACTATTTGAGATGATAGTGGACACATGTCAATGCAATGATTTATGAGATGTGCACAGCATATCACGTTCTGGATGACACAACCACTACAATGACTGACATCTACAGTGACTAACAGACCAGCTGACATGGAGGGACAACTTCATCTACACAAAGGGTATATGTGTCAACTTACACAAGACAAGTACTTCCAACACCACCTTGGTCAATGTGAATGCACATAGGGATATGGCCACAGTTCACATGGGCACGCCTGGGAGTATAGCATCCAGCATATGTGTAACTAATCAAAACCACTGTCTCATACCTAGCTGCTGTACCTGTCACACCTTGATGCGTCATTGCAACCTGTCATCCATCCACCACACAATGACCACATTTGGCGCTGGAATGATGAATGTGTTAATGAGCAGACATGAGAGGCAATGCTAAATAGATCACCATTCATTGAGATGAGCATTGCTGTGATTGCCACTGGACCTCAACACATTGACATGTGTACATATTGTACAGTCCAGAACAATACTGTCCTGCCTACACCAACATCAAATACATAAGTGACATGTGAGTGGGTACAGGCAAATCTACGTTACACACACACAAACATAGCATGTGTAGCCATCAGTGGACTCAATTGAGCATTGGCATCGTGTGCACAATGATGTGCCATTGAACATGTTGGCACTGTGCACTGTTGATGTTGGACAGATGGCCATCGCCATTGTATGGCTTCCAAATAGTGGTAGCTACCGCCTGGCCCAGGCGGTGTGTCACGAGCACCCCCATTCACACAAGTGTGGTAGTGAGAGGCATGGAGACATGAGAAAATGGCAGTTGGCATGCTCTGCCGCCTGAATGGCAGAGCCTCGTGTCAATGTATGGCACCCAAATCGCGGTAGCTACCGCCTGCCCCCGGCGGTGTGTCACCAGCACCCCCATTCACACAAGTGCGGTAGTCATAGGCATATAGGCATGGAGACATGGGGAAATGGCGGTTGGCATGCTCCGCCGCCTGAATGGCGGAGCCTCGTGTCAATGTATGGCACCCAAATCGCGGTAGCTACCGCCTGGCCCCGGCGGTGTGTCACCAGCATCCCCATTCACATAAGTGCGGTAGTGAGAGGCATGGAGACATGGGGAAATGGCGGTTAGCATGCTCCGCTGCCTGAATGGCGGAGCCTCGTGTCAATGTCTAACACACAAGATGATGGACGAAATGTTGCACATTGGCAAAACATTCACCCCCAGTCACAGATCAGGGTTTAATCCATCGTTATGATGATGGATTAAACCCAGATCAGTTGACTGGGGGTGAGTGTTTGATTTGCTCAAACGCTCCGTCGATCATCCCATTTGGTATCGCTTCGTGTCAATGTATGGCACCCAAATCACAGTAGCTACCGCCTGGCCCCGGCGGTGTCACCTGCACCCCCATTCAAACAAGCGTGGTAGTCATAGGCATGGAGACATGTGGAAATGGCGGATTGCATGCTCTGTCATTAAAATCGCGATAGCGCACACCGGGCCCCTGCGGTGTGTCACCGCCATGGAGCTCACCCTAGAGCCAATGCGAAGCTCGATAGCGGTGGCATGATGCAAATTTGAAGATCGTGGTAAGCGTGCTCCGCCACCGCGGAGGCGTACATTGGCTGCATTTGAAAGATGCACCATTACGGTATCGCACCCTGGGCCCCAGCGTTGTATCACTGCCGTGGAGCATACCCTTAAAGCCAATGGGAGCCATGATTGTGGTGACATAATGCAATTTTGAAGATCACGGTAGGCGTGCTCCACCACCGAGGAGGTGGTCATTGGATGCATTTGAAAGAGGCAGACCTGGACCACCAATTGCTGCAGCTGGGCACCTTTGAAACGACCCCAGGGGGCTATATATGTGGAAGTGAGCCCCACATTGCCACTGCTCCCAGAGCCTGCTGCCTGAGACCCCTCACCTGCTGTTGCCTCTAGAGCCTGCTGCCTGAGACCCCTCACCTGCTGCTGCCTACAAGGACTGCTGCCTCAGACCCCTCACCTGCTGCTGCCTCCAGGGACTTCTGCCTGAGACCCCTCACCTACTGCTGCCTCCAGAGCCTGCTGCCTGAGACCCCTCACATGCTGCTGCCTCCAGTGACTCCTGCCTGAGACCCCTCACCTGCTGCTGCCTCCAGGGACTGCTGCCTGAGACATCTCACCTGTTGCTGCCTCCAGAGCCTGCTGCCTGAGACCCCTCACCTGCTGCTGCCTCCAGGGACTGCTGCCTGAGACCCCTCACCTGCTGCTGCCTCCAGGGGCTGCTGCCTGAGACCCCTCACCACCAAAATCCCCTGCTGTTGTATCACGTCCACAGTGATGGCAAGGACAGAGAAGATCCGTGCCAGTCCCTTCACGAGCGAGAAGCTGGAGGTCCTGGTGGATGAGGTGCTCTCACAGTACCCAAGGCTATATGGTGCCCCAAATGTCGTGGTAAGTCTTCAACAGTGGTGGGGTTCCTTTCATCCTTTCATCCTTGTGCCTATACGTGGTTTGCCTTGCTGTCTCCCTGTGTTGTTGCATTGAGCTGTCTGTGGTTTGAGTTCACTGACTGTGCCAGCCAAGTGTGCTTTGATGGTGTGAGGGTGTTGTGTTCTGTTCCTTGTGTTGATATGATGTACACATGCTTGTTGTGTGTCTTGTTGTGTGTCTCCATGGCCTTCCCTTTGTGTGCAGCCCACTTTTGTTTCCCTATTTGTTGTGCTCCATTGCTGTTGGCATGTGGAGTGTGTATGAGTGTGTCAGTCTGTGATATGTATGTGTGACTGTGCAGGCTGTGTTTTCATTTGGATGTTAATTCCTTGTGTGTGTTCATTTGTTTCTTGTCCTCATTGATATTTACCTGAGTGTGGTTGTGTGTGTGTTTCCCTGGCCCTGTGCTACTGTGCTGTGTGTTCCTGTGCAGCCACTCCTGAATTGTGTGTCTCCATGATTGTTTGTTGTGTGGTGCAGGGTGTGTATTGCCTTGGCTTGTTGTTGTGCATGGGGTGCACAGGAGGGCCACATGGCATGTGCCTTCATGGGGTGTGCTAGTGTGTGGTGGGAGGGGTGTGGCCCTGTGGTCTTTGTGCCATGCCCATGTCTGGCACTGGCCCTGCCTTCTGCATTGTGCTCATGTATTTGCTTGTGTTTGCCGCTGCGGTGATGTGACCGGGACATTGCTGCATGGTGGCGGTAGCTGAGTGTCCAGGATACAGCGGGGTGACTTTGTGGCAGGTGGGTGATGTGTGGGTGCCCTTGTGGATGTGTCCCTGTCCCCCCTAGGGTGTCTGATGTGTATTTGGACGCTGTGTCAGCCCGTGTGTTGTGTACTTGCGTACCTGCGGCGGCAGCCGTGGCGGTCCATACGTTCCTGGTGATGTAGCAGGTACAGCGCCGGAAAGACGTGTAGAGCTGGGTCCATGGCAGTTGTGACCGGACTCTGGTTTCACGCTCCGCTGTCGAGCTTTTGCCGTCTCTGGTTGGGCGGTGTCTCCGCTGCGGTGCGTCTGCTTGCTTGAGTCATCCTAATTTGTGGAGCGGGGCGGACGTCATTCGGCACGGCGGAGAGTATCCATTGGCTCCCACCATGGCGGTGGCGGGCGCACTGTGATGGCGGTGCGCCTCGCACCGTGGCGGTCGGGAATTGGCCTATACTATATGGCGGGCATGATGTTCGCTGCTAGCGGCTGGAAAAAGGCATTTTACCGCACCGCCAGCGCCGCGGTGGTCCCACCGCCCTACATCCTAATGTAGTATTTATTTTTTAAATAAAAACAACTAAATAAAATTAGGGACTAACTAAACAAAACTAACAAACTAAATAATGCAGCACATCAATAAAAATAACATTTTATATTTTAACCAACAGAAAAAAAGAAACCAGTGAATTACCTACAAACTTCAAAAAAGTATCCAGTAAGAAAAGAAAAACAAGAGATATGTAAGAATATTTTAAAATGTAATAATTATATGTAAATGTTACTAATTATATATATGAGGGAAATATCGGCACTGCAACACCCAGCATGCTATTCACTGGAGAGTTCATGCTAATGGAACAGTATGTTTGCAGTGTGTTCACCATGGTTTGTTTTTTCCCCGCCCTATGATTAAGGTGAAGTGCCACCGAAACGCGTCAGGGACTGTTAAATTAATTGAGAAAGGGTGCACTGTTTTTTGAATAAAAAGTTCTGTTGAACTCTCTTCTGCAGGAGTGGCGTGCTTGAGCTCTGGGGCAACTTTGGAGGATGTTAATATGCGGCGGCCTCGGCCGCGGAGGATTGCACTGCCTGGCGATTTCAGGACTGCAGGGCAGTAATGGAATGGCAGCCCAATCGCAGCATGGAGGAGAAATTGATTTAAAACTCGACATCTTTTCTCAAGCCTCACTGGAGGGCTGTAAACATTGTGAGAACATTGGGAATGTTGTAACTTTGGACAAATACATAAATGCTCTGGGGCAACTTTGGAGGATATATATATATATATTTATATTCATAAAGAAAATGACAGAAGGGGCAAAATCCATTTCTTCTCAAAAAGGGAAACTACTTTTGTGCTGCATGGACAAATAATAAAAAATGTACTAACTCGTATTCCTGAACATGTAATAGGACAATTACCTTCTATCCAAACTCTAAAACGCCTCATAGCTCAAACTAAAAGATCTACTACTCAAACATCACCATCCCCCCAAACATTTGCAGTAATAGAACTTTCACAAGAATACACAATCACACACAAAAATACAAAAAATCATTCTTTATGACAACAATAGTCATGAAAAAAGAATTATCATCTTTGCCACCAACACCAACATTCAAAAGTTAAAACAATGTGAAATATGGATGATGGATGTGACTTTTAAAGTTTGCCCTAAACCTTTTTATAAACTCTATATAAAGCATGGTGAATATGAAGAAACTAACATCCCCTTCAAATACACCGTATTCCCAAACAAAAAAAATATTACCTACATAGAACTCCTTACAACAATTAAACAACAAACAGAAAACTACTTCCCACAAAAAATAATAATAGATTTCGAGCAAGCAATGATTCAAGCAATTTTAAAAATATATCTACTTATTGCAATATAAGGTTGCTATTATCATTTCAACCAAAATATATGGAGACATCTCCAAAAACTACCCTAAGTATAGAATATGCCACAAACAGCAACTTTGCTTACCAAATAAAAAAACTAAGAGCACTGGCCTATGTACCAACAGAAGTAGCCAAGCATTATAATATACTTATCGAAAGTCCTTTCTACCAAGCCAACAAGGCAAAATTAACACCCTTGTTTGACTACTTTGAAGACACCTGGGTAGGAAGACTACATAGGTCAGGGCACCGAAGACAACCCAAATTCCAAATACCCAGGTGGAATATCCATGAAATCCCCCTAGCACAAAAAGCTAAAACAAATAACGCAGTGGAAGAATGGCATAATGCCTTCCATGCCACGATAGGAAAAGTACAACCAACTTTCCACAAACTAATAGAAGCCATAAAAAACAACAAAGGGGGTCATTATGATTGCGGTGAATCTACAACCGGCAGCCCGACGGTAGCGGATTCACCGCAATCGTGCAGCCAAATCCCGGCCGGCAAGTTGCGATGGCAGGTGGTGTGGGTGGCGGACGGGCGGGTGCGACAGCAGCAATCATATCGATTGATGCTGTTGGACCACTCGCATCACCTAGCAGGCACCGTCCACCATATTATGATGCTGCATCCCCAACAGCCTTTCCATGGTAGAAACCGCCATGGAAACGCTAACAGGGATGCACTTTGGGGGCCTGTTGCAGGCCCCCTTGAGCAGTGGGGGTTTGGCAGTGCACTGGGAGGGCACCTATGGTGCTCCCCTACATTTCCATGCACCAGGTGGCAGGCACCACGTGGTGCCTGCCACGTAGGGCAGTGAAATGCAAATGGTACATTTCAGACATTGCGGCGGGTGCTGCAGCCAGCAGCAACCACTGCAATGTTAGAGATAGACGATGCAACCGCCACGGTGGCGTTTCATCGCAATCTCATGTGCGCAACTGTTGCCTTCAATGACAATGCCTTCTATTTATGTTTTAAAAACTAAAACAAAAATAAAAGGCATTGTCATTTACAATACCAAAAGCTCAAACTTGCGTAAATGCGAGACCTATTGCATTGCAAATGCCCGGTATATGCTTTCCTGCCTAGAAATGGGCCCCTGATACTACCTTGCTTACACTGTTGTACATTGCTCCGATAGTCAGCGTTCTCATTAAACAGATCCAATCCAAGCCAGTGGTGTTTATGAGGGGCACAAGACAGGCATTTACCCTATTGCCGCTCAAATTTGCAATCACCAAGGCAACCTTTGCCATGCAAATTTGGAGAACACAATGCACTTTGGATATTGCCTTTACGCATGTGTGCGCACAACATAATGCTCTTTTCTTTAAACACCGAAAAGACAACCTCATGCATTTATTACGTGAAATCACAAAATGTGGTGCATACTCTGGAGTATTGGTCAACTGGGGCAAGACAAATATACCCGCTAACAGCAGTCACCAGGAGGACAGTAGTGGACTACCCTTTGATGTGGGGGTAGGACTCAAGCATAAATGTAGCCATAAATATTCATAATGATATGAAGGTTATCGTTAGGGATAATTATGGAGCCACAATCACTGCATTAGATACACAATTAGACAAATACATCACACTTCCTCCATTGATTGCTGGCACAGTGGCAATAACAACAATGGGGGCTTCCATCAGTTTCTGTATTTTGCATTGAATATACCAATCCCAAGCCCGGCTATGGTGGGAAATAATGACAATCCCACTAGCAAAGGTGGTACTAACGCTGACTCAAGAAGACACAGCAAAAATGAATTAAACAGCCACCGGTCATCAACCACATTTATGACTCAGGGGTCCCCTGATTCATGCATGTGGTTGATGACTTGTGATTGACTCTCTTGTTTATTCATTGGTGTCAGCTTCAATATACAAGGTTTTAGAAAAAGGATTGGCCATTGTTTCTTGAACAACTTGTCCTTAGAGTGGTCTCTAGTACTTGTTTGACACAAAAAAGACTGCAAGGTGAACCATGCATTCAGTTCAATTACTTCATAGCAGACTCTACTTGACGCTTATCCAGAGTTCAAGGGTTATTGCATGGACTCATATTTGTTCAGTGGATTTGCTCACTGTCTATGCCCACCACAAATTGTATGACAACTTTAATTTTTGAGACTGTTGGTTCAGTAGGTAGTGTTTTTTTTGATAATTTAAGAGTATATATAACTCTAATGATGATGGATGGATTAAGAATTTAAATTAAAATCAAGCGACTTTTTTACCCTCTACTTAAGTACGCCTCATCATACAATATATGTTATATCTATGGATTTATCTCATACTATGTACTTTCATTGTTAGTAGTGATTTGATTCTTCTTACATCAACTACCATACTAGCCATTATTTTTTTTTGTAAATTAGACCTTCAGGAGTTATTTTATGTCTGGGTTTATGCATATACCCAGCCTACTAGGAGATTATCCAGTTCTCCTATTGTTCATAATGGCAAAGGAAAGACACATTTATAATAACTTTTGATCAATAATAACTGGAACATCTATGCCAGTAATTATAATAAGCATGTCTCTGCCGAGCAAACTCAACAATAAACTCCATGGCGAGAGTCCAGCACAGCAGACAAGATCTAGCAGAATGGAAAATAAACTGCATAAGTTTAAACAAAGGCCAATCGTCCCTAGCTCTCCTCAGCTCTGCATCAACCAGGGAGCCAAACATACCCACCACACTCTCAACGATGCAGAAATTCCATCATGAGTGTGTTAGCCACAGTCACCTTACAGATTACCTAGAAATCTCGATGCTTATTCAATCTGGTAGAAGTTTTATTTTTCACTATTGTGGTCTTCTCTTAGGTTTGACTGAAACATCACAGAATCAGTTGGACACTTCATTTATTATCCAGAAAGACCCTCTTCCTGGTTAATGTAGATTGCTGCAGATGAAGAAAAAACTGCTTTCTCTGCTTCCCCATTTTAACCTATTTGTGCTTGGTGACATTTCAGGTTCGATATGTGTACTCCACAGTATCCAACACTAACATCACAGTTCTACCAGGGCCACATTTTTGTCTTTTCAAATTATGGAGAAGCTAGAAAGACCTTTTCATCATCACAGTCACTTCCTCATGCACAATTTCTTCCAAATCAGCTGACACTAGCCCCTATCTAGTCTGCAGTGCCTCCAGAGTCACCTCTTCTGGTACACACAAGATTTTCAGGTGTGTACTGCTCCTCAAATTGTCAAGTATTCCAGTGTCTTTTCAAGTTTTCTCTTGACAGTCGTAACATTCTTGTGGAAAGGCCATGCCTCCTGGATGTTCAGCCCACTCCCAGATTTATGGTCCCTCAGCGCCGTGATCCTGCCCTCTTTAAAGTTCACTGCCTGCCCAGCTATTGAGATTCTGTTCATGAGGGATCCCAATTTATCCTCAAGAGTGCACACAGCTGTGCCCACCATCACAGTCTTCTCACCAAGGTCAGTATACAGGCCCAGATTGAGCTATTAAGCCCCGGCTGATCTCAAGATATCTGTAATCCGACAGCAAAACAGAGGTTGCTCTGCAGTATCCCTCTAAGCCAGTGATACTCAAAGTACAGCCTGGGGGCCGCATGCGGCCCTCCCGACCTTTACATGTGGCCCCACAAAGGCATGTATCTCCTTTGTGGTTAAAAAAGTCTTCTCCCCCACCTGGGTGACCTGAATATGGACACACCCAGTGTTCTTTGCAGATGCCCACTCACATCGTTTTCCAGACAAATCAACTCTCAGTGGCGTGGACCATATCAGGTGATACTGGTGGCGAATACTGCCATGAAGTGTGGAGGGGTGCCGAAGTGGGTCAGCGCTTTCCATACTCGACGAGTCACAGGTCCCTCCAATGAGACGGCTCGTCTCCCAGAAGTAGCTCCAGCCATGACCGAGGGATCACTGGAGAGGGCAAAGCAAGCTGTGAAAATTCCAGAGGGATCTAGAAATGCACCAGAGCAAGCTAAGGGGGGTCAAGCTACACAAGACCCTGGTATACACGCTTGGGGAGATGGTAATGTTGTGAGTAGTATGGAATCTGACTTAGCAGAAGAGACTGGTGTGGAAAGTGGCTGTGTGCAGTCAAGGAAGAAAGATGCAGCAGATGAAATGTGGCCTGTGAGGCATAAAAAAAGGAACTTGCGACTTGCATCTGAAAGAGAATTTGCATCAATAAGTGAATCTTCTGAGTCTGATCTGAGTGAGTCTGAACAATCTACAGGAAGTTCAAGGAGGATAATGGCAAGAGTGCCATGTGAGATTTATTCCTCTGCCCCAAATGGACTTATCTGGTTACAAATGCCAGGGAGGGCGAGGCTCGAGATATCAATACTGATTGTCGAAATCCTGTTGAGAGTTCCTCGAATCTAGGCTAATTCAATTCTGTCATTGACCATACCTTTTCCACCAGGGTTCAGTGGTTTACAGACTCTGATTTTGGAAGACATTGAATTCCCACGCTTCGGAGCTCCACAAAGTTCTCAAGAGATTGCAGCATTTTAGAGCTGATCTGTTACAACGAGTCATTGAGGAGATTGGCTGTGATCTCATAAGGGATGTAAATTGAACCTGAACTGTAAAGAAGTTGCTTGAAAGAAGATAATCAAGGCCCAAGTGGAAGAATAATACATTAAGGATTTTCCATCTAGAAGAAGAAATAGGGCTATGGAAGTCTTCCTTTCTGTATAAATATTGTGTAAAGACTGTTAAAAGAATTTTCTAAGATTCAAGGAAACGTTACTCAAAGACTTTGTTGCACTTGAATAAGAGGCGGAGAAAAGAGACACTCTGCATTGATCCTCTTACATGCTATAAGCCAAGCCACTTTCAAAAAATAGTCTGGAAATTCGAATCTTAGGCACAAATGTATTATAGGTACCATCGTTGTAGGAGTAATTGTAGTGATAGCTGTGGTGATTATCAAGTCAATTCTAAGCGCACACAAGGTTGAGGCGCAAGGAGTGGGGGTACATGGGACATCCACACCTACCACTGCAGCCTCCAAAGAGGGTACTCTAGGATTTGATAAAGGCTTAATAGAGCAAACTAGTTGCTCTCTGCATGTAGATTTGTCTAAAGGTGATTATACACTGAATGCTTATGCTAAGTTGCTTTGCAAATATGTAAATACTATGGGTGTGAGAGATTGTTATGTGTGCATTCAATTGCCTGCCTTGGTCAAGGAAGGGATTAGGTACCATCACTACCCTTGACATACAACATAAGTTGTAGTCTGCTCATTAGTATGTTTTATGGAAAAGGTCATTACGAGTACTACTTCTCAAATTATGATGTGGTACTCTCTTTGAACAAATACGATTATTATAAGAAGGAAGAGAGAATGGGGAAATATTTTGAACCCTCAGTAACATTAGATACAGCTTACGCACATAGATATAATTTAACCTGCTCACTAACAGACATAGAAAAGAAATTTGTAGATAAGGTAGAAGATAGATATAGGGGATTATTCGTAAAATTTAACAATAGGGAAGGAAATTCTGGATGAGCCAAGGAAGAGTTAGATCACAAGGCTAAGGGAAGTTATGGTCCAATAGCTTTGGATTTGGAACAACGAGGCAAGCTTTACATTCATCAAGTTCAGAATCGTTATGAGAATATATTTGTGGGACAGAGTGTGTGTGACCATTTCTTTATGATCAATGGTCCTTGGAAGATGCTTCTGCAAAAAGCAGGTCAAGTGGTGCCAGGAGTATATTTTGTGTGTGGAAAGAATACATATGTTTGGCATCCAAACAATTGGTGTGGTACCTGCTATGTGGCAGTTGTGTTTTCAAAGATATACCACGTGGAAGATTTGGAAGGTTTGGGAGGAAAATTAAACCATAGAGAAAGACGTGGACTGAGTGCTTGGGAAGTTGTTCGGAGACGTATTTGGAACGATGATACTTAGTTTGGGTGTGGTGCTGAAAGACATCAAGATCAGGAAGTTGTCTACCATTAAGGATTAGTTGTAGGTTAACACAGCTCAGTCAGTGCTACTCATAGATGGGGAGATGGTTTTGATAAGGGCGCTGGTGATGCAAAAACGGCTTGCCTTAGATGTGCTACTAGCAAAGGAAGGCAGAGTCTGTCTGATGCTGAAGGTCCAACAGTGATGTACTTATATACCTGATAAAAGTAAACATCTGAGGGGTTATAAAAGTAACATCACTGAGATGCATCATGAGATACATGATCTGGCAACTGAGGGAGTCTGGGATAATATTGGAAAGGGATTTGGTGCATCTGGAAGATTGTTAGGAGGCAAGTGAGTTTTTTTTAACACTGTGAACATCTTCACGACATGCAAGACTTTCCATAGAAATGGACATATTCATTTGCTTTCGTACATTACTTTCACATAGGTTAGCCGATGGCTGCGTCTGTCATGGAGTTTCACACCCACTATCCCATCAGCTTCCGCCAACCTGTGCCTAATTGCAAATCTCCTGATGGTGAGGTCAGACTTCTACCATTTTAGATTGTTAAATATTGTGTTTGTGAATGTTAAGTGTCTCACCACCACTCAAAATGGAGGCTAGTTTGTATAAATATACAAACTTTAAAGGTATTTATTTGTTTTGCCAAACATTTATTATATAGACCCTTATTGTGGTTAAATGGGATATTTGTGTGGTTTTGTTTATAGTTTTATTGATGAAATTTTAGATATAAATAAATTTTTATAAAAATACATTTTTATACAAAGAATGTGTGAATAATGCATTAAAAATGTATTATACGCACATTTTTTCTTATATAAAAAATAGACATTCAAATATGCAATTTAAAAAAATCATAATTAAATGTTGTGTAAAATTATGTAGAAAATCTTTATTATTGAATTGTGTGTTTCATTTAAAAAAAAAATGTGTGCATATTTATAACAATTTCAAAGTTTTAAATGCAGACATACAAACCGAGGGATCATGCTAGACCAGGATATAATTACTTATTTATGTCATGAGCTGGGGTCAGATCTTCTGACTCACAAGAAATCCCACATCAATAACACCAATAGTCAAAATAATGTCAGCACTCCATTTTGTGGCCACAGGATCATCCCAATACACTGTTGCAGTATCTGTTGAAATGTACTGCAAGAAGTTCTTTCTTTAATGATGAGACCTATCAACAGATTAATATAGTTTCCACCAAATGAGGGTCTTATAAATGTGAAGGGTGATTTATATGCTTTGTGTCACGTACCATATGATTGAAGCAATTGATGGCACACATATTGCCTTGGTGCCACCACACAACAGAAAGCAGGTCTACCACAATCCAAAAAACTTGCATTCAATCAATGTGCAAGATGTGTGCTTACCAGATTTGTACATCTGCATATTTTTATTTTCCAGGATCAATGCTTCCTCTGTATAATAGAACAGCACCATACCCGTGCAAATGTCACAACTTGGACCTGGCTTGTTGCTAAGTACAATCTGTCAATATATATATTTTTTAATCTCAAGGTCAATGATAAAAAATAAGATTACATTTTTTGGCTCAATTTTCTTTCGTATTGGAGACTCAGCTTATCTTAAATGACTGTGGTTCTTAGAACAGCTGAGGAGTTTATCAATTGTTAAGGAAGTCTTCAATGAGGCCCGTGGAAGAACATGGAGGCCAGTGGGGTATGCTTTTGGGCTCTAAAGGCCAGATCCAAGTTTGGATAAGACTGGTGGAACCCTCCGCTACTCACCCAGTGAGGTGTGTAAAATCACCAGGTCATGCTGCATGTTACATAGCATAGCCCAAGCACACTCACACCTTTGCATGCACCCACTTAGACCGACACAAGCAGCAAACCCACACACAAACACAAACCACACAAAAAGGAGGCATGCATCCAAACATACAGACACCACCCCAACCCCCAGCACAATCACAAGCACTGCCCCCACAACCACAGACACAACCACCACCTTCAGCACTACCACATACACTGCACCCACCAATACAGACACATCTGCCACCCCAGCACAACCACATACACTGCATCCACCACTACAGACATAACCACCACTCCAGCACACCCACACACAGTGCACCCACCACCACAGACACATGCACAACCCTAGCACAACCACATACACCACACCCACCATCACAGACATATCCACCACCCCCTGCACATCCACATACACTGCCCCTCATCACCACAGACACCTTTATCACCACTGCCACACCCACATACACTGCACCCACCACTACAGCCACATTCACCATGACTACAAGCAGCACCTCCACAGCACGAACATTCAAAAAACAGAAACGTTCACACTCACCCATATAACACACACCAGCAAAGCAAAACACACCCAAACATTGATGACATATACCAGACCCACAGACACCTGTACCATAAACAGACACAAGCAAAACAGACATTTCCACTCCCACTCCCTCTTGCTCCCAACTCCCTCCCCACCATCCTCCCCATTTTTCCCATGAAGGTCTTCTGTTTGCCCTTACCCTGATCTCTGCCACACCCAACCCTCTCAAACCCACACCTAACCAATCCACGCCGTAACCCATCACTTCCACATCCCAAACCACTCCTCAAAAGACTGTACCCACCCAGACAACCCCCAAGGTAGCCCTAAAAAAAGGGAAATGCCTCATCTCAAAAGCAAAACCACTCTAGCCAAAACCACACCTCCTCAAATCCAAGATACCCCTCCCGAACCCAAACCCAACAACCCCCTACCCAAGTAGCTTCTTTGAGGTGCCTGTTCTGCCCACTAGATACCCCTTCCCGGGGACGTTACTCTGGCAGTACAATTGGAGGCAAGTTGAGGCACATCTGTGCACAGAATACCATTTGGACTGGCATTTGCCTTGTTTCAAACTATTTGAGAGACGTATCTAATAATGAAAAAATCACAATTTTTCTTTTCACTAAGTTTGTCCTTGCATTTTTTTTCCCTTTGAAAATGTTAGATTGCTAGCAATGTTTCAGCGTAAAATGTGTGGTATCTTTTTTCTTTAGCTTGATAGCAGGAACTACTACATGCATTTTAAATGTCTACTATGTAAAGTTCATACACTGGTTCACATTGTATGTGATGGTGATTTGAAATTAAGTGTAGCCAATCAACATAGAAGTGGACACTTGCACCTACAAAGAAAAGTTGAGCTATTATTTAAGGATATTTTACTACATGTGTGTTAGTTTCACCATGATTACTGATAACTACATACACATGCATTTCACCTTATAAGATTTTGTGCAAAAAGAAATATTATACAATACAGGGGTTGCACTATGCAAGGGGAAATGGTACATGGCTGAATATGTAGATGGCTTCAGATTTGGGACTGCCATTGATTGTCCAGGTCATCTATGAGGTGAGAATTACAGTTTATCATGTGCAATTTCTACATGAGGTTACATTGCACGTATCTAAATGATGTGTGGTGCATATGTTTTTCATGTGATAAATTTTGGCACTTTATTCCCACACACCTCCATAGTGAGTTTCTGATTTTTGATTTGATATCCTTTTTTTTTGCAAGTGTCCTTTTTTGTAAGACACTGGCACCTGATTTATGAACACAATGTGGTTACAGAGGTGTATTACTATACATTTCTCAAATGCCAAATTTATAGACATATTCAAGTGTTGAGCATATGTGAACAGCCAAGTGAAAATAGGTAACAAGTAATGGGGGAGGTTAACTTTGCTTCTGACAATAATGGTGTTGATTTGCATTGTAATCAGCTAGCAGTAGCAGAGGCAGGACATGTAGGATCGGGTCCGTGGTGGAAAAGGAAGTGGGAAGGTGAGTAAAGGTGAGTTTTTCGCTTGTAAGCATTCCATTCGGCCAACTCAGGTGTGGAGGTTTCCTCAGTGGGAAGGCACATCATGATTGGCCTGGTCCAAAAGCCGCTTTTGCCTATCTGGCCATTCACACAGTCGCAATTTTCTGGCAGTGATGGCAGGACGCTGCATATTTCTTCTGTGCAATCGCCAACATCTAAATAGGGCAGTCAGACCACCAAGTTAGTGGGTGGGAAGAGCGCTAAAAAAACAACAGCGCAACCGATGACACCAAGATCTAAATCAGGCCCATAATCTCCTCATGCTTAAAAAATGAATCTGACCTTTTGTAATGTAACTGGTGGTCATGCAAAGCGCTCCAATGCCCATGTGCTGAGTTGGCACTATATAAAAAACTAAAATAAAATTAAAGCAAACTTATTAAAGTTTATATTAAGATGCTATTGCATCCCTGCATCTGTAGTTTCATTGCTTCTTATGTAGTAGATATTTTCCCCCTAACGTGTACACAGTTCAGTAGATCTCAACCACATATTGTCCAATTTCTGACTATATTGTAAAATCTTATTGCTTGGTGTTTTTAATTTTTTTTTTTTTAGAAAGAAGCAATTCTCTTTACCCAGTCATGCATCGCTAACATCACCAACAACATGCATTTTAACATGTTGCTTAATTTAATGAAGTGTGCTTGGTTTTTGAGAATTATCATGACATAATGGAAGGGCCCTTTTAAGAGACACCATCTTTTTAAGGAATCAGGGCTGCAATAGCAAGGAAAGATATTGTAAAAGCAAAACACAAACAAAAGGTAAAATAGAGTATATATTACAATGAATGATGCTGCCATCCACAAAATGGGGTGCAATCCACTTTTTAAACTGTGCTGCAACAAGGTGTTGACACTGCAGAAAATATCTAAACAGAGCATCGTATTATTTATTCAGTTCATAAACTATCCTTTTAGATTCTTGCTTGGACTGAAGTTCAATGCAGACTATTCCATTACCTTGCTCTATTCAGGGCTATTAGTTCTTCCCTTTGGCAGGTTCTTACAGTGTGCTCCAGTAGTTGCCTCCGCTAACAGGCAATGCTGTAGTGGTAATTATAGAGCAATGCTTCAGCAGGATACCATTGGAAATAACAGTCCTTCGGGTCCTTTGATGTTGGAAAATGACTTGTTCCCCATATTTGCCACCTCCACTAATGAGGACTGCAACTGCAAGTGCATTCAGTGTAAAATGAAAACATAATCGCAGTTTGTGCTTGGAGGCTATGAAAAATACATCTCATTTTCAACAACAATTCACAGCATAGTACCTGTGCTGCTAGCCTGGAATAACTACACAATGAAATGTACAGAACAAGAAAGTAGATGTATTAATATTTTCTTGCTAGAAACTACATATTTGTATGTTGGAAAAACAGCCTTGTATTGACTGGCAGGTAGCTCACCTCGCTTACCTACTGCAGGGACGGAAAGGTCCCCTGCATGGTGACAGACATGCACCCATGCACTGAGTGCCACAACTAGAATGATATCTGGATCCTTGGTACCGATTTTTGGTCATGGATGAACACATATAATGCATGTACACCATGACCTAGGTCTGTCTCACAAATTGCAGGCTTTAAACCAGGAGGAGTACAAAAAGCGTTACCCTCGTTCTGGTAAAGGGATCCTGCACCTACCAGGACTTAAGGTTCACAAGTGCGTTAGTGGCAGCCTAGCGTATCTGTAATATTGATCAGTAGTGTGAACATGCCTTTTACCTACTGGCCCACTCATGTAAATTCCTGCTGCAGTGTACTTAACTCACCATTGGTCTACATCATGTTAGTATTATTGCGCTGTGTGGCACGTGTGTTTGCATAAGTGGTCTTTAATGTATGTGTGCCATTGTTAGGGTACACTACATGGAGTTCTGTGGGTTCCTTTTTGCAAACCAATGGTCTTAGAAAGATATGTGAGGGGAAAAGCCACCTCAGACAGATTTGTAGATTGTCGGTATTCCATAGATTTCAGTGGGGCACACACTGAGGATGGGAGAACCAGGATTTCTTGTGCACTTTAAAAAGAGATATTTGATTCTAGAAAGGTCACTTGTCAATGAGGCTTGGGAACATTGTCAGAGAGATGATGGGACTCACAATGGAAACACTATAGAAACAGAAAATCATAAAGAGCCTGACACTTTTGGTAGGCACAATCAGGGAGACTCACATCCAGCTGTAATCCTCTAGTCACTCCCATGACCTATATTGTGGGATTCTTATGCTAGGAGTCGAGTCTGCTGTGAGAAACTGCTTCCTGGAGAAAGGGCAGGACAGAAGAGTGGACAATTCAAAGTGAGCAACACTCACAGAACAAACTGCAAAGACTAAGAGCCATATTTATCAAAGTTTTACATCACTGTTGCACTACACAAGGTAACACAAGGGTGAAGCAAAACCTAGATGAGATTTACCAAGCCACACAAGGCCACCTTGCATGGCCCTGCGATGTCTGGTAAATCTGGAGAAATGCAAGTCACTGCCTTGCATTACTCTGCCCCAGGAAGGCGTTCAATAGGTGTAGCATGAATGTTCCTAGGTATCCACCCAAGGATTTTTCGCATTCACAGATTTAACATGAGTGGTAGACCTGGGCATGCGTCAAAATACTACGCTTACCCAGGGTAGGCATAACAAGGAGGAATAGCATTACCTTTGCCCTTGAGCAGCATGCAAATGTGAAGCATTTTGGGTTGCGACTCATCGATTTAACTACCTGAACCAAGACGTCACCTGAAAATTGTCATCAGAATCAGCAAAACGTACGCCTGTCAGAGCACTGTGGATGCCTTCCACCTTGCCCACAGCATCCAGACTGCTGCTCATTGTCAGGCTGCTGACATGTGCCCAGGCATTCCATATCAGAACAATAGCGAGTGTGATCACAGAGTTCCAGAGCTTTTGGGGAAACTTGCTCTGACTGCAGTACTGTAGCGCTGGTGAACTTTGACTTTTAAAAAGCCATCGTGGGACTTCTAGGATTGTACTCACAATCAGGTTTTAGCCTGAATGTTGTCTCAGGTAAATGGGGAATAACCACAGTGCTTAGCTAGGGAAGCGGGACTCAGGATCTTACCTGGACAATGCTAGAGTGCCAGAAAACGGTGTATATTATTTGTGATATTGTATATTGCTCTTTGCGTTCAAATATAAACACTACTTTTTTCCACAAAAACAAGTGTATGGCTGGGCATACATGTATTGTGGCTACCGAGCCTATTTTGAGTATTGTGCCTGTGTAAAAGTTGCCGCTAACTCTCCTGAGAAGCCATGGACTAATCAAATCCTGATACTACTGAAAGTCAAGTGCAATAGGTGTAGTACTTGGCCCAGTTACTCAGAGCTCATACTAGGTTGGGCCAGGGGACGTCAGAAGTAAAAATGCCTCAACACTCATGGTTGGGCCTAGTTGCTCCTGCTTGCCATGTGGTCCTCTGAAAGGGGTTCTGATGCCTCCAGTCCCAGGCACCTTCAAGTTGAATGGAAAATCCAGTCAGTTCTGATACTGTGCGTCATACCTCTAATGTGGATAACACTATCAGCATCGAAGTCCTCTGAGATTTATGTGGTTTGAGCTTACATAACCCACACCACTTGGGTAAGCGTCACTTCCGGTTCTCAGCCCTCTACCTCAAAACTCTCATGTGATAATAAGGACACAAACCTTCCTTGTGGTCTAAATGGTTGTGGTTAATTAAAACCATTCAGATCAAGCAGGTTCATAAGTCATCACGATTTAACGGACATTAAAATGGACCCTGTAGCATGCATTTTTCAGAACACAGGACAATAGGCAATCATAACATCGCAATCTGGTTAATTGTGGTCATAAGTCACCCCACAGTCATAAATCATTCCTTGTTGCATCATAATTCACATCCACCTTCACCATAAATCATCTAGCTGGCTGCATCTTGGCTTGTAGACCCCTGGCTTCAAGCGCAGGGGCTTCTAGGCTTCTCTTGCTACTGATGACAGGCGTTCATGGACCTCTGGCTGTGCCTGGGCTGCAAGTGCTGTGTCTGCTTTGCGCTGACCCCCTGTCAGCCCTAGGTTTTTTGCCCTCCAGTGTACATGCTGTGAGGCATCCCAAGGACCCTGTTAGAGTGGCTCTTCTTTCTGCCCCTATTTTTTTTATCATTGACATTAATTTGTGCTGTCTCTGCAGCACTGAAGGTGATTCCTTGACTGCCGTCAGCTCCCCCCCAGCTCCTCCTTTTGCTGATGCTATGCGTAAGGGAAACCTAAGAGTTTGAAAGATCCAACTTTGTTCAGGAGTATCATATCCATCCCTGCTCTAGATAAGTGGATCCCGTCCTCCCTGTAGTTGCCCGGGGTTTTCAGGTTAATGAATTCCCAGCCCATACCTTGCAGAACTGGCTCATTGAGAAATGTAGTTTCCTTTTGGATTGCTCCACTGCCCCCTTCATTTGAAGCTTGCTATTAATTCCGACCAGATGATATCGATGGGGCAGACTAGCCTGGCCAATGCCTTTAGGTCCCCTTTCATAGCCACCAACAGTTTGTTTCTCCCTAGATCGGCGAGGCCGTTACCACCCAGTTGCCCCATGCCCTCCTGCACTCTCGGCAGCATGTAAGCCCACCTCATACCCAGTTTGTCCAGCCAAACTACTGTGGTGTTGCACAACCAAATGCCCTTGTAGTCTTTCTGCCTTCCGCCCAGTGCTGTGCCCTCATGATATAAGAATGGGCCAGTATCCAGGCTGTCCATTTACCCTTCCCAGCTCCTTAAGGAGAAAATACATTGACATAATTGCATTCAGATCAAATGTAGACCCAGGCCTTCCGCCAGCCAAGTCACTTGATGCTCTCTTTCCCCAGACCATGTGCTTCTGCGGTTGTTGCTATGCCTCTACAGAATGAGTGCAACCTGAAACACAGAGGTGGAAAAACCTGCTTTCCCTAGCACTTTTTACATAATTGCTGTGAACTTGAATTTGCTAAGACAGGTACCGCCTTAGTGAACATAAAACAGGGTGCCCCCTTGGGGCCTACTCCGCAGGTAATCTTGTTTTAGGCATACTGGGCAGAACTCTGGCAATGTGATGCAGTTGAGGTGTGCAAGCTTCCCCCTTTTTACTTGATCTATCTTAGACCACCTATGTCTTATCACCATGTGACCCTACCCAATGGGAACATCTTCCAGACACAGGCATGTGGTTCCCAGAATGATCCTGGCTGATGCTACCAACTCACTATCCCAGTTTTAACTCCCTCTCTGTTCTGCAGGCCTTAGGTAGTGCCAGTAACATTGCTGCCAGTCTGCTGAAATCAGTGGGTAGCTGGGTCTTTCTGCCCCAATTGCTTGACAATCAGCAGTAGAAGGAATTCATCAGCTCCGATCCTCTATAAAACTTTTAAAAGTACGCAACTGTGTTCAGATGTATTTGAGCCCATAACCTTGTTTTTCAGCTAGTGAAGTCCCAGTGTATGAAGTTTTCGACATCCTCACTACCAATAACTCTGTGCTTGTTTGCCTCGTCCACTACCCTATAAAAGAGCTCCCAGCACTAACAAATCTTGGCTGTGCCCTTTGGTGCAAGGGCCCGGTCGACCAAGGATGCCAGGTTGGGTCTATCAGCTACCACAATTCCTCATGAAATGTGCCAATTTCCTCCTCTCATTGTTGCGGATCCAGCTGCAGAACATCGTCCACTGAAAGTGAGAGAGAGCGTCTGCTATTGAATTATCGCAACCTGGCACTGGCCTAGCCCTAGTCGCTATGTTTAGCCCCCAATTGTCAGGAGACTAGGTGGCGTAATAGGCCTAAAACACGAGGGAACTAGGCTGTGCCCAGGTTCAACGTCTGCACATCTGCGTGATTGTCCAACCACAATGTTACTTGCTTGTTTTAGAGCTTGTCCTTCTACAGTGAAAAGGCTTCTATAAAGGGGGAAGAGCTCCTGATCCAACCCATCATTAGCTGATGCACCTGGTGGGTAAGATAGCTGGTGTGAGCCCAAACTGGCCTGCTCGTTTCCAAGAAATCAACCCCAGTGGGATTATCATGAAGTTCTCAAGTGGTGGGTGCTCAAACAGCCCACTACTCGGCCCAGACAAAGCTCTTTAGCCACCGTACGCCTTGCTTCCGTGATCTTCTCAGCTACTAACTTGAGGTTCTGGCTAAAGCAGTCAACTAGCATGCCCCTGTATGATATGAGAAAGGCCTCCTTGAAACCTGCCACTAACATCCGGACGTCATCCTTCCTGTGATATATGTTGAGCATTTATGTTAGTTCCCTGACCTGAATGGGGTTGGGTGACTGTTCTGCTGCCTTGCACCTCTCCCCAGGGTCCACCCTTTCGTAGCTACTTCTTGGGATATCTTTTTTGTTAGTGTTACCTTTCCCTCCTAGCAGTCGCTGGCAGAGTGGGAGCCCCAACAGGTGCTGCACAGATGCTTGAATTTGCAGGCTTGGCCCCATATACATTCACCTTTGCCAAACGTCCAGCATGTTGTGGCCTGGGTCTTCCTAGCCCTCCCTCCAGCATAGGGTTTGCCTTTGCTAAACTATTGTTTCATATCCTGTCTCCCCTTGCTTCCCTGGGACAGAAAGAATGGCTTGTGGTGAGTGCTCCCCCCTTCACAGGCCACCACCATGTGGTGTGTGAAGCCTGTCATATCTTGTTGGTTCCAGTCTATAATGGCCCATATTTGCATCTTCTCCTGGAACCCCTCATCATACTGCAACCAAGCATCACCCTTATATTTATGCGGTGCTTCATGGACCTTCTGCTCATGTAGGAGAGTGCTTCTGTGCTCTGGGGAAACTTCTCAATGAACACATGAACTAGCATTCTGAATGCATGCAAACAGTTGTCTATGGACCTCTTGATCCTACTTCTATGCCTTTCTCTTCTTTATCCTCCTGCGCCACTAAATTCAAACCTGACTGCCTTACTTCTAACAAGGAGAGAACGTTGATGATTTTTTGCGCCACATGCTTTCTTTTATAAATAGAGGGATCAGGCTTGCCAAACCCTGTCTAGGGTGCGTTTATGGGCTGGTCACCAGGAGAGCCTCAGGTAGTCACTAACTAGCTTACAATTCACTGTGCCCTGCATTGTGCTGCCCACCCATGTCCTAGTGGGATCCGTCCCACCTGCTTGGCTGTTGGTGGTCCCTGGAACAGAGGTGCCCTTAGTGTCACCACTGTCTGCCCTTTGTCCTGGTTGTGCTGTCCCTATGCAGCTGCTTCATTCTTACCCACTATCTTGTAGCTCTTAGCTTTCCCTTCTGCCGAGACGGATCCTGCCCTGTGATGCTTGTCCCTGTAGCGATTACCTGACCCACCCCTTGCACAGCCTGGTTCAGCCATTGGCCAGGCCAGTAACCCGCTAAGGGCCAATCATATGGAGGAAAACATTGTGCAGCACTCCTTATCCCCTGCCAAGGCCACCATGGTGACACTACATTTGGGGTGGGTGATCTGAGTGCGGTTGGGCCCCTCATTAGTTGACTACCTACAGTCACATGGTATAAACCCTTGCCCCAAAGCCTGCCCCTGATATCCCTACTCTAACAGGGTTTGCTTTGCTGGGTTCTGCCTGGTAGAGTTCTCTACCCCCTCCTAAATGCTGTAATTTGTGATGCCGGTCCCTGTGCTCCCACTTGCTACTACCCCGTCTTGGATTATTGAGCATGATTCCCGTGTCCCAGCCTGCCCTTTAGCACCATGCCCCTGACTCACAACTTGGGCTGTTTTGGAGTTGCACTCCCTTTCCATGAGACCCCCATCTGGCACTGCCATGCTGGCTGCACTTGTCTCATAGGAGCTGCTATCCCTTCACTCAAAGTTGTCATTGTTGCTCCTTTTGCTTCTTGAGGGTGTCCCAGGAAAACACCCTTTCCTCTTTGGGGACAGTCATTCTGACTGCATGCCCCCATCCTGTAGACTCCCTTCCCCTAGAACTTCTGCTGCTGCCTCGGCGTCCCACTGCCATGGGCCACTTTCCTTTATCTCTGCTCTGCTGCTGCTCTCCCACCATTGCCCATTGCTGTGCGCTGCTAAGGGGCCGAAGACTTGTTGCAGGAATCATTCCTGCCCATGGTAGCCCACTGCTTCTCTAGCCTGATCAATTAAACCATAGAGCACCTCTCTGGCATGCCTTGCTCTTTCCAGCCTGGGGTCTGTATGTCGCTCTTGCTCACGTTTGCACTCCTGGGTCCTCAGGCCTGCTGCAACCACTCACTCTTTGCATCCAATGTCTTCTTCGCTTCTGTAGCAGGTGGGCTTGTGGCAGGATCTTTTGGCTGCCCACTCGCCGTCACCACAATCTCCCGCCTTGCTCTGAGTGCATGTCTGCAGTCCGGCCTCCCAACTCCTCTTGATGCTCTTCAGTGGCGCAGCACAGCTTACTATCTGCCCAACACCACTGCCAAATCTTGTTAGTCGTGGTGGACCCAAACCAATAATGGTCATTGTTCCCCAAAGATGACGATGACGATCTTCTGCAGCAATGTCTCTCGCTCCCCCTTCCTATATATGACTGTGAGTTGTCCCTGCCCACTTGCATTCCATATGCTATTTTAAAACATGTCGGCCAGTGCTGTGCATGCATTTCAAGGGCCCCACTGGCTGTCAACCCCTGCATCTTGCTGCCTTTTGGGTGTGTTACTTGCAACCCCCTCCAGAGTGTGGCATCGCCTTTCCAACCAACAGTTAAATATTGGTTATTATTGTCTTCTCATTGGAGACCAGTGCCCTCACACACTTGTTTCACTTTAACCTGATAACGTTATAAAACCATACATCTTACTGTTCAAGTGTGTGGTACATTTACCTGTCACACCCTCCATGGTATGTGTGTAGTTGTGGTACGGTGGGCTTGAATTAGGCCTGGGTGGAGCTCGTGGAGTTTTGCTCCACGGAGTTCCCAAAAAACTCCACAAGATTCTGTGGACTCCATGCACTGGAGAAGAATACTGGGCTGCCCTAATGGGCTGCTTTTTCATGCCAGTAGCATGTTCTGTGCTGAAAAATCAGTGCTAACGACACCACTTGATCCATGTAGGTGTGGCTGTTTTGTTTTATCTACTTCCTGTTCTATGCATGGTGCTGGGCCTGACTTTTCAATCCAATTCAATCTATTCTAATCCTCCCTCTATCCCACCCATCCTCCCCTAATTAATTTTTTTTATCAGTGTGTGTCTTTCTGTAGTTCACTTTTTTGTTGTTTCCTTTTTCTGTGACTCTTGGTAATTTTTTTGTTTTTACCTTCTACTTTCTTTAGGTCTTTCATTCTGCTTCTGTTCCTTATTTTCTTTTTTTCCCAACCCAGGGCCAAGTGAGAGCACCAGGGAGCAAACAGCGGCAAGGAGTGCAGCTCTGCCCCTTTTTTTCTAAGGCGGAGGTGACCGCACTTGTTTCTTATGTGCAGTGCAACCTCCTCTACATGCTGGCAGTAGGCCTGGGACAGGGTACCCCCTATGGGAGCATTGTCTGGAGAGTGTAACAGTGTGTGCACCTGCACAGTAGGGTGCAGCATCTAACGCACTGCTAGGTGTATTCAATTGACCGCACCTGATGGGCATGGATGTTGCGGGGTACTCTCAGTAATCATTTATTGGTAGTGTCCAACAATACTAATATATCTTTTTTCAAATAGCTTGCTGCTCACACTGAGAGTTAAGTTTATGTTGCGCTATTATGTAATTCAGTTTGAACTAGCTAGGTGCTCGGCACAACCTAATCGTACTTGGCAGATGCAGTGTTTGCTTGGGCTGATTATTTAACCCCTTCAGTGCCCATGACGAGATAGTCTCGTCATGGAGCGCGGATGCGCTGTGCCCATGACGAGACTATCTCGTCATGAACCCCACCCGCTAATGAAACGCCCGGCACAGGGCGTGGAAAGGGAGGGGCACAGAAGGGGTTAATAAGTTATGCAGACTCTGTGCTGTCACTAAGATCGTGGTAGTGGAAATATCAGTGAGTTAGTGTTCTCTGTGCCTTCCTTTAAGTAGTTCATCCAGTCCCAATCACCCAGTGATATGTAGTATGCATCCATGCATTGAAAAGGGAGACTGAGTTGGCCCATCAAAAGGGGTTGAGAAGCAAACATCAATGCATTAGTAGTTCTAAATGTAGTTTAGAAAATTAGGAATAGGGCTTTGGTTTAGGAAATTAAAAATAGGTCAGCTCAATACTAGTACTATTACTATTACTATAGGCGATCTGATTTAGAAAACTACGATGTCACTGCATTTGCTTTTGCCTCTCAAAATATTTTCGGGGGGGGGTTAACTGTACCACTAACCTATTTTATCTTCTTTCTTTCTTACATCAGCACCCAAGGGCAAGAAGAAGAGGGCATCATCAACGGCGGGTTAGGACGGAGCTACCATCACCAGTGCCACGGTGGGTGGAAGTAAGTGCTGTTATTATTATTATTATTATTATTATTAGTTCCCTAACTTTTAACTCTCCCCACTATTAGAACCCTGTTTGCTTGTTTATTCTGTTTTATCCCACCTCCATTTTGTTCAACTCCTCTCCTATCTAATGTTTGTTCAATTCTTGTTATCCCTGCATTGGAATATGCGATGTTACATCGTTTGCAGTACAACGCGATCGATTACAATGCGGTTGTTACAGCAACCCCATTGTTACAATACATACCATTAATTCGCAAGTCATTTCTATGACTTGCTGTAGGGGGCGCGCTGGATTTAGGAATAGTATAATTTACTATTACAACTCCAGCGTGCGCAGCAGTAGGGAATGTTTTGGAATAGTAAATTATACTATTCCCTAGTTTAGAGCGCCCCTACAGGAAGCCATAGAAATGACTTGCGTTGTAATGGTTAGTGTTGTAACAATGCCGTCGTTGTAACTACAGCATTGTAATCGCATGCGTTGTACCACATGCAATATAAACGCTGCTTCCGCCCGCATTGTCCTTTTTTTCTATATTGCATGTTTCAATAGCTGACTTGCTCCTGTCTGTATTAGTATTCTGTAGCTTTCTTCTGCTTTGTTTGTAAGCTTTTCATGTCCCCTTATGTATCTTGTGGCTGGTCATGTAAGAACAGATTTTAGGTACTCTACTGTGAAGATTGCAGGCCCAAGTAAGCTATTCTACACATGTTTGTTGAGAAGGGTTTCTTTTTCTTGCTCATGATCAAACAGCAAAATGAGAGAGTGCCCATGGTCCTGGTGGTTGTGTTGTGTTATCATTCATTTTTTTCCGGCAGTTTCGATTACAGTGCAGCATGGCATGAAAGTAGTATGAGTTCCTATTGCATTTGCCAACCAACACCATATGTCCTTAATTGACCTATTAATTGCTCCCCTTCATTGCTCTATGATGACTCAGAGTCATCATAGTTCTGCCCCTCCATTACGAAAAGATTTTAACATTGTCAAACAACAAAATGCCCAAATTGATACTTTCAATAGAAAATACTGATAACCAAACTGTAATGATGTGTTACAGTTGTATTTTGTTCAAGAAAATAATAAGGGGGTTGTATCTCGCATATAAAATGTGTAATGTCTTTTCCAGCCACACAGACCACCAGTGACAGCAGCACCACCAGTCTGCAAGATGTGAAGGTGGTTGGAGGGGGGAGTACTAGCTGCAGAAGGGACCGGCGGTTGTAAGTCACATTGCTTGCTTGCTGACAAATTACTAGTATACTCAAATCACTTGTTAAGCGAAGTAGATATGTATCTCACCCATCATCATTCTTCACCTCCCTGACCATGTCATTTCTTCACTGTTGACCAAACTGCAGCATGGTTCAATTCAGCACTACAGTTTTGGCTGTGCAACGTGCATCTGCTTCAGTTAATGTGGTATTTACAAAGTTTTCAGTGCACTGCAAACTGAAAACAAAGTGTATTTCCCTTCCCTTTCAGTGCCCACTAAATCACCTCCTAGTTCTTCACTCCTTTATTCTTTTCTAAGTTCTGTCCCAGCGTACCAATAAAATACAAAAATCCATTGTTGGCATGTGCCACATTTTTCTGGCCAAGTGTTTCATATATTTCATGCCCTCCGTAATGGATTTACGCCTATTCAAAATGTTCCCTTTCAAAATTTAGCAACTACAGTGACTGACTAAGCCAAAGCTTAGCCACATGATGATGATCAGTGACACCCCACTATTCTATAGCAAAACCTCTACCTACCTGGCCTCATCCCTCTCACTTACCCTGCAATAGAGTAAGTTAAACTTCCTTTTCTTACTGGTAAGCAAATGTATTTTTCAGAAATAATTTGCAGTGGAAGGCGAGCCCAGGGAGTAAAGTAGGATTCAGTGGCTGATTTTGAGTTTTGCAAAAGGGATACTCTGTGAAAAATGTGCCAAATAAAATTGATATCCTGTTCCTTTCCCTGTACTGCAGTGCATTGTTTTTGTCACCATCTTATTACGACAGACGGGATATCCACATTTTTATGTGAAGTGCATGGTGTAGTGTCAATATTACTCATCTGCCTCTTCGGAGTCATGGTAGAATTGAAAGGCATTTGAAGACGAGCAGGGCCTTTGGAATTAAAGTAAGATAATTGTCCATTACAGCCGCGCCAGCGACAGACTGCAGAGAGTAGCAATGTACCCGATGCGCTAGCTAGCATGCCTCCAATAATTCAACACAACAAGAATACTTGTTTTGCATAGTGCATAATGCCTTACTCATTGATGAGAGGTAGCTTTTTACCCGGAGATCCTTTAAAAATCACTCAGGTTTTTTTGATCTGGTGTTTTTCTCCCTCTATTTCTTTCAGCCAGTCATGTGAGACATGTGTGGATAAACAATACCCCTGTGACTCTCCTAATCACATCAAATTCCAATGGCTCTAGGGGACCAGCAATGTAAAGTTACTGTTCAATTATATTATTTTAAACAAGTGTTTGCCCAGATCATTGTTTACAATTTGTCTTTTTTCTTTTTTTTCTTTCTTGATATAGTTACTTCTGCTGGTCCACAACCACCACCTACACAGCAGGGGATGGCAGCCCAGCTGTAGCAGCAGAGATTGGAGGCCATCCAGGTTGACTACCATCAGCTGGTTCTTTGGAGGAGAAGGCTGAGATGCAGGCATATGCCACTGCCCCGGGCCCTAGTTCCTCCAGCCAGCCACCAGTGCATCCATCTTCCCAGCAACAACATGGCCAGTGCCGCCGGCAGCTGGCAGCCACCTATACCACCGCTGCTGCCCTCTCTCCCACCCAGACCATCAGTTCCAATGCCTGGTGCTGCTCCATCAGATGGCATGCCATGAGAAACAGCAAGAACAAACTCCGGACCCGCATTGATCATGCCCTCTTCTCAGCCCTTTTTATTTTTTGTTTTGGTGGGGGGGACTTTTGTAGTGGGTGGAGAGCGTGACAATTGGGAAGGGCAATTTTTAACTTTGATTTGGAATCTTCTTTGGACTTTGGACATTGGTTGGGGCAATATTTACTTGTTTGAGGAAAGGGATGGGCCTGTTATTGTTAGAGAGGGTGGGATTTGTCAAAATGTAAAGGGAACAATTATTCTTAGACGTTATGCCTCAAGTCGTTTTTTTGTGTTTACTTTTGCTTTCCACTGGTGCCTGTTTGTGCAGCTGTTTTTTTAATCCGCTTATCAAAGTGTATACTAGTTATAGTTAGTAATACACTTGTCCGGCATCCCTCTGTAACTATATTGAGAATTGGGGGGGTATGCTGATATTGCCTATAATGCAACATCCTAGTTAAACCAACAAATACTTTTCTACAGTAAAAGTTACTTCCTTACTAACTAACCTAGTTTGCTTCACTCTATAGTTCTCTTACCTGAATAGATAAAGCAATGGCTGCTACCTCTCTCAATATTCCCCAAACTTATTGCAGGGTTTCCTAAGGTACCTTCTTAATGGTGGTGGTAGTAGTAGTAGCTGGCTAGTGCACTGACAGGGAAGCCATTGCAAATGAGGTCCCACTACCATCTAGATGAACTTCAACTGTATAAATAATCAAAAGTATTATCTATCACAGGTAACTAAATTGAAAGAAAAACACAGAGCTAGTGTGTTATATTTGTATCATATCTTTACAAAGACTGAGACCAGACTACTTCCACCATGACACACCAAGCCTGATATTACAACAAAAACTAGAAATAGAAACTTTTTCTGAGCAATGGGGAGCTATTATTTCATTAAAACTAAAGGTACGAAATCCTTCAGTCAGGAGAAGTTGACTTAGACTCAGGAGTGGATATGTTTAAGTACTTATGCACGACAAGGCCTGAATGATGATGTTGACAAATGATGTTCTATATCTAAAATATGGATCCCTTTTATGCATGGGTGGGTAAGTGGGGCTGGTGTGTGTTATTGCTCAGCTAATAAAAGATCTCACAGTGAGTTGGTGTCACGATCACCACATCCGCCCCACCAAGTGAGTAATCCATTTATGGTGTAAATAATGTCACACCTCAATAAATTACACAGCTCAACAGCCTGAGGGAAGAGGGTTAGGGGTTTATTAAATGGATAGGAAAATTGGATTTGGGAAAAGGTGTGACAAAGACAAACACTATACAACAACAATATTCATCAGGGCAATAAGCAACATATCATCATCAATCTGTTGCAAAAAGAAAGGAAGAAATTACACAGTTCAGTTAAATGCATTGCAAATAGTCCTTCAGCCCCCCCCAACCCAAGTTATTATATATTTAAATGTTCTGTCATCTAGGTTTGAAAAATACAAATTATGAAGGAGTGAAGTGAACCCACACAGTTCTAAGACTTATGACTGTTAAAATAAAAATTATACTGCATTGAGAAATTCAGCAGTGCATCTCTATTCTTCTTGATATGTCTGTCTTGGGTGAACTGGTCCGGAAAGGTAAGCAGGAGTGTTATGGAGCTTTCGTCTTTCAGGCAGAAGAGAAGGCCTGTGGATTGTAAAACAGAAACGATATTGTAGAGTCAAGGTGAAGACCAGTAGGCAAGCTTCATGAGGAGTGTACCAAGAAGACTCAGAGGCAGTGCAAGAGCATAGCCTGCTACAATCATTCATTTTATGACTCATACACGATCCATTAACTGAGAGTGAGAGCAAATTTACAACTAATCACGATCATATAGCTGCATGTACTGGGCTGGTCATTCTCACAATTATCATCATAAAATTTAGTTGAGTGTGTGCATTATGTGATAATGTGGTATCACAAGTCTGTCTCCAGTTACAAGCAACAGTCCCCACACGACCACAATCACATAAGAGGAGTTTAACATTTGAGCCAGCACACACACTCAGCAGTATCTCCCAAACCAACACACTTTTCTCCAGTCTGCAGAGCTTAATTGGCCTCAGAGTCACCATCATCATGGTTTCCCTTTGAAGTCAATAACTTCCTTCTGGTTGCTGGGATAGTCCTGCCCTGAGCCCTTCCATACTCTTCTTGACTCTGAAAAATGAATCAGTCGAACTATGTCCGACCCAAACAAAATAGACCTGTAGTGTACTGCTGTTGAGGTGAAGAACAAGAAGAGAAACATAATTTGAGAATTTTGTGTAGATTTGTGTTTTCCTGGAAGTAGGAATACATATTTTTGGGGTATCTGTGTATTTCCAAATATATTAATATTTTACATCCACTTCCTTTTATGTAGCTGCAGTGGCTTCATCAGGCGAAATGTCAAATGATAACTTCCAGTCAATTCATCAGGGTTAAAGGTAAGGTGATGTCACTTCCTGTGATGCCACATAGAAGTCATATGGTATGTGATGTCACATCTGCTACCTGTAGCATTATGGTGACTTGACGCCCATGCTGCCCATCCTTACCATCTGATATCCCACATTAGCTCTACTGGATCTATTTTGCATGGTAAGCATGTTTAGTGTCAGTGTACTGTGGAGTCTTTGGTCAGCTCCATGTGTAAATACGTTCTACGGAAAGCCATGATGTATACCATGCAAGTGTGGAGGCCGTGTTGAGTGGATCCTAAGAATTTAAGGCAGAGTTGTCTGCATTAACAAGTCATTCTATGTTCATGTTTCATTGCAGAGACTAAACGCAGAAGGCATTCCTAGGAGTGATTTGCATTCAGTGTACTTGCCCTTCAGAGCAGTGATTAAGCAGGACTCGAAGATCTTAGTAAAGTTTGGTGCAAGTAATCATTGCTACAATATGTGAAAGTTGTGGGATTATACAACATCTTTTGTATGAGCAAGAAACTTAGAAAGAACATTCTGCAGTACAAATCCATCCTGCCTTGCACCAAACTGTAGTAGATCTGTTAGATAATTGTTATGGACAGATACAGGGCATTAACTCACTTTATTGATAACCATATTTTTACTATGCAAAGTGCATTTACAAGCAACAGTTTGAGCCATAACTGCATACAAGGAATATAACTGATGTAATAGTCCTAAAGACACATTTCTAAGGGAGTGCATACAGCGTGAGCTGCATTAAAGTGCATGTCCTACTATTGAAGAAACATGCTCTAATCAGCACTATGTGAACATCTGGGAGCTTATTTATGAGAGCCCTGCATCACTTTTGCACCACGTAAAGTGGCACATGCGTGACACAGGGCTCTCATAAAGATTTATGAAGCCATGCAAAGCCACCCTGCGTGGCTTTGAGTGGCCTCATAAATCATGAATAAGGCAAAGCAGCGAAAATCGAGGTATTCCGTGTGCGTTGCAGTGGGTTTTCCCTTGCTACATACATGGACTTTGATGCTGCCCCAGATTTACAAAGTGATGCAAACCTAGGGACATGCCAAATGTGTACACCTTCCGATGTGAGGCAAAACGAGGAAAAATGTATTTATTTCCCCTCGTTTTTTTTCCTCTTTCCATGTGTGCTGCATTCTGCAGCACACATAGAAGGAGGAAAACGCTGCACAAGATTGTTGTTATGCAGGAAGGTGCCACTTCCTGCAGAAAAACAATCCTGCATGCAACACAGGCACCCTTGAACCATGGTACAAGGGTGCTTATGTTGGCACTAGGCAGCTGAGATGGCACCAGCGCAAGCAGAAAGGACAGGAATACACCATATTGGTGAAATACAGTGCATTTTTGCCATTTCACATTAATGAAGGGCATTAGCAGCAAAGTGCCTTGCTGTGCTGCCCTACACCAAGATGCCATCAATGAGGCCCCTGGTCTGTTTGTAACCATATGGCAAAATGAGGATGTGATTTACAGCTTGGTGGAGAGTTACTCCTTCCCAAATGGGCCAAATATCCGATCTGTCTTAGTCAGTGCCAGAGTACAATGCAGTTGTTATGTGGTGCATGGGATCCCCACCACAGTGTGACAGGGTAACCCATCTGCCAAACTATAAACCAGGTCCTGACTTTTTATACTTGAGCTTTGTGATTATACTTTTGAGGCTGTTATAGTGGAAGATATTGTAAGTGCTTTCTTTAATTATTTGTTTTAGGATGGCTCCACCTGCCTATAGTCCACTGACGGATAATAGATCATTGTAATAGCTGTTTGTGCCTGATTGCTTTTTCCTCAAGGTGTGCCAGAGTGGAGCTCTCAACCCGATTATCTTCTTCTGACTACAATGAATCCAAGGTGGGGCGTGTATTTTGCGTGTCATTAAAGACAATGGGGCAGATTTATGTTTCCTGGCGCATCCCTGCAAATCAGCAGGGATGCGCCAGGAAAGATGCGTCACGCAAGTTTACCCTTACAATGCAGCGCATCATGGCGCAAGGATAAACAGATGCGTGACGCATCTGATGGCATAAGGGCGGCACATTGCTGGAGTCGTGTTGCAAGCACGACGCAACTCCAGCAATTCTCAGGGGCTGCCCATACCGAACATGCTGCGTCATGCCTTATGCCTGCTTCAAGCAGGCGCAGGGTTTTGACGCAGCGGCATCGGAAAAGTGACTCAGTGAAATCTTGTAGATTTCACTGCGTCACTTTTCCGAGGCTTTTTCCGACGGAACGCCCACCCTGCATACATTAAACCTGACGCAGGTTTAATGTAGCGCAGGGCTTTACAACGTGACGCATCTCCCTAGATGCGTCACGTTGTAAATAAGGCGCAACATGGCGCATGGTTTACGCCGCCGCTGCGTCACAGAAGTGACGCAACGGCGGCGTAAATGTATCGCAAGGGTTTTGTAAATCTGCCCCAATATTCGGATTAGAAAGTCCTGAATGACAAAAATAGGCATTTACTTACAACTTTAGAAAGTTAGTTTTAAAAATTGCAACACATTAAAACAAATGGACCGAACACATTCTGGGCTAAGATATGATCCAAACCTTACTCTAGCGTGTATGAAATTATATTGCAATGAATAAATAAATACCGATAAACGTTGAAACGTCCATTTTCAGCAGACAGACAGAACCAGCATCTTCAGAATTCTTATTTACTTAGTAAATAATAGAAATAGCCAAGAGCACAAATGAACGGACAGGGAACTCCCCATTTGTAAATATGACTTTGAGGGTTATTTATAATTTTCAATCAATTTCAGAAGTGAACTCCTCATTGCTAAATAAACAGCAGATCTCTTTCCTCTGTTAGGTTTCCCTTTACTGGGTGCTGATAAGTTATATTAGGCTGTTTCTCTCCTCGAGAGACAATTTGTGAATGATGATGCTGCTTTGTCACACACCACATACTCCCCACGGCAATGAACTGATCCAATTGTGGATGATGCTGTGACATGATTGATGGATGCGGAAGAAGGAGGGAAAGTTTGTCACCATCTCACTTTTAAACCATCCATGTATCTGTCATTTTTGCACTAGTGACCCTGGACTAAAGTACTATGTGCCTGAAAATTGTGCCGCCCACTAATTGCTGCTTGCCATGACTTTTAAACATCAGTTATTTTTTTAGACTTTCAAATAAATGTGATGCTTTTTAAAATCTGGATTTTTGTAAAACTTTGAATTTCTCGGATCTGAGGAGTCGGTGGGTCAGGAAGGCTAGAAAGATCCATCGTCTTTGATGCCGGCGGAGTTGCATTTTTATTCCCGAGGTGAGACTCTGACATGTATTATGTGCACTGTGACAGAGAGGTCTTGAACTAAAGTAAAGTTTCTCTTTGTGAAAATGCTAGAATCTGTTTCTGACACTTCTTTGGAGCACAGATTCTAACTTAAATCGTTAGAACTATTTCCTCAATTTATAAAGTGATTGCAAGTGCCGAAATGTTTGACACTGCGTTGCTTTTTTTCATTTTGAAGTAGTGCGCTTTTAGGGCCTCACTTAATTCTTTTCATAGTTTAATGTAGCTTTACCACTGCCTTATGAAAGGAAAGTTGGACCTCATTTCTGTTTTAGGTCAGTAAAAACAGTCTTAGACTTAATAAAATAGGCGTATATTTCTTTGCTTAAGACACTGTGGACACTATATTAAGCAAATACAAATCTATTCAGTCAGGCCATCAAAGAACTCTTACATGGGTAGAGGGGGGAGAGCCACTGAAAGGTCTAGCGAGGGGGTCTGAATCCGGGCTCTGGCTCAGCTCGAGGTCGCGTTGGAAGGTCGAGCCCGTTACAAGCTGAGCTTTCTTTCATGTGGCTTCAGCCTGCCCTTCTCTTCTCCACAAGACGCGGCGTTCTGGCCGGAGCTGCCGACTTTGGAACTGCGGAACTTGGTTCAAGCCTGGGTGTCGGCGCAACATCCTGTGATTCTGGCCAAATGACTTATCTCATATGCCTAAAGAAGAATATAAACCTATATAATGTGAGTGATAATGTAAAGCGCTCAAATATCTCGTGATTTAGCGATCCAATTCCTTCCGGTCAAGTTTGCACTAGGAAAAATTGCACACAAAAAAATGGTGTGTTTGCGATCACGACGAGATAGGCCTATGGCTCAGGTCAGGACTATCTGTGGACCGTTTTCTCTACCTACCTCTGCTCGATCACTCAGGGCTGCTGCAATGTAAGCGGGGCGATTGTCATGCAGAAATGACGGTAGATCGGCTCTGTTTATGATGTTCTTGTATGGCTCAATCCTCAGCTCCCAGCTGGAACTACAGGCATGGCGGAGATTCTTGGAGGAGTAGGGGGTAGTGGAAAATAATAAAATAAAGACGCAGTAAAACATCAAAAAAGATAACAAAGGACTGAAAAGAGAGCAGATTAAAAGAAGACACAGGACATTGTCTAGCGGAGGAACCAAAGTTTTAGGGAAACTCAGGGCCTCATTTACAAAAAATTGGTGTAGGGCAGAGCTGCAAGTCTTTTTGCTGTGCTGCCCCACTCCAATTTCAAAGGGAAGGAATGCACTGTATTTACGAGATATGGGGGCATATTCACAATAACGTGTGATAACTACCCTAAGAGTAGCTTAATGCAACTCTCAACATTGCAGCCCATCGAGGGAAAATAAGCCCCTGTCAACGTGGAATTCACAACAATGCGGTACCATGCGATAGTTTGCCGAAACCGCAGACAATGACCGCGATACAACCACCTCGACAGAGATAAAAACACAAACCACAACACCAAAAAACATAGGATGGGCCCAAGCGCGAAAAGAAAACAGTGACAACCAGCGCGGGGGCAGCAATACACACGCCTAATGCGGGAAAAAGCATAAGAACAGCATACGGAAAATGCCACAGAAAAAAAACATCAACAGCGGAGTACCACGGATGCACCCTGACCGACTGCAGAGGATAACATATACACCACAACATCCAAGCACCATGGAAGAACAGAACCAACCAGCACACCGCATGAAGGAGACCAGTGGCAGACAAATCAGAGCCGCAGGAGCGACTCGCCCACCGTGCAGCATACGCACATAAGCAGAAGTGCACCTCGACATTGACAACATCCCGGTACAAACAGCAACCTCTCCACAACAGAACACAGGACACTACAGGTTCCACAAATGTGCACACCATGGCAAATCACACCTGAAACCTCAGGGACATAGAACATGACAATGTACAAGTACAACCTGTTACCGGCAAATATGTTTTAATCACACATGCATTGCTATCGGACATCCTCAATTATCCTACGATTGCCATGGATGGCCACAATGTGACGTGCTCATGAGAAGTAAGTGTCAATGATGGAGTTCCTACGGGCCATTCCTGCCGCAGCTGCAGTGGGATGTTGGCCACCTGCCCCATCGTCACCATCATCGTCCGGTACCTCTGGAACTGGGATCCATGGGGTATTGGTGCGAACACAGATGATGTGCAACACACAACATGCAACGATCATCTTGCACACGATGTCCGGGCTGTACAGGAGCTTTCCACCTGTGACATCCAGGCACCTGAAACTTGACTTCAACACGCCAAATGTGCATTCAACGATGCCCCTGGTGCGTATGTGGGCCGCATTGTACTGCCTCTGTGCGGGTGTGTTCAGGCTCGGAGAGGTGTCATCATCCAAGGGCAGAGTGCATATCCTTGATCACCTGTGACAGTGCAGGGAGAAACAAGTCAATACTTGGTTCGGCAGGATGTGATGGCTTGCCCACCAATACAGTGATGCCTGTGCTGGCTGTGTGTGGGGTGAGTGTAAGCCAGCCCTCAGGGAGTAGTTGGTGCTGGCAACAAATCCAACAGTCATTAGGCACTCAGTAATGCAATGTCAGTACTACAAGGGGGAATGACACGAGTCGCACAGGGCTAGTGGTCCCAGATGCACAGCGGCCGACACGGGCCCACCGACCGGGACGCTGAACTGCAGGAGACTGGGGTAGGGTCATAAGGGCATAGCAGGGTCTCGTATGTTTCATATGTGCCTTCCACGGAGTGTCACAGGGGAGAATATGGGAGCCTACCCCCAGGGCATGATGCAGAGGGCACATGCCAGCTGTGTCTGGCAACATGGCGCATACGAATGCCACAGACCCAGGCCCGACACCAAGTCCGTACTTGCCCATTGCTGATGAAAACCCCCGTGCCACAGGCTCAGACACCAACAATGTTCTGCCGGCCGATGACGGTCACTCATGACGCATAGGGTTAGTGGCACCACGTGTCGCAGGCCTGCTTAATGGAATTATGCCACACTGATCAAAGGGAGTCTGGTGCTGTGGCCGCTGCCACGGACTTGGGGCCACTGCCATTCAGGACTCAGGACAATGTTCCACATGTGAGAACTACTGGTCCGAAGAGGATGCCGGTGGAGCATGTCAATAATTATGGAGTGATGTGGGCCAGCGAGGTTCTGGGGAGGCTGCTGAGCACGCGTGACTGGGGCCTGGAGCTTGCACCGGCATGTGTTGGGCCCTCTTCGACACACAACGGTGTCGGCAGGTGAGCAGTGCAGCCTTGGGGCACTGCGGCATGCTGGGCTGGTCTGGGTATCAGCGTCCTGGGGTGCAGCAGGCGCAAGGGGTCGCAGGCCCCGCTGCTCACGGCGTTGGCCTCGTGGCGGACTGCGCAGCGCCGCCCTGTCAGTGACGTTGGCCTTTCCGGGAGGGAACCACGCTCTGCGCCGCGGTGTTTTTGTCCACACCCCTGTGCAGCCCTGGTGTACTCAGGGCCAACACACTACGCTCACGCCTACAGGGGGGGATGCATTGTGCGACACTTCAGCTATCTGTTCCACGGCTGGGGTGACATTGTTGCTGCCACTGCACATTACTCTCCAGTCACCAGCAGTTGTGGTCTGCATGGACATGTCTGTGGTTTGCATAGCCATGTCTGTCCTGCACATCCACACCTCACTTCTCGTTGTGTACATTCCCATTCACGGGTCACATGCATCCTCGCACATGGCTGCATTCCGCATCTCCACATGTTCAGCTCTTGTGTGGCTGTGGTGCCATGCAATATCTATATTGGGTGCAGGGGTAGCCCAGGATGACCATGGAGTGGTGTTGTTGTGTCTGGTAGGTGGTCGTGTAGTTTGACATGTTGTATATGGTTTGGCCATGTGTGCATTACTACAGTTGTGCGTTGTGTGTTGGTAGCTTTGGGTTGTGTGATGTGTTGATTTGGCACTTACCAACGAGCAGTCCCGTTCCATATGTGCCATCCTGGAGGCACTGGTTGATGATGGACTGTCGGAAGATGAAGGAATCATGCACACTGCCTGGGTAGTTGGCAACGACATTGGTGAAGAGTCCCCGGTGGTCCACTATTGCTTGCACTTTGATGGAATGCTGATGTTTTCTGTTGCGGTAGTGGTGTGCAGTATCCGCAGGGAGCACAAGTGGGACATGTGTGCAGTCGATTGCCTCCAACAAGGCCGGGAATCCGGCTATGGTGTAGAAGCTTTGCTTTGTCTCCAGCTGTTCCTGCGCAGTGTTGGGGAACTGAAGGTGCTGGGGTATGAAGCTGAGGATGGCATCCAGGACAGGTGTGATGAACTTTGATAGGGCTGGCTGTGAGACCCCTCCGACTCTGGCAGTTGTTGGTTGGAAGGTACCAGAGGTCAACAGATGCAGCACAGCCAGCAGCTTTGTCTGCGGAGGGATGTTGGTTGTCCGCTGTGTTGGTACCGTCAGCCTGTGGACAATGTGGGTCAGGATGTGGAGGATGGTTGCCCTTTTGAGCCTGCAGTGGGCAGTGACTTCCGCGGGCGTTGGGTCTGTGAGAGTGGTGCGTTTTTGGTAGGTCTGCTGTCTTACTCTGCGCTGCCTCTGTGGTGGTCCGGGGGGGTGTCCGGGTCCAGGGGGTGGTGGAGGTCCGGGGGTTGGCGGTGGGTGTTGTGGCCCTGTTGAGGCTCCGAGCTGCATGATGAGTAGCTCCATGGCGTCGTTTGTTCTTCGGGTGTGGCTATGTGCGGGGCTCTGTTGCCTACTGCAGGGAGTCGTCCGTCTTTACACCTGCTTGAGGCAGGTGTCAAATACCTGCGGCTACCGCAACTTATCGCATGGTTTTGACTCGCATCGCGGATCTGGCAGTTCGTTGTGAAAGTGGTTTTGTGGTCTTTTTTGCGTGTTTTTGCACTGGAACACCTACTCTGCATCTCATTAGCGTTAGTTGCCGGTGTCATCCGTGGCGTTGTTTTTTGCGGCTTCTATCGCAGGTAAATTGGTGATATCAGCTGTTACCACCAGCTTGTGAATGGTGCAATGAATTTATCACCACTTTGGCTGCGATAAAGTGCCGCTAACTCAGCAATAGATCCTTGTGAATATGCCCCATGGTGCATTCCTGTTTTTTGACCCAGCGGCAGTGCACAACTTGGTGCCTAGTGCCAGCACAGGCACCTTTGCACCATGGGTCTACGTTGGTGGCAGAATTATTTTTGTGCAGGATGGGGACACTTTCATGCACAAAAACAATCCCGAGAGGTATTTTCCTCTTTCTATGCATGCTGCAGAATGCAGCACACATGGAAAGAAGAAGTAAGGGGGAGAAATTAAAACATGTCTCCTCATTAAGCCTGCTTTGGAAGGTGTAAGATTTTGGCGCTGTCCCAGGTTTCATGTGATTTTGTAGATTTGAGGCAGCATCAAAATCCATTGGAGCTGCGTTGAAACACCCACCACAACGCCCATTGTGTTCCTCCATATTCATGAGCCCATTCAAAACCACACAGGATGGCTTTGCATTGCCTCATGAATATGATTAAGAGTCCTGCGCCACCCGAGAGTCAAAAAAAGGGACACTCAGGCAGCGTAGGACTCTTGGGAATAAGCCCCCCAGTAACTATAAATGTGCACTGTATCTTGCAGTTCAAAATACCACATCAGTCCAGTAAAAAGATTACAACGTTCTGTGTTTGATCTGCCGGACACTGATTTCAAACCTGGTGGAATAGTTAAATTGGCTCAGCGTATGTGTAGTGATCTGCCACAGATTCCTCTTCACATTTCAAAACACTATGGGTACTATACACCTCAGCAGTTAAAGAGGTATGGGCTACGAGAATCAGACTATTGCACCAGATGTAAAATACGTGATGCTGATTTTATGCATTTGGCTTGGCTTTGTGGGAGGGTGCACGTTTTTTTAGGAGCAGGTTACCAAGACCCCATCTGATATCGTATTGGAACCGGTGGAATGTACACCACAGTTGTGCTTGCTGGGCCTTGCAGGGCATCTGCAACCACACAATAGGAAATTGGTTTTGATCCCTTTGCTCCTGGCTAAGAGAAAAGTGGCCCAATACTGGGATAGTAGAAATGCTCCACGACAACAACACTGGTTGAAAGGTGTTACATAGTGTAGGGATCACCTGATGTGCTATGCTGTAGAACTTCCTTTGCCGTCTAGGCCCAAGGACTTCTTGGCACTATTCAAGTCCTATCTACTGACTATAAGTGAGGCAAACTCTCCTAGTACAGTCACTGACGACTAACCTTGCAGTTAATATTAAGTAGATACATGTATGTCTAAGAATGTGTGCAATGTTGATGGACCACTGGTGTATAATGCAATTTTTGTTTTACTGTCATAGATGTACCTGCCTTGTCCTTATGGTTTGTTGCAATATGATGTTGTAATCATATAAGAGTAAAAAAAAAATCCATACAGTGCTCTTTAATGCTTTTTTAATGATTGGTGTGATTGGTTGTTCTACTACATACCTACCATTATTGTCATAATAAAATATCAAGGACAGAGTATTGAAAATAAGTGCATTTAGGGAAGTATAGATTTACTATTATTAACTTCACATCTACGCACCTTGAAGATGTATGTATTTATATATATATATATATATATATATATATATATATGCCTCCAGCTGCCGTCAGTTGTTCACTGAACTTCAATTCCCAGCAGGCATTGTCCCGGTAAGTATGGATGACGGAGCCATGATATACTACTGTGAGTGCTTGTGTGCCCAGCAAGGGGGGGAGAGGGCAAATGTCAGCCGAGTGAATCCCACAATCCTGGTGTTACGAGCAGCCTCGAGTCCCCAACGCCTCTACCACAGGTGCTAGATCCAAAAGCAGGCCGTGGCGTGCTTTTGGATTTATATCATGGCTCCGTCATCCATACTTACCGGGACAATGCCTGCTGGGAATTGAAGTTCAGTGAACAACTGACGGCAGCTGGAGGCAATAAATAACGGAGCCAGCCACACTCCAACTAATGGGAGCGCCGCAGAACACCAAGGGAGGAAGCGAGTGAAACCCGAAGCAACTGGGCGTCTGACGAAGGCATTAGCCGAAATGCATTATGTCTGTGTTGTTTGGTGAATTAAAGGCTGCCAAGAGATTCCCCGCTGTGTCTTCTGGTCCTTCTATACGGAGGGAGTTGTTTATATATATATATATATATATATATATATATATATATATATATATTTTCCATCAAGATGCCTTTCAGCTTCAAAGATGCACTCGACGTTTGGCCTGCCACCCGGCCTAATAAGTGACTGCCCGCTCCGTTTCTCACATTTTATTTCATTTGCCTGACGCGTTTCGAGATTCTTATCTCTTCCTCATAGGCTGTTTATGGATTTCACGGAGCTATCCTTTTACTGATTGGATAGCTATATGCATGTCATTAGTGAAGCATGCTGGGGTTGGTAGTCCCATAAAAAAGTTCGTATTATTCCCTTAGTGGGTTCCGTGGTAAACCATCCTTTTTAAAACATTTTTTCTTTTCCTTTAGTAGGATTGCGAGTTCCGAAGCGATCCTCATTGCACTGGCCTCACGTGCTGCCTGGGTTAGGTTACGTTCCATCCCACAGCCTCTCCTCTTCAGGAAATGGTGCACCTTTCACGGCAAGGCGGCCGTGTACACATGTTTTCCATCAAGATGCCTTTCAGCTTCAAAGATGCACTCGACGTTTGGCCTGCCATCCGGCCTAATAAGTGACTGCCCGCTCCGTTTCTCACATTTTATTTCATTTGCCTGACGCGTTTCGAGATTCTTATCTCTTCCTCATAGGCTGTTTATGGATTTCACGGAGCTATCCTTTTACTGATTGGATAGCTATATGCATGTCATTAGTGAAGCATGCTGGGGTTGGTAGTCCCATAAAAAAGTTCGTATTATTCCCTTAGTGGGTTCCGTGGTAAACCATCCTTTTTAAAACATTTTTTCTTTTCCTTTAGTAGGATTGCGAGTTCCGAAGCGATCCTCATTGCACTGGCCTCACGTGCTGCCTGGGTTAGGTTACGTTCCATCCCACAGCCTCTCCTCTTCAGGAAATGGTGCACCTTTCACGGCAAGGCGGCCGTGTACACATGTTTTCCATCAAGATGCCTTTCAGCTTCAAAGATGCACTCGACGTTTGGCCTGCCATCCGGCCTAATAAGTGACTGCCCGCTCCGTTTCTCACATTTTATTTCATTTGCCTGACGCGTTTCGAGATTCTTATCTCTTCCTCATAGGCTGTTTATGGATTTCACGGAGCTATCCTTTTACTGATTGGATAGCTATATGCATGTCATTAGTGAAGCATGCTGGGGTTGGTAGTCCCATAAAAAAGTTCGTATTATTCCCTTAGTGGGTTCCGTGGTAAACCATCCTTTTTAAAACATTTTTTCTTTTCCTTTAGTAGGATTGCGAGTTCCGAAGCGATCCTCATTGCACTGGCCTCACGTGCTGCCTGGGTTAGGTTACGTTCCATCCCACAGCCTCTCCTCTTCAGGAAATGGTGCACCTTTCACGGCAAGGCGGCCGTGTACACATGTTTTCCATCAAGATGCCTTTCAGCTTCAAAGATGCACTCGACGTTTGGCCTGCCATCCGGCCTAATAAGTGACTGCCCGCTCCGTTTCTCACATTTTATTTCATTTGCCTGACGCGTTTCGAGATTCTTATCTCTTCCTCATAGGCTGTTTATGGATTTCACGGAGCTATCCTTTTACTGATTGGATAGCTATATGCATGTCATTAGTGAAGCATGCTGGGGTTGGTAGTCCCATAAAAAAGTTCGTATTATTCCCTTAGTGGGTTCCGTGGTAAACCATCCACTACCAACCCCAGCAGCCTTGATCACATGTAAAGTGCGCACCCAATGAGTGTCAATATAAAAGCCTGGTTGAAACAAATGATGGTATATCTGTTCTCCAGATAAAAGATCTCCGGTCTGCAACCCTCGCAATGAGTTTTCAGTTGTAGCGCGGGGACACGCTTCTGCGTAACCATGCGCTTTATAAGCTACCCTTATTATTATAATACGGCAGTCAAAAGTATCCACCATATTGAAGTGGTTGTAAAAGTAAAGGATAATATCCATAGTAGATTCAAGGACATTGCTCAACGATGAAATTACGGAAAATGACTGTAATGTAAACATAAAATATGAAAAATCAAGGCATGGATTACTGTAAAAAAGATAAATGTAGATAAATGTAGTGTACATAATCCACATAGTGACTGTCAGACGTAGATACAAACGCTCACATGATTGTTGTAACAAAGTGAGAATATATAAATCACCATGCACAGGGGCAGAATTCAGTCGCTGAAAACACATAATTACCATGAACAGTATCTTTATCCCATTGCTCTAACTCTAGAATGCAACCAAGGAGATAGCAAGGAACAAATAAACCAATGACCAGGTATAGAGAAAGATAGTTGTTCTCGGTGTGCCTGGCATCAACTGAAAAGAGTTTCAAATGTACACCTGACTTACATTGCGTACACCTGGCAGGTTAAATTACAATATTGATAAAGAAAAGAAAACTTTATCAAACACATCAGTGTGTAATGTCCCACGGGATCCTAGATCTTAAGTGTTGGCATGGTGCCCAAATGCTACAAGGACAATGGGGACATGAAAGGACAGGTTGGAGTCGGTGTACTGCCTATACTCCACAAAACCTACCAATTAACGTTGTGAGGTCTTACACTAATTTGTCGACCTACACTAATGGCATGGTGCCTAGTGGTTCACAAATCCAATGAAGAGGGAAAACGTGCAATATGGATGCAAGATATTTCGAACCTAGCTCAGTTTAAAAAAGGAGACAAATCCAAATAGATGCAAGGTTTCAAAGAAAAAAGACAGGGTCCCACCTACCAACCACTCACATGATCACAACCGTGCAGAAGGATTTCTGGCTAAGTGATGTTCTGGCGTGAAGACGAAGAAAAGGGTAGGGGACCTTGGAAGGTGATATCAAGTGAATGGGCCCCTTCCTTTCCTCCTGCAAAAGAAACAAAAGAAAACAATTAAAGATTAAAAATGGTGACACACCATCCGGGACTAGAATTTCTCAGATGGTACATCTAGTTGCAACCTAAAACAGAAAAATTATTTATACAAATAGTATACAGTTTCTGATGCACAAAGTATATATATCACATAGGAACATACATGTGGAGTAAAGCTTAGAAAATCTGTACTTACCTGTTGATATTTTGGATTCAATATTATTTTATTTATTTTATTTTATATATCGCAAACTTGGCTCGAATCGGGTATCAGAGCGCTTTACATAGCACAGTTGCATTACATGAGGACACAATAATTTTTTTTTTTTTTTGTTAGGCACGGGGAGGTTAAGTGATTTGCCCAGAATCACAGGATGTTCAGCGTCATTGCCGAGACTCAAACTCAGTTCCCCAGATTCGAGGTTGACTGCCCTAGCCGTTAGGCCAACTCCTCTCTCCAATATTCGGTCCTCAATAATCTGTGCCATTGATATTCTGGTTTTGATATTCAGGGTGCACTGTGTGCGATTCTTTGTGTAAGAAAATGTGAATATTTATATGGTACAAATGATAGCACAGTCAATCACCTTTCGAAAATCAACTCTCTGGGCATATTCTCAAGAACGTGTGATAACCATCGCAAATTTAGCTTAAAGCAACTTTGAATATTGCAGTCCATCGCGAGAAATCAACACCGTCTTAACGTCCAATTCCAAACCCGGCGGCACCAGGCAATAGCAGCAGGATAACGCGCCAAATGACCATGTAAAAAACAACGCGACAAACAAAAAATGCGAAACACGAATACCTAAAATCAGCGAAAACCAGTGTCAGGCCTGCAATTCCCACGCGTCATGTGGGAAAATGCACTATAAAAGCACCAAAAAAACCACCAAAACCTATTAAAACTGCGTATCACCATCGATGCATCCGGACCGAGTGCAGAGGACAAGCCTAACTCCACAAGGCCCACGGAGGACCAGCCAGGAGCCCCGTGTTCGGGGAAGGGCAAGGAGAAGAGGAAGAGGAAGTGGAAGACAGGGTTCAGTGCCCAGGAAGACCGGATCATCGCCACTGAGGTGACAGAACACCATCAACAACTGTTCGTCACCTCCACTGCGGCACAGGCAACCCAAACTGAAATATAGAAGTCCATCACCTCCAAAGTCAATGCAGTCGGAGGTCAATGGAGGAGGTAAAGAGGTGCTGGCATGAAGAGGAGAAACTCGCTGCCAACAGGAAGGCAGCAAGGGCGACTAGAGGTGGGCCTCCTGTGCAACAGAAGGAGCTGGATGTGCTGGAGCAAATGGTGGCCACAGTCATCAGTGTGGAGTCGGTGGCAGGAGTTGGGGGCCTGGACACAGCTCGAAATGACCTGACCCAAAAGCAACAGGGTGAGTAACCACCAGGGTCTGGGGGACGGGGGGAGATGGGCACAATGGCACACATGCACAATTATGTGTATCACACTGCACACCCATAAGGAATGTGGAACATGTCCCTGACACCCTTGGCACACTGCAGCACACATAGGAACACCAAGTAGGCCCACCTCCACTATGTGCACATATGTGCCCCCTCCAAATCACCAATGACACAACCGAGTCATTGACATGTGATGAATACAGAAAAGCAGTGGCTGTGTGAGCCACACTGACTATGCAAGTGACACTGCATGCCCGATAGCATGGCAGCAGCCAAAATACATGACATGGTGCACGAATAGACATGGAAGTGGCCCAGTGCGGATCACATCCGTAAAGTAGCAGGCCACACTCTTACATATCCACGTGCACCCAGAAAACATGCCATCCAAAACACACAGCAGACGAACAAAATCAGTCCAAGCGCACATATGACCCAGGTCGCAAACATTTCAGCCCCCGAAAAGCACACAATTCAAAGGCACACCGCCTCAAAGGGATATGGGTACACAAAATCAGAGCTGCAGGGGCAACTCCCCCAAAATGCAGCACACACACATAGCAATCACAGAACATCAGCAATGACGGCAATGTGGTTTAAAGTGCAACACCTACACCACAGGACAGAGGACACTACAGGCTCCGCTTGTGCATAGTAACTGGCTACTCACATCTGGCATTGACTGACACTGTGTGATGATAATGTACGGGTATTACTACACATCCATCATGTACTCGAAAATCCCACTGTCTGCCATCAAATAGCCAGCTCCAACAAAACAGTCACAATGTGCATTCTCTTGCAGTCTGTATGTAAACATCTGCAAAGCGTCAACATACAGGGGAAACTCTGTCAACCTGCATCTCCCCATAACATTGCAGAAGGACATTCAACACTAACTGCAGAGCAGACCACAAACCCCATCAGTGATGATGAAGAGGACAACCTCCAATGGATAATGGACAGTCTCCGCAGCCCACCCTCAGGAGCAGGGCAGGCTAGCTACCTCGAGGTGACCCCACCCCCTGCACAGGACACATAGCAGGAAACACACACCACCACGGCTATCTCTCAGGACCCCCACAAACAATACATGGAATTTCAATGCCGTGTTTTGGTTTGCCAGGTGGAGTTGGTGGATCAGCTGCGGGTGGGTTTCGAGCTCGTGGCAGCCAAACTCGAGGCCATACATGGGTGTCTGAGTCCTATCAGGGACCATGAAAAGTCCCTTATGGACACCCCCTGTTCGCACCAAGCTCATCCACAATCCTTGACTGACCTCGCAGGGGCCATTACTCGGATACAGGAACTGTCTAGTCAGACAGGCACCAGCGATGACAGCACATAGTTGGCACAGATGCGGAGGACAATGGAGACCATGGAGCAGATGCAGGCTGGAAGTAGGGCTGCCACGGCTGAACACCAGTGAGATGTAGCTGGGATCTTCCAGGCCCTGCAGCTCATCATCTTGCCATTGCTGCCACTGAGCCAGTCCCAGATAACCGCAGTGGAAACTTAGACACACACATCTCCAACCCCTGATGCGTCAGTGGCACACAGTGAAGCAGCCCCATCATCTTTGCACCCTGATGTGTCAGTGGCACCCAGTGATGCAGCCATTAGACCGCCACACGTACCGGACACACCGGACACAGAGGAAGTATCAGAGGGGTAAGATGTGGATGGTAATTACTGTGTGAGGAAGGAGGTAGTAGCATCCATCACCACCAGATGGCCTGTTCCTGCCTGGTTCAGCCCTATGCATCATGCCCTAGGACAACACCTCCCACTGTCCCCCGGAATACTCTGCGACATCCACCTAGACCCCGACATGGACTGTCACATCTTCACTTCTTGACAATTACACAGCAATCCTGCTGCGGACTGCACTCTCCCTCTTCCCAATCACTTTACAATCCCCAAAGGACTCTGGTTGGCCCACCACTGGGCTTACATGTTATGTGGGCTTGGATGGCCATGTACAGCTCCAGCTCCATCATTCACCAGAATATGAATAAAACATTCTAAATCACACAGATGTGTCATAAAATATGTTCACTCATGTGTGGAAGTATGGCTGGATATATGGATGTTGGATCTGGGGGTCTCTAGTTGGCAGGGTAGGTACCACTGTCCAAGTAGGGACCCTTGCTTCTAGTCAGGGAAAGGGGGATACACTGTTAAGATAACCCCTGCTCACCCTCTAGGTAGCTTGGCCTGAGCAGTCTAGGCTATCAAAGGCAATGTGTAAAGTATTTGTACCCACACTCACAGTAACACAGTGAAAACACCACAGATTTACTCCACACCAGTTTTAGAAAAATAAGGTATCTTTACTAAAAACTTCACAAGACCAAATACTACAGACAAACCAACATACAATTAAAAAGGTTACTTCAAAAATAGTTCAAGAGTTTGCAGAAAGTACTCCAGGATGTCAAAATCAGTGTCCTGCACAATGCGACTCTCAATGCACAAAATGCGACACTCTCGTGCCCAACAGTACCTGTCGTTGCGATAAGGTTCCCAAAAGCTATAACAAGGAAGATGGCAAAGGCGATGCGATACTCCTGAGATCCTGGGGAGGCTTTGCAGAAGCCCTGCTTCACGCAGCAGAGGTGGATGCGCCGGCTCCGATCTGTAGGGGGAGGATGCGATACCTTTGGCTTTCGTTGCGTAGGTTTCTTGGGGGGAAGCTTCACGCACAGGTTCGAAGCGACACTCTTCGATGTGGTGCGATGCGTGGCGCAGCGTTGCCTTCCGGCGCCGCAGCTCTCGATGCGCCACGGAACGGGACTCTGCGTCGACGCACGCAGCGACTGTAGACTTTTCACGCACCGGCAGTGGTGCGGCCCGCAAACTGGTTCTGCGACGACCCTCGCAGCGTCAGGAATCTTCTCGCACCGGGACGATGCTCGACGCACTCGGCGATGCGGGGACCCTGCGTGTTGCGATGGTGCCGCGATGAAATTTTCCTCGCACTCTCGTCTTGTTACACACAATCGGATGATGCGTTGGGTACCAGTCACTCTTGTTCACGCTTCTGCTTCCCAGCTCCCAAACACAGCAAAACGACCTCCTGAGGCCCCAAGACTGGGCAAGCACTCCAAGGCAGGTCAGAACTCTCTCAGCAGAGTTCCAGGGGAGCTGGTGGTGAAGTCCTTTTGTTCCTGGGACTTCTTAACAGGGAGCCAGCTCTTCTCAGGCCCTTGGAGATCAGAATCAAAAGAAGGGGACACAGCAAAGTCGTTCCCCTCTCCTTGGCAGCAAAGCAAAACAGCAAGCAGGCAGTTTTCTCCTATTCAGTCCTTTCAGCTTTCTCCTTGGCAGAGGTTTCTTCTTAGTTCCAAAGTGATCTAAAGTTTAGGTGTCTGGGGTCCTCTTCTTATACCCCTCCAAGTCTTTGTCTCTTGTGTTTCAGTGGGGGGATTCCCCTGCTCAAACCGGTTCCTGGGTGTGCTCTGCTCTGGAGCACCTGGTTCCTTTCAGAGTGAGGGGCAGGGTCGTTAGACGCTCAGCAGGAGGTGGAGCCTTCTTTGTGCCAGCAGAGGCAGAGTCCTCAGCCTGGCCAGCAGGGGGTGGAGCCAGCTTTGTGTTGGCAGGGGCAGCCCTATTCAAACCCAGGGACTACTCCTCCCACCCATCTAAGGCAGATCTCCCTATTCACCCTGCTGCTGACTCATCCAGGCTCCTGGAGCCACCTAGCCCATCACATGACACCCTTCAGCCAACCAGCACACAGGCACACAGGAAGGTTAAACAGGAGAATAGCTACTTTCTAAAAAGTGCTATTCTCACACAGTGAATTTAAAAACCATCTTGCTAAAAAGATGTATAATTAAATTCTGAACACAGAGATACCAAACTTGGATTTTCTATCTTGCCCTTATGGGAAGATAGGCATGTAAACAGCCTTCCCCATTCTATCCGATGGGCAAGATAGCCTCTCAGCAGTGAAAAACTAAAATGGCTGTAATTCACTACCAGGGCATGTTACACACCTCAGTACATGCCCTACCTTTCAGGTACACTGCACCCAGCCCAGGGGGGTACCTAGGGCCACCATAGGGATGCCTGACATGTACAGAAAGGGAAGGATAAGGCCTGGTCAGTGGGTACACTGGCCAGGTCGACATGGCAGTCCTGGACTGCACATAGGCACTGCAAGCAGGCCTAAGACATTATTTTAGCGCTACTCCTGTGGGTGGCACAATCAGTGCTGCAGCCCGCTAGTAGCATTTGAATCACCAGCCCTGGCACACGCAGTGCACTTTACTAGGGGCTAACAGGTGAAACAAATATACCAATCATGGATGACCAATCAATATAACAATTTACCAAGGGAGCACTTGCACTTTGACACTGATCAGCAGTGGCAAAGTGCCCAAAGCATCTAAACCAGCAAAAACGAAATCCAGCATAGCATCAAAAATACAAGAGGTAGAGGCCAAAAGTCAGGGGTAACCACGCCAAAGATGCCAGGTCTAACACGTGTCCCCTCCAGCTGAAAGTGGGGAGAACTACCCACCCTCTTGGGAGTTCTCATCGCTAAGGCGGAAAAACCTGGACAGACCATCAGCGTTGGCGTGTTCTGTACCGGGGCGGTGTTCCACCGTAAAGTCCATCCCCTGTAGGGAAATGGACCACCTCAACAGCTTAGGATTCTCACCCCTCATCTGCATCAACCATCTGAGGGGCCTGTGGTCCGTCTGAACCCGGAAGTGAGTCCCAAACAAGTAGGGTCTCAGCTTCTTCAGCGCCCAGACCACAGCAAAAGCTTCCCTTTCAATCGCACTCCACCTCTGTTCCCTGGGAAGTAGCCTCCTACTAATGAAAGCTACAGGTTGGTCCAAGTCCTCATCATTTAGTTGTGAGAGCACCGCTCCCACTCCATGCTCAGAAGCGTCTGTCTGCACTATGAATTCCTTGGAGAAGTCAGGCGCCTTGAGTACAGGTGCTGTACACATGGCCTCCTTCAGGACATCAAAAGCTTCTTGGCAGGCACTGGTCCAAATCACTTTCTTCGGTAACTTCTTGGAAGTTAGTTCTGTCAAGGGAGCAACAATGGTGCCATACCCCTTGACAAAACGGCGATAGTACCCGGTGAGTCCTAAGAAGGCTCTCACCGCTGTCTGGGCTTTGGGGGGTTCCCAAGCCCGGATGGTATCTATCTTGGCTTGTAGGGGCGCCACCTGGCCGCTTCCTACCTGATGTCCCAAATACACCACCGAACCCTGCCCTATCTGGCACTTACTGGCCTTGATAGTGAGGCCTGCTTTATGCAGAGCCTTCAACACTGCGCAGAGGTGTTGCAAGTGTTCTTCCCAAGTGGAGCTGAACACAGCAATGTCATCCAGATATGCGGCGCTGAATTGCTCCAGCCCGGACAGTACCTGGTTGACCAGTCTCTGGAATGTGGCAGGGGCGTTCTTCAACCCAAAGGGCATGACACGGAACTGGAAGTGCCCCTCTGGCATTGAAAACACAGACCTCTCCTTGGCCCCATCAGTTAAGGCAATCTGCCCGTACCCAGAAGTTAAATCAAACGTACTGAGGTAGTTGGCAGCTCCCAACCGATCCACGAGCTCATCAGCTCTGGGGATGGGGTGTGCGTCAGTCTTCGTGACAGCATTGAGCCCACGGTAGTCCACACAAAACCTAAGTTCTGGAGTGGCACCTGGCACAGCAGCTTTCGGTACAAGTACCACTGGGCTAGCCCAGGGGCTGCTGGAGGGCTCAATCACCCCTAGCTCCAACATCTTAGAAACCTCCTTCTTGATGCTGGCCCTGACCTTGTCAGCCACCCGGTAAAACTTCTGTTTCACAGGCATGCTATCTCCCGTGGCCACGTCATAGACACACCAGTTGGTGATACCGGGGGTCAGGGAGAACAGAGATGCAAACTGACCCAGCACATGGTGACAGTCCCTCTGCTGTTCTGGGGTCAGGGTGGGCGAGAGGACCACTCCATCCACTGACCCATCTTACTCCTTAGCTTCCAGGAGGTCAGGAAGAGGATCGCTATCCTCCTCCATCCCTGCATCTGTAGCAAGTAGCATTGTTATTTCAGACCTCTCAAAATTGGGTTTGAGGTGGTTCACGTGTAGGACCCTCATGGGGTTCCTGGGAGATCGCAAGTTGACCAGGTAGGTCACCTCACTCTTGCGCTCCACCACCTCATATGGCCCAGTCCACTTGTCTTGGGTCGCGCAAGGCTCCACTGGCGCCATCACCCACACCATCTGCCCAGGTTGAAATTCCATCAGAGTGGTATGCTGGTCATACCACCTCTTCATCTCATCCTGGCTGGCTTCCAGGTTCGCCTGAGCGAGGGCCCGGTAGCGCTGTGTCTGGTTGCGGATGGCCAGCACATAGCTGAACACATCCTGAGGGGTTTTCCCAGGGGATTTCTCCCAACCCTCCTTCACCAGACTGAGAGGTCCTCTAACAGGGTGCCCGTACAAAAGCTCAAAGGGACTGAACCCTAGAGACTTTTGTGGTACCTCCCTGTAGGCAAATAATAGGCATGGCAAAAAGACGTCCCACTTCCGTCTCATGGGCTCTGTCAGCCCCATGATCATGCCCTTCAGGGTCCGGTTGAACCTTTCAACCAACCCATTTCCTTGAGGGTGGTAAGGAGTGGTGAACTTATAAGTTACCCCACACTCCTCCCACAGAGACTTCATATACCTGGAGATGAAGTTGGTACCCCGGTCAGATACCACCTCTTTGGGGAAACCCACACGGGAAAAGATCTCCATCAACGCACGGCCCACCACCGGGGCTGTGGTTGTCCTGAGAGGGATAGCCTCCGGGTACCGGGTGGCATGATCCACCAGGACCAGGATGAACCTGTTGCCTAAGGCGGTCCTGGGGTCCAGTGGCCCCACAATATCTATTCCCACCCGCTCGAAAGGGGTGCTCACTACCGGAAAAGGCTGAGGAGGGCCTTTGCATTTTCCTCCAGCTTTGCCACTTGCCTGGCAAGTCTGGCATGATTTACAAAAGGAAGCGACGTCCGTCTTCATCCTGGGCCAGTAAAAGTGGGTGGCAAGCCTTTGTCGGGTCTTGTCCTGCCCGAGATGTCCTGCAAGCGGCACGTCGTGAGCCAGACCCAGTAGGAAGTCTCTGAACCCTGCGGGTACCACCAGGGTACGTGATCCACTGGGCTCAGCAAACCTAGGCTCACTATACAACAAGTCATTCTCCCAGTAGAGAAAGAAGTTCTTCGGATCAGCACCTGCTGCCTGGTCTGCAGCCTGGTGCCGTAGACCTTCAAGAGTAGGGCAAGTCTTCTGCGCACGGCAGAACTCCTCTCTGGAGGAACCACCCTCTTGCTGCCAATGGGTCAGCTCAGGTATGTCTCCCAGCTCAGCTACCTGTTCCCCTGTAGGCTCCAGGGCATCTCCCGCAGGTTCTGCTCCTTCCTGGACCGTGGGAACAGTGGGGGTGGACGCACCACGCCCCTTGCCCTTCCTCTTTCTGGCAGGGACCTGGGCCACTGTTTCAGGCTCCAGGTCTGCTTCACAACCCTGTCTGGCTGCCATGGACCGAGTGGTCACACAGACCCACTCAGGCAAACCCAACATCTCCAAATGAGCCTGGCGTTCCACCTCCTTCCACGGGGAACTCTCCAGGTCATTACCTAGCAGTCTACTGGCATGGATGGACTCACAACAACTCTGAGAGGACCTGAGACCCCCCCCCCCCACTCAAAGGGAACATGTGCTACCTTGCAAAGGCGCACAGAGTTGTCAGCTGACACTACTGGGTGAAGTACGTCTGGAATGATCAGCTCCTCAGGGACCCACTGACACCTGACCGTAGTCACACTGGCTCCAGTGTCCCTGAGAGCCTCCACCCTCCTCCCGTTGATGGTCACCCACTGCCTGTACTTTTTAGTGTTATCAGGGACAGGGGTTTCCTGGACCATCTCTGTGTCTCCTAAAGAGACAAGGGACATAACTGCTAAACCCTCCAAATCACTAGAAATTAAATCCCCCCCAAAAGCTACACTAGCTATACCCGGTGTTGGAGCACCAGTGGGTGCCTGGGATTTCTTGGGACACACAGGGGCTTTGTGACCCAATTCCTGACAGTGATAACACCTAATGGGACCCTTGTTATCCGACCTGCCCTTAGGGGGCCAGGTTGGTTTGGGTTTTGACTTGGGGGGCTGGGACTGGTTACCCTGGGAACTATTTTGGGGCCCTTGTGAGAACTCCTTTTGGTTACCCTTGTCCCCCCCACTCTTCTGCTGGGGACCCTGCCCACCTTTGGCAATGGTACCCACAATTCCTCTGTGGACCCTGGTACTGGTCCAGCGGTCCGCCTCCTTAGCAAGCTCAATGGGGTCCGTCAACTTGCTATCTAAAAGATGCTGGCGCAGCTCTGGAACACATAGACTACTCAAGTGCTCCCAACTAATTAAATGTAACAACCCCTTATAATCAGTTACCTTGCTGCCCTTCATCCAACCTTCCAGTGCCCGCGAGTACAGATTCACACACTCCATCCAAGTCTCAGACTCTTTCTTCTTGGAATTCCTAAACTGCAGTCTATACTGCTCTGGGGTAAGTCCATACCTGAGACATAGGGCCTCCTTCATATTGGGATAGGTCATGGTACCTGCTAATTCTAAGGGCTCTAGAGCACTCCTCTCAGAAGCCTCAAAATGTTTCCACAGGCCCGCCCCCCAATGCTGTTCAGGCACACCATTCATCCTCAATGCAATTTCATACGATGTGAACCAGGCATAGATATCCTCACTCCTGTTATAATTCTGCACTAAATCTTTGGGGATATATACTTTACCCCCCTGCACCGGCTGTGTGCTGCCACCATTTGAACCGGACTCCACCTGCTTGGCCTTGATGTCCAGCTCCTTCATGCTCAACTCATGAGCCAAAAGCAATTTCCTTTCCTCAAAAGCAAGGGCATTCTTCTTCTCCTCCTTTGCCATTTCCATTTTCATTTTCATTTTCATTACTTCCAGCTCATGTTCTCTGATTCTTTGATTCTCTTGTAACTCCTCTGCTGGGGAAAGACCCCTGCTGGAATGGTGGCTCCCCGCCCCGCTGGTGGGGTTGCCCAATGGCAAATCATCTGCCCCAAACCCATTCCCTTCATTATCATCATCTGCTTCCTCAGCCTCTTTAGCCTCCCACCATGTTTTCAGAATCTTCTGTAGCTCTTCCTTTCTGGCGTTGCTTTTTATGGGACAACCAAAATTCTTGCAGAACTGCTTGAGCTCCTCCACCTTGTATGAACACAGATCTCCAATGGTGAACTCTAGCTCTCCTTCTACACTGGCTGCTTTCTCACTTGGAGCCATGATAATTCAAGAGTTACCTCAAAAATAGAACCAACAAATCAACAATCAGCAGTATGTGGCTGTGTAATGGTCTGCTCTCCTAGTGATGTACACCAATTACTGTGGGTCAAGTACAAATACAAGTTCAATCCTCACCGCTGACCACCAATGTTAGATCTGGGGGTCTCTAGTTGGCAGGGTAGGTACCACTGTCTAAGTAGGGACCCTTGCTTCTAGTCAGGGAAAGGGGGATACACTGTTAAGATAACCCCTGCTCACCCTCTAGGTAGCTTGGCCTGAGCAGTCTAGGCTATCAAAGGCAATGTGTAAAGTATTTGTACCCACACTCACAGTAACACAGTGAAAACACCACAGATTTACTCCACACCAGTTTTAGAAAAATAAGGTATCTTTACTAAAAACTTCACAAGACCAAATACTACAGACAAACCAACATACAATTAAAAAGGTTACTTTAAAAATAGTTCAAGAGTTTGCAGAAAGTACTCCAGGATGTCAAAATCAGTGTCCTGCACAATGCGACTCTCAATGCACAAAATGCGACACTCTCGTGCCCAACAGTACCTGTCGTTGCGATAAGGTTCCCAAAAGCTATAACAAGGAAGATGGCAAAGGCGATGCGATACTCCTGAGATCCTGGGGAGGCTTTGCAGCAGCCCTGCTTCACGCAGCAGAGGTGGATGCGCCGGCTCCGATCTGTAGGGGGAGGATGCGATACCTTTGGCTTTCGTTGCGTAGGTTTCTTGGGAGGAAGCTTCACGCACAGGTTCGATGCAACACTCTTCGATGTGGTGCGATGCGTGGCGCAGCGTTGCCTTCCGGCGCCGCAACTCTCGATGCGCCACGGAACAGGACTCTGCGTCAACGCACGCAGTGACTGGAGACTTTTCACGCGCCGGCAGTGGTGCGGCCCGCAAACTGGTTCTGCGACGACCCTCGCAGCGTCAGGAATCTTCTCGCACCGGGACGATGCTCGACGCACTCGGCGATGCGGGGACCCTGCGTGTTGCGATGGTGCCGCAATGAAATTTTCTTTGCACTCTCGTCTTGCGACACGCAATCGGATGATGCGTTGGGTACCAGTCACTCTTGTTCACGCTTCTGCTTCCCAGCTCCCAAACACAGCAAAACGACCTCCTGAGGCCCCAAGACTGGGCAAGCACTCCAAGGCAGGTCAGAACTCTCTCAGCAGAGTTCCAGGGGAGCTGGTGGTGAAGTCCTTTTGTTCCTGGGACTTCTTAACAGGAAGCCAGCTCTTCTCAGGCCCTTGGAGATCAGAATCAAAAGAAGGGGACACAGCAAAGTACTTCCCCTCTCCTTGGCAGCAAAGCAAAACAGCAAGCAGGCAGTCTTCTCCACTTCAGTCCTTTCAGCTTTCTCCTTGGCAGAGGTTTCTTCTTAGTTCCAAAGTTATCTAAAGTTTAGGTGTCTGGGGTCCTCTTCTTATACCCCTCCAAGTCTTTGTCTCTTGTGTTTCAGTGGGGGGATTCCCCTGCTCAAACCGGTTCCTGGGTGTGCTCTGCTCCGGAGCACCTGGTTCCTTTCAGAGTGAGGGGCAGGGTCGTTAGACGCTCAGCAGGAGGTGGAGCCTTCTTTGTGCCAGCAGAGGCAGAGTCCTCAGCCTGGCCAGCAGGGGGTGGAGCCAGCTTTGTGTTGGCAGGGGCAGCCCTATTCAAACCCAGGGACTACTCCTCCCACCCATCTAAGGCAGATCTCCCTATTCACCCTGCTGCTGACTCATCCAGGCTCCTGGAGCCACCTAGCCCATCACATGACACCCTTCAGCCAACCAGCACACAGGCACACAGGAAGGTTAAACAGGAGAATAGCTACTTTCTAAAAAGTGCTATTCTCACACAGTGAATTTAAAAACCATCTTGCTAAAAAGATGTATAATTAAATTCTGAACACAGAGATACCAAACTTGGATTTTCTATCTTGCCCTTATGGGAAGATAGGCATGTAAACAGCCTTCCCCATTCTATCCTATGGGCAAGATAGCCTCTCAGCAGTGAAAAACGAAAATGGCTGTAATTCACTACCAGGGCATGTTACACACCTCAGTACATGCCCTACCTTTCAGGTACACTGCACCCAGCCCAGGGGGGTACCTAGGGCCACCATAGGGATGCCTGACATGTACAGAAAGGGAAGGATGAGGCCTGGTCAGTGGGTACACTGGCCAGGTCGACATGGCAGTCCTGGACTGCACATAGGCACTGCAAGCAGGCCTAAGACATTATTTTAGCGCTACTCCTGTGGGTGGCACAATCAGTGCTGCAGCCCGCTAGTAGCATTTGAATCACCAGCCCTGGCACACGCAGTGCACTTTACTAGGGGCTAACAGGTGAAACAAATATACCAATCATGTATAGCCAATCAATATAACAATTTACCAAGGGAGCACTTGCACTTTGACACTGATCAGCAGTGGCAAAGTGCCCAAAGCATCTAAACCAGCAAAAACGAAATCCAGCATAGCATCAAAAATACAGGAGGTAGAGGCCAAAAGTCAGGGGTAACCACGCCAAAGATGACAGGTCTAACAATGGACAATGATAGCACAAGAAGGTACACCCTGGAGAAAAAAAAACATCAATGCGCATATTTATCCCTGAGACACATGGCCAATTGGATGACTGTGAAGGTGAGTACTAGCTGTGTCCCCATTGCACATCAAAAGCAATCTCACAACCCCCGAACAAAGGCACACGTCCATGTATTGAATAGGGCTGTGTGTAGCAATGACCAAATCGGTAGCAGGCCATGAGTGGTGTCCTACATCACGTGACAACAGAACATCAAGTTGCATACCTACTCACACACATCTGTGTGGACACATTCTGTTCTGATTAATGACATTGCTCCACATAGTCAGAGGTTGGACACCATACTCACATTGCTGAAGACACGTAAGTGCACTGGTCTGACAGCAACTATCCCAAAACAATGTCTGGCTCACAGAGGTGGAACTGTCAAAATGGACCCACCCCCATTGTACATGCATCAGTCAGACCCTCCCTGTGTAGGGACGATGCTTATTGTGGCACACGAGTGGACATTCTCATCAACACTCCTCACAGTTAGACACCAGTGAAGTTACGTAGACTTTATTGGCATGTGCGTGTCAGTACGGACAAAGTAAGGGCCACAATAGGCAGAGACATGCTTAAGACACTTGCACGCAGCATGGGAACCTTTCGAGGTGCAGGAAATGGGGAGGCAGAGATGAACACCAATCATTACAGATGGCAACGGTCTCAGCCCACCTTGCCTTGCTGGATGAGTCGTGTGTTGTTTGGTGTCTGCCCATTGCCCCGTGTGAGGGGGCACGACTTACAGCCCATGGGGTCTGCATAGTGCTCTGCCACTGGATTGTCTGCTCATCTGACAGTGGTCAGGTGAAAGGGTCCGACTAGGTCACATGTCGTGCTACATTGCCATGTGTGTGCTCTCCCCCCAGCAGTGTGTCCGAATTGGTAACGTTGCCAAACGACGCTGTGCTGCTCCGACCATGGAACAGCATCACCTTGCACAGGTGTGTGTGTACACATGCGTAGTTCCACACACATGCATTCATAGTGCAGTTGAAGGCAGACATGTCCTCTGTTGTTGTGAGATATGTGAGCATTCCCCAACAAGGTTTTGGAACCTGTACTGTGGGTGACAATCCGATGTGGCTGCAGGAATGTAGTTACTCGTCCTTGAATGCCAGCGCGGCCTCATTTGTAATGTTTTCCAATTGTACGTTGTTGTTGGGTTCAAGAAACATGATTGTGAGCCAATCTATTAACTGGTCCGGGCAAATGTGCTAAGTCCACACCGTTTCCCCAATCCGCAACACAACCCAATAGGGGAGTGCCTCGATGTGGTCACTGCACACGTGGAGTTGTGCAATCTCTCATGTGCAACTGCCAGCACATAAGGCAAAGATTAGTGCATCCCATGCACAGGTATACCGGTGACACTCCTGTTCATGGGCCAACAGGGGGCACACTGGCAGGTCATAATCCAATTCAGCTACCATTGCATTGGATAGGCAGACCTCCATGGGCCACTCAAATGTGCATGATCGACAGTGGAACCAGGGCTGGGCGCAGGTGCCGTAGACAAGACGGAAACTCAGACGGTAACTGATTTAAAACACTGCCATTGGCAGGGATCCCAACAGATGCAGCATTCGTGCACGGTACAGTTGCACATGACAGGGGTTGTGCATGTGCCCGGGAATGCCTGCCATTGTGTTTGTTGGGCTTGTAGCACCGGCACTCCTCAGACCGGCGGAAGTTCGTTGGACGATATGCCACAGCTCTGGGCAATGAGTAGTATGTGTGTGCGAAGTTTGGACATATGGGTAATTTTTTACTTATGTGTCAAAGGCATCTCTTGTAGGTGTAGGTCGTGCAGAGACAAGTGTGTGTGGGGTGTGGGCACATTGGTGTTTCATTAGCGCAGTTCATGGTGTGGGAGTCGTCGGAGGCTGGCATGGTATCTCACGCAGGCTGTGCCAGCCGCATTCAGAACCAATGTCGGGGGTTGGCTCGGCCTTCAGCCATGTGTGTTGGGACAAAGGGGCTTCATTCCAGATATCAGTCTGACTACTGCTTGCATTTCTTGAATGTGATGTGGACTTCGCGCTGACTTTAATGCCAGGCCTGTAAATTGGGGTGCACAGATTTCGAGACACACGCAGCTGTTGGCATGTTTGCATGAGCCAAGTGCCCGATTGGCCTTGCGCTCCTTGTTCAGTCTCTCTCTTTCTCTCTCTCTCTTTCTTTCTCTCTCTCTCTCTATCTCTCTCTCCCTGTTCTTTGATGAGTGCCCGACACACCTTCTTATCTTGGATATTGTCTTGCAGGCTGTGAGTCACAGATTGTCCAGGGATGCCCCGCCATGACTCTTCAGAATAGTTGTTTGGTGACAAATTGGGATGTGACATTTTGTTTGGTCTTTCAATGGTGAATGTATGAATGAGGATTTCAGTACTCACATGTATGTTGATTGCTGCAATTGTGCGAGATCAGGCGGGTACTTTTGTTCCTGTTTTCGTACCGTTGATGTGCAGTGTCTTGGTCTGGGGAGGTGGGGAGTGCTGGGGGTGGGGCCAGGGGGGTGGGGTGTGGTCCTGGGGGTGGTGGCAGTGGGTGTTGTAGCCCTCTTGGGTGTCCGGCACGCATGTTCAGTGACTCTATGGCATCTGTTGTTCTTCAGGTGTGGCTCTACACTGGGCTCCCTTTTGTGGTGCAGGTTGTAGTCCGACTTTGCACCAGGTCAGAGCAGGTGTTAGTTTCCTGGTGCTATTGCGCCTTATCGCATGTTTTGTGTTCTTACCACCGATCTGGCAGGTCGTTGAGAATGTTGTGGAGTGGTGTTGTTGCAGCTTTTTGCTCGGGAATGACTACTCTGCATCTCATTAGCGATAGTTGTCGGGGTCATCTGTGGCGATGTTTTTTGCAGATGCTTTTGCAGGAAAACTGGTGCTATTGGCTGTTAGCACCAGCTTGTGAATACTTTGGCTGCGATAAGGTGCCGTTAACTCGGCGGTAGCTCCTTGAGAATATGGCCCTCTATGTTCCTAACATTGCATGGACTAACATGCACTTTCCTCAGTGGTAAATGTAGAAAGCGTAAAAGCCTGCCATGTGTACTAGAAATGGAAAATATTTACCTGCAGAGGGGTTGTTCAGCATTACCACAGGTGCAGTTAAAAATCAGACTTTATGTTATGAAACAGTTAAGAGACTGACATATTTAAATGTACACTAGAAAGCCAAATCACCTCCATAATAGGGCTTGGACTTCTAAGCAGCAGCTACAGTAGGGTATACTTAGCGTTTGCTACACCAGCTAGTGTGGACATGGTTGATACGGATGGAAAAGAAAGGCATCCGCACTTCTCACCAAAACCCTGTAGTAACAAATAACAAGGAGGTGACATTGATAATCAATTTGTATACGTCATGGTGGATCAAGTAACAATGGTTAGACATTAATAGGACTTCAAAGACCACTATGCAAAGTGATTTTGGATCATATACTAAGATCCATTTTTGAAAATAAAGGCACAATTGTGCATTGAACTCATATTGGGCCAGTTGCATTTGTAAAAACATCATAAGCTATAAATTCCTTTTAAAATATCCAATCACATTTCTCTACATGGATCTAGCTCTCATTTTGCTGCTTGATGCTTTATTTTACTTTCCTTGTCATTTCCTAATCTCTTTCACTCTTTCCCTTTGATCCCTTTCTGTTTGCCGCTGCATTTGCCTATCTTCCCCTTCCTTTTGATAGAGCGCTTGACGCTCTGAAATTTGTAAGGGGTGCATTATATTCATGTACGAACTGCATTCGTATATATTCAATGTTTGGTTGAACTTTGGGTATATTAAAACGAAGTTTATATATCATCATATGAAAATCTGTAGAATTAAATTATGATGCTATTTACATAAACTATGTAATTATGCACGTAAATAATGATTAGTAGGTAAACCAAATGAATTCACTGTTATGAGATACATATAAAGGCCTGTGTAACGAGTGCATATTAAAGAACGTTCTTAGGCTAGCCAGAAATGTAGGCCTAACTTTCGATCTCTTAAAGGTTTCACTTCTCCTCGTTTGCTTTTAGGTCAGGAGCAAATTCATATGAAAATCTGTAGAATTAAATTATGATGCTATTTACAGGGTTAGTTAGTATTTTCGCTTGTATGGGGAGAAACTATGTAATTATGCACGTAAATAATGATTAGTAGGTAAACCAAATGAATTCACTGTTATGAGATACATATAAAGGCCTGTGTAACGAGTGCATATTAAAGAACGTTCTTAGGCTAGCCAGAAATGTAGGCCTAACTTTCGATCTCTTAAAGGTTTCACTTCTCCTCGTTTGCTTTTAGGTCAGGAGCAAATTTAAATTCATGTGTGGAGACGTTTTCCTTTCACTCCTACTGTAGGAATCTGACCTCGTTTTTTTAGATTTAAGAAGATACATGGGAGGAAAGGAATGCCTTTGAAGAGCTTGGACAGCGAGAAGGGAGGACACCTTCCATGCCTGGTGAAACTTGGGAACCAAGGTCGGCGGACAGAGCTGTAAAATTAATTGGACTTTGTGGAAAGTTACTCAAAGAAGATGTTCACGGAATAATGTATCATGTGACCCGTTAGGGGTATAACTTTGTCTTTTTCTATTAGGCACAGGGACAGATTTGCGGAACGTCTGATTTTGAAGAGGAAGGAGAGCATCTCAGAAGGAGCTCTGTAGCTTTACGCCACTTGACCCATTTAACCAGAGTGCACTTCTTAGGAAGTAAACACGTGCTGACAACTTTCGATGAAATCCTTCTGGGAACTAGGAAGGGATGCATCTTTAGAAGTAGAGTAGGGACAGTAAAGTCAAGGAAAGCTTTATTCGATTGTTATTGTACCAATCATAAAAGCACATACAAAAATACTCATAAAATTTTGTTATGAATTACACAAAGTAAGAACTAAAAGTACACAACAATATTTTCGAAGTAACATAAACCAATATAAATACAAAATTTAAAACCAGCATTCACAGGGAAGGAAGTCCCCAGAAATTACAGAACGCCAAATAACATACGTTTCCTCTGCTGGAGCGCTTTCTTTAGAAACTTAGCTACTCTCCACGCAATATGTTCATCTTCCAATAACTGCAACCAAATAAAAGCTGGGCGACATTGCCTTACACCATGACGTCTTAAAAGTGGGAGTATCCACACTTTCCTCAACTCTAAATAACATTTACAAAAGTAAATTAGGTGAATCGTGGACTGCTCAGAATAATTGTCAAAAAGGCAAAGTACCAAATTTTGGGACCAGTCATTCATGATTGGTGTTGTCAATAATCTATGAACGTTACCCAATCTAAATCTTGTCAGCAGCATCCTATCGAAGGCACCTGATACAAATAGTAAGTAAGGCTCCGTACGCATACAGGAAAGCGTTAACTGGTGATGGCTAACACTAGGTGTGGGCGGAATTTGCATAGTCGCACTACGCAAAGCTCCATGAAACAGTAAAAAATCTCCGCGAACACGTAGAAATAGAGCGAACACGCAGAATCGCTTGTTCGCAATGTTTTTTCCCTGTTCGCGATCGCTGTTTGCGTGCTCGGGGGGAAATATCTCGCAAACAGGCATTTTGAGAACGCGAACAAGCAAAATATTCCGTGGAACGCTGAATTTTGGGCAATTCGCGTTCTCCGTGAACGCGAAATTATCCAAATTCCGCAAATTCCGTGAGCGGAACGGAATTTACCACCCAGGCCTAGATAACGCTAGGTTTTAACATTTCCCCTGCCATTCTCAATGAGCCCAATAGTTGAAGACCCTCTGTTCTCAGGGCCTTTCTCGATACAGATAACATAGTGCGGGATTCATAAAATATTCTGTGTGACCTTGGTCCTTCATGAAGCTGCTTATAAACCTAATTCAAATGGATCTTTACGGCCCCATCCAGACTCAAACTATCTTGCAGGATGTCTCTATTTAACTTCGTCTGCTCCAAATCCTATGCCATAGAAGTACTGGTTCCAGTTTGATGAGATCGGAGTTGAAAGAGAGACCCAGCTCCTCATGGCAAAGAAAGGAGGATGTACTAGGAGGAGCGGACAAATATATACCGCAAGAAAGAGTTTTCCACCTGCTGCAGTGGGAGGGTATTATAAAGCCCCACACTCCTGCCCCATACATAGCGGCTGTGGTGCACTTTGCTTTAAATATTTGCAAAAGCTCCCCTGGCGACTTCCTCCCCAATTTCTTAGTGAGGGATGCTTGGGCTGTGGTTGATCCAGTGAACGCGACCTTTTTAGTAGTTATCATCTGGGACCAGGTGTCATTCTGGTTGAATAAGATGCCAAGATACGAAAAATTCCTGGTTGTGGCTATCTTAGTGCCATCCAGAAACATTTCCCTTACTCTCTGGTACCCTTTGCCGCATCTCATGATGAAAGTTTTAGAGACATTAATGCTAAGGCCTAGGTCTTTCATGAAGTCACTAAAGCTGTCTAGGCCCCTCTGCAAGCCATTTTGTGTCCGCGTCATTAAAACTGCATCGTCTGCGTAAAGAAGGGCTGGAATAGGTCGCCCTCCAGCTTGTGGGAAATCTTGTCCCTGCGTAATCAGTGCTTTGCCGATGCCATTTATATACAGGTAAAAAAGGAAGGGGGCCAGGACGCAACCCTGTCTGACCCCTCTCCTGATGGGGAATGATTCAGTACACTCCCCGCCTAGGCCGAACACTGGCAGAGGCTCCTTTGTACAGACACTGCAGGAAAGCTATAATGTTTTGGTCCATCCCCACAGCTACCAGAACCTCCCACAGTCTCCATGCCTTACGGAATCGAAGGCCATTGTGAGGTCCATGAAGACAGGTGCAGACAGCCCTTTTTTGCCCTAGTATATTGGCCAATCAGAATAGACAGATTTAGGCTTTGTTCTGTAGTGCCTAGCCCTTCTTGAAAGCCATAATGTAAGTCTGACAGTACCCACCACATTTACCATTGAGTCGAGCAGAGAGATCGGCCTGTAGTACCCCTGGTCATGACGATCACCCTTTTTAAATATTGGGATAATTATTGATTCCACCCAAGTACGGACAGATTATTCTTTAATTCAGAAAAACAAATGAAAAAGGATTTGGACGCAGTGTCTATACTCACCTGAGTTCTAATTTGGGAATATATTGTTCTGTGCCTAATGTGCCGCATAAGCTATATTCATAGATTGGGCTCTGTATTAATTTTCATGTAACTTTACACCTTGATTCTGAGGTGAGTCTATATACTGTTGTAATAAATAAACAAAATCTGAATTCGGAGTCTGCAGTTATTTCGCTTAATGGAAGAGGAAAAGTATAAATGGTAAATTGTTTCCTTTCCTCCACACTTCTTAGCAGGCAATAAAGAACATCGGCCAGACATTCCGGAGTAAATTTAGGATATGGAATTCTGCCCCATCACTGTCTTCCCTGCTCTCTTGCTGATTTTTCTATTTACTCTCCTTTCTTTCCCTCTTCTCCTTTCTTTTTCTAGAGTCTCTTTTCACTGTCTTAACTGTACTTCTCAATATTTTTATTCTTTCCCATATCCTCTTCTCCATAGATCATGTTTTGCAACTGAAGCTTTCTCTTGGCACATGGCCATGAGCAGCAGCGGTCATCTTTCTTTGGCCTTTGTTCTCCAGCCCCAGAAGCCTACCATCCTGGGGCCTTATGCAATGGGAGAATTCTCCTAAAAGCATTGAACAAAGAAGTTAGTGCAATGTAGCCATCCTATCCCTATAGCTGTTGTCCATTCTAGCTGGACAAAGAATACGTCTGCATGGATTTGGTGAGGTATAACTGCTTTGGGGCTTTCCACAGTACTGGAAAATAAAATGTTTCTGATAAAAACAGCTGAAACATTTCCCCTGAGTCTGATTTGTTTTTGTTTAGCTGTATTACATATAATGCAGTGTGTGCTGACGTCACTGCAAAACAAAAGTAAAAGCAGACCGTGCTAATGGAATATGCAGGGATAAACAAATGTCCTTCAACACAGCATTCCTACACTTCTTACAAGAACAATAGTACCATAGTTGTGTGGCTGGGCTGTTGCCCATGAAAGGAAAGACTTAGGATACATAGAGATTTTGCTAATTGACCCATTATGGCGATATTGGTAGCCGCAGTATTCATGACAGGGCTCAATTGACACCCAGGAAACCTGTAAGGCCCAGGCATTTCTGAAAACAAGTCACATAGGGTAGTCTGAGCGGTGCGGTCTGCTTGGATCCTAATTCCTTTTCTTACCCAGAATGCCTTGAAAACACCAAACTATGTCTAAATCACAGATTTTCCTCATATGTCTGAGAAGAAAAAATTCTGGAATCTGTGAGGGTTCTTCAAATTCCTACCGCATAGCCTTCCAAGACTTCTTGAAATAAAAACTGTATCCAAAATGTTCATCAACCATTTGCATTTGTACATTAATTACATAGGACCTCATAACAGCAATCTATTTCCTTTGACCATAAATTAGATAAAGATAAAGCAGAATTTCGAAGGAATCAATACATTTGAAAATGTATATTGCCCTTCTGGCAAGTTCACCCCTAGAACTTTTTGCAGTAACCTAGCCTTTTTCCTGTGTTGTACTAGTGGTTTTAGGCCTCTAGGCGCTTTCACACTGTGTCCCAGTGGAAAGCGCGTGCGCTCTGTGTGGTTGAATGAGACTGACCTGCCCTCCGATAGGAATGCATGGGGGATATGAGTGACCGTGCTAGTTCCTGATGCGTGGGGAGTGCAGGGTCGAGTTTGATATGTGCAAACTCGTGAGAGTGAATGCTGCGCAATGATGTGTGCTGCGTTACTGTAGTTAGTATAGAAGCGCCACTTCTAGACACTGGCATAAATGTGCAGTGACTGTCTGGCGTGTGATTGGCTGGTGTGCCTGGCTCCAGGAGTCAGGGTGGGTCTGCCCCAGTGATGGGTGGAGAGCTCTGCAGGTTGATGAGTGGGAGGAGTACACCTAGGACCTGAATAGGCTTGGCTTTCCCCACACAATGCTGGCTCCGCCCCCTGTGGTGCGGCTGATGACCCTGGCCTGCTCTGTGAATAGGGAGAGGGGCTGAGCAAAACAAAGTGCTCAGGAACCAGTTGCATCTGGTTCGCCCCTCCCCTGCACCTTTTGAGAACAAAGGATTTGGTGTATAAAAAAGGGGCTGTGACCCCATGAAAATGTTCTTGCGCTTATCTTGAAACAACCAGGGGTGTGCTGCTGCTGGGGCCCAGGGGAAAGCTTGCCTCCCTGGGCCCTGCCCAGCCCCTGGATGCCTGATGGACTTTGGGGGAGCTTTTGTTTCTGTTCCTGGATCTATCAATGACTTTGTGCTGGTCCTCCACATAGCGCCTGGAGAGCGCTTTATTCTAAATTTCCCCCAGAGAGAGCAGATCCTGATTGAACCAAGAAGGAACTCTGCCTGACTAGAAGGACCTGGAAGAAGCTGAAGGAGGAGTAACTTTCCCTGACCTGGGGGATTGGCCTGCAGTTGGTGCCTTGCTGAGAAAGGAGAGGAAAAGACTGAAAGAGACTTTGCACTTTGTTTTTCAACTATCTCCAAGGGCTTGGAAGAGAGCTTGCCCCATGAACTAAGTCCCAGGACCATTGGACTCATCTGCCTTCCAAAATTGAGTTGCCTGGACGATCTGTGCTTGTTTCCCGCTGGATTTGGCCCCGGTACGCCTCGTACCCCTTCCGCCGCGAAGCTGTGTCTTTGCTGCCCGGCACCGTGCGTCTACGCTATTCCAAAAGCATTAGTACGTGCCGTATCCCTCCCGGCCGCATTGCACCTAACCTTCCCCGCCGATTCGAGACGTACATCCCTGGCTGCCGAACCCTGTACGCCGGACCCAAGCTCCATCGACCCACAGGTACGGTCCGTACGCTGCTAACGTACTGCACCGTGCCGTACTCAGAGCCGAGAAGCCGCCGTACGCTGATCCTCCCCGTACGCTGTACGGCGCCGAGAAGTGTCGCCGCCTATCCGCACCGAAGGTACGGCTTGAACGCCGAACGCCACGGACTCTGCAAGCTGATCCGGGCCATCCGCACGTATCCCTGAAGGTCCCGTACCAACACCGCGTACCGACGCCGCGACCCGACCAGACCGAATACGCTGCCGAACTACGCCCCGGACCCATCAACTTGTCCCGCACTGTCCGTCGTGGACTCCACGAACTTAAGGTACTTTGTTCTGTTCGCACCGCAGCGTGCGCGTCACGGACCCCGGAGTTCGCACCGATTGTTTGACTCGTACTTTCTTTGTTCTTAATGCGGATGAGTCGTACACCCAGGTACGAACCGTACAAAGCCTGAAAAGAAGCAGAATTGAGTAAAAGAAGCCTATTTTTGCATTTTAAGCCTTTTTACAAGAACATTGAACTTTGAAATAATACTGTGGTCATTTCTAAACGTTATTCTGGTCTTGTGCTAAGCCTTATATAAAGAAACCTATTTTTGATATAACCTTGACTGGTGTCCATTTGTGGTGTGTCATTGTATTACTGTATGTGTTCACAAATGCTTAACCTATGACGCCCTGAGAATAGTCTTGACTGCTTGCGCCACACTACCTAAAGGGTGAGCAGGGGTTATTTGAAAGGGTGATCCCCTTACTCTGACTTAGAATTGAGAGTCCCTGCTTGACGCAAGTGCATACCTGTGCCAACTAGAGACCCCCATGTCTAACAACATCTGAGATTGCAATACATAAAAATCTGAAAATGTTAGCCCATGTTGTGCAGATATGCCTAGAGAGGCCCATTATGATACCAATACTTTCAACCACAGATTCCCTGATTATGGTTTCCACAATATTTGGTTTAAGGAGATGTTTTCTCAGTGTGTTGCCCCATGCAGGTTATCTAGATTTTAAACCATTTTTGAAAGATAGATAGTCTAATATAGAAGCCCTTTGTCACATTGCACGCAATATTGGGTCATTTCAGATTCACACTAATGCTAGTTTTGGAATTTTATGTATCAGGAATAGGAAAGGTTGTGAAACCTGCTGGCTTAAGAACAACATGGCTTTGTGCCCTACACAGTTCAATCTTCTCACACAGCAACATCTTGTTTGGCATACCATATGTAAAAGGTGAGAAGGGAATTCAACTAAGGCCCATTGAATTCTTGGGCTCTAAACTGTGACTTCAAACTAGTGTTGGTACCACATATCAGTCAACTCCTCACATACAATACTGTGGGGTCCTTCAGATGTTTATCAGTTCCCCTCTATTATTCAACATCTACCTAACCCCCTACCAAACTTGATTAAGTCATTCAAACTCACCCATTACAAATGTGCAGATCAGATGACACCCAAAATATTTTTTAAATGGATGGCAGGGAAACATCTACAATTTTAAACTTGATGACTGCCTGCGGGCCATAAACAAATTGATAATGAATAGCCATCTAAAGCTCAATATCGCAAAAACAGAGACTATGACCGATGGACGATGACAAAAATACTATCCCACTTCCAAATGGCATAAATAATTTTAGGTCCCTCTAACAATATCAAGAGAAATCAGAAACCCAGGAGTAGCCTTGAATTCAGATCAATATTTGATAGCACATCTTAGCAGCGTCACAAAGAGTGACTTCCACAATGTCAACACTTTGTTGCATGCTACCATACCTTGGATACCAACAAAAACTGTAGGCAATCCTCACATCCCACATCTCCAAGGTTGATTATGAAAACAGCTTTTACTCTGGCACACCTGCATGCATCATATGCAGAATAGAGCTAATTCTGTTGAAAAACTTCTTATCTGCCTTCCCCTGAGAGAACACATGACTCCAGTCTTGCAACCGCTCCACTGACTACCCATAGCTGGAAAAGCAATGCTCAAGACACTTAGCATTGCCCACAGAGGCTCCTCAGGAAAAGGACCACTAGACATCCAAGTTAAATTTAAGGAATACAAACAAAATATCACACTCAGCTCTAGGTTTGCCCCACTAATCCTCATATTACATTAACATAAGAAATCCATAGGAGGTACTGCTTTCTCACTACGAGCCAGCATTTACAGTATTCAGGAGCAAATACACTTCAGAAGACAGTTGAAAACTTTGCTATTTCCACTACAACTATACCACCCCACATACCAACAGCAGAACCCGGAAAGACAGGCACGGTCTTCAGATTTCAATCCACGATTGCAAACAACCTAATCAGCAACTGCTTTCTATAGGCAGGTGAGCTAAGGGTGTCTGACCTATGGTTCTCCAGGGTATTATATAGGTATGTAATTTAAATTATAACATCTATGGCCCAAATAAATAGGAATACCATAGCATCCAACAGTTTGAATTCAACTGAAACTTACATCTCTTACATTCACATAAGACGTTTCTGCTACAAGGGTTAACCTTCACCAATAAACCAGACATCACCAAATGGAAAAACATGGAATAACTAAAGAGATCTATCACACAACATTAGCCAAGCAGAAGACTTTAATTTAGTCCACCACTACAAGTCCCAATTATCTTTACACTATGGCCATGGCCATGAGAATTCCGCAATTCTGAGGCCACAGTGTTTTCCACATGATTATAGATTTGTGCCATTTGCCACGTATACCATCATCTGCTGCACAATCTGCAGATTTTAACAGCAAACATTTTTTTCTAGTTCAAACGGATCAACGTGTACTACATTTGCAGTGACCCATGTTGCAGCGCAGTGGAGGCACTATACAAAGGTTGACTAATCATTGATGAGTTGCATACTACTCTATTTAAATGTTAAATTGGTAATAATGACTATCAGAAAAAGTGCTGCTTTACTTTGCATAATATTCCTTTCATTGCTGCATAATTTAGTTAACCCCAGTGCATAATTTGGTCTACTCCTGCCACTTAATTCCAGTGGTCCTGATTCTAGCTGCTTCTTTATATCTCACAATGACAATATGGGATGAAAGTAATATGGCTGCCCATCCCAGTAGATGTCTCCACTTCTCTTAACCATGCCAGCTCAGGTCTTCAACTATGCACAAAATGCCTGATTGAGCCACCCAGTACAGTAGCCAGCTAGGTAGACTATAATCATTATAAATACAATAAAGGGTCCTTCAGAGTTGTTCACAGCTGTCTGCATTCTTTAAAAACATATACTACACATCTGTGTCTTTCATACATCAATATGCACCAAACTGCTACGTGCTGCATTCCAGAACATATTGGTTATCATGCACAGCATAGAAATACTTCACACATAGGATCACAAAGAAAAAACAACACATCCTATATGGCGCAGTTTGCTGCCCATGTAGGCAAGCTCCTTCAGTGTCCCACATAGAAGCAGTAAGCGGTATACAAATGCTGCAGTACAATACTACACTACAATATTTATCATTTGTGAATCACCAAGATTTGTTTTGAGCCTATTAAAATCTTTGATTCAATTACACTTCAGAATAGCCAAACAAAATGCTCTTCATTTGTCCTTTTTATAACTGCTGATATATTTTGAAACGTTTGTATAGTTAATTACAGATTTCTTCGTGCATATTAGATAACAATTCACATATTGCAGTCTTTCTTTACAACTCTCTGTGCTCCAGTGAGACTGCCAGAAACTTCACTTTACAAAATTAGCTCACTTTGCAGAGAAATAGAAGGAAACCTCTCCACATAAAAAGAATAAGCAGCAATGTGTCAGAAGACATAGCCTATCATTTGACCTCTGTCTTTGAAAGCCCAACAAAATGTAAATTATTTTTTTTTACTCATTCGGCTTCTCAGCTCTAGCATGGTTATTCTGCCTATAGTGTATTTTTAAGATTCGATTGTATGAATGCAGTTTGTCTCGATAAACCAATTTGCTGGTAAATGCGATGCCAGCTGTTTGGGTCATTTGGGGAGTGCAAAGATTAATATGCACTGGCCCTGCCCTCAAATGTCCCTCTTGGCTACGGCCTGGCTTATAAGGCTCTACCTGAGTATATGTGGCTGCACTTGAGCATATAGGGCTCGATTACGGTCTCGCTCAGAAGGGCTACGGACCGCATCCGTCAAGAGCAAGCCCGACTCGCTGCCCCATTTTTTCAAACGACATGTACTGCTGTATGAGTGAGCAAGTATGATTGGTATATAGTTTTGCGCTCTGAACAACTCGTACCTGTCAGCGATGCCTTCCAGACAACTCTCACATGGCTGACTCGTGCTGCGCAATGGGGCCGATTTCCGAGCAAGCAAGTACGATGAGCGCATCTGTCAGTTCGATAGACTTGCTCCTGACAAGACGTCACAGTTGCCAGTGATGTACTTTGGGGGCCAATAGTGGGCCCCCCTTCCCTCGTAGCCCTAAAAATCAGTCACGCATGCATGCATGGTGCGGGGGGCACTGAGGCGTCCCTGCGACAGGGGGCGCCCTTTTTCATGACTTACCTTTTTCCTAATTGGGAGCCTATGTACACGATGTACAACAGGCTCCCATTGACTTCAATAGGACTCCGAGCGACCAGAGTCCGTCAGCGTGCAATTGCAGCGTACTCGGTCACCCAAGTTGGTCAGAAAGCTCTACGGGCCCGAGTCAGCCATAGGGCTTTCACAGCAAGATCGTAATTGGGCCCAAAGAGTTGTTTTGAGTAGAGGAGACGCTTACTAAGCATCCGTGAATGGGTCTAGATATATGAAGCTGAGTCTGGACATGCAAAGATGAGCCTCGGCATGTGAAAGTGTCTCTGAACATATGATTATTAAACATGACATGAAATATGAGGCTGACTCAGCACATATATTGTTTAGCCTAGTCTTGTACATATGTCTTGGGCATGAGGCTGTACCTGACATTCAAGGCTTTTCAATCACATATGAATCTGTATCTGAACATATGTACATATGATCGTTCTGTGCACATGAGATTATGTAACACACATGGCTAAATGTGGTGTCTATAGCTCATTTGCATTGCTATTGTGTTGGATGAGAAAGCGTTGTATGTCTTAATATGGCTGTGTTTTTGAAAAGAAACTTTTAAGCACATCAAATTATTTTCAGTTTGTTATTTGCACGGTGTTTTATTTGTCAAGGATTCTTGTTAATTTCCCTGCTTTTAAGAGATGAAAAACAAAATTTAGTCAGAGGGAAATTCGACGAAGGACTTGAATTGCCCTAGAAAACACATGAAAAAATACAATCATGGCCAATAAACACAAACTAATTAGACACTTTTGCAAAGAAACTTCTCCAGGAATGGACAAAACGAAATAAAGATGCTCTGTTCTATTGTGGGTTACGCAATGACATATACGGCAGTTAGGTCTAAATCTCTAATCATCTAACAAATTGACCCATCAACCAGGAGACATAAAAAAGATGGGTGTTTAGATCAATATTCACACCTGGCACTTACCTGATTGAATCCAGATGTAAATGGATGACCAAGTGATTCAGGAAAGGGTTCTATGACAGTATATTGAGGAAAACAATATTCAATACCACACATATCGCCAAAACATGTTGATTACTGAGGAGCCAATCCAGCCATATGTTTCACATGTGACAAAACTTGTTGCACATTTTAACCTGACCATTAAAGTGAAGGTGTACTTTGTTCAGTCTCTTCTTCAGAACTAGAGGACAATGTACCGCAGATCCTCCTTTGCACAGCTGAAGTGGAGGCCACAGAAGCATCAATAACTGCCTGCAACTGGATGAATGATTGAGGCAATCCATTATCCGCTCACAACCTCTTACACTTTTTACATGATGAGACAGCCTGCTAGACTAACCAGACCATCAACAAGAAGGAGGTCTGCTACTGCGTCCCCTCTGCCCACCAGCCCAGTTGGACATACATTTTCTCCCAACATTCCACTATTGCTCTGCATTGGGTTGTTGCAGTTTAACCAAGCTCTGCCCCAACGCTGCATCCAACAAATGTCGGTTGAGCAGGAACACTCATGACACTCACCAAAACCAATCTTGTTCGCATTGTGGGTTCTGTCAACAGATCTGGTGTGGTTGTTAATATTGACGAACACTATTCAGTAATAATATATAAAGGTATAAAGAGACTTGTAACAGATAGCCACGCATCCAGCCCTGGATATACTGCCTTCTAAACAATTCTTAAATCATTTTGCCAGAAAATAAATAATGAAAAGTATGGATGCCTATGTATGAGGATATACTAACCTCAAGATGATGATGGACCTTAGTTTAGAAAAAGAAAGGAATTTAGAAATTCTAGAAATAAGCCAGGGGCTTCAATATCTTTAGAGGAGACAAAAACCCTCATATTGGTCATTATTAATATGAGGACAAGAAAAGGCATAGGACTTAATAATTTCAGGAAGAAAACCCATTTAACAGAGGTGCAGGTAAAATGTTTTAAAGAAAAAGATTAAACTTTGCTAATTTCATCTGGGGCTGGATGGAGGATTTCACAGCAATCATAACAATTCTGCTCCATCCTAGCTAGGTTGGCCCACCTCTAAAGGAATGCTAACATCCGGGGACTGTGCTTCAGTATCTCCTGGACAACTTGCACATTTTATAAATGTAGGCAATGGCCTCATTTATCATGGTCAATGTTAATAGTGGACTGCGCCACCTATTGTACCAACACTACAGTGACAGTGTGGAACATGACTCCTGACCTACCACTGTATCCTGGTTGTGGCATTTTCAAAACTGCAATTCGGCTTGAAACCCCTTTTGACAGGTAAAAACCTTGCTTCTAAATATTAATGTCACCCCTATGCAGGTCTTATAAGCCCTGAGGCAGGGTCATGGAATTTAAAAGTAAGACATGTAGAAACGAAGGGACATATTTATAAAAAACAAATCATGCAATACAGCAAGTCACTTTGCTGCACTGCATGATAGGGAAAGGGCAGGAATTTGCCGTATCTAACATTATATGGCACATTCCTGTCTTTTCCCTCCGCTGGCGTACAATGTGCTGCCTAGCACCAATGCAGGCACCCTTGTCTCATGGTGCAAGGCTGCCTCCATTGTAAGCAGGATTGGTTTGTGCAGGAAGGTAGGCCTTCCGCCACAAAAATAATCCTGAGAGGCATTTTCCTCTTCCTATGTGTGCTGTAGAAATGATAAATCTTGGTATGCAACAAAATCCTTGGGTGGATGCGTGGGAACACCCACGTGCCACTCATAGAATGCCTCCTTGGGGAAAGGTAATGCAGCACAGCGATTTGTGCTGTCTTGCGTTACTCTAGATTTATCAAGCAACGCGAGGTGGCTTTGTGTGGCTTGATAATTCTGACTTAAGTTTTGCATCACCCTTGCACCATTGCATGGTGCAAGGGTGATGTATGTCTTTGATACATTTGGACCATAATGTTTTACATGTTCTTATAGTGAAAAAATCCAAACAGCTATTTTTACTTTCGCATGGTTGGCTGTTCCACAGGAAATCATGGTATTAAATTATTACATTTAATAATGCTTATTTCAGGTAAGAAAGAGCTAGAAATATAATTGAAAAACTCTTTATAATAGGTATTGCAAATTCAATTTAAGGTTAAAAAATCTAATTTGTGATAAAGATTTATGAAAGGTACTTTTAGAAAGTTACTTGTTCCATGTTACTTGTTCCATGCCTAAAGCCTCTGGAGGCCCATTTGCATTAGTTCCATCAGTCAACAAGGATCAAATAGCCTAGTTGATGAGGTATGAACTGGCTTCCAGAGCTGAGGCCAAGGCATTTAGTGGAGGGCAGTGTGTTCTACCCTTGAAAGCATGGCCGTTGCGCTGTTTCCAGGGAACATTATTAACTTCAAAGAGGCCTACCCTCTCACAGGCAGATGTAGATAACACTTGGGTCAGTGTCTTCCTTAGTCCACTTAGTCAGGGTGCCACTAATCCCAGTGCGAGGGGAGCCCAGAACAATGTTAGTATGATCTAGGAAGGGGAGAAGGTTGCTCATTATCATGACCACACCTTGGGGTGGGTACACAACTCTCAACAGGGTTCTGCCAAGTTGGATTAGGTAGAGAGGTTCAGTGTGGGATTGTTTGCTGTACGGTAAACAGGATATGGCCGCAAAAGTGGGTAGGGTAACCCCTGGAATCTTTTTCCCTAATGTGCAGAGCGGGGCCAGGAGTCTTTCTCACTCAATTGCGGGTGCCATGCATAAATGTGGCACCACTGAGACCCTTCTTCAGAGCTCTATTGGGCCTGTGGAAAACAGAAGCAAGACTGCATCAGCTGTTGTGACCTGTAAGGATACCTGAAAGCATGGGCCTCCTCCCGCTATTATCCAGGACAAAGAAGTGGACTCCATGGGTGAGTTAGCCAACCTCCTGTTAAGGTACAGGGCTGCAAAAGTTGCAAAAAGCCCTGTTTCCTGATGAGGCCTGCTGACTTGTTCCAACTAAACCTGTCCTTAACCCTGCTGGTGGCTTCTGCTGGAGTGAGTCTTGTCCATCAAATACTGCTCCTGAAAGTCCTGGGACCTTTGCTTGTGCAAAGGGTTACTCCTCCTAATATTCTGGAAAACTTGGGACTTAAAAATGTTTTGACTCCAAAGACCTCCTGATGACCTGGACAAACCTTCAAAGTCAATCTGATGAAGGTGTGCTCCAGCTCGGAGATTTGCAAATCCGTTTTAGCGGGATGTCGCAGAAAGTACATTCCTACCTCATGGAGCCCTGTTCGACTACAGCTTGTAGCCCTGACCGTGAAGGAAACAGAGCTCCAAAAAAGTGACTACATCTGAATTTAGAAACTGGGCAAAGGCACCAAAGCATCCGGCTGGCGATGGAACTTCCTTGTGTCCAAATTTCCCACCAAAATCCAATTGTTTGACCAGGACCTCGTCCAATGGCTATCAAGGCTCGTGCAGCCCTTCTTGGCCACAGCCTGCTGCCTTGCTGCACTAAGGATTTTTGACTTCCATTTCTGAAGGTAACCTTACAAACAGGTTGAAGCTGGTTTCTGTATCTGACTCACGCTTCATTGCGGTCAGCCTTAAATAACGTTTGGATCCCAGTCAGTCACAACCACATGACCATAGTTGGAGCTAATTATTTTAAAACTTTAAAAATTCATATCTCCCCTATTTCCCCTCTTTGGATATCTATTGTTTGGTGTTATTTTGTTCATTACGTTATCCTATATTGTGATAAATTGGAGTGGAATTGTTATTGTGTTGTGTCTTAGGTTGGGATTGTTGGCTTTGTGCCATTGCTATCGGAGGTTAAGCTCAGGTTTATATTACTGAAACCTTTACAGAACCTAAAAAGAATAGTGACATTATTACTTGTGCTGAGCTACCATCCATCCCAGCCAGAAGCCCACTTTTTCCTACTATGCAAAAGCTCTTTAAGCCTTTTGCTGCACCCACTACTTTAAAATCAATAAGCATGATTGTCACTCACTGATGTATTCCTACCTTGAAATTGCAGCTAAGTTTTTCATGATAGTTTCTGAGTAGCGGTATTGTCAGTTCATCCTGCATTATTTGATGTCCAACTTTTAAAAGCGAATCAATTTTGAAACTCGCATCAAAATAATAATTTTCTTTCTTGACATGTATGCATTGTTGAAATATGTAGCAAAAGTATAGTGCTGTCAGATGTTGCAAGATCTACAGCTAATACTATCAGTCTAAATGCACTCATTACTGCTCAGTAAAACCCATTGGGGCTTATTTATGAAAATTGTTGCATCTCTGTGTGAAAACAGCGATGCAACAGTTTTTACTGTGCCCTCCTTGTTACGGGATAGATGCGCCGTATTTAATGTTTCACAAGGAGTTACAGATACGTCAGTTTCAAAAGTGGCACATTGCTAGGGTGTGTCTAAAAACAGATGCAACTTCAGCAATGTGTCCTTTCACATGGGGCAAGCTCCCTGTGAAAGGGCCTGCGTCAGTCTTACACCTGCTGTGAAGCAGGCGTAAGATATTGACGGAGTAGGGTCCTAGAAGTGTCGCAGTTAAATGTCAAAGATTTCCTTGCGCCAACTCTATGACCCTTTATTGCGGGGGGAACGCCCACCCTGCATACATAATACCTGACGCAGGTCTAATATAGTGCAGGGGTTTACAAAGTGACACATCTGCTTTGATGCGTCACTTTGTAAATATGGCGCAATGTGGCTCATTATTTACACCACTGCAGCGTCACAAAAAGTGATGCAACGGCAGTGTAAAAGTGTTGCAGTCCTTCCTGAATAAGGCATATAGCAAGAGGGAGTGACCCAACTAACCAAGAGACAGGGTACAGCAAGTACAAAATAAAGAGAAACTCTCTTGGAGCTAATAGGATTTGCCCCATATCATTCATTCTCACTCAAATCTTTTTTTTAAAACATACACTTGTCCAAGGATCTCGCATACCCCCAAGTATGGGCCCCAAGGAACAATAAGGCCCATTGTTTCTTCCACACCTAAACCCCAGCCTGACTTCCTGCTGTTTATCTATAAACGCTCTAGTCTTTAAATGTAATGTCAAGTTGTCAGTGCTGCTGTGTGCCATCAAAGATCTTAGGAAGACCTGACTGTCTTTGCCAATACCAGCCAAGACTTACAGCCAGCTGCTTGTCAGGTTAGCAACATGTCTCTGTCCAAGACCCACCAGAGGGCTGGCACAATTAACAAAACCTCCTGCACACTGACTCCTATACAGAGGAGCCTTGGAATGATTCTCTGTTGGGCTAACTCAGCCTTTTAACTTCCTTCGAGCCACATTTCTGGATCCCCTTCATCTACTCTGATAAAAACGCACTACGGGGCATATCAACAACAACCGGCGATAATTATCGCTCAGCGCTCTTAGCGTGAGGATAATTATCGCCGGCTAGCGTGAATTTTTATCGCTGAGATAGCGTGCTATTAGCAACGCTTATCTCAATAGCGATAAAAATCTACACGCTAACAGGCTAACGTGAGATTATCGCTGGAAACCCAGCGATAATCACACGTTACCTTGTTGATAGGGACAGGCAAACTTAGCCATGATATCCTCCTTCCATAGGATATCATGGCTAAGTCTGAAAATTAGCAGACGTAAAAAAGCAGCGTTAACCGCAGTTAGCGCTGCTTTTTTTGTCTCTAACAGGGTTAGCGACATTCTTGATAATAGGAGAAATGTCGCTCCTATTATTTTAGTATGGAACGCCCCCTTTGCATCTCATTAGAGATGCAAGGGGAAGCGTAGAGTAAAAGGGTGCTAACATGCAAATTTGCGTGTTAGCACCCTGTTGTTGATAGGGCGCTAGTTTTATAAAAGCCAAAAAAGCAGAGATAAAGCCCTTGTTGATATGCCCCTATGAAGCTAGTGATAGCACTCAGGGGAAGCTTTTCCCATCATTCTAGGATCTGTATCTCGGATACCAGCCTTTGTTGGATGATATAACAACTATTACTCAGTAATAAAATATTATACAGTACACCTATATTTGGACGGCTCTTATTGCCAAAGCTAAATTGTTTACAACATGACTTTACGTTTGAGCGCTTTGAATATTAAACCACCTTGTGGTGCTCCCTGTATATATCGTCAGAAGTAATGCAGGCCACTTTCTGTTTCATATGATGACATTTCTGCAGAAGGAGTTATTTTTCTGCGCTCAATAATAATGGCGATGAACAGTGACTTTGGTAGGGATTGCTTTTATATGAGTCCTTTGAAGAGCCGTCTTACTCCTCATATTCCGACTGGTTTCGTCTAATTTCGTGTTATGATGCAATATAAAGCGATCGACTGCAAATTGTGAGACTGGAAGCAACGTGCAGTGCCTAATACAGGGTACATTATGTTAATAATGGAGCGAGAGTTCTTGAGCTTGCTTTATGACACAGATGGGCTGCAGCACAATTGCTCTCTGAAATGCTTGTTTCAACACATTTTCATCTTGCAGAAGTTCCTATAAAATTGAAGGGCATATGTTGACTACTTCAGATGATTGCCTGCCATCTTCATTATATTGCTCCCTGCTGGCATACCCAACGTAGGAATGACAAAGAACAGATTATTGCATTTTCAGCAGAAAATTCACTTTTACTTATAAAGAGATACTCATATGAACTTTACTAACACAACAACATGGACTGTTTTTACGTTAGCACTTTCGAATAGTATGTAATTGATTGGAGGAAGGTTTTGCTAGATGTTCCATCAAATTCGTTATGCTTTGACCTTTTAACAGTAGGTAAAATGTTATGCTTTGACCTTTTAACGGTAGGCAAAATGTGTTCCATTTGTGTTGGTTCACATATTGTGATAAGCTGTTATATTTTAGGACATTAATGCTCGTATATAACAATTTCAAATCACGGTTGTAGTTTATTTATAATTACTAGGTCTTGCCAAGTGATTACATTTTGTCTCAGCGTTCATCCTTTGGAGGGTAGCTGTAAAATGCAAGCTATAATTCACACAATGTTTGTTAAGTATAGATGTTTAGATGAGAAAAACCCTGATGTGTATTAATGCAAACGAAAAATACTGTAACCATAGTGGCTGTTAAAGGCCCTGAACCCAAGTTATGGCCTATAACAAGTGATAGGGCCTTTACTAACTGGTATAGTCCAAGGCAAACGGGTAAAAGTCTATTAGAACATTCCACCCACTAAGGATAGAATGTTGTAACTTGATAAGTCAGAAATAGAAAGGCAAACATTGGGCTTATACCAGCCAATATGTGCACTGAAACACTTATTTGTCTTCAATGGAGCCACCAACACTGAAGATATACCATTTGTTAAAGGCCCTGAACCAGAGTTATAGGCCTGAGCCACAGTTGTAAAATGTTCTGAATGAAACATGAAGACAAACATTGGAATGTTGGAGATCAGGCTTATACCAGCGATTATAAGCCTGGAACTACTCCATTGTCTTCACCGGAGCTCTCAACATTCCAGTGGTCTAATATAGCCTTCTGGCCCGCCGTAGCGGGCTCTACCGATTATTAAAGGCCCGCTGCAGCGTTAAAGACCTGAACCGAAGGCGAGGGACTTTAACAAAGCTGCAGGTCTTTAATAGCCGGTATAGCTCTGCTACGAAGGGCTATAAGGCTATCAGAACATTCTGCCACTAGAGGGCAGAATGTTCTAACAAAACAAAGCCTTCAGGGAGCGCGAGGGGATTCAAAACCCCTCAGGCTCCCTGGAGCCTTTCTTCACAGCCAGAGCTGTGAACAAAGAAACATTGGAATGTTGGAGCTCCGGGCTTATACCAGCCATTATAAGCCCGGAGCACTCCATTGTTTTCAATGGAGCTTCCAACATTCCAATGTTCTAATATAGCCTTATAGCCCAACGCTCAAGCGTTAACCTTTAACAAGGGAGCGGGACTTTATTAGCCGGTATAGCCCAACTATGAAGGGCTACAAGGCTATTAGAACATTCTGCCACTAGAAGGCAGAATGTTCTAACAAATAAAACAAAGGCACCTCGAAGCCTGAGGGCATTTAAATCCCCTCGAGCTCTGAGAGGCCTTTGTGAAAACATTGGAATGTTGCTTTGCGGGATTTTACCGGCCCGTAGAAGCACGGAGCACTCCATTGTCTTAAATGGAGTGCGCCACGTTCCAATGTTCTAATATAAATTACACTTCGCATGTTTCATAAAAGAGATGTCTCGTTTTTGAATGGTTTAGATGTGTAGCCACTGAAGTATCTAGTCAGATTTTCACAGAACACCGACTACCGTCCCTGTACTTGACAGAGGCTTGAACAACATGAAAAATGATGCCATCAGCAGACAAATCCCTGGTTCAATGTCTTTAGGATATATATGTACAATGCACTGTGCAAACTCTGTTGAAGCTTCACATATTTATGTCCACTGGCAAAATAGATTTCATTGAGAAATGTTCCACAAGACCATGCATAATGCTGTATTATTTGTATCATAACATCTTGAATGTTGCACATTGCTTGCACCCCCGTTATGTGTAAAGCCCCCATGCTGAAATAATGTTAGATAAACAATGTAGGCCCATAGATCAGAACCTACCAACAACTTCCTTTTGGAATTATAATCCTGTGAGGAAAAATGGAGTGCAACTGAGGGGCAAGACAGAATGTCATTAGATGAAGTCAAAGTAAATGACCATGAGTCCTGACCCGGAATGGAATAAATGCCAAGATCGGACTCTGATAAATACCACCCAACTTAATTAATAAATGAGACAGACAAAGTCAGGTTGATAGTCAAAAGTTGTCTCTGGAAAAACCCAAGAGATGCCCATTGAGCATCTGTCAATCCCTAAGCATTGTTGACTGGCAGAAGGCAGACACCGTATAGTATACCTGCCGCGCTGGGAGTGAATTTTCACCATATTTGGTATCTGAAGGGTTCATAGAACATCATTGTTCCTTTTCAACATTTAAATTCAATGTTTGAAGACATTGATAGGGCATCTTGTCCAAAAATTAATATATCTAGAGCTCTCAGCAGACTGTTGGGCTATAGGGATAGTGAGCTACAAGCAGGCTTTCACATGATGACAGGGACCAGGTTGTGCTCATCCACCCTAATCATCCCAACCGAGGAGTAGCACAGTAGACCAGAGAATCTCAGTTGGTGGCATCTCATACATAATCAGAATAATTATACATGGAACAAATGGATAATGAGACCTCGAAGGGTCCCACACACCACATACCTAGAAACAACAAGCACAGAAAAACATTGATATGAGAGAAATTTGGCAGGACCCAGGGAAGTCTACCAAATATACATTGTTAGAAAGTGGATTATTAGCTGGAATGGCTGGAAGTCCACCACACGTAATAATGTCACTATTCTTGTTAGGTCAGTAAAGGTTTCAGTAATGTAAACCTGAGCTTGATCCCTGGTATCTAGGGCACAGAGCAAACATGCTTAATGTAAGAAAATGTGTAAAGCATTTAGAGGTGTCAAGAAAGTTAAAAGATAAAAATACAAAACAATAAAATCCCACTCCAATTTATAAAAATAGAAACTTTAATGAACAAAATGGTGTCAAAAGTTTAAAATTTTAAATAGGTTTTACTGCCAGAAAAAAAAAAGAATGCTAACCGTGAGCAACTGGCCACACTAGACCAGGACATGGGTAAAGTTTGAGACCAAACTGCAATGGAAAGTGGGTCTAATACGAAGCCCAGGTAGGTCCCAGTCAACGAATTACCTTCAGACCTAATATTCTTTCTGGAGAAAAGGTGGTTATTGGCGAGGCCTCCGCAGGACAAGCTCTAAGCTGGATATGAATAGGGGCTAGATGATGGTGGGTTGCTGAAGAGCAGGGTCCCAGTGTGCTCGTTGATGAAAGCAAGAAGTTCTGACTTAGTGAAGCCCAGTGTCTATGCCCAGGCAAGGAAGGTTTCGATGTTGACCTGGTTTGGCTCAGTGACCCTTGGTGAAGCCCCCTACGTTCCGACTAAGAAACTTTTCTGGAAGTTGGGTCTCCATCAGCAGGGCAGACCAGCAAGTTGAAGCCAACAAGTGATTCAACGTCTACCACTTCAGCTCAACAGCTTCCTGGTTTCCCACCTTATCTTCATAGAAATATTTGGCAAAAAGTTTTAAAGCCCCAGCTTTTATGTTTTAGGCAAGAGGAGTGCACTCTGGACACTTAATGCAGGCCCCACTTTACCTGGCAATCTGTAGATGTTACTCTTGACAGGTAAGCTGCCACCAGTGTCAATGTCAAGAACACACCAATGGGTAAGTCCAGTAGACAGGGAGAACAGTCCAAAAAATTGTGCAAGCGGTTGATGACAGTTTATTTGCTGCTCCTCAGTAAGTGTATTGGAGAGGACTACTCCTTCCAATGAACTACCCTTGGCGTTGTAGGTATGGGAGAGGTTTTCTCTCCTCTTTCTCCTCCATCTGTGACCATGAGCCTGGTAATGTCAGCCCTGTCAAAGTGGGGCTTCAGAAGGTTGACATGGATCACCTGAGGGGCTGTCTGGGGGTATCGATGTGCAGCACATATGTGACCTGACATATCTTCTCCAGTACCATGTAGAGACCAGTCAATTTGTCCTAAGGGTCCTGGCAGCTACAGGATCCACAACCCACACTGTCTTACCTCACTGGTATTCCACGAAGGTTGCCTTTGGTCACACCAGTGTCTAATAAGCTCCTGGCTGTTTTCCAAGTTTGTATTAGCCCTCTTCATGTACTCAGTCATGCGGGAAGGAAGACCTAGCACACAGTTCACAATGCTCTATTTGGGTTCCTTGAGAGGTTTCTTCCTACCTTCGCAGACAAGACTTAACAAACCTCTGACAGGGTACCCATACAAAAGTTATAAGAAACTGAAGCACACTCCTTTTTGTGGTACCTCCCTATATGCAAATAAAAGGCATGAGATTAGGACATCTCACTTTCTACAGATTTTCCCGTACAACTCTATAATCAACCCTTTTAAGGTCTTGCTGAATCTCTCCACAAGACCATTGGATTGGGGGTGATAAGGAATAGTGAACTTGTAAGTCACACCACACTCATCCTACAGAGCCTATAAGTATGCATTCATGAGGTTTGTTATTGTTAGTCCTGGCATCCTTGGTGTTGTTTCCCCAGTCATTTTACCTCTACCGCCTGTATTTTCGACTGTATGCTGGACTTCATTTTTACTTGTTTGTGTACTCTGGGTACTTTACCAGTGCTGATCAGCGCTAAAGTGCAAGTGTTCCCTATGTAAATTGTGATTAGGATTGGTTATCCATGATTGGCATACTGGGTTTACTGGTAAGTCCCGGGTAATGTGCACTGTGTGTGCCCAAACCCTGTAAATCAAATGCTGCTAGAGGGCCTGCAGCACTGGTTGTACCATCCTCATGAGTAGCCCTGAAAACCTATCTCAGGCCTGCCATTCCAGTGTCTGCAATTGTAATTTTCAACTGCTGTGTCAGCCTGGCTAATCCAACCACTTGCCAAACCCTAACTTTCCTTTTGCTACATGTAAGGCACCCCTAAGGTAGGCACCAGGTAGTCCCATGGGCAGGGTGCAGTGTATGTGAAAGGTAAGACTTGTACTGGTGTGTTTAAAAGTTCCTGATAGTGAAATACTGCTGATTTCGTTTTTCACTATTGCAAGGGCTATCTCTCCTATAGGTTATCATTGGAGCTGCCTTGTAACACCTTACAAGTGTAAATGTCAATTGGGAAGAGTTAGAGATTTGGAGTTTGGGCTCCCTGAAATCAGAATTTAAAAAATCTTTTGGTGAAGGTGGTTTTTAAATTGTATATTTGAAAATGCCACTATAAAGTGGGCATTTTCTTGCTTTACCATTCTGTGTCTCAGTCTGCCTATGGAATCACCATCTGGTTTGGATTGACAGCTGGGTTGTTTGTGCATTCACTCTAGAATGTCACACAAAGGGAGCTGAGGTGTGCCCTGCCAATCAAGATGGCCAGTGCTTAATTTGTAAAACGATAACTGACTGGGCTCTCGTCGAGAGGCCACTGCAGGTTATACCACCCATTGCCCTACCAGCGCTGCCAATGAGAGTACCAACACAAATTCTAAACAAAACACTCCCACAAGTGGGACAATTGAGACTATTCCCGGTCCTCAAAGCCATTAGAATGGCTTGGGCTGCAGATAGTAGTAATGTTTAATGTATTTTGAATGAATAAACAACTGTTGTCCGCTAATTTATAAATAGGCCAAACAGCACCACCATGTGGCATACTGTCAAAGTGCTGGTCTTAACAATTAAGTGCCGGTGCTGACAATTAAGAGCAGGTGCCGAGCCCCGGAAACCACCGGCTCAAATTAAGCACTGCTGATGGCCGATCACCAGGCTGATGGGCTTTGCTGAGCTAGAGTGGTTGTAGGAGTTGTCACTGACACTTGAATAGGGCTGTGCCTGGCCTCTCACAATGCTGTCTCAGCAGTCTATATAGAGCCAGGACAGGGCAAGGCAGGATCTGTGAACTACAAAGACTATCATTTGAAATATGCCTAGTTCAAAGGAAACATGGGTTATATGTATTGGACATGTAACCCCAGACCTTTAGAACATTTCTGGATCTAAAGGAGGCCCTTTCAAGAGGGAAATCTGGAAAGCTTTTAGGAGGAGTACTGCCCCTTTGCTGTGTTGCTTTGCTGGGTTGGCATGAAGTTGCTGCTTCTGTCTTGGATAGACTAAGGACTGGACTTGTGCTTTGGTATCCTGCTTGAGAAGTTTCTCCACGGTCTTATGTATGTGTGCCTCCTGTTAAGAAGTCTCAGGGCCATCAATGACTTTATCTGCAGCCCCTGAACTCCTCTGCTGGGAGTTCTGACCTGCCAAGTGATGCCAATCCCAGTTCTGGGCCCTTGGAGGTGGTTTATGCTGCAAAAAGAGCTTGCGGATCCTCAGGAACTGTCCATAAGGCAGATTATCTCGCAGGGTCCTTGGGTGATGGCTCCTGTAACCCAGTAATGTGTTCCTCTCTAATGGCTTCCTATAGAGAGATGTATAAAGCTCATTATTTCGCAGTTATCAGCATCTTTGTCCAGCTTGAGCAGTGATATTATATTGGCCTGGCGCATTGATAAGGGAAGGATGCCGTTCTCCATGGCTGCACGTATTTCGTCTTCCTCGAATTCTGCAGATAGAAATTCTCTGTGAGAGTAATTTATCCAGCCCAGAGCAGTGTCTGCAAAATACGATGCTATGTATCGTGTTCCCGAGAGTGATACAGGGACGAATAATGGTTGGAAAATGTTTCAAGGATCTCCTTGGTGTCTGTGTGCTGAATGTCTTCTTCATCCAACATGTCCAGTACTTGGTTGGCAAATCCAGAGACCCTAGTAGCCTCAGCAAGTGCCCTGCCTGGCCTCTCACCCTCCCCATACACCCGAGCCACATGGTATTTGGAGCTGAATTTAGATTCATGCTTTGCTTCTTCGGTGTATTCTAGGAGGACCTCCTTTAATCTCGCAGTGAGATGTCGATCAGGAGCGGTTGCAATTGCCTTCTACGTCCTTTTGATATCCATCTCTAACTTATGTAGAGCGCCCTTAATGGATTTGAGAATCCCCCCACTCTTGGCCATGCACAGACCCCTCATCGTGACTGTAAAGCTTTCCCACACGATTGCCATCTCTGCTACGCTGTCTATGTTGCATGGAAAGACCTCATCAATCTCCTGTCGTATGTCTTCACAGAAAACTGTGTCTAATAGAGCCGAGGGCAATGGTCTCCACGATCGGTATGAGGAGACATTGCCCGGCGGGGTGAGCTTCATTAGCACCAGGGAATGGTTAGATAAGGTCCAAGCCAAGTGCAACACCTCTCTGAGCCACGTGTTGTGACCGGAAGAAAGGAGCCAGAAATCAAGTCTTGACCAACTAGAATGTACACTGGAGACAAAGGTACCCTCTTTTTTCATTGGTTGAATGAATCTCCATGCATCAAATAGCTGATTATCTACCGTTATACCTGAAAGAAGCTTAGATGCCTGAGGATGCGAGTGAGTATGTAAGGGATAAGGATCCAAAGTAGTCAAGTGTCAGGTTAAAGTCTTCACCCCAGATTATGTATGTGGATCCTATTTCTAAAATGCAGCCCCAGAGATTGGTGAAGTACCCCGAGTCATCAACGTTAGGTGCATACCAGCATACTAATGTGACCGTATGCCCAGCGAGTCTACCCCACATGATACTGCATCTGCCTTGCATGTCCTGCAGTTGCCCTATTGGACAGTAATCTACTCCTGATTTTATAAATATATCCGTGCCCCGAGCATATGTGGAAAAAGAAGAAAAGCAACTGTGCGCCACCCATCGTCTACCAAAGGTGGTGGGAGTTCGCGGGTTGAGATGTGTTTCATGGCCAGTTGAACCTGGTGATGATCCAGATATCCTGATACTAGCCTACGCTTGCGTGGATCACCAAGGCCCACACATTCCATGTCAGGCTGCGAATTGTGGGAATATTAGCTGGCTCCCTATTGCCCATCATCCTAAGAGAGCTACACTTGGAATGTGTGTGTACCTAATGACCATTGCATATTTGTAGCGAGACACAGAACCTGTGCATCTGTAACAATATACATGCAAAGTTATGCAGTGCAATACCCTTCCCTTGAACAATAACAGACTTATCCCCGCTCCTCCTACACCTGTAACTCAACCCCACAGGTGAATAAACACCCACCCCTCCCAACAAAAACCGCCCAGGAGAAGGCCCCCATCATGGAACAAACTAACATGAGAAGTGACAATAGCTCAGGAGACAACATTAAACCTTGGGGACATTTCCACTGGGGATGTACGCCAGAGGGACTGTCAGCTCACCTCGCAGTAGCGAGGGAGCATGGGAGATCATTATTAGATTGCAGTTTTGTCACGCAAATTGGTAGCTGTGTATGGGACAGCAGAATAGACTTACAATGAGTCATTTGAGTCTATCATCGATGCATGCCATCATGTATTTCCGCAGTACATACTGCCTTACCAGCTTCTGGAACAGTTAGTTCGTAAAGACCGTTGAACATCATTCCTCGGCAGGATCTGGGGATGATCAACCTGAGCCACGCCCCTCATCTCAAAGCGTGGGGAGCATCGCAGCGCATTTTTCAGGAAGTCTTGGGCCTGCTCTGGGTTATTTAATACATGAGCTTTGCCTCAGTGGAGAACACGCAGCCTGCAGTAGTATAATATGGAGTACTGTATACTAGCCTGTTGCAGCTTGTACTTGATGGTGAGAAACGTTTTCTGTGCCACCTGCATCAGTAGGGTGAAGTCAGGATAGATCGAGATTTTGTTTCAATCGAAGCACAGGTCTGATTTTTCTCTGGCTAGCCACAGCGTCGTATCGGGATCTTTGTAATTTCGTAGTCGTGCCAGGATGGAGCAGGGGGAGCTTTTTCAACTATCAGGACCCTGGTGAAGACCTCGGTGCTGAAAAGGTCAAGCAGCAGTTTCTTGACGTAGTCATCCATGCGCACTGTGGAAGTGGACTCCGGGACCCCGACTATTCGTTAATTATTCCTGCACGACCGCTCCTCTAGGTCTTCATTTTTGGCGGCTATTATCTTTAACAGTTTCTCTATGCCAATGATATTTTCATTGCTAGCCATAGAGGAATCTTCAATTGCCAAAATACGCTGCTCCGCCTCCACAAGACGGCCATCATGTTTGTCCAGCTTTTGTGTGATGAAATCCATTCGCATGTTCATAGCGTCCATTTTGGTTTCAATGGACGTGAGGCTGTGGTGCATGGTCAGCAATAGAACCTTAATGTCTGAGTCCTGGGAGGAAGTAGATGCATCCTTTTGGGATGTCATGTGTTCCAGCTCCTCAGAAGCAGTCTTGTAAAGAGATAAGGGTAGTTTGGACTGCCTGCCCATGAAGCACTCGAGTATCTGATGCGACAGCCCTGTAGGGGCAAGTCACAGAGTCATGGATGTGTTCCCACAGCAATGAGGCCCGGAATCCCAGTTGGGCTGATCTGTTAGGACAAATTTTGGGTCCTCAATTAGGTGAGCGGGGGCCTCCAGTGGTCAGACCAGCTTCCACACAGCACCCAGGATGTCAGCCATCTGGCTGCAGCCCTCGTGCAGGCTCTCACCAGGTCACGCAGGGCTGCTCAGTCGTGTCTGCATCAGGCACCTTCCGCAGCTCTGCCAAGCCGTCAGGGGGCATGCAGGTCTAGTGCGCAATCCCTTGGGTCACCCACTGGCGCAGAGTCCTCAGGCCAGGATTGTTTGCCACAAGGCCTCCTGGCCCAGGTCTCGATCTACGGGGCTCTCCAGCAAGTGAAGGTATGCAGATAGCGAGTTCTCTCACTTTGTCTACCACATGTGTCTCCCACAATACACCACACTAAAATCAGAGCCCCGCGCCTTCAATCACAGCCACATACACGCGTGCGTCTCCACTTAGTTGGTCCCATATGGCTGCATGACTATCTGAATGGTGCAGTCTTGAAGCGGGAGTGGCCCTCTGTACATAGACACAATCAGCGACCGCCTCACGATCGCTGCACCATCTGCTGCGTGCAGCGTCTCCTTTGGGGTAGCAGCAGATTCAGGCCACCGAGCACAGGCAAGTGTCAAATGGGGCTCACGGCGATTGGGCAGCACAGGCTCAGAATGCCCGGTCGCTCACAGGGGCAGGATCAAAGCAGCTGGGCCTGGCAGCGGCCGGGCAGTGCACAATGTTTGGCCAGGGTAAGTGGGTTGGCGCCCTCCGCCAGCAACGGTCCTGCGCTCAGAGCATAGCTTCCCCTCACCTCACCTCCGGGGTTTCGTGTGCTGCCGCAGGCGGATGGCGACGGAGCGGCAGCCGCATGCCCACAGTCGAAGCGAAGACAGAATGGTGCTCAGCACCTCATAACGCCATCTTGCACAGGCCTTGTCCATGCAGCACAGGCACCCCTCCCTCCGTCTAGACAGTTTTCCGAGTCTCAATCAAGAGCTGTGGTGAATGCCGGCAGGATCACACATGTGATTTTGGGGATTGTTACTACCTCGTAACCGCGGATGATGTTGGATGTTGCTCTCAGGCTAACTGAGCCTCCCTAGGGTGTGGCCATCTTCTTCTCCGGCCCTCTAGTGCCCCCTTCATCTTGTGATTTTGAGGCATCTCAGGAACTTTGCACATCCAAAGTTTTATATGGACTGAAATTGATATCTTGATCTGTGTATGTTTGATTTTGTTTGTGGTCTTGTTTGGTTTAGATAAAGATTGGTTATTTTTCTAAACTGGTGTGGTGTTATTTCTAGTGTTTTCACTGTGAAACTGTGTATTTATACCCAAATGCTTCACGCATTGCCTCTGAGATAAGCCTGACTGCTCGTGCCAAGCTACCAAGGAAGTGAGCAGGGGTTATATTAGCTGTGTAATCCCCTTACCCTGACTAAAAGGAAGGGTCCCTACTTGGACAGAGTGCAAGTCACTGCCAGCTAGAGACCCCCAATTCTAACAGTTATCCTATCTGTGATTATCTATTTGGAGAATCTTCCCCACAAGCAGGGCTCTAGCTACCTTGGTCGCAGCCACCGTCCTCAGAAGTATGGCTTGAAGGTACCTAGAGGCGTTCTTTATCACCACCAAAAATAACCTGTTCCCTGAAGCTGTTTTAGGGTCTAGGGGACCGATAATGTTAGTCTCCACCTTCTCAGAAGATATCCCATCCACATGTTTTGGAATTAAGGGAGTCTTGGTTTGCCCTCTTGTCGTGCCTCTGGCTTGACAGGTGGTGCAGGCATGACATAACAGCTTGAACTTCTCAGACCCCCAGGAAAAGGGCAGGTAAATGTGGTTGACCAACAAGTGCCAGGTCTTGGTCCGTCCCAAATGCCCACCCAAGAGATGTTCTATGCTACATTACAAAAAGGCTAGGTGCTTTTGGGTGACCACCAATCTTATCTTCTGGCTGCCCCCAGCTTTGGGTCTCTAGCATCACTGTATAGGAACCTTCTTCCTGCTATAGGTTGTACTGGAAGCCCCTGCTCCTGGACTTCAACCTGGTATCAAAAGGCCTTCAAGGGTGGGCCTGTTCTCTGTGCTTGGCAGAATTCCTCACCAGAGGGTCCCCTGCTCCATGCAGGTCAGAGAGTTCTTGCAGGTTTCTCATGGTAGGTTGTTCTTCCCTTTTAGGCTGCAGATGCTCCACCTGGATATCTGGTTCCTTCGGTGCCACTGGAAGTGTTTTAGCTGTTTTCCCACTCGTCTTGTCCTTCCTCTTGGTTATGAGAACCTGGGCCATTGTTTGAGACTCCAGGCTCTCTTGAATTCTCTGATGGGCTGTCTGGGCCCTTGTGGCTATACACACCCGTTCAGGCAGACCCAACATGTTCTGCACGAGTCTTCCTTTCCACCTCCGCCCAAGCACAGGCTTATAGGTGATTTCTCAAGAAACACTTTACTAGAAATGCAGGGCTCACAGTTACCTTCTTATGATAAGTAACCCTCCATGCTCAAAGATGAACATTGCCATACGATGAAACTTCATCTCATTGTCAGCAATGACTACCCTATGGAGAGTATCTGGAGAGTATCTGGGACAATCTATTCTGGGGAAAACAGTTGGTCTACCACTGTGGTTATGCTAGCTCCTGTATCCCTCAGAGCGTCAGCCATGGTCCCGTTGATGATTGTTGATTGTTTGAACTTCACTATGCTAGGAAGCATAGCAGCCATTCACATATCAAGAGACAACTCCACCTTCCTTTAGATTAAAAAAGGTGCAAAAATAAAAAATAATTTGGAAAAATCATAAATGACCCAATGAAAGCCCTCTTGGCAATTAGAAATCAAATATCAATTTTTGCTTAGATCACTTTAGGGATTTTTAATTTCCAAATTAGATGCTGAGTGGTACTGCTAAAAACAAGTTCTGGATCCCAGTGCTGAACACCAATGTGATAAAGTGGATTATTAGTTGTGGAGGCAGGTAGACCACCACAAGTAATAATGCAATATTCTTATTAGGGCCAATACAATTTTTAGTTATTTAAACCCAAGCTCAACCCCAGGTACCTATTGCACAGAGCAAACAGGTATGACTTAAGAAAATGTGCGTACTCTTTAGAAGTAGCGAGACAGTTAAAAACACAATACAAAATTCCTACTCCAACTGAAGAAAATACCTAAATGAACAATATGATCTCAAACTGACAGAAATTCAACTAAGGTGAACGAGAGAAATGAATTTTCGAAGTTTGAAATACATTTTTAGCAACAAAAAGCAAAAAATGCCAACTGCAGGAAACTATTCACACTAGACCGGGAAAAAGGTAAAGTTACTTTGAGCCGAGCATGAAAGAGTGCGTCTTAGTTTTTGAGGACCTGGTAGGTCCAAGTCAAAGAATTACCTTCAGACGTAGATATTTTTTTGGACAAAAGGTTATTGTTAACACGTTGTCAGCAGGACAAGCTGGATCCGAATGGGGGTTTGACAACTGCAGGTTACAGAAGAATGAAATCCTGCTGCAGTCAAAACAGACGGGAAAGTTTAGAGAGGGTAAAATCCAGCATCTGTGCCCTAGAAGGTCTTGACATCAATCAGCTTTTGCTCGTCATCCCTCTCGGTGAAGCCTTCAGTGATCTCCTACAGCGGGGCAGATTATCAAGTTGAAAAAGACTGGCAATTCAACTTCGACTTCTTCAGCTAGACGGAGATCCTTGTCTCCTACTGGTTCATCAGAGAAAAATTTGGCAAATAATTTCTAAGTCCTAGGTTTTGAAGTTCTGGACAAGAGGAGTATACTCACACTTATCTAAAGGCCCAGGACCTTAAGTACACCACTTATGGGCAAGGACTCACTCCATTAGAAACTACAAGTAGAGTTTAGATCAGGTCGAATGGTAACTGGTCAGCTGGGCTCTTCAGGAAATGGAGCGTCTTGCAGCTTTTGTGCCCCTGAGCTTAACAGGAGATCAAATGAACTGGCCCTTGGGATCCACTTCTTTGTCTGGGGTGCAAGTGTGAGCAGGTCTAGCCCTGTGTGTTCTCTTCACAGGTTACAACAGCAGGTGCAGTCCATCTTCAGCCATCCACAGGTCCATTGGTGTTCTGCAGAGAGTGCTGGGAGTGCCATATTTATGCCCAGTGGCAGACCGTGGGTGGAGGAAACTCCCGTCAACTACCTAACCAATGGGGTAAACGTTCCCAGGGGTGACCCTACCAGCTTTTGCAATACTTCCCGTGTGTTGTACTGTAAACTTTGCCACATTGCTCCTCTTTACCTAAACCCAAGATGGCATGTCCTCCCCTATGCAAAGCTCCCTGTGCCCTCTTAGAGGGGTGGATATGATGATGATAAATCCCTCCCTTGTGGTCACTTCAAACCACTTCTGGATTTGGAGACAAGTTGGCTATACAGACAAAAAGAAGGCAGACCTAGGTGTGTGCTACTTCTGCCAGTGATAGGGTAGACATGCTTTGAAGTTAATTAAGTTCCTAGGCACAGCTGGGATGGCTATCTTGTCAGTGGCAGGTCAACCTCCCCTTTTCTCAGCTTTTAGACACACTCCAGACTTAATCCAAGAGTCATACAGCTCCTGAATGACAATAGACACAGGCAAGTGGGCACATTTGGCTCAGCAGAAAAATGTAAATTTTCTAAAACAGTCGTTTTCAAAATAGCAATATTGTCCCTTAATTTGGATTTTATTGTTTTTTTAAATTGAGTACTTTTTTAGCCATTCCTAAACTGAAGTCAAGGATTGTAAGGAGTTACAATGTAACCTGGTGCTTTGCTGTATCAGAGTCAGCCTTGCCACAGTAAAAAAATTACTAAGACGTTTTGCTGGCAGTACTTGTAAAACATAAAATATACATGTCCTTCTTAATAAATACCATTACCCCTGCCCTATGATCATTTAGAGCACGGGCACTCATAGTACGGCTGCGGGCCGCCAGCAGCCCGGCAAGCCTTCCTTGGCAGCCTGCGGACCTTGCAGATATCGTACCTGTGTTTTTTTTGGTTTTTTTAAAGAGTGTCAGAAAACACCGCCGGTTGCAGCAGCGCGGACTCGAGAGACTCTGCTCTATGGGGGCCGGGCGATTCCAGTGATAGTCAGAGTGGAGATGCAGGGGCGCTAAGAGGTGAAATACAACAAAGCCTCATTAACAAGTAAATGGTCTTTTAAAGACCTGTGAAGTACCCGGTTGTAACCTGGAAGCTGCCACACACGCGGGGTGAGGTGACAGACGGTGACAGAGGATAGCAGGGTGTGAGAGTAGGGCGCCAAAGGGGGGCTTTGATTTGACAGCTCTGGGGTGAGAGTCAGAATTAAAGCCAGCGACAGATGTGACCTCAGGCTCAGTGGTGGGACACAAACCAGTGAAGCAGCAAATTCAGAGAAAAAACGAGCTGGCTTTTACATTACACAGGGAGAGAGGGGAGTAGGGGGTGCTGTCTCTGGGCTGGTGACAGGGACGTGTAGACACAGTACGAGTGCACTACCCTAGACACAGTACGAGTGCACTGCCCGAGCAACAGGACAGAGATAGATGGAGACAGAAACAGACTGACAGATAGAGACAGAGACAGATAGAGACATATAGAGACAGAGCCAGATAGAGGCAGAGACAGATAGAGGCAGAGACAGATAGAGACAGGGGCAGACAGAGCTAGATACAGGCATGGACAGACTGACAGAGGCAGAGACAGATAAAGGCAGAGACAGATAGAGGTAAAGACAGACAGAGACAGACAGCGAGAGAGAGAGAGAGAGAGAGAGAGAGAGACAGAGAGAAACAGAGAGAGAGACAGAGCTAGAGACAAAGATAGAGGCAGGGACAGCTAGAGGCAGAGACAGATAGAGGCAGAGACAGACAGAGACAGATAGAGGCAGAGACAGACAGAGATAAAGACAGAGACAGACAGAGACAGGGACATACAGAGACAGATAGAGGCAGAGACAGGGACAGGGGCAAACAGATAGAGGCAGAGACAGACAGAGACAGAGAGACGGAGATGGAGACAGAGGGAGGGAGAGAGAGGGTGACAGAGAGAGGGAGGGGGAGGGAGACAGAGAGAGAGGGAGACAGAGGGAGACAGAGGGAGACAGAGGGAGGAGACAGAGAGAGAGGGAGACAGAGGGAGGCAGAGGGAGACAGAGGGAGGGAGTCAGGGGGAGACAGAGGGAAGGAGAGGAAGACAGAGGGAGACAGAAAGAGGGAGACAGAGGGAGACAGAGAGAGAGGGAGACAGAGGGTGGCAGAGGGAGACAGAGGGAAGGAGTCAGGGGGAGACAGAGGGAGGGAGAGGGTGATAGAGGGAGACAGGCAGAGGGAGACAGACAGAGGGAGACAGAGGGAGGGAGACAGAGGGAGGGAGACAGAGGGAGGGAGAGGGAGGGAGACAGAGGGATGGAGACAGACAGAGGGAGACAGACAGAGGGAAGCAGACAGGGGAAGATAGAGGGAGGGAGAGAGAGGGAGGGAGACAGAGGGAGGGAGACAGAGGGAGACAGAGACAGACAGAGGGAGACAGTGTGAGAAGCTGGCCTGATATATGTTATCCAAAAGTTATAGTGGGCCCTTGTATCAGTCCAAACATCCCCTTATTGGTTAAAGGTTAAAGACAGCCTTTATTGAAAGCTACCCTAGTGGTACCTATGGAAAGCAGCCTTCAGGCTAAGTCTTGAAGGAATGTAAAGCAGCTTGTTTTACCAGTCTATAATCTCTTTAGTCACTAAATGAAAGATATCCACACCAGGTATATATATAAAATATATGTATGTATTACTAAACACACCCTCCTAGTCTCTTTATGAGACCAGAGGTCAAAACACATAAGTTACACTTCAATAATCACAGTAAAATAGCACAAATACACGTCAGGCCCTAGGGGCGAGCCAAACTATATACTAAAATAGTGGTATAAGAACCACGACTTAACTAGACACAAGGCCTAGAGCCTGTAGAATCACTAGGACCCCAAGGAACCACCCAAGGTAGTGTCACAGGGGACCCACGGGGGCCGTGTGCAGTGTGTGAACACAGCCGCGAGCTCCCGTTAGCTTCAATGGGGAAAGTCGTGGTTAGATTTTGAAAGATTAGGGACACTTAGAAATGAGTCAGGACCAAACCCTTTTGGACTTAGGAAGTTCTTGGGTTAGCACCCACGGGAGCACCGGAGTACTTGTGTTGCCTCACCCAGGGAAGCCGGGTGCATAGGTGTCTTTTGGTGTCGGGTCGCGTCGTCGATTTCAATGGGAGCTGGCGAAAAAGTGCTGCTGCCGTGAAGATGTGAAGTGTCCGAAGACACCCAAGGCTGGATCGAAGATGAGAAGAACCTGAAAGCAGAGGGGACAGAGTCTGGGTCACTTGCCGGTGACCAGGAAGGCGATGTGCAGATGCCCACCGATGTCGGGTGATTTCAGGTGAAAGAGGTGAAGCTTGACTCTTCAGCCACGAAGACCAGGAGGTGTCGAGGACAACCATGAGCTGGATTTGTGCTGTGCCACAAAGCATGTCGAGTGCTGCAGTGTCGGTGCCCGGATTGGACACAACAAGCCTTGGCAAGAGCAACCCACGCAGAAATGAGAAAGATGCTTCGGTAAAGACTAGCAGGGTCTGTGGGACTCACCACTTTGTTGGGAGTCAGGGCATGTCTGGAGAAACCAGGAAAGCCCAAGGAAATGCAAAGTTACCCCCTCAGGGACCCACCATTCAATGGACCAGGTATCGCAAAGGGACCTCGAGATGAAACACAAAATGGCGGCCCATGGGTCACTCGGAATGACCAGACCAACAATCTTTGGAGGATTCAGTGCACGAGGTGGGGGCTACAAGTCAGCCCAAGCATGACTTCAAGAGATGTCGAGAAGTCAATGCACTTGCAAAAGTGCCCGGTGACCAGGAGTTCCGGTTCCACGGTACTCGTGAGGGCTGTGGGTCTCAGCTTTTCTGGGGACTCGGGTCAGCCTCTGAGATGTCTGGAAATCCTCTTCCTGGGCTGCAAATACTTCGGAATCCGGCAGGAGCTTCGATGATGCAGACTGGCAAATTGCTTTGTTGATACCTGCCAAGCAGGGGAGTCAATCCTTGACCCCAAGGGAGATTTCTTCAGTCCTCTGGTCTGGAGAAGAGCGTTGAAGGTCCAGGATTCAGCATCAGAGTTTCATCCAGGGTAACCTAAAGTCCTAAGGACAGGGGTCCCATACATATACTAAGGTAGGGGTTGGACATATTCTGGGGACCCACCTATGGGAGGGTTTGGAAAGAGGGGTGGCTACACCCATTTCCTTTGTCCAGTTTTGCGCCAGAGCAGGGTCTGGAAGCCCCGGAACCGGTTTGAGCCGGACTATGCACAGGGACACCAAATGTGCCCCCAGTGCAGCACTTCAAAGCACTCAGAGAGTGGTACCACCTAGCCCCAATACACATAAGTCTGTCCGGGAGGTGGTTACACCTCCCTGTGACAGAAGACCTATTGTCCAGGCCTCCCCTGCCGGAGTTTCAGTCAGCAGCATGAGGCCAGACGCATGTCTGTGGCTGAAGCATCCATTTTGTGATGCCACGGCTCTATTAAGTTTCCACCGGGTATACCAGTGCAGTCATGTCTCTCCCTCTAGAAGGATGGGATCATACTCCCACATCAGATACTGGTGTGGGGGTATGATTCCAAGGTGTTTGACACCAATCACGACATGTCTCCGTGCAGCCAGTCCAAAGTTAGCATTTACCGTTTGGTTATAATGCACTTAAGGGTATATGATCAGGCTGCACTACAAACAGCATCAGAGAAGGGTCTCCGAACACGGCAGAGGGGGCCTGCTCATGCAGGGGCACCCTCTCACATAAAAACCAAGCACTCTGCCTTCAGGATTGATAAGGCCTGCCATAGGAGTGACTTATAGGTTTATATGTGTGTTTATATATAATGATTTAGGTAACTTATATCACAGCAAGGGGTGTATGCCCCACCTTACCCAGGCTGCAGTAGCAGACCTGTGGTGTCATTTTGGGTGGCTTTCCAGAGGTGACTTAATACATGCTTCTGCCCCTGGTAGGCCTCTGGGGTACCTATGCCCTGGGCACATAGTATACCATATACTAGGGACTTATAAGGGCACCTCAAATCCAATCTGAACTGTACCTAAAGTACATGGAATCATTTTAGAGAGAGGAAGCAGCTCGGCTGGGACCCTGATTAGCAGGGTCCCAGCCAGACTAAAGTCGAAAAATAGTGAAACACCAGCAAAAAGTGGGGCTAAACATGTGAAGCAGATCCTTCTCTCCTACACAACCCCCCCCCCCCCAAACGCAGGGACATTAAACTAACCTTGACTAGTTCAGTCTTCATGTTCTAAGTGGAAATATCTGGCGAGTCCATCTGCTTTGGCATGGTTACTCCCAGGTCTATGTTCCACTGTATAGTCCATCCCCTGTAGGGAAATGGACCACCTGAGCAATTTGGGATTTTCACCCTTCATTTGTTTTAACCATAAGAGGGGCTTATGGTCTGTCTGAACAATGAAGTGAGTGCCAAATAAGTATGGCCTCATCTTCTTCAGAGCCCAAACCACAACCAAGGACTCCCTCTCAATGGCTGACCAATGTTTCTTTCTGAGGGTTATCCTTCTGCTTATGAAAGCTACTGGTTGATCCTGACCTTCATCATTCAACTGTGACAGTACAGCCCCTAACCCCAACTCAGATGCATCTGTTTGGACAACAAAGTTTTTGGAGTAGACAGGACTTTGCAGAATGGGAGCAGTGCACATGGCCTGCTTCAGGTCATCAAATGCCTTTTGACAGCTAGCTGTCCACTGAATCTTTTTGGGCATTTTCTTAGAGGTTAAGTCATTCAGGGGTGTCACTATTGATCCATACCCCTTGACAAATCCTCTATAGTACCCAGTCAGGCCTAAGAGGGCTCTCACCTGAGTCTGGGTAGTTGGAGAAACCCATTCCATTATGGTCTGGATTTTGCTCTGTAATGGTTGAACCTTCCCTCCACCTACAAGGTGGCCCAGGTACACAACCTGACTCTGCCCTATCTGGCACTTAGTAGCCTTTATAGTTTGGCCTGCTTTTTGCAGGGCCTCCAAAACATTCCTCAGGTGGACCAGTTGATCCTCCCAGGTGGAGCTAAAGACAGCAATATCATCTAGATATGCTGCACTGTAGTCTTGCAGGCCTGTAAGGACTTGATTCACCAACCTTTGGAAAGTGGCAGGTGCATTCTTTAAACCAAAGGGCATTACCACAAATTGATAGTGCCCACTACAGGTAGAAAATGCTGTCTTTGGCTTTGCATCATCAGCTAGTTTGATCGGCCAGTAGCCAGCTGTCAGGTCAAATGTGCTTAGAAACTTGGCTGAGGCCAAAGTATCTATTAGCTCATCTGCCCGGGGGATGTGATGTGCATCAGTCCTAGTGACTGCACTGAGACCCCTGTAGTCTACACAAAATCTCATTTCTCTCTTGCCATCTGTGGTGTGAGGTTTAGGTACCAGGAATACTGGACTAGCTCAAGGGCTAACTGAGCGTTCAATAACTCCCAAATCCAACATTTTTTGGACTTCTGTCCTTATTCAGTCCCTGACATGGTCAGGTTGCCTGTAGATCTTATTCTTCACAGGCAGACTGTCCCCAGTGTCCACTTCATGAGTGCACCAGGAGGGCTGACTTGGAGTCAGAGAAAACATATGTCTGAACTGGCTGAGAAGTTTTCTGCAGTCAGTTTGCTGCTGGGCAGTAAGGCTGCGTGCCAATGCTACACCATCAGCTGACCCATCATCAGGGTTCTGAGAAAGCAGGTCAGGGAGTGGGTAGCTCTCTTCCTCCTGTCCTTTATCAGTAGCCATGAGCAAGCCCATGTCTGCCCTGTCAACATATGGTTTTAGTCTGTTGACATGAAGTACCCTGTGGGGACTCCTAGGGGTTCCAAGGTCTACCAAGTAGGTAACCTCCCCTTTCTGTTCAACAATGGTATGGGGGCCACTTCATTTGTCCTGGAGGGCTGCTGAGGCCATAGACTCCAACACCCACACTTTCTGTACTGGCTGGTAGACAGTCAGTACAGCCTTTTGGTCATGCCAGGCTTTTTATAATTCCTGGCTAGCCTCAAGGTTTTTGGTTGCCTTTTTCATATACTCAGCCACCTTGGAGCGGAGACCAAGTACATAGTCCACTATGTCCTGTTTGGGGGGCTTGAGAGGTAACTCCCATCCTTCCTTAACCAGACACAATGGACCCCTGACAGGGTGACCAAACAAAAGTTCAAAAGGGCTGTTACCAACCCCCTTTTGAGGCACCTTCCTTTATGCAAATAAAAGGCAGGGCAAGAGTATGTCCCATCTTCACCCAAGCTTTTCTGGGAGTCCTTTAATCATGCCCTTTAAGGTTTTGTTGAACCTTTCAACTAAACCATTGCATTGTGGGTGATAGGGTGTGGTAAACTTGTAGTTCACTCCACACTCCTTCCACATAGCAGTCAAGCAACTAGACATGAAGTTTGCACCCCTGTCAGATACTACCTCCTTAGGAAAGCCTACTCTTGAGAATACACCCAAGAGAGCTCTTGCCACCACAGGTGCTGTAGTGGTCCTTAGGGTAATTGCTTCTGGGTACCTGGTGGCATGATCCACCACCACCAGTATAAATCTGTGCCCAGATGCTTTTTGAGGATCCATGGGACCAACAATGTCAATCCCAACCCTCTCAAAGGGAACCCCCCCCACAGGTAGCGTTATCAGGGGGGCCTTTGTGGTTCCACCTGCCTTGCCACTGGCTTGGCAGGTCACACAGGAGCGACAAAACCCCTTAGTGTCTTCAGACATATGGGGCCAGTGAAAGTGAGGGACAATTCTGTCCCAAGTCTTGTTCTGGCCCAGGTGTCCTGCTTGGGGAATATAATGGGCTAGTGTCAATAGGAAGCCCCTAAACTTCAGAGGTATGAGCAACCTCCTGGATGCACCAGGCTTGGGGTCTCTACACTCTGAATAAAGGAGTCCATCATCCCAATAAACTGTATGGGTGCCACTAGCATTCCCAGCAGCCTCATCAGCAGCTTGCTTTCTGAGGGGTTCAAGAGAGGGGCAGGTTTTCTGCTCCTGGCTTAGATCAGACCTGGAAGGGCACCCTGTCCCCAAGAACTCAACCTGGTCAAGTTCAAGCTCCTCTGGGACCGTTCCTTCTTATGGCTCAAGATCATCTCCCTGAGGAGACTGATCAGCATTCTGAGTCAGGTGGGAAGGCACTGCCTTAACCCTACTGCTTGTCCTCTTGGGAGGCACCTGGTCCATTATTCCAGAATCCAGGGCCTGTCCAGTTTAAGACATTTTGGCCTGTGACCTAGTCACAGCAAAGACATGAGCAGGGATCCCTAACATTTCTGCATGTGTCCTGAGCTCCACTTCAGCCCAAGCTGAAGTTTCTAGATCATTGCCAAGCAAGCGCTGTACTTGTAGATCTGCACTTACCACAACCTTCTTACGGCCAGTTACCCCTCCCCAGGAGAATTTAACAACTGCCAGAGAATGGTCTGTTCTGACATTGCTAGCATTGGTCACTTGAAACATTTCACCATGTATAATCTGCCCAGGATCCACAAGATCTTTTGTCACCATTGTGAAACTTGCTCCTGTGTCACTGGATGCCCAAGCGTATACTCCATTTATTAAAGGCTTTTGTCTGTATTTGACAAGATTACTGGGACTCACAAAGGGAGATGTATCCATGCCCCCATCACAGACTAAAACAGCCTGAGTTGGAACTCTGATTAGGCCAGAGTCCATCTCAGAGCCCAGGGTCAACCCTACTACACCCTTATTCTGAACATTTCCACCACCTATTGTAGTTGTAGTAGGGGGAACAGTTGCCTTAGGGGCAATGGTGGCTGGAGTAGATTCTTTGGACTTGGTGCAGTCACTGGTCCAGTGAGTTTTCTGTTTACAGATCTTGCACCAAGGTTTCTTTTGGCCTTTTCCCTTGTTAGACTGTGAATCCCCTCCTGAAGAAGATTTTTGGGGGCCTTGTGAAGACTTCTGGTCTTTACCCTTCTCCCCACCCTTATCAGAGTTTTTAGGATCTTGCTTCTTGGGTTCACCACCTTGGTTCTGTACCTTCTGCCTCACCCTGGTTCTGACCCACTTGTTTGCCTTCTTTCTCAAATCTTGGGGAGAGGTCAGATCTGAGTCTACCAGGTACTGGTGCAACAGCTGATTCTGACAATTATTAAGGATCTCCTCCCTCATAATCAAATTGTACAATCCTTGATAGTCACGCACTTTACTGCCAAGTAACCAACCCTCCAGAGCCTTAGAAGTACAATCTACAAAGTCTACCTAGTCCTGAGTCTGTGCCTTTTGGGTATCCCTGAACTTTAACCTGTATTGCTCAGTGGTTAGGCCAAACCCATCAATTAAGGCATTCTTCAGACTGTTGTAATCATCTGCCTCCTCCTCTCTAACAGTGAGGAGTTTATCTCTACCTTTGTCTGCAAAGGAAAGTCATACGATTGCTGCCCACTGCTCCTGGGGATCCCTTTGAACTTTACAGGCCAGTGCAGTGCAGTTATCCATTTGTGGATGTCATCCCCACTCTGGTAGGGAGGGACAATCTTATTCAGGTTTCTATGGTCATGAGACCTTTTCCTAGCTCTAGGGATGTTGCTGCCACCATGAGACTCTAGTCCCAACCTTTTTCTATCGCTGTAGAACTCTAGGGCCTCCTTATCTAGGGCTACCTGCTTTCTTCTGATTTCAAGCTGAGCTTCCTCATACTTAATCAGTCTCTCCCTTCTTTCCTGAGAGGTTTCCCTCCTATGAGAGGATATTGAGGTCCCTATAGATGAGTTAGAATGGTTAGACTCCACTGAGGGAGATCTTGACCTTCTTGGCCCACCACCGACTCTCCCAGGAGGGACAAAGAGGGGTCCATTATGGTCCTCTCCATCACTGTCTAGGGGAGCTGGATTTTCCAGGTCCAGATCATTGTCATCTGCCTGGCCAGCCTCAGAGGTCAGGTCATGGGGAATTTCACCCCTAGGCCTTTCCTCAGGTGCTGTCCCACCCACTCTGCCTAGCCCTTCAGATCCTAAAGATCTGCTAAGGTCATCCAGCCTGAGTACCTCTAAGAGATCCTGGGTGGTTGGACTTTTGCCTGTCTTCAGTTTCCTAGTTGTACATAATGCTATCAATTCCATGAATGGGAGTCTATCATACTGGGAATCCTGAAGCCCATTGGCTTCTGGCAAGGACCTACTGGTTCCTGGCCTTGAAGACATCACTAGTGTGGTGTGGTGTATTGCACTACCTACTCTAGTGTGGCCTACTAAACTCTCTTGAGTTGTAGAAAGGGTGTGCTATCCCTTAACACACAACTCTAAGTTCAGTAGAACTTACTGTATTCTAAAGCTTGTATTATATGTACCTAGGGTACCTTTAGTGGTTTTCAGTTAGTTACTCAATTGAGATTATCTGGTAAAAAATAGCAAGCTGGAATCCCACACGCTGCACACCAATGTGAGAAGTTGGCCTGATATATGCTGTCCACTAGTTATAGTGGGCACCTTATATCAGTCCAAAAACACCCCTTATTGGTTATAGGTTAAAGACAATCTTTATTGCAAGCTATCCTAGATGTAGCTATGGAGAGCAGCCTTCAGGCTAAATCTTGAAGGAATGTACAATAGCTTGTTTTACCAGTCTATAATCTCATGAGTCAATAAATGAAAGATATCCACACCAGATATATATATATAAAATATATGTATTTATTACTAAACACACCCTCCTCGTCTCTTTATGAGACTAGAGGTCAAAACACATAAGTTACATTTCAATAATCACAGTAAAATATCATAAATACACATCAGGCCCTAGGGGCGAGCCAAACCATCTGCTAAAATAGTGGTATAAGAACCACAAGTTAACTAGACACAAGGCCTAGAGCCTGTAGAATCGCTGGGACCCCAAGGAACCACCCAAGGTAGTGATACAGGGGACACACGGGAGCTGTGTTTAGTGTGTTTACACAGCCGCGAGCTCCCGTTAGCTTCTGTGGGTAAAGTCGTGGTTAGATTTTTAAAGATTAGGGACACTTAGAAATGAGTCAGGACCAAACCCTTTTGGATTTAGGAAGTTCTAGGGCAAGCACCCACGGGAGCACAGGAGTACTCTTGTTACCTCACCCAGGGAAGCCGGTGCATAGGTGTCTTTTGGTGTCGGGTTGCGTCGTCGATTTCAGTGGGAGCTGGCGAAGAAGTACTGCTGCTGTGAAGATGCAAAGTGTCCGAAGAGATCCAAGCCTGGATCGAAGATGAGAAGAACCTGAAAGCAGAGGGGACAGAGTCTGGGTCACTTGCCAGTGACCAGGAAGGCGATGAACAGATGCCCACCGATGTCGGGTGATTTCAGGTGAAAGAGGTGAAGCTTGACTCTTCAGCCACGAGGACCAGGAGGCGTTGAGGACAACCAGGAGCTGGATTCGAGCTGTCCCACAAAGGATGTCGAGTGCTGCAGCATCGGTGCCCAGATTGGACACAATAAGCCTTGGTAACAGCAAATCATGCAGAAACAAGAAAGATGCTTTGGTGCAGACCAGCAAGATCTGTGGGACTCACCACTTGGTTGGGAGTCAGGGCACGTCTGTAGCAACCAGGAAAGCCCAAGGAAAAGTTATCCCTCAGGGACCCACCAGTCAACGGATCAGGGATCGCGAAGGGACCTCGAGACCAAACACAAAATGGCAGCCCACGGGTCACTCGGAATGACCAGGCCAACAATCTTCAGCGGATTCAGTGCTCAAGGTGGAGGCTACAAGTCAGCCCAAGCACGACTTCAAGAGATGTCGAGAAGTCAATGCACTTGCAAACGTGCTCGGTGACCAGAAGTTCCGGTTCCATGCTACTCATGAGGGCTGCGGGTCTCAGCTTTGCTGGGGACTCGGGATGGCCTCTGAGATGTCTGGAAATCCGGCGGGAGCTTCAATGATGCAGACCGGCAAATTGCTTTGTTAGTACCTGCCAACCAGGGGAGTCACTCCTTGACCCCAAGGGAGATTTCTTCAGTCCTCTGGTCTTGAGCAGAGTGTCGAAAGTACGGGATTCAACGTCAGAGTTTCGTCCAGGGTAATCTAAAGTCCTAAGGACAGGGGTCCCATACTTATACTGAGGTAGGGGGTTGGACATACTCTGGGGACCCACCTATGGGAGGGTTTGGAAAGAGGGGTGGCTACACCCATTTACTTTCTCCAGTTTCACACCAGAGCAGGGGCTGGAAGCCCCTGAACCAGTTTGAGCTGGTCTATGCACAGGGACACCAAATGTGCCTCCAGTGCAGGACTTCAAATCACTCAGAGAGTACTCCCACCCAGCCCCAATACACATAAGCCTGTCTGGGAGGTGGTTTCACCTCCCTGTGACAGGAAACCTATTGTCTAGGCCTCCCCTGCCAGAGTTTCGGTCAGCAGCAGTAGGACAGACCCGTGTCTGTGGATGCAGCATCCATTTTGTGATGTCAGGGCTCTATTAAGTTTCTACTGGGTATACCAGAGCAGTCATGTCTCTCCTTCTAGAAGGGTGGGAGCATACTCCCACACCAGTTACTGGTGTGGGGGTATGATTCCAAGGTGTTTGACACCAAACACGACATGTTTCCGTGCAGCCAGTCCAAAGTTAGCATTTACCGTTTGGTTATAATGCACTTAAGGGTATATGATCAGGCTGCACTACAAACAGCATCAGAGAAGGGTCTCCGAACGCGGCAGAGGGGGCCTGCTCATGCAGGGGCACCCTCTCACATAAAAACCAAGCACTCTGCCTTCAGGATTGATAAGGCCTGCCATAGGAGTGACTTATAAGTTTATATGTGTGTATATATATAGTGAAACACCAGCAAAAAGTGGGGCTAAACATGTGAAGCAGATCCTACTCTCCTACAGACAGACAGAGGGAGGGAGACAGAGAGGGAGACAGAGAGAGAGGGAAACAGAGGGAGACAGAGAGAGTGGGAGACAGAGCGAGACAGAGAGAGGAAGAGAGATGGAGACAGAGGGAGACAGAGGGAGGCAGAGGGAGGGAGTCAGGGGGAGACAGAGGGAAGGAGAGGGAGACAGAGGGAGACAGACAGAGGGAGACAGAGGGAGGGAGACAGCGGGAGGGAGACAGAGGGAGGGAGGCAGAGGGGGGAGACAGACAGAGGGAGGGAGACAGAGGGAGGGAGAGAGAGGGAGGGAGGGAGACAGAGGTAGGGAGACGGAGAGAGGGAGACAGAGAGAGAGGGAGACAGAGAGAGAGAGAGAGGGAGACAGAGGGAAGGAGACAGAGGAAGACAGAGGGAGACAGAGGGTGACCGGCAGAGGGAGACAGAGGGGGAGAGAGAGAGAGGAAGACAGAGGGAGAGAGAGAGAAAGAGAGAGAGAGACAGAGGGAGGGAGACAGAGGGAGGGAGACAGAGGGACGGAGACAGAGGGAGACAGAGAGAGGCAGACAGAGGGAGACAGAGGGAGACAAACAGAGGGCGGGAGACAGACAGAGAGAGAGAGAGAAAGTGAGAGAGAGATGTGTGTATGCCGGGTCTGGTGACTTAGTAGACGAAGGCGTCCGCTGCAGGGGCCTGTGTTCAACCTCATGGTCACAGTTTTTTTTCCTCTAGCCCCGCCCCCCTCCCCCACTGACCCCGCCTCCACCGGTGCGGCCCTCAGCCACAAACCACACTGTAAATTTGGCCCCAAGAGAAAGTTTGTGAGTACCCATGATTTAGAGCCTACATGAGGAGTGACTTATAAGTATTAAAAAGGAAGGTTTACACCTGCCAAGATGTTTATTTTGACAGGTTGAATTGGCAGTTTTAAAACTGCCAGCCAGGCTGCAAGGCCAGGCCTGGAGACATACTTTGCAGTACCACTGCAGTGATGGCACAACCTGTGCTACAGTCCACTACTGACATCTAACTTACAGGTCCTGAGTACACTTGTGCATCATATACTATGGACTTATGGGTAAGTTAAATATGTCAATTAGGAGTGAAGACATTTTCAAAAGGTTTTAGGCATGAAAGCACATGCTCTGAGGCCTGGTTAGCAGGACCCCAGTGTTGAGAGTAAAACAAAACAGCAGTATCAGTCGAAACAAATGGGGGTGACAATAAAGAAGAGCCATTTTCTTATGTATTTTGGATTTTTTAAGGGGAGTCCGTTAGGTGATGAAAGGCCAATCAGAAGGTATAAAGTTTGGAGACTTTAGAAAGAAGGTGTAAATGGTGGCAAATTATCTGCCTCCCTCTACCTTGTATGCTCCAAGCATGTACTATTCACTATTGAGGCAAATTAGAAAAAAGACAGGGCAGGGTATGGGAGGGGGGAAGAGGAGCGGAGGGAAGATGAGAGGAGAGAGGAAGAGAGGAGAAGAGAGGTGATGACAGGAGAGGAGAGGAGAGGAGAGGAAAGAAACAAAGAAGAGAGGAGAGAAGAGGAGAGAAGAGGAGAGGAGAGGAGAGGAGAGGAGAAGAGAGGAGAGGAGAGGAGAGGAGAGGAGAGGAGAGGAGAGGAGAGGAGAGGAGAGGAGAGGAGAGGAGAGGAGAGGAGAGGAGAGGAGAGCAGAGGAGAGGAGAGCGGAGGGGAGGGGAGGGTGAAAGAATGTGTTATAAGTGTTTTCCTGGGGACTGTGATTGGTGGTCTGATGCTCTCTACCTTTTTTACTGTATGAGGAAAAGTTTACAACCACTCTATCAAGGGCCCTAAAAGTAATGTCAATAATGCATGTCTAAGGGAGGGAGTACCCCTTTGTCAACAAAGCATCTAAAATACTGCAAAATTAATTTTTTAACATTCAAAATATAAAGAATGAATAATTACTTTTAATTATGCCGAGTATTATGTAGTACCTGTCCTCCAAGTCAACTGCCACACAAAAAAATCTACAAACCATGTGGTTGAACCAACACAGTCTTATACAATTCATCTTAGTCTTGTGTTCAATATGAAATGTATCCTCAAATTTCCCAACTTTAGTTTTGGGCAAAACACCCAAAAGCATGCCCACTAAAAACCCACAAGCCAAAGCAGAACTACCCACAAAACAATTAGTGGAAGAACTGACTGAAAAGCAGGTAAGCATCAGGGGCATAACACAGACCCCCGCTGCCCCCACAGTGCGGGGGGGCCCCAAGGTCCAGGGGGCCCCCTCAGCACAGTACTTCAGCCGCAGAGCTCCTGATTGAGCTCGGAGGGGGCACCTCCACATACCTTGCAGGGGAGCCCCCTCAAGTTTCGTTACGCCACTGGTAAGCATCATGGCTTACTGAAGTAGAACAGTTGCCTAGAGCAGATATGTTCCAGTGTCTCTTTTTTATCACTGAAGTAGATGAATTTTTTAGCTCACTCCTATTTCCTGATCAAGCATGGGCAAAATTGCTTCAATTATGCACAGGCCCATGATTGCCACTGTCCCCTTGAAAGTCACTTATGTGCATATATCAGTGATACTCAAAGTACGGCCCGGGGGCGGTTGTGGCCCTCTTGAACTTTGCTTGCGCCCTCCCGATAAACAACAGCAGAGCTGCTGTTTAGTCGCTGAGCAATAATATTCAGAAAAAAATGTTAAATAAACGAGCAAGTATATATTTTATTGTGTTATATTTTTTTATTAACATTTCATAAATACAGTGCAAGAAATGTATGATAAAATTGAAAATTATAAAACATTTTGTAATAAAGAAATATTGATAAATACAGTTATGAATAAAAAAGCAAATATATAAAAATCTATAAATAACAGAAAAGGAAATGGCTAGAGATAGAATACATTATAGCATGTAAAATTAATACAGCCACCAACAACTATTAAATATTGGATATGAAATACTGAACTGTTACTCCTATGTATTGTCAACAAGACATTAAAAGCGGAGGATAATAAAATACTAATGTGATAAAATATTGATTACATATTTCATTAAGTAAATGGATTTGAAAAAAATAATAAATAGTGCATTTATAAGAATACAAAATTATTCTAGTAAAAGATATAAGTATAATTTGAATATATTTACTAACATGATACAATTTATTAAAAGTGCCAATATTTGAACTATAAGGATGCTATAACTAGACAGTATAATGGAGGAAAAGGGAAAAGAAAAGAAAATAATTAAATATAAGTTCTTCGAAAAGGCCAAAGTAACTTAAGAGGTGGAAGTATTTACAGAAACATCGTCTACATGCAAAAAAGGATCCCATACTTGTGAACAAGCATATATTAACCTGCAAATAAATGCTTGCCCGTTCATTTAACATTTTTTAAGACCTATTTACACAATCCCTGACTCACCCAGGACCCCCTACCGCCACCCTGCTGGATTCAGTATGGCCCTCGGTTACAACACAGATTGTACTTTGTGCACCTGGGCAAATATTTGTGAGTACCCATGGCCTATATGGTTGAGGAATGCCTTATTTGTTCTGGATGAACCAGTGCCTATGGAGAAGGACACTACACATATGGCAAGCCTCAGACAGTGCCCCTGCTTGAGTCATGAGAAACACCCATTAGTAGATCAGGTAAGTGACTGATCATTCCCCATTCTACATCCCAGGGAAGGAAGAATTAAGGCTTAGTGCACAAATGATTTAGCCTATTATGAGGCATGTCAGTTTCCTGAAAACTGACCTGCACTGCACTGCAGTGGCAGCTCACTGAGCAATGCAGCAAGGAAGTAAAAGTTCTTCTTCCATTAATAATAACATGGTCAAGCCTGTTAGCCTTATGTACAGCCTAGTGGGTGGCCTGCCGCTGGTGGATGCCATTTTTGCAGGTAACCACCTGCCATATTTTGAAATCCCTGCTTGTTATAGCAGACCTCATTATTAACAATGCATCTGCTAGTGTGGAGAATGCATTGTAGTGAAAGCAGTATGCCAAAGGTGTGCCGGGCTCTATAGACCTCACCCAGTATACATTTTTAATTTTCAAATGATAATGTTTGTTATACCTGGTATCTTTTGGCATGATTTCCCCTGTCTTTTTGCTTCTGATCTCCTGTTTTTGACTGTGTGCTGCATTTCATTTTTGCTGGTTTTATTAGGACTCTGGGCACTTTACCATTGCTGCTACCAGTGCTAAAGTGCATGTTGTCCCTGAGTAAAATGTATTGGTGATTGGTTTATCCAGGATTGGTATACTTGATTTACTAGTAAGTCCCTAGCAAAGTACATCAGGTGTGCCCAGGGCTTAAACATCAAATGCTACTAGCGAGCCTGCGCAAAAAGAACAATTGATGCACAGAATGCAGAACAATGCCATACATTCACCTCAGTACAGAGATCTAGGCCTAAATCCATAGTTTTTTGCTCACCATGCCATTCCAGTTTGAACCCAGCCATATGCAAATCATTCTTGACCCTGCACCCAATGGGAACAGTCCAGCCCGAACTGCCAAGCCAGATCCTCCCTGGACTGGAAACAAGCATCCTAGGACTGGTTTTGGGGTTTCACCCCTCATCAGCCAGGATAGCCTAACTCCAGTGGCATGGAGAGCACGGTCCCACATCTGGGCATACCTGTCCCACTCGGCGTGTCAAATACAAAAAGAACAATTAGAGGACAGAATGCAGAACAATGCCATACATTCACCCCAGTACAGGGATCTGGGCCTCAATCTATTGTTTTTTTGCTCACCATGCCATTCCAGTTTGAACCCAGCCATATGCAAATCAGTCTTGACATTGCACCCAATTGGAACAGTCCAGCCCGAACTGCCAGGCCAGGTCCTCCATGGACTGGAAACAAGCATCCTAGGACTGCTTTCGGGGTTTCACCCCTCATCTGCCAGCATAGCTTGACTCTAGTGGTATGGAGAGCACAGGCCTGCAGCACTGATTGTGCCACCCTCATGGGTGGCCCAGCAAGCATGTCTCAGACCTGCCATTGCAGTGTTTGTGTGTGCAGTTTTAAACTGCCATGGTGACCTGGCAAGTGCACCCACTTGCCAAGCCCAAACCTTCCCTTTTACTACATGTAAGTCACCCTTAAGGTAGGCCCAAGGCAGTCCCATGGGCAGGGTGCAGTGTATTCAAAAGGTAGGACATGAACTGGTGTCTTCTACTTGTCAGAATAGTGAAATACTTCTAATTTCGTTTTTCACTATTGCAAGGGCTATCTCCCCCATAGGGTAACACAGGTATTGGCTTACAGTATCTTTTAAAGTAATTTCCCAATGGGAGCAGATAGAGATTTGGAGTTTGGGGTCTCTGAACTCACAATTTAAAAATGCATCTTTGGGTTAAGTTGGTTTTTAAATTGTGTGTTGGAAAATGCCACTTTTAGAAAGTGGGCATTTTCTTACTTAACCGATTGTGACACTGGAGCAAGCGTTCACTAGCTGGGGTCTTAAAAGAAGATATACAATTTTCTTTTTGTTTTATCTTTCCTTTATTTTCCTTTTATTCTATATACTGTATTGTGGTGTTTCCTTCTATGTGGGCTGCTTAGTTCAATTTTATCTCCTCTTCCTTTATTTCTTTTTCAGGGTCTTCGGTCCCTCTCTGGAACATTCCGGTTCCCTGCCATTGTCCCTCGGTAAAGAAGACAGGATGCAGGTAAGTCTCTTATCTTTTCCTTTCCTTTTGTTTTAACCCCCCTATTTCTTTTAGTGGGACAGGGGGCGTGAGGAGTTAATTGCTTTTCTTCACCCGCCCTTCACCAGTGTATTTGTTCCCTTTTCAATTACTCCGAGGTTAATTTTTATAGTCCCCACTCCCGCCCTTCCTCCCGTCCTTGTTCCACCCACCTTAACCCCACTCTACTTCTACTTGTTGCCTCAAGTAGTCTTTAACCAACTACAAACCCGGCCACGAACCTGAGAGACCCACGCTCCTCCGGGAACGTGGCGGGGCACTGGTTCTTCTTTTCCGTGACTCAGGACACTCTTCTCTCTGGAATTGTGCGTCCCGCACACGAACACTGCCTTGGCTCCTCATCCGCTTCGGTCTTCAGGGCCGTTGTCTTCCTTCCGGCTCGTTGTCCGAATGAACTCCTCTTCCGCTTCCGGCTGGGTTTTTAGAGGGCCGAGATCACCTCTGACCCTTCTCTGCAGAGTCTCGGTCACATGGGAAGTCAGCTGTGTCTGAGCGGCTTCGTTATCCTCTTCGTCGGGACCAGCTACCACAACAGGTACTGCAGACTGCAAGGAAGGGAAAGGAGAGAAAAAGGGGGGTAGAATGTCGACTTCCTCCTCTCCTTCCCTTACCATATCACTGTGTGGGGGCACTTTGTGACACTATTCTGTACCTCCGCCTGTCTGTAGAATACATGTCTGAGTTGTCTGACAGTTGGGCTCCTGTGCATTCACCCTAGACAGCCACACAAAAGGAGGTGAGGTGTGCCTTGCATATTCTGATGGCCCATCATCAGGCTGATGTGCCTTCCTGAGCTAGAGTGGTGGGAGAAGTTGTCACTGACACCTGAATAGAGCTGTGCCTGCTGTCACACAAAGCTGTCTCCACCACTGTGGTGTGTCTGGAGCCAGGTCAGGGAAAGGAGGGGTTTTGTGTACCTGAAAGACTTTTCTTTGAAGTTTGCCTACTTCAAAGTCAGAAACGGGTATAAGTAATGGACCTCTGACACCCCAAAATCAAAACACTACTGGACAGAGGATATTCTGACAGAAAGAAGATCTGAATGAAATGAAATGAAATGAAAAGGGGTTTTATTAAGCGCAACTGCTGCCCTAAGGCGTCCAAGCGCTAGTAGAAAAAGATAGTGCCTTGAGGAGAGCAGCGAAAGGTAAGTTAGTTGCTGAAAAGAAACGTTTTAAGCTCCTGCTGTAGGAGGGACTGCTAATCAGCCTATTGCTTTGTTATGCTGGCCTGATGCTAGCTGCTACTGTCCTTGAAGTGGAAGGACTAGAATTTGATTTCTATACCCTACTTCCAAGGTTCCCTAAGGACTTGTATGAGCTTACCACCGGTTATGAAGTCTCAGAGCCCTCCTAGACTTCACCTAGCAGTGCCACAACTCTTCTGCTGAGAGTCCTGACTTGCAAAGTGGTACCAAATCCAGTTCCTTGGAAATGTAACCTGGTCATTTTAAGGAAGAAAAACACGCTTTGACCCCCAGTGCCTGTTTTCTCAATGCATTACCACTACCTGCACTGAAGCACATTTCACACTTGAAGCATCGACCGATTTGTATGGTCTAAACTTGCTTAATCTTTTAAAAGTGATATTTTGACTTGTGCATTTTGGATTTGTGTCATTGTGGTCTTGTTTTATTCTGATAAACATTGGCTTTATATCTGAACTGGTGTAGACTCCTTTTGTAGTGTTTTCACTGTGTTACTGTGTGCGTGAGTACAAATGTTTTACACATTGCCTCTGAAATAATCCTGACTGCTCGTGTCAAGCTACCAGGGTGGTAGGCAGGGCTTAGCAGTTGTGTGACTCCCATACCCTGACTGAAGTGAGGATCTCTTCATGGACAGGGTACAAACCACTACCAACTAGAACCCACATTTCTAACAAAGGCCATGAAATGCAGATATATTTACCCATGCGTATAAGGGCACTTGATTGATTTCCATGCCATGACTGTCGCATATCGCAGGAAAATCCAGCTTTGGCTACCCCACCCTAAATAGAACAGGCCGATCATCATGGTTACCTGTCAGTCCACTGGCAGACAAACCATTAGATCAAGGGTTTCCAATGGCAGAGCCAGTTGAGGTTCAGAGAAAACAGCGAGGGGAACTGTGATGCTCTCATACGTACATCCTCTTTTTGTAGAGCCCCTGTTTGTGAAGCCAGAGGCTAAATAGAGAAAAAAGGTATGCACCAGCAGTGTATTTTATTAACCCACTGTAATGTAATATTGCTTTATGTTTTATAACATTACAATTATAGCTCTTTGTTTAATTCTATTTCGGATAGGTGTACTGGACGTAGATAACGTTCTTGTTAATTTATATGAAACAAGTGTTGTGATGATTATTGTTTTATTACAAATGTCAATAGTCCTAAAGTAGCACATAAACGCATTCTTGTACTTAAGAAACATAATGATAGTTGTATATGTCTTGTCAAGTCCTCTGCTCACAGAATCTTCTTCACCTCACATCAAAGGAGCAGGGATGTGTATTCTCAATGAATATAGTAGATGCTGAACTAGAATTCATGCTTAGGTTACAGAAAATGTATTGCTGAAATGTTGGTCGTTCTGGCAGTCTCTTTGACACAGTTACATTCATTGCTATGCTTTTTTTCTGCCCTCTGAAATATAACATCCTAAAGTTAAACTGTATTTTAGGCACTGAGGGTTTTGTCACGCTAACAGCAGGTGAACTCATTGGTTAAATGTACATGTATACCCCTCCACTGACCACAGGGCAAATTAATTCAAGCATGTGCAATCATTAGACATTAACAAAGTGTCTAGGGTTTCCCCACATAAAAGACCACACAGTTGACTTTGGGCTTGGTGGAGAGTTTGGGCGAGAGAGTACCTCAACGTAAAGGAGACAATGAACCCTCTTTATCAAACTGAAGGTACACCAGCCTCATTTAGAGTAGTGTGGACTTCAGTATGTCAATGACAGAAACCACTCCACCCCTGCCACCTGCAGACACCTCCAGCAGCTCAACAGAGTAAGGGCCATCGGGGGTTTCGAAATTTTTCCACCCACTCAATTTAGAGTGGGCAAACAAGTGGAAACTTGCTTTTTTTATTCTGAAAAACGAAATCCCACTTTGGGTTTTAGTTTTTGAAAACAACAAAAAATGTGAAAAGCTTTATGTAAGCCTCGATCATGTACACGGAACCCTGCATCAAACTTTCAATGCATTTCCAGGAATCGCCATGACAGGCGTTCCTAGAAATGCAAGAGATGTTTGCTGGTCCATGTACATCTGTAAATTAGGTGGGCAAAGTACCCTCACCATGGTGGAATAAAGTACTCTGTACATAAATGTATGAATCAGGCACTTTGATTTGTTTCTCAAACTCATATACACTCTTCAATGCTGAACTCTGCCATTGTCTGATTATTACCTGTATCACTTTGAATTCCTTATAGAAGTAAAACAAAGTATAGTTAAACATTCTTTAGACTCAACATCCATCTTGTCTATAGCAAATATGGCTTTTCTCTCAGGATTTTGTGCCTTTTTTAGACCCTATTTTCCTAGCTTCATGACTCTGTGCACCTTCCAAATGGTCAACACAAGTAAAGAGTCCATAATTCTGCTCTAAAACATGTGCTGCACTTTGGAAGTCCACAAAGGTCCATTGTAAAATAGTGCCTAAAGTTCTCCCACAATCAATATAGACTAGAATATCAGTACTATATTACTACTGTCCAGCCGGACAGTAAATTTAATGAATGATCAAGAAAGAATCTTAACACATAACAATAAAGTGGGACACAGTCCTGCATCCTACATAGTCAATAAACCTGTACATTTAAAAAAACATTGAGGCAAGACAAGAAAAGCATGTATATAATGCGAATGGTGCAACGGTTGTCGTCGTTATGCTTGTCCAAACCATTCGCATTCATTAAATTTACTGTCTGGCTGGACACTAGTAATATAGTACTGATTCTAGTCTATATTGATTGCTTACCTACTCAAGCTCCTTAACAAGGACCACTGTTTACTCAAAATACCGACGCCCAAGGTCCTTGCTTACCTTGTGGGTTCCCTTGTCTTTTTTTAAATAAAGTTCTCCCACGGCATGAAGAGTTAAATGTCATATATGGGCTGCAGTGTGTATTTATGCCACCCACGTGTATGATAAAATATATTTGTACCGGGAGCACCACTGTGAATTTTAAATGTGCTGCAGTGGCACATGGCAATGACTTTGCCATGTAGTAAAATACTATTTTTATACATTCATACATACCCCTAAATTGTTGCACAGTAAGCCCACAGGGCAGGGTGTAAATAAAATGAGTGCACACTACTTATTGCAGAGGAGTGCAATAAAAGCCAAGAACAATTTCACTACGCTCGACGTTTCTCTAAGTAAGCTTAGATAGGATTGATATATGTGTTCCCTTTCTTTAATTAGAAAAGACCAGAAAATGCTTCAAAGTTTTTTTTACTTGATTTTTTATAATTAGCAGCCAAAGAGACAATTCTAATTACATCTTAACGTCAACTATTTCACAATATATTAATATAATCACCAAGGCGCCCCAATTTAATTTCTGCATTGTATCCATAACATATCTGCAATTCATCAAGCTCTAATTCTCAAAGTTTCAAAGGTCCCCAGGTTTCATGAAAATTTGTAAGCTCCCACTGGCCTTTCTGTTCATTAATATCATCTTGTAACTGAAACTGATAATAATGCCATAAGCGCTTAGATCATTGGGTGCATCATTTCCCACCAATATCCAGTGATACTTAGTCTAGCAATAAAAATGGGATTGTAGACAAATTTACTATCTTTTGGAATCAGATTAATTACCTGGCATGACACGTTATATAGTAAATATATTATTGTACATTATTCTCATCTACCATTTCTGACAGTATTACAGCTGTTTGTGTCCAATTGTCTCATATGCATGGGCATCCCATAAACATATGTCTGTCATCAGCCGTATCTATGGACCACCTTGGGCAACCAGAGTGCTCCAATACTTTCTATTTGAATAATTTATCTGGAGTGAAATACAACCTCTTAATCACCTTCTGTTGTGGTATTTTACATTAGCGCGTTTAGATATGTCAGAACCAATTTCCATTGCCATTTGAATATCTTGCATATTCATTGTCTCAATTTCTTTGTCCATTGTTCAGCAGTTGTGTGTAACTCATCTTCAAGCTATGTGAAAAAAGTACTTCGTATAGTCACTGTGCATATTTGTTCAAATGATAACATTAACAATATTGTACTTATACCATTGTTGGAAGTCCTGAATTCATCAAAGTAATCCCTGATTTGAATATATAGAAAGAAATTGTGTTTTTGTATTGAAAGCTCCTTTAATTCTAAAATTGAGTCTACTACACTAAACACAGTCAGCCTCTGAGATCCAGTGCTGACTGCCGACCTTGACCAAAGAAAAATTCCTCTCTGCAAGTAATGATTCTGTGGATGCCACTCTACTGTCCATGATGTGTCTGCGTCCGTCACTTCCATACCACCATGAACTCAGGCCCGGCCTGCAGTTTGGGACCTCTCTGCGAGTCTCAGCAGCCTCCTTGCATTCCACTGTAAGGATTGGGATGATTTATGTCCCATGTCAGGCAGTGTAAGCGTGTGGAAGTGGTCTGGGCCCATCCATTTCTCTACCTCATCCGCTCACTCCAGCCCTCGCTACCAGTCACCCTCTCACAGCCTGGGACCATGGGGAGGAGCTAGACAGCTGTAGGTAGGAAAAACAGCTTTGATGCTTTCAACATGAATTTTTGGAGGAATAATATTCCTTTTTTCTGGTACAGAACCAGGAGATGGGAAGTTTAGCTCCTAAAGCCATACCAAACTGGCCACCATCCTTTCCCCGGCCAACCTAACATGTTGCTTGATTATTAAAATCTGATTTAATGGTGAAATCAGATTTTTGATAACTTTAGCAAAACACTTTTATAACCTTATAAAATTGTACTTGAGACTGCCAGAGCCAAAACCAGTTCTGCCACTCAACACTCCTCCAATTCTGGATCACACAGCCAATACTGGGACAGTTAATGACTGCCACATAGGACAATGGTCTGCCACTGAACCCAAGAAGGGCCAATGGGTGCCTACTGATGTCCACTTATTAGGGATTAACCAGGGTCGCCTTTAGGGCAGTGGGACCAAAGCAGCCACACCTGGCACTGAGCTTGAGGGAGGGGGAGGTGCAAGGGGGATGCTGTGTTTAGAAGTAACTTATAGGTTTAAAACCACTGCTCCAGAGTTCCTGGTGTGTCTAGCAGTTTTCAGGCAACAATACAAATGTCAAGATAACTCTGACGATTAATGTTCCTGCTGGAGAGAGATCAGAGTTTTGTGTAGTGGTAGCTTTAACTCATAATAATGGAGCACAAAGCTAATACACCTGCTGCACGAAGATCACACAACAGTATTTTCTGTGAACAGCTCAGTGAGTTACTGTTTTTGTCATAAATTTCCTTTTGTTACTTTCAGTTCATAAGTTCAAATCATAATATGGCACGGTGACCTGTAATCAAATAGCTGCATGCAATATGCATGGTATAGGTTAAAACGTTATGTTTGTTTCCAGTCTTTTATCATCCTAATGTTACTAAAACAGGATTTGTTTGGGTAGAAATACATTCTTATTAGTAAAGCCAACCTTAACCACTGTGGTACATCTTAAATTCTGAGTTTGTGCTTCTCCATACCAAACATTCTTAAAATATACTGCCTACTAGTTAGTATTGATGACAGATAATTTATTGACCGTGTACTCCTCATTGTTTTATGTAACATATCCTATTGATTGATTTACACATGTATAATTCATTGTCTCTTTATAAAGCGTGGGCAATGTAAAGTGCTCTGACACCCTACACTAGTATGAGATACATGTGAGAGAGGGACTATGGAGAGATGAGGGGCACTGTTGGAGAGTGGTAGTGAGAGAATCGGTGATTCTCGGGCCATTAGGGAGAACCAAAACATATTGTTGCACTAAAGCCGGCCCTGGTATTGTCTATCTAGAAGTGGTCAGGAACAGTTGGCAGAAACAAAGGGAAGCTTCAGCACTACGTCTTTTGACTTAGAGATGCGAAGGAGGGCTTCCCCTATTCATTTCTAGATCCCTCACAGACATCCAGGGTCCAGTCACAGCTAACGGGAGAACACGTTTTTCTCCTGTCAGGTATGAACAGAGATCATAAATGAGTGGCTTAGGAGCTGAAGTCTTGCCTGCTTGGTGAGAGCTGGTTTTTGCCATCTCGAATAAGGGCTGTCTTTGTAATTTTACACTTAAGCAAAAGGAAGTGCTTAAAAAGGAGATGGGGGACTGTGACAAAATAGTTAAGACTGGAAGGTAGAATCTCTCCAATAATTGGCATGTGCACTGGATTAATCTGGCACCTACACCACCCCCTCCTCACGGCATTCCTGGACCTGGGAACACTCCATCTAAAGAAGACGTCCTGCTTGAAGAAGTTTACTGACTTCTGACTCATCCCTTCTGCCATAAAAAGTGGACTCAGATAAGAATTCAAGCACTTTTAACTCCTGCTGGCACACATGGGTTGAAACTACTCTCATTGTGTCATGTTCTGGGCCTCCTGTTTCCTGCTTTAGGGACACAAAATGCAGAATATCTCCAGATCTCAAGAATATCCAGCACACTACTATAGTATGGACCTTGAAGGAGGCTTGGCTGGAGGGAGACCAGGTGCCTAGAAGCATGCCATGGGAGCTGGAGAAAGTATAACAGACCAGGAGGAACTTTCCTATAATTAGGACTCAGTCACTTTTTCCGACCTTCGAACTGTGACAAGATGCTAAAGGGTGCCCTAAAAGTTTACACTGAAGGAAGGCAAGAAATACAGATCTGTCCTTCTTGGAGGTTTTGCTTCACTAAAGGCTGGTTCACCTGGAGCTTGCAGTACAGATATGCAACCATATAAAGCCCTGTACTGGGTTTGTGCCAAATCCAAAGGCTTCAACGGGAAATCAATGTTGATATATCTGACTTCAAGGGATCATGGCTGACCAGAGCCTTGGATCTTGCGCCACTGGAAGATTTTGACTCACATTTCAGAGAAGGTAAAATCTTTCACCAGATGACCCGCTTGCTATAGCCGTCTCTGTTGGATCATGGTCAGGCTTAAACTGCACCTAAACCCTTTGCAACTGCAAATAATTACTTCTCGTTCTTACTTTACTTTTTCTTAGCATTAATTGCCCTAGAATGTTACAAATTATTAGCTTAGGTGCCACATAACCAATTGTGATGATTGTAGTGTTATATTGCTCATGAAACATTACTTTATTTCTGTAAAGTGGTTTGGGAATATTATTGTGGTGTGTCTTTTTACTTTAGCATTGTCTGTATGGCTTGAAATTAGCACTCACTTCTCTGAGGATTGAGCAGAGATTCTCTCAGAATGTTGTTTCAGCCACTTTGAGCCAATTGAGGAAATATGAAAGAGACTGAGCTAAGGTTAAGCTGCTTTTATCTGGGCTTCAACCCTTTCAGTCAAAAACCCTTCCCAACAGTTGTTTGAAACATTTAATTCTCTTTTTATCTTCCCAGTTGCAACAATAACTCTGTTTCTCAGTAATTGTGTGACAATTTAGCAGAATGTTTTTCTAATAAAGTCACAAGATATTCCAGGATGTTCACCTTGCATGTGCCTGGAATATATGTTTTTTTTGTTTTGAAAGTGGAGGCTTCCTTAATCAAGCAAATAGATTGTTTCAGCCGAGATGGCCAACAGAGTCCTCACTGGTTCTGGTGGTTGATGAGCTCTATAATATCACTGAAGATGGTAACTCCGTGGATCTGGCCCTTCTGGAACTATCTGCCATGCTTTACACAATGGATCATGCCATCTTGGTCCTGTCCATGCATCAGTTCTGATCTAACACCTAACCCGTCAACTATGATGAGAAGCAGGGATTTTCCTTTATCACCACCTCTGTTAAATGTGTAGGTAGCCATCTTAATGCAGCTTATCAACCACCACAACTACTGGTCTGTGATATATGCTGATGATACCCAACTAATGCTAAGATATGATAAGCTCTGAAGGAGCTCCCACATTGTGGGTTAACTGAGTTCTAGGATTAGTAGGCCATTCAATGTTGTTTGGGCTTGCGCAAGTTAGTTATTTTCTGCTAGTCAATTTGATTTCAGGATTGGCCATGTTGAAGCAATTGCGTGTTTCATTTGCATAGGAAATAAAATTACTCATATTTATGTTTTAACTTGAGGTGTGTTATAAAGCACTGCATGTTATATTTCGTATACTTGAGAATGCAACAATACAGACAGTCTTGAATTAAGCATTGATTTGGGCAGTTGAAGTCCATTCAGGTAAGGTTAGCCTGGTGTCGTCTTTTCAATTGCTTCTGCCCTTTGAGACAAGACCAGTTGGAGGCAGTCCTGAAAAGTTCATTTCTGACGCGAACACTTTGACAGCTTGATGTACACATCTTTTTTTCAGTTTTTCACAAAGCGCATTCAAACCAAATACATTAAAACGCGTTACATGTGCACCAGATATATTACACAAGGACACATTTAATTTTTCATAGGCACCGGAAGATTAAGTGATTTGCCGAGAATAACATGATGTTGAGCCCATGCTGAGACTCAGCATCTCGAAGCTAGTTCTTTAGTTCCAAAGTTGGCAATCTGGCCTTTACGCCTTATCCTCTCCCCATTAAAGAGGATCAGGGATAAACCTAGGTTTGTGGTTCCATAGGGTGCTTTTGAAGGTATGTTCAAATGTAATTACTAGCTATGGATTATATTAAAAACAAGATTGATAAACACGTAGGGTTGGGTCTGCTAGTGATATTCTCTGGTGGGCTGGATATTAGTCCAATATGCCCAAGCTGAATTGATGGGGTGAACCTTAGATTGATATGCTCTGAAAGCAACCTGGAGGGAGGGGTGCACAATGTGGTTGCACAAACATCATTTCATGCTGGGTAGAATGAATGCACCTGGTTTCTTTGCCAACCCCCAAGATACTCAAATATTTCACAAGTCTTTCTTGTGCACCTTTAGCAACTGCTTTCAGGAAAATATGCTGCAAAATGCTTCATTTGTTGCCATTTAAAAAGAAGATTGAGTGGGAGACCCACACCAAACACTCAACCCACACCAACACTCATGGTTGTAGTGTCTAGAAAATAAAACAATGCTGGAACTCTTTTGGTTCCCACTGTACACCCTAGGTATACGATGTCAGCATTGGAGAGACGAGTTCTAGGCAGACTTAGAATGTTGAGTTCTGACTTACACACAGGAGAATAAAAACTTGGTGATTACCTGGGATGGCAGGATGATAAAAATGATGACAAGATAGCAGCGGCAGCTCCTCCACAATAGTGGTGGAGCCTCGCCCTACTGCCTGGAGCAGAGCCAGCAAATAAAAAATAAAATGATGTTCTAGCATTGTTTACTTTTTCGTTTGCCAGCTCTGAGCCACCTTGTGCAGGGAGGGGCAGGCATGGGGGGAGGAGTAGTTATTGTGTACTCCCTACATGCGCATATGTGTTTGGCTGGCCATCTCAGGGTGATCAAAACACACACGCGCACTTAGGTTTCTCCGGCCCAGCTGAATTCAATAGCCGGGCTGGAGAAACCCAACAGACTCTATGACCTGAGCAGAGCGTCTTTCCAGCCCTCTCAGGCCAATCCCTGCACTGGTCTGCAGCCCGAGGATTGGATGGGGGTCTGTCCCAGGGGCTGTTGGGACTAGAAAGAGGACAGCAGGAGCAGCACATTGCAGGAGGTGGCCGGCGGCTTTAGGTAAGGTACGTTTTATTTTTACTAACACGCCTCCACTGCACGCTCCCACCCGCCTCAACACCCTTTGTTAGTGCACTGCAAGATAGGGTATTCCAAGCCGTTACTTTGAAAGAACTCTTCCAGAAAGTTTGTCGTTGTCCAGCAAAACTGCTTGTGCTGCTATGTATGCTGTAATCAAAGTGCAAAATTGCCACTGCCACTGGTGGAGTCTCAGTGCAACACCAGCTTGTATACACGCTAGAAGAAAAAAGAAAGCAACATAGAAAGTTTACGTGGCTGGCCAGGAACTGATGGAAACGGGCACACATAACAGGCATTGCTTGCAAATTAATGCCATATGTATATGGAGTAAGAATGCTAAATGTGGATGCAATCAGGTAACAAAAGCAGCGTACATCAATATTTCAGAATAGATCAAATTGAAAATCATGTAATACAAAGCAGAGATTTGACCAGGTGTTTGTGACAAAATATTTAAACACATAGCCAATCAATGCCATCTGCTTTCATGGACTTGTAGTGTACAAAGATGTATCTACTTACCAAACCATAAACAAATCTTCATTTCACAACATGCTGTGGAGAGGTCCCAGAAAGAGGGACAGGGGTGTCCCCAAACGAAGTGGCTCACCACCAAAGCTGCCGGATAGGGGCTCAGAACATCTCATTAGACTGCCATCAAGCAAAGAGCTACGGTGGAGAGCCAGGACAAAATCCAAGCTCCGAAAGTCATTAATGCCGGTGGAGAGCCAGGACAAAATCCAAGCTCCGAAAGTCATTAATGCTTACCCCAAAGCCAGCACATTACAAGGCGCTCGAAAATGTCTGCCTGCGGTGGCCTCAGCCGGCTCGCTATAATTTGAAGTGTGATCACTCTGAGCCATATTATCACCTGGATCTCACATGAAGCTCCTCAGCTTCATAGCAACAATAACGATTTTTTTCATGTGGCACTTTTCACTTTGCCACTCACATTTTCACTATCTGGTCCTGAAGAAAGCCCTCAACATATGCCTTCGCGGGCTGTAAGATGTAGACCATCCACATAGTCAACTAATGATAATAATTTCCCATTTAGTTGCACTACACTTATTTTAACTATATCCTTAGCCGCCCCTAATAAAGTTTACAGGCAAGGATTCTCAGAGGTATTTTTAAGCATAATTCACGAAACATCACACACTCACACCAAACCAGCTACGCTGTAATCAGGCGTCGTACCACAACCGGGGGGCATTCGGCCACCCTGCTGGGACCCCAATGATGAAGCATGACACCAACTAGGTTGGTGTGTGAGGGGTCTTTTAAACAAACCTAATGGGTCCAAGTACTAACCATACTAGTGATTGTACCACATCCACATAGTGGGTTCATCCTTGTTTAGCTTATTTTTCAAGAGTGCCATTACAATACCATGGTACCCCATCTCAGACAGCGAAGGCTTACATCAATTTTATTCTGAAATCGAGCACTCCAGCTGCCATGTCTTTAGAAAGAAATGTCACTGCCACAAGCCAAAATAGTGACATGCTAAAGTTAAAAGACATTATTGCTCATCCGTCGTGGAACCAGCATTCTAGCCATCTCACTATTGAGACTGAGTATTTGAAGTTCAAAAATGTAAGCGAGGCACTTTTAGTGACTAAAGTAGGCCTCATTCTGTGAGGTACATGAATTGTTATTAGAGAGAGTCTCCAACAGCAAGCAATCGGCATCACCCATGAGGGGCATTGAGGAATATTTGCCACTAAGAGAGCTCCCTGTGATCCAGTCTCGTTTCCGTATCTCAAAAAAAGGGTTGAATGGGAGTTGAAGGCTAATCACATATGCAACTGTCTTTTGTCTCAAGTTATTCAGCACCCTTTAAACATGTCAGAATTGTCACATCAAGTTTGGTAGAAAACTACAATTGATTTCTTTGGTCCTATTGAGAATGGACATCATTTTCTAGTTATTGTTGATGAATATTCCCGTTTTCCATTGATAGAGGACCATTCATCCACTACACATGAAAAGGTTATTCAAAAGTTTGATGTCATGTTTGGAACACGAGGTGTATCTGCAATCTTAAAATCTGACAACTGTCTAGCTTTTACTAGTTGAGAACTGAAAAACTTCTAAATCACCTCAATATAAAGCATCAAAGAAGCAGTCAATTTGGCCCTTGGCCAATGGTCTGGCAGAACGGTTCATGAGCACTCTAAAGAATGCTGTTCAGCATCTGCATTGGAGAAGCTTGACCTCCAAAGTTTATGAACACTACTCTTTGAGCTTTCCGTTCAATCCCTTTCCCAACAACAGGGAAAAGCACTGTAACGCACATGTTTGGAAGAGCCATGACAACCAAACTGCCCCATTGGGCCAACCTCAGATCTAAGAAAGATGAAGACATTTATGCTACAGACTTTGGTCACAAGCGGAAGATGAAAATATATGCTAACAGAAGACGTCTTGTAAAAGATGTCACCTTCACAAGAGGAGATCGAGTGCTTGTCAGACAACACAGAAAAATAAAGTCTGATGCTCCTTTGGAGGCTGAACCCTTTTCCATCACTAACACCAAAGGACACATGTTGACTGCCCAGCATCCTGGGAAGTCCCTTACAAGAAATTACTCTAATTTTCACCATGTGCCAATCACTCCCCAAACATCAATGTCAATGTAGAGACTGGGTCTCGAAAGACAGTTGATGACTCTGTCTGCTGATAATTCCACCTCACCTGTGCAGATCACAGACACTTTGACTGCCACTTCCTATTTTCCAGTGACCCAATCAGGACGTGTGATTCAGCCTCCCTGACGCTTAACTGAAGAACTGTAATTGTCTAGATATCTATGATTATCTGTGCATTTATTCATGTGTTTATTTTCTGTATTTATTTATTTACTTATTTATCTAGTTTGAAAAAGTTGTAACTTTTAATTTAATAAAGTAGGAGATGTATTGTCTTTAAATAAACAAATGCTGATACTCTTTTGGTTGCCACGGCAAACCGTAGGTCTGTGACGTAAGCATTGTAGAGATGAATTGAAGGCAGGCTTAGAATGTTGTGTTCTGACGTACACACAGTGGAATAAAGATATGCAAAGTTACTCTGTGTGTGGCATGGTTATTGGGTAGTACCTGGCCTAGCAGGGCTCTACAATGGTGAGCTTCTAACTTGGCTTCTAAGTTTGCTGTAAGCAACGAATTGCTGGTATTAAAAACATTTTCCATCATTTCCTTAAGCACTTATTCCATCCCCAAAGTGGTAGATATACTGGTCAATGCATTATTTCAACAAAATCAAAGTGGCAACTTAGTTCTCGTGCAACTACCAATGATTTTAGGCACACAATACTGTCTACTAACAATAGTAGGACAAACACAAAGAAATGATGGACGGAGCGGTGAAACTTTTCAGACACTCACCCCCAGTCACAGATCTGGGATGAATCCATCATAGTTCTTAAGCTCACTGCGCCACCCCAGTTCAGATGCAGCCATATGCAAATGGGAACAGTCCAGCCAGATCTGCCAAGCCAGATCTTCCCTGGACCGGAAACAAGCATCCTGGGACTGGTTTTGGGATAAGTTGGCAAGGTATGCCCAGACATGGGTCCCTGGCTCACTTTGCCACTGGATTCAAGCAAGCCTGGCTGATGAGGGGTGTTAGCACTCTGTCCATCATTTCCTTGTGTTTACTAACAAAAGTAGACAGTATTTTGTGTTAACCCCTTCGATGCTCATGACGGAGCGGTTCCGTCATGAGCATCGGTTATGCTGTGCTCATGACGGAACTGCTCCGTCATGGTACCCACCCATGGTGGAAGTGCTGGCGCTCCCCCCCATAGGCAGCCCATCTAGCCCCCACAAAGGGGGATGGCAGCGGAAGAGTTTCCGCTGCCACCCTGGCCCCCCCACGCAATCCCATGATGTCGGCGCGCCAACGTCATCAGGAAGCGCTGGACGCGCTGGAAACCATTTGTTTGTGTGCTCCGGTGGCATGGGGGGGGGATTTTGTAATGTATTGAGGCATCAGGGGAGAGGAAAGATTATTTCCTCTCCCCTGATGTCTTAATACAGGGCATTACTGCAGCATGATCGCGCACAGCATCTCGATCGTGCTGCAGGAATGACCCCACTAGGCACCAGGGATTTTTTTTTAGTGAAAGGAAGCGACCCCTTGGGCAAGGGTTGCTTCCTATAGGGGATAATTAAATTAAATACTTTTCTGTCCCCCCTGGGGCCAGATTGCCTGGTTTGTTTGGCGTTTCTGGCCCGGCGGGGCAGAAAAGCCCACTAGAGCCAGGGAGAAAAAAAAAAATGGAAGCAACCCCTTGGGGAAGGGTCGCTTCCAGGGGCCTCATTTTTTTGAAATGTGTATTCTGCCCCCCTGGGGGCAGATCGGCCTGTGTATTTGGACTTTCTGCCCCAAGGGGGGCAGAGTACCCCACTCGACACCAGGGAGTCCTTTAATTTTGTAAAGGAAGCAACCCCTTGGGCAAGGGTCGCTTCCTTAGGGGGCACATTTTTTTAAAGACATTTCCGCCCCCCTGGGGACTGTTTGCCTTCGTTTTTTGGCATTTCTGGCCTGGGGGGGGGGGGAGAAAAGCCCACTAGAGCCAGGGATACTTATAAAAAAAAATCAGAAGCAACCCCTTGGGGAAGAGTCGCTTCCAGGGGCCACACTTTTTTAAAATGTGTAGTGTGTCCCCCCTGGGGGCAGATTGGCCCATGAATTTGGCCTTTCTGCCCCTAGGGGGGCGCAGGATACCCCACTAGACACCAGGGAGTTCTTTAAAATTTAAATGGAAGCGACCTCTTGGGCAAGGCTTGCTTCGGGGGACATTTATGTTTAATGTGGATTCCGCCCCCCCTGTGGGCAGATCGGCCCTTGTTTTGGCAGAAAACCCCACTAGACACCAGGGACTTATTTGGAATTAAAATGGAAGCGACCCCTTGGGCAAGGGTCCCTTCCAGGGGGCAGATTTTTTTATATGTGTATTCTGCCCCCCCTGGGAGCAGATGGGCCTGTTAATTTGGCCTTTCTGCCCCAAGGGGGGCAGAAAAGCCACTAGACACCACAGATTTTGTTTTGTGTGTAATGGAAGTAATATGGTTGCTTCCAAGGGGGTAACATTTAGTTAATGTTTTTTCTGCCCCTCCTGGGGACAGATTTTTGGGGCCTTTTTGCCCTAGGCAGGAGGGGGGAGGCAGAAAACCCTACTAGGCACCAGGGATTTATTTATTTTGCAAGGGGGGCACATTTCTGTCTACTGTTTTCTGCCCCACCTTCAGACAAGCTCACCCGATCCCTTGGGCAAGTTCACCCTTCATTTTTCCACAGCCCTATTTGAAGGAACATTTGGCAGATTGACCATTTGGGTAGTGACATAGTGTGTTATAATGTTAATTGTTTTATTTCTTGTGAATTGCAATTGTAATGCTTTGTTTCTCCATTTTTGTTCTAGTTGAAAGCTTTTGCTCTTTAGACTGTTCGAGGTTGCGGTTTCTTTACAATGTTATGTTTTTCATTTCCCGTCATGTATGTGATTTGGCAAATGGTGTAATAATAGCAGTATGTTTGGCTTCTGTTTTTTGAGTGTCAAAAACTTTTTGCATTTGTGCTCGATGTGTATTTTGTTGTCTTGTGAGTAATTGGTTTTGTTTTTTTCTTTCTAGTGGGATATTGTTTTAGCTGTCTCCCTGCATATTAGATGCTGGTGAGTGTAGCGGTCTCTTGCAAGTGAATCGTTTAGTTTTTGAGTATATATATCTTTGTGACAAAGGCACACATTTGTTTAACTTACTTAATTTGCACAGTGTTGGTTGTGGTTGACTTGTTTGTGCAGTCTCCTTTCTTAGTAAGGATAATGGCTAGCCACAGGATTACTGCTCAGCAGGTTGTTGGTATGCTTTTTGAGTCTTCCTCTGACCATGGTTCAGAGACTGAATCTGCATCTGAGGCAGAGGTGGGAGGGGAAGATTCAGGCAGTGAGTTTTCTCTCCACATGGAATCATCGGATGATGAAGCAACTCTCAGTGCGGATGAAGCTACTCTTAGTGCTGATGAAGTGCCTGTGTTAGAGGAAGACATTGATGTTCCGATAGTGTGCCAAGAGGCATCTGGGCTGCAGCCTGGGGCTGCAAGGCTTCCCGTTGGTATAGTATGACAATAGGTATCTGGGTTGCAGCCTGGGGCTGCAAGGCTTCCAGTTGGAAGTGATGACCTCTGGGTTGCCACAGGCAGGGTGCAGCCGGCATTGCCAGACTTTACTGGTGTTCCAGGGTGTAGAGTGAATAGAGAAAACTTTTTGCTGATACATTTTTTTTCAGTTGTTTATGGACGATGTGTTTTTTGGCAGAGATTGTTGAGCAGACTACATTTGTATGCCGAACAGTTTTTGAGGGACAACAGTGCCAGCCTTAAGCCCCATTCTAGAGCTACCCGGTGGACTCCCATAAATCTGGAAGAGATGAAGAAGTTCTTGAGTTTAACTTTTTTGATAGGCTTGCTAAGGAAGACATCAATGTCTTCATATAGGTCTACTAGTCCCTTGATGGCAACGGCTATAATTCCAGCAGTCATGAGTCTGCTTTGGATGCTGCATTTTGTCGATAATGGTTTAGCGTTGCCACAAGATCACCCTGAGTGTGACCGTCTTTTTAAGATTCGGCCTGTCATTGATCACTTTGTAGATTGATTATCTGAGATCTATCCTCCAGGGAAAGAAATAGTAGTGGATGAGTATTTGGCCCTGTTCATGGGCCTCTTGGTTTTTAGGCAACATATTCCTAGTAAGAGGGCACGCTATGGAATTAAGCTGTATATGCTGTGTGACAGTAGGACTGGATATGTCTCTAATTTCAGGTTGTACTTCGGTAAGGAATCTAGGATTAACCCCCCTGGTTGTCCATCCACTTTTGGAGTGAGTGAGAAAATTGTGTGGGAACTTGGTAGAGGACTTTATAACAAAGGTCACCATTTATATGTAGATAACTTCTACACTGGTGTGCGGTTGTTCAGGGAATTGGCCAAAGTGGACACTGTTGCTTGTGGCACAATCCTCTCTAATCGTAACGGTTTCCCTAAAGAACTAGTTTGTCAAAAGCTTGTGCGGGGACAGTGCAGTGTGTTGCGAGGAACTTCTAGTTGTGAGGTTTTCAGACAGGAGAGATGTCTACATGCTGACTATCATCCATGATGAAAGCACTTCACCTGTGAATGTTTGGGGTCAGGTTGCTGAAGCGCGCAAACCTGTGTGCATTTTAGACTATAATAGGCACATGGGTGGTGTTGACAGAGTACATCAGAGGTTGGAACCTTACGCTGCTCTTCGTAAGGCTTACATTTGGTATAAGAAGTTGGCTATCCATATTTTCCACTTGGCAACCTTTAATGCTTTTGTTGTATTTAAGGATTCTTGTCCTGAGTCAAACATGACTTTTGCTAAGTTTCAGGAGTCTGTAATAGGCATCCTTGTTTTAGTGTAACAGGCAAGTGTTCCTAGAGTTGGAGTGGTGGAGGATGTGGCTTGACTGAAAGATCGCCACTTTCCTGATCACATTCCTCCCACACCCTCAAAAGACTTTCCCAGTAGGAGATGTAGAGTCTTTTGGCAACGAGGTACGCGGAAGGAGACTTGTATGTACTGCCCCAGTGTCCTTCTAACCCTGGGCTGTTTGTGCCTGCTTGTTTTAGAATGTACCACACGCAAAATAATTTTTAGGAGCATCCATGAGTGGTAAAGTGAACTGCCTGGCCTTTATTGTTTAACATTTTTTGTTCAGTTTGAAGGTTGGCATTTGTGTAGTGTATTTAGTTTCAGATTTTATGTTACTAGATTTGTATCTATTTGCAATTTGTGTGTGTTTTCTTATTTGTATAAAAAAATCCTAAATGTGATGGCGGTGTGCGTGGAGTGGCGCTTGTCTGGTGGTGTGCGTGGACTGGCGCTTGGCTGGAGTGTGTTTGGAATGGTGCTTGGCTGGCGGTGTGTTTTTGACTGGCGCTTGGCTGGTGGTGTGCGTGGACTGGCGCTTGGCTGGCGGTGTGCGTGGACTGGCGCTTGGCTGGCAGTGAGCGTGGACTGGTGCTTGACTGGCTGTGTACGTGGACTGGCGCTTGGCTGGCGGTGTGCATGGACTGGCGCTTGGCTGTTGGTGTGTGTGGACTGGCTCTTGGCTGGTGGTGTGCGTGGACTAGTGCTTGGCTGGCGGTGTGCATGAACTGGCGCACGGCTTGTGGTGTACGTGGACTGGCGCTTGGCTGGTGGTATGCATGGACTGGCGCTTGACTGGCTGTGTGCGTGGACTTCCGCTTGGCTGGTGATGTGCATGGACTAGTGCTTGGCTGGCGGTCTGTGTGGACTGGCGCTTGGCTGGCAGTGTGTGTCGACTGGTGCTTGGTTGGCGGTGTGCATGAACTGGCGCTCGGCTGGCGGTATACGTGGACTGGCGCTTGGATGGCGGTGTGTGAGTAGTGACTAGCTGCTGGTCACTACACACACTGCTAGCCAAACGCCAATCCGTGAGCTGTTGTGGTTGCTGTGTCAGGAATGTGGGCGTGTGAAAGTGATGGGCCCTTGAATGGCGCTGTCTGCTGGTGTGAGTGTTGTAATGTGGTGGGCCCGCGGCTGACGGTGTGAATGGTTTTGTATCTGTCACACGTGTGAAAGGTTTATGAATGGCCTGTAAAGAGGTTGGTGCCTTGTCACGAACTGTGAGTCAATGGTTCAGTTTCTCGTCCTTTCAATTATTTAACAGTGCATTTCATTTTTGTGAAATCTCTGGTTAATACAACTGTATATACTGAACCACCACTCACCCTCATGCCAAATCCAACCAGTATGTGTGTGTGCTTGAGGAATAGATGGCTGTGCAGTATTCTTTGTCTTTTTTGTCTCTCTGCCAAGGTATACATTTTATCTAAGAATACCGTACCAACTTTAGATTTTGTCATAAACTAAACACCCATGGGAGTACATGGTGATGTCTCTCTTGTGGATCCCAACAAGTTATCTTACCCACAATGTCCTGCAAACCTCAAAATGTCACTGTGACATTTTCCTTGCATTATTGTGCTCAAATTTTCACGCTGCAGAAAGTAACAACAAATTTACAACCCCACAGCATTTCTCCAAGTATCCCAATAGAAATGGCACCTCACTTGCATGGGTGGGTCAAGAACCCACGACAGGCAAGGGCCCAAAACCTATTGAGGCGACATCAAAATTACCTATCACAAACCAACCTGGTTTTGTAAGGGGGGTCCCATGAGTTTTTGGCCCGAGGCTCGGCGGCCATCTAGAGAAACCTACCAAACCCACACATTTCTGGAAACAAGACACCCGGGGGAGTCCAGCGAGGTATGGCTTGTGTGGGCCCTTCAACATTCTCCTATCCAGAATTCCCTGCAAACCTCAAATTTTGCTGAAAAAATCCCTTTTTTGCCCAAATTTGTGTGTGGCAAAGTTCTGGAATCTGTGTGGATCCACAATTTTCCTCCCACCCAACGTTCCCCCAGGTCTCCCGATAAAAATGGTACCTCACTTGTAAAAAAAGGGTAATTTTTCATTGTGAAAATGTGGTGTGTTCACGTTGCGTTGTGAGCCGTTTCCTGTCGTGGGCACTATGCCTACCCACACAAGTGAGGTACCATTTTTATTGGGAGACTTAGGGTAATTTAGTTTTGTAAAGCAACTGTTATTACCTATTGACGTTTGATGCATTTCTGCCTTCCAAATGAAAGACAATGTGTAAAAAAGGAGTCATTTTGAAAGATTATCGATAATTCTCATGCTAGTATGAGTATTCCCAATTTCGGAAATGTGCAAATATCTACTGTTTCTAAACTCTATATTTAGTTCCCATTTCAGAAATACATAGGTGTCTTTCATACTGATTTTTCCATGTATACATTTTCCCAGAAGAATTGCTATATGCTCGGTTTTTGGTTCTGGGTTCGTCGGGTTCTTGGTGAATGTAGGAAGGTGGAATCGGACTATATGGTTGCTCCCAACTTTTTGCCTGGAATTTGGATGGTGTTTGACTAGTCTGCCTGGGATCCTGCTATCCAGGACCCCAGCCTATCTGCTTCCTCCCTAAAACTGATGTGAGTACCCTAGGTACCTTCCAATTGGATACTGAGGACACCCTACCAGCCCCTTGTAGATGGTACCCTAGGTACACAGGGCATGGGTCCCTCAGAGGCCTACCAGGGGCTGCAGCACTTATTGTGCCACCCCTGGGACAGCCATACCAAATGACACCACCAGACCACTACTGTAGTCTGGGTATGGTGGTGCTTGCACCCCTTACAGGGATATAGGTAGCCTGTATCCCACTCAATACAACATATATATCCTCATAGGACACCCCTAGAGCAGGCCTTGCTAATCCTACAAGGCAGGGTGCTGAGATATGTGTGAAGGGGGACCCCTACCTGAGTAGGGCCCCTCTGCAACCTTCGTAAAAACATTACTGGGTTGTTTGTAGTGTAGCCATACCATATACTCTTAACCGCATTATAAGTATATCGCGATAGCGTGATAACTTGAGAATGGCTACACAGAACCATATCGTGTTTGGTGTCAAACATGTAGGAATCATACCCCCAATCCAGCCATGGGACTGAGGGCCTGATTCCCCCCTGCTAGAGGGGCGATATAGGAAAAGCGGCAGAATTTAGACACCAATTTAAAAGTGCACGCCAAGTACAAAATGGATGCTACCCGCCACCCACACGACTCTGGCTGCCTGTTGCTGGGCAGAACTCCAGCCACGGCAGCTGGACATTAGGGATCCTGTTGCAGGGAGGTGTTCCCACCTCCTCAGACAGACTATGTGGATTGGAACTGGGTGGGTGCACCATAGGATACCTTTCAGAGTTGCACGTAGGCTTCTCCAGTGCCTACATTCTGCATACACCGCCTGGAATTGGTTTAGGGGCATCCTGTCCCCTGCCCTGGCAGGAAACACACAAAGGGGAGAGGGTTTAGCCACCCTTTCCCGCCTGACCTCTCATTGGTGGACCCTGATCTGGACACTCCCCTAATCTTTGGATAAAGGTGAATACTGGGTCCCCAGAGCCTCAGATTATTCTTGAACTTCACAGTCTTGACCTTCGACTTGCTGCCGCACAGCTACCTGAAGAAATCTCCCTTGGGGTAAAGGAGTTACCCCCCTGCTTGGCAGGCACCTGAAACACTGCAAGTGACCCAGTTGGAATCTCGCTGCTCTTTCGGACATCGACGACCCTTTCCTACCTTGAGGTGGGTTTCCAAGCATCCCAGAGGCCAGTGAGTGTGCACAGCAAAGCTCTACACCGTGGACCCTGTGGGTGCGGAGATCCCCAATACCCCAGGACACTGGCCATCTCTTGCATAGCACCCGACCCTGACAAGTGGGGAAGTCGTGCTTTGGCCCATTATTTAGCCAACCTCTCTGCAGTAACTGTGCCAAAGATCAACGCCCTAGCCCGCTCAGGCGACCCGTGGGCGCACCTTTACGCATGCCAAATTGCTGCCTTCCGCGGTCCCTTGTCTCTCAACTTGTGGGCCCTAGCGGAAGACAATCCTCAATTTCAAGAGTTCACCTGGTTGTCCAGGCCTGCTCTTCAGTCTCCTCACTGGAGACCTCTCTCAGGCCTCATGGGTCTGCACCAGTAGCTGCTTTGTGTTTCTTGTGTGGGTTGCGGTTGCCAAGGCTTAGTGGATCCAATCCGGACACTAACACCGCAGCGACCCTCATCCTTTGTGGGACAGTTGCCCTCCAGAAGCTGGCCTTCCTTGAAGCCTCCTGGACCCTGTGGCTGACGATCCAAGCTACACCTCTTTGACCTGGAAACACCCGACATTGAAAGGCTCCTTCTCTTGAGCCCCCTGGTCACTGTGCCGTGACCCAGACTCTGTCCCCTCTGCTATCAGGTTCCTCTCTACAAGATCTACATTTTCATTCTTCATGACAACGACGACGCTTGTTTCTAGCAGCAGTTCTTCACGTTTTGCCATTGAAAATCAGCCCGCGACCTGACATCGAAAACGACCTATGCACCCGGCTTCCCTGGGGCAGGTAACAGTGGTACCTCTGTACACTCGTGGGTGTGGGCCCTTCAAAAGCTTAACTCTAAAGTATTGAACTTGAACTCCTGCTAGAAGTGTTTTTAAACTTGCAAAATCAAACCGCGACATTCTCCATAGGCTATAATAGAGATCCTGACAGTAACTTCAGTCACTGCACGCGTCTCCCGTGGGTCCCCTTCCTCACTACCTTGGGTGGTTTCACAAGGGGCCAGCGACCCTAAATACCCTAGGCATTGTCTGTAGAATTGTCGTGGTTCTTATACCACTTTTTTAATATATAGTTTGGTCCCCCCCCGGGGCCTTGTGATTCCAGTGCTATTTATTGTAACTATCAATGCTTGTTTGAATTGTATCTTCACATCTAGCCTCATAAAGAGACTAGTGGGGCTATTCCTAGAATAAATACATATATTTTATATATATACCTGTGTGGACTACTCTTTCATTTGGTTATTCAAGAGGTTATCTATGGTAAAACAATACGCTTAACACTCCTTCAAGGCTTAGCCTGAAGGCTGCTCTCCACAGCTACCACTAGGATAGCTTTCTTTAAAGGTTGTCTTTAACCTGTCACCGTAAGAGTCGAATTGGACTGGTACAAGGTGGCCACTAGAACTAGTGACCAGCATATGCCAGGCCAACTTCTCACATTGGTGTGCAGCAGTTGGATTCAAGCTTGCCATTGTTTTACCAGATAACAAATTGAATTTCTAAAGTGAAAGCCACTTGGTACTGAGGTACATATAAATTTAAGCTTAGAATACAATAAGTTCTACTGAACTTAGGAGCTGTGTGTAGAGGGCTTAGCACACCTTGGCTACAACTCAAGAGTCCCAGTGGACAAGTATGACCACCTCTCTTTTGCAGAGCTTAGGGAGATGTGCACTGCTAGGCAACAAGGGTGCCAACACTCAACGTCTCAGGGAAATCCTGCTCATAGCAGACTTCAAGCAGACTCTAGTGTCTGAAGGGGTAGACAGGTTGGGTGGGCATCCTGCTGAAGAGGACACCCCAGTGGTGGACTCTGATGAGGACCAGGAAGAGGAAGTTGAACTTGACCTGGATGATTCAGACCATTCACAACATGGAGATGATGGCCCAAGAGGCACTCTCTCCATCCCTAAAGGGAGAGTGGTGGATCCAAACAGAAGGAACAGATCCCCCTCTGTGGGGTCCAACCATTCAAGGAGATCCAAAGGGACCTCTGCCTCTTCTCAGAGAAGAGAATCCTCCAAGGAGAGGAAATGCAGACTGATCCAGTTTGAGCAGGCTAAACTACAGCTCAGGAGAGAACAGTTAGCATTAGACAGGGAATCCCTGGAGCTTCAGAAAGCTTCAAGAAAATGGGGTCTAGAGACCCCTGGTGGCAGTAATACCCCTAGAGATAGAGAGAAAGCTCCTGACAATAGGAACCTGCATAACATTGCGCCCCCCTATCAGTCAGGGGATGATATCCATAAATGGATCACTGCACTTGAGAGGGCCTGTAAAGTTCAGAGGGTCCCAGTACAGCAGTGGGCAGCAATCTTATGGCTCTCCTCTGCAGACAAAGGAAGAGACAAGCTCCTCTCTGTCATAGAAGAGGATGCAGATGATTATTATATCTTGAGAGATGCTTTGATAGATGGGTTTGGCTTAACCACTGATCAATTTAGATTGAAGTTCAGAGACACCCAGAAAGCACAGGATCAAGATTGGGTAGACTTTGTGGATTGTGCTACCAAGGCTCTGGAAGGTTGGTTAAATGGCAGTAAAGTAAATGATTATCAAGGATTGTATAATCTCATCATGAGGGAGCAGATTCTTAATAATTGTCAAACCCAACTCTTACACCAGTACCTGGTGGACTCTGATCTGACCTCTCCCCAAGAATTGGGTAAGAAGGCGGACAAATGGGTCAGAACCAGGATTAGGCACAAGAACCAAGGTGGTGACCAGAAGAAAGATTCCACAAAGCCCAAAGAGAAAGGTGGGGATAATAAAGCAGAAAAATCCCCTGAACAGCCCCAAAAATCCAGTTCTGGGGGTGGGTCCCAAAATCCTTCCTCTACCAATAAGAAACCATATTGCCATGTGTGTAAGCAACCTGGCCACTGGAAAACTGACTCCAGTTGAACATTGAATGGCAATAAAGAAAATGTTCCTCCTATTGCAGCTCCAACACCTCCTGTTACTACTAGTAGTAATCCCCCAGGTGGTGGGAGTGCACCCAAAAATTTAGTTGGGCTTTCTTGGGGAACTCAGGTGGACTCTGGCCTAACCAGGTCCCTTACACAAGCAACTCTAGTCTGTGATAGTGGCATGGGGTTTTCCAACTTTACCATGAGTCCCAGTATCTTGGGCAGGTACAGACAAGAGCCCATGATCAATGGTCAGAAGGTTGTGGCCTACAGAGACACAGGGGCTAGTGTCACCATGGTGACAAAGAGACTAGTGCCCCTAGAACAGCTTTTACCTGAGTTTAGCTACCAGGTGACCAATATTGATGGAATCAGGACAGATCATCCCATGGCAGTGGTAAATCTCAGCTGGGGAGGGGTCACTGGCCCAAAGAGAGTGGCAGTGTCCCCAACCTTACCTGTAGATTGTCTACTGTGGAATGACCTGGAAATCTCAGCCAGGGCTGAGGTACACCACAATGCCCATTTAAGAATGTTAGGCATCCCTGAGAGAATGGATGGGACCCTGAGGGCCTCACCTCCTCCCCAGGAAGAATTAAAGGGAGTGAAGCCTGAAACTATGGATCACTCCACCCAGACAGAGAGCAGAGGGGTGAGGAACAGTTCTCCCCCCACCAGACTAAAGGTAAGGGTCAGCTTCCTAAGGGAACTGATCCTGTCCCTTGTGAAGTAACTGCCCCAGAAGTGGTCAGGTCTGTCCTGGCCACAGCTCTGATGGCAGGGGATCCTTCCAAGGTGGTACCCAGTCTGGAGCAGGTATCCTGCCCCTCTCTACCCTGCCTCAGTCAGCCCAGGGCTGCAGAGGGCAGGGAGGTCAGTGGACTCCTAGTGGTCCCCTGTCCAGAGGAACCCCCTCATCAGCAGATTAGGGACACCCAGCAGAGTAGTTCTAGCCAGGGGACCATTCCTCCACAAACTGAGGGATCCCCCTTACCCCTAGGTACAGGTACCCCCCAGATGGACTTTGTTGGGCACAGGGAAACCTGGAGCATAGTTGCCCCAAACCTTCCAGTGCCCTCCACTATTCCAACCAGAGGGACCCAACCCCCAGCTGTAGGCAGCCAGCAGTTGACCCTTAGGGCCAGATATGACACAGTCATGGACAGAAAGGCTTCCATGGTGACCAGTGACCTGAGGAGGTTGAGATGACCCCACATAGGGCCTCACTTCCAGACTCAGACACCCCACCAGCCTGCTTATGTACCAAAACCCAATACAGGTAATTTCCCTAGACTTTGGAGAAACTCTAAAACCCCTTGGGGTAGGATTTCCCAAGTGGACCATGAGACAGGGAGCAACCATGCTAGTGCAGGTTCTTCCTTATATGGCCACTCAGGAAATAAAGGCTTATCTTGACAAGGTTAGCCTTATCGGCTTTCGTTTGGGGGGGGGGGTTATGTAGGAAGGTGGAATCTGACTATATGGTTGCCCCCAACTTTTTGCCTGGTATAAATTTGGATGGTTTTTGACTAGTCTGGCTGGGATCCTGGTATCCAGGACCCCAGCCTATCTGCTTCCTCCCTAAAACTGATGTGAGTACCCTAGGTACCTTCCAATTGGATACTGAGGACACCCTACCAGCCCCTTGTAGATGGTACCCTAGGTACTCAGGGAATGGGTCCCTCAGAGGCCTACCAGGGGCTGCAACACTTATTGTGCCACCCCTGGGACAGCCATACCAAATGACACCACCAGACCACTACTCTAGTCTGGGTAAGGTGGTGCTTGCACCCCTTACAGGGATATAGGTAGCCTGTATCCCACTCAATACAACACATATATCCTCATAGGACACCCCTAGAGCAGGCCTTGCTAATCCTACAAGGCAGGGTACTGAGATATGTGTGAGGGGGGACCCCTACCTGAGTAGGGCCCCTCTGCAACCTTCGTAAAAACATTACTGGGTTGTTTGTAGTGTAGCCATACCATATACTCTTAACCGCATTATAAGTATATTGCGATAGCGTGATAACTTGAGAATGGCTACACAGAACAATATCGTGTTTGGTGTCAAACATGTAGGAATCATACCCCCAATCCAGCCATGGGACTGAGGGCATGATTCCCCCCTGCTAGAGGGGCGATATGGGAAAAGCGGCAGAATTTAGACACCAATTTAAAAGTGCACGCGAAGTACAAAATGGATGTTACCCGCCACCCACACGACTCTGGCTGCCTGTTGCTGGGCAGAACTCCAGCCACGGCAGCTGGACAATAGGGATCCTGTTGCAGGGAAGTGTTCCCACCTCCCCAGACAGATTATGTGGATTGGAACTGGGTGGGTGCACCATAGGATACCTTTCAGAGTTGCACGTAGGCTTCTCCAGTGCCTACATTCTGCATACACCGCCTGGAACTGGTTTACGGGCATCCTGTCCCCTGCCCTGGCGGGAAACACACAAAGGGGAGAGGGTGTAGCCACCCTTTCCCGCCTGACCTCTCATTGGTGGACCCTGATCTGGACACTCCCCTAATCTTTGGATAAAGGTGAATACTGGGTCCCCAGAGCCTCAGATTATTCTTGAACTTCACAGTCTTGACCTTTGACTTGCTGCCGCACAGCTACCTGAAGAAATCTCCCTTGGGGTAAAGGAGTTACCCCCCTGCTTGGCAGGCACCTGAAACACTGCAAGTGACCCAGTTGGAACCTCGCTGCTCCTTCGGACATCGACGACCCTTTCCTACCTTGAGGTGGGTTTCCAACATCCCAGAGGCCAGTGATTGTGCACAGCAAAGCTCTGCACCGTGGACCCCGTGGGTGCCGAGATCCCCAATACCCCAGGACACCGGCCACCTCTTACATAGCACCTGACTCCGACAAGTGGGAAAGTCGTGCTTTGGCCCATTATTGAGCCAACCTCTCTGCAGCAACTGTGCCAAAGATCGACGCCCTAGCCTGCTCCAGTGACCCGTGGGCATACCTTTACGCATGCCAAATTGCTGCCTTCCGCGGTCCCTTGTCTCTCAACTTGTGGGCCCTAGCGGAGGACTATCCTCAATTTCAAGAGTTCCCCTGGTTGCTACAGGCCTGCTCCTCAGTCTCCTTGCTGAAGACCTCTCTCAGATCTCGTGGGTCTGAACCAGTAGCTGCTTTGTGTTTCTTGCGTGGGTTGCGGTTGCCAAGGCTTAGTGGATCCAATCCGGACACTAATACTGCAGCGACCCTCATCCTTTGTGGAACAGTCGCCCTTCAGAAGCTGGTCTTCCTTGAAGCCTCCTGGACCCTGTGGCTGACGATCCAAGCTACACTTCTTCGACCTGGAAACACCCGACATTGAAAGGCTCCTTCTCTTGAGCCCCCTGGTCATTGTGCCGTGACCCAGACTCTGTCCCCTCTGCTTTCAGGTTCCTCTCTACAAGATCTACATTTTCATTCTTCACGACAACGACGACGCTTGTGGCTTGCAGCAGTTCTTCACGTTTTGCCATTGAAAATCAGCCCGCGACCCGACATCGAAAACGACCTATGCACCTGGCTTCACCGGGGCAGGTAAAAGTGGTACCTCGGTACTCTCGTGGGTGTGGGCCCTTCAAAAGCTTAACTCTAAAGTGTTGAACTTGAACTCCTGCTAGAAGTGTTTTTAAACTTGTAAAATCAAACCGCGACATTCTCCATAGGCTATAATAGAGATTAGAGATCCCAACAGTAACTTCAGTCACTGCACGCGTCTCCCGTGGGTCCCCTTCCTCACTACTGGGGCCTTGTGATTCCAGGGCTATTTATTGTAACTATCAATGCTTGTTTGAATTGTATCTTCACCTCTAGCCTCATAAAGAGACTAGTGGGGTTATTCCTAGAATAAATACATATATTTTATATATATACCTGTGTGGACGACTCTTTCATTTGGTTATTCAAGAGCTTATCTATGGTAAAACAATAAGCTTAACACTCCTTCAAGACTTAGCCTGAAGGCTGCTCTCCACAGCTACCACTAGGATAGCTTTCTTTAAAGGTTGTCTTTAACCTATCCCCATAAGAGTTGAATTGGACTGGTACAAGGTGGCCACTAGAACTAGTGACCAGCATATGCCAGGCCAATTTCTCACAGTGAACCTACAAGTCCTATATATCCCCACAACCAGAAAGGTCCAGCGGATGTAACGGTTTATTGCTTTCAAAGAGTTGTCATATACAGAAGAAGTTACAGGTGAAAACGTTGACACAAAAGGCTGTTTTTTTCAACTAATTTTCAATGTTTCCTATATTTAACTGTTAGTTTCTATAAAGATACCTTGAAGGATCTACACAAATGATCTCTTCCTGAATTCAGAATGTTGTCAACTTTTCCAAAATGTATAACTTTCTAGGATCCATTATTGCTTTGATACCCATTTCTACCATTAACTGGAAGGAGGTTGAAAGCACAAAAAATAACACAAATTGGCAATGTCCCAGAAAAATGACAAAACTGTGTAAAGAATTGTGTTTTTCTGACATAAGTCTGCTTGTCCCTGAAAGCTGGGAAGATGGTGATTTCAGCACCACAACCTCTTTTTTGATACCATCTTCAGGGGAAAAAACTGACGCTTTCATCAGTAGCCCTTTTTTCGCATTTTCCCCTAAAAAAGCAAAGTTTGGCTGAATTTTTTCTAATTTCTGGTTCCTCTCCAGGGGAACCCACAAACCCTGGGTACCTTTAGAATCCCCATGATGTTGGGAAAAAAAGGATGCACATCTGGCGTGGATACCTTATATGGTCAAAAGGTTACAGGGGCCTAGGCGCAAACTACCCCAAATAGCCAAAAAAAGGCTTAGCACAGGGGGGGGGGGAAAGGCCTAGCAGCGTAGGGGTTAAAGATTAACGCCACTGGAAATCTGGCCTTTATTTCTCCAAAACTGTTCCCACTTTGCATGTATGCTGCACTGTACAGCACTCACCCAAAGTGGGAAGAGTTTTCAAATCCGTCTAGCATACTATCTTGTACCAGAATGGTACCCTTCCAGTACAAAACCTATGCTAGCCTCACGCACACATTTGATATCTCCTTGTCATGCGATGCAGCACAGCTACTTTGGGTGATGCACTGCAGTCTGTGACAGATTTGTAAACCTGGCCTGTCTGGTTAAAATGTCTTGTTTAGGGTAGCATCCTTTTCCCCTCTGAAAGCAGCATAGCTGGAATTCAGAAAGCTGCACTCGGCTAAGGCCTTTCTTCTAAAAGCCACCAGTTGATGAGAAGGTGAAAAGAGGGTAGCGCATTTCCTGTATTGGCTCCCACCCTCTGGAAGTCTTCTATCCTTCCGTGAGGAGGAAGACCTATTAATTTAGTAGTGTGAGCTCCAAATAATGTGGCAGTTCCTTCTCAGCTTTTCTATCCATCTACTAGCGCGGAGCAGTAGATATGATTTGTTCAGAAAAGATATGCAAAATAACATATTCAAGAGGTCACTAACTACTTTCAGAATTGCATACTGCAAAAGGAGAAAATTGAGGAGTCAGGCCAGAGAAATAAAGGTTTGAAGCTTATAAAATGAAACGGTGGCAGAGGAAAGAGAAAGTCAACAAAGCTCAAAAATGTGCGACAGCAAATATATGCCAATTAATATTTATCGAGAGAAGGCTACTGAACATCAACAGAATATACCAGATGTCAGGTAGACACAGTAAACTCTTACTAAAATCCTGTCTCAAGAAAGCCTACCCTTTATAAAAGATCAACAGTTCAGTACAATGTACCAGGCTGTCCCAGATATACAGCCACATTGCATTGCATTTGGATGGAAAGTGAAACTGCTTTAGAATAAACCACCCATCGTGATTTATGTTTCTGAACGTGTTAGCTGATCCGTTCGAAATGAGCTCCTTGTAGGGCTTGAGCAGATTCTGCATTCAAATGTAATTTAAATTCACAAGGAGAACCCAGGAATTTCAATGTTTTAGGGAAGAGAGATGTATAGCTTATGTAAGCAGAAGTGTCTGAAGCAGGGCAGAAGGTGCGAGATGAGAAATTCTTTCACTTAGGCAAACATTTATGATTATCATAAAATGTCACTCTGGTTGTTGCAGTAAGTAGATGGAACGAACACAAAAATCACAAAAACTGCTCAAATAATTTTAACAAATCAATAAGTACATCAATTATTTACAGGCTAATGGATACAATCTGTATACGCCCAGACGTATCCTTTGCAGGTTATCTACATCAGTATGGATTAATAAAAAGGAAAGTCACCAGCGGCTGCTTAATGAATATATATATATATATATATATATATATATATATATATATATATATATATATATATATATATTACCTACTGGCGGTCGCCAGTAGGTAGTTATAGTTAGGACCCTGTTTCCATAGGAAATCCGCAACATTCTATTTTGAATAACTTTGGCGCCGGTCGACGAATCCTCGCAAATTTCTCAAAATAGGTGGGGCGCTACGCTCCGCTCCTACCCTGAAAGTCTCGGGGGGATTCGTCAAGCGGGGGCTGAGATAAAAGGGGGGTCCCAAAACGCATTTTTCCCATGCATTTTTCCATAGGACCTTTAGACAGGGCTACAGCCCGAACGGCTGAACAGAATTACTAGAAATTTGGCAGAGAGGTAGTCCTTAGGTCAAGGAAGTGCCTTTTGTAGGTTTGGTGTAAATCTGTTCAGTAGATTCTGAGAAAATAGCCTTTAAATCAATATATATATCTGAGCCAGCTTACGGTACGCTTACCGTAAGCTTACCGTACGCGTACGGTGGCGTGCGCGAGCGCGATTCTGATTGGCTGTTACATCTAAGTAAACATTCGAATCGGTCGAAACCAGGAAGCGGCGGCCGCCATTTTCTCTCTCGCACTCTGAGGGGGGGGCTGTAAACAAAGGCAAAAAACATATAAAGGGGCTGTTTAGACAGCGCCCATGCACATAGCCATGTTAGTTGAGTCCTCAAAGATCCCCCAAGGCCAAAAACGGTAGATTTTTATTTTTGAAAATTTCGCCGATTACGCTTACCGTACGCGTACGGTGCGCTTACGCTAAAAATTTTAATAAAAAAAAAAAAACACTCTCTGTGCATGGCATAATATTGTCATCACTTACAAATTAAATTTAACAGATTACCTATCACAAGGAAGCGCATAATATGTCCTCCATGTGCGCACGGTGCGTAACGTGGGCACGCGGTGCGCGTAGCGCACTGCGTGCCCACCTTGCGTGTACGGCACTAACTGCGTAAAGTGGGCGCGCGGTGCGCGAAGCGCACCGCGTGCTCACTGTGCGCGCACGGTGCGCGAAGCGCTCCGTGCGCGTTCGGAACGAACTGCATTAAGTGGGCGTGCACGCCACGAATGGCGTAAAGTAACTTAGCATTTAAAAAACCGTACAAATTCACTGAAAAAACCATAGGTTTCACACACGTTATAGTTAGGAATTAGCATTTAAAAAACCTTACAAATTCACTGAAAAAACCATAGGTTTCAGACATGTTATAGTTAGCGGAAATTTTACTGATAAAAAACCAATGAAATTCCCCCGTTATAGTTAGTGCAGGCAACTATAACTCACGCGACCGCAATCTTCTGCTGATGACATATGTGTCTTTATGAAAAATAAATATTTGTAATATATGTATAGCTAAAAATTTATGGAAGAAGACATGGGCAAATAAGTGTCTAAATACAGTATTAGCATCAGCAGAGGATTGCGGTCGCGTGAGTTATAGTTGCCTGCACTAACTATAACGGGGGAATTTCATTGGTTTTTTATCAGTAAAATTTCCGCTAACTATAACATGTCTGAAACCTATGGTTTTTTCAGTGAATTTGCAAGGTTTTTTAAATGCTAATTCCTAACTATAACGTGTGTGAAACCTATGGTTTTTTCAGTGAATATATATATATATATATATATTATCTACTGGCGGTCGCCAGTAGATAGTTATAGTTAGGACCCTGTTTCCATAGGAAATCCGCAACATTCTATTTGGAATAACTTTGGCGCCGGTCGACGAATCCTCGCAAAATGTTCAAAATAGGTGGGGCGCTACGCTCCGCTCCTACCCTGAAAGTCTCGGGGGGATTCGTCAAGCGGGGGCTGAGAAAAAAGGGGGGTCCCAAAACGCGTTTTTCCCATGCATTTTTCCATAGGACCTTTAGACACAGCTACAGCCCGAACGGCTGAACAGGGTTACTTGCAATTTGGCAGAGAGGTAGTCCTCAGGTCAAGGAAGTGCCTTTTGTAGGTTTGGTGTAAATCTGTTCAGTAGATCCTGAGAAAATATCATTTAAATCAATATATATATATCTGTGGCAGCTTACGGTGCGCTTACGGTGCGCTTACGGTAAGCTTACCGTACGCGTACGGTGCCATGCGCGAGCGCGATTCTGATTGGCTGTTAGATCTAAGTAAACATTCGAATCGGATGAAACCAGGAAGCGGCGGCCGCCATTTTCTCTTTCGCACTCTGAGTGAGGCAGCAAAAACAAAGGCAAAAAACAACTAAAGGGGCAATGTATTCAGTTCCTAACCACCTAGCATTGATGATGGTGTCCCCAAAGTACCCCCAAGGCCAAAAATTCCATTTTAATTTGTTTAGAAAAATCGCCGATTACGCTTACCGTCGGCGTACGGTAAAAATTATTAAAAAAACAAAAACTATCCACACTATCCCCACCTCGTGTGCAAATGGGGCCCAAAGGGCACCATTTGTGCATGGCTTAAAGCAAACAAATGAAAATATAAAAGATTACCTTTCACAACGAAGCGCATAATATGTCCTCCAAGTGCGCACGGTGCGCGAAGCGCATCGTGCGTACATGGCCCATCCCGCATAACGTGGGCACGGCACTAACTGCGTAAAGTGGGCGCGCGGTGCGCAAAGCGCACCGCGTGCTCACCGTGCGCGCACGGAACGAACTGCGTTAACTGGGCGCGCACGCCACGAATGGCGTAAAGTAACTTAGCATTTAAAAAAACGTACAAATTCACTGAAAAAAACATAGGTTTCACACACGTTATAGTTAGGAATTAGCATTTAAAAAACCTTGCAAATTCACTGAAAAAACCATAGGTTTCACACATGTTATAGTTAGCTGGACATTTCACTCGTAAAAAACCAATGAAATTCCCCCGTTATAGTTAGTGCAGGCAACTATAACTCACGCGACCGCAATCCTCTGCTGATGACATGTGTGTCTTTATGAAAAAAAAATATTTGTAATATATGTATAGCTAAAATTTAATGGAAGAAGACATGGGCAAATAAGTGCCTAAATACAGTATTAGCATCAGCAGAGGATTGCGGTCGCGTGAGTTATAGTTGCCTGCACTAACTATAACGGGGGAATTTCATTGGTTTTTTACGAGTGAAATGTCCAGCTAACTATAACATGTGTGAAACCTATGGTTTTTTCAGTGAATATATATATATATATATTCACTAAAAAAACGATAGGTTTCACACACGTTATAGTTAGGAATTAGCATTTAAAAAACCTTGCAAATTCACTGAAAAAACCATAGGTTTCACACATGTTATAGTTAGCTGGACATTTTACTGATAAAAAACCAATGAAATTCCCCCGTTATAGTTAGTGCAGGCAACTATAACTCACGCAACCGCAATCCTCTGCTGATGCTAATACTGTATTTAGACACTTATTTGCCCATGTCTTCTTCCATTAAATTTTAGCTATACATATATTACAAATATTTTTTTTTCATAAAGACACATATGTCATCAGCAGAGGATTGCGGTCGCGTGAGTTATAGTTGCCTGCACTAACTATAACGGGGGAATTTCATTGGTTTTTTATCAGTAAAATGTCCAGCTAACTATAACATGTGTGAAACCTATGGTTTTTTCAGTGAATTTGCAAGGTTTTTTAAATGCTAATTCCTAACTATAACGTGTGTGAAACCTATGGTTTTTTCAGTGAATTTGAACGTTTTTTTAAATGCTACTTTACGCCATTCGTGGCGTGCGCGCCCACTTAACGCAGTTCGTTCCGTGCGCGCACGGTGCGCTTCGCGCACCGCGCGCCCACTTTACGCAGTTAGTGCCGTGCACGCACGGTGCCCACGTTACGCTGGATGGGCCATGCTGGATGGGCCATGCTGGATGGGCCATGCTGGATGGGCTATGTACGCACGATGCGCTTCGCACACCGTGCGCACATAGAGGACATATTATGCGCTTCGTTGTGTAAGGTAATCTTTTTAATTTTCATATATCACATATGCCATGCACTAAAAGTGCCCTTTGGGCACCATTTGCACACGAGGTGGGGAGAGTATGGATAATTATTTTTTTTTAAATAATTTTTATCGTACGCGTACGGTAAGCGTAATCGGCGATTTTTTAAAAAAAATTAAAATTGACTTTTTGGCCTTGGGGGTCCTTTGGGGACACCTTCATCAAGGCTAGGTGGTTAGGAGCGGTCTAAACAGCCCCTTTATATGTTTTTTGCGTTTGTTTTTCCTCCCCCCCTCTGAGTGCGAGAGAGAAAATGGCGGCCGCCGCTTCCTGGTTTCGACCGATTCGAATGTTTACTAAGATCTAACAGCCAATCAGAATCACGCTCGCGCACGGCACCGTACGCGTACGGTAAGCTTACCGTAAGCACACGGTAAGCGCACCGTAAGCTGCCACAGATACATATATTGATTTAAATGCTATTTTCTCAGGAACTACTGAACAGATTTACACCAGACCTACAAAAGGCACTTCCTTGACCTGAGGACTACCTCTGTGCCAAATTTCAAGTAACTCTGTTCAGCCGTTCGGGCTGTAGCTGTGTCTAAAGGTCCTATGGAAAAATGCATGGGAAAAACGCGTTTTGGGACCCCCCTTTTTTCTCAGCCCCCGCTTGACGAATCCCCCCGAGACTTTCAGGGTAGGAGCGGAGCGTAGCGCCCCACCTATTTTGAAAATTTCGCGAGGATTCGTCGACCGGCGCCAAAGTTATTCCAAATAGAATGTTGCGGTTTTCCTATGGAAACAGGGTCCTAACTATAACTATCTACTGGCGACCGCCAGTAGATAATATATATATATATATATATATACATGTATATATATATATATATACCCTTCCAGTACAAAACCTATGCTAGCCTCACGCACATATTTGATATCTCTTTGTCAGGCGATGCAGCACAGCTACTTTGGGTGATGCACTGCAGTCTCTGACAGTTTTGTAAACCTGGCCTATATATATATACACACAAACATAACCCACTTGTGCTATCATATATAGATATATATATTTGTCACTAATTCCATGCGTGCATTTTCATGTATTCAATAATATTTTATATATATTTGCTTGCCGCCTTAATGTGATTATTGTACATGCCAAACAGAAGAACTCAGTGACAGTACCAGTATTTGTGTATGTTTGCTTTGCATTCATCACATGAAGGGTACTTAAACCTCTCGCAAAATGGCATCTTACAGTTTGACAAAGGCTTATTTCCAGATGAAACGCTTTGTCCAGTGTTGACATAACAAAGAGCTTCTAGGTACACAACTTCAAGTGCCCTAAGATAACTATAACTTGCACCCTCGCCAGGCACAGTTTTCTCATCAATAATTTTACTACTAATGTTAGAGTGATATTATCAATGATGTCATAGAAGATGTCATGAGTGATGTAATATCTGGGGTAATTTGCAGTGCATGGCGAGGGCGCGAGTTATAGTTACCTTAGGGCATGAGCTATAGTTACTTAAAACAACTCTAACTAGAACACATGAATTTCTATGGTTTTGTGCTTGTAAAATCAGGACTTAAATCTAGCATCCCTTTGACCTTTGTTTTTTTTATGAAAATCTAAGGGTGTTTTTAATTCTATTTCCTAACTATAGCGTCCCTGTAACCTTTGCTTTTTTCAGTGACTTTCTAGGCATTTTGTAAAGTTAGGTAAAATGGCCATCGTATTGCACGGTGGAAAGAGCGAGACCCAGGGTCTGGCCTGGAATTGTGCTGCCCCCAGCCAAGCTTGCTGCTCCTGTTCCCCCCTCCATCTTGCCAATCATTGTCCAATTCCATGCCCCTGCTCCCTCATTACATCCCTGTTTGGCCATTGTTCTGTGGCAGATGTTCTGCCACTGCCCTTCCTGCCTGCCTGCCATCAACAGTTAGCTTGCTGCCCAATCCATCTCCTCCCTATCCTCTGTTGTCTGAGTCCAAACACCAGCCCCCTCCCTCCTGCCCCGCATGGCCCACTGTGTTGCCACTGCCCTCCATTTAGTTTGACTTCCCTGCCCACTTCTCTTGCCCTCAGTTGCCCAATTCTATGCACCATCATTGCCCTCCTGCTTAGCCTCTGTGTTTAGCTTGCTGCCCCTCCCCTCCTCCCCCTCCCCTCTGATGCCTTTGTGCTTGTACCTGCTCCCTCCTGTTTGCTCACCATGATGCATGGACCTGCCGCTGGACTTCCTATCTATGCTGAGTGCTCTTTTGTGTTGCCACTGCCCCTCCCACCTGCCTAGCATTCTCAGATGACTGCCACCTGCCACCTCCACACTGTCCTCCAGGTTCATGTTGCTGCCACTCCCTTCTGCCCACCGTGCTCTGTTGTACTGCATCTTCTCCTCCTGCCTATCCCTGTGGTCTGTTGTGAGGCCCTTTCCCTTGCTCTCTGGGTGTCAAACCCAAACCCATCCCTTCTGTACTCCATGGTCCCTTTGGCATGCCCCTGCCCCCACCTTTTTGCCAACCATGGCCATTGTGCTGCCACTAACCCTCCCACTTGCTGTGCATGACCTTCCGTGCTGCCGCAGACCGCCCACCTTCCCTGGGTGGTCTGCTTGCCACCATGCCCCCTCCCACCCTTCCACTTTCCCTCACTTTTCTGTGTGTATGCTATTATAGTCTCACCGTTGCCCTCCATGGTGTGTTTTGCTACAGGGCCCATCACGACTGCCCTCCTTGGTCACTTCTCCAGCCCTGCCACCTTGCCCTCTGCCCTATGTTTTCCATGTGCAGGCCCCTATTGACTCCCTCCTGGCTTGTTTGGTCAGTAATCGTGCCCCTGCCCCCTATCTCTAGCCCTTCTTGGTCCATTATGCTGCAACTGTCCCTCCTGTCTGTCCAGTATGGTCAGCTGGCTGCTCTTGCCTATTTTCCGTCTTCTCTCTGTTGTCCATGTGCATGGCCCTGTCTCTTCCCTATTGCTTTCCATGGTCTGTTATACTGCACTGCCGTCCAACTTGCCCTGTGTGGTGTCTTGTGCTGCCGCAACTCCTAATGGCTACCCTGTAAGGTCGGTTTGGTGCCCCTGCTCATCTCCCTCATTCCCTCAGTTGTCCAAGTCCATGTCCCTACCCCATTCCTTCTGCCCTCAGTGATCCAAAGTACCATACTTGCCAACATTTTGAACTTGTATTGAGGGAGATTTTGAAATATAAACCATGGGAATTAATTTTCCCCATTTACTTACACTGAAAAAGAGGAGATTTTAGGCAGGAGAGCAGATAAAATAAATCCCTTTTGGACTTAAAACCATCAGGAGTATCAGGCCTAAATCGGGTCTGTTGGGATGTTTGGTTGTAATGCCACTCCCTCTTCATTCTGCCCTCAATGGTCTGGTATATTCCCATAGCCTCACTTACCTGTCCTGCATGGTTGGTTTGTTGCCTCTGCCACCCTTTCCACTGTCCTCCATGGTCCATTGTGCTGCCACTGCCCCAACCACCTGCCGAGCGTGGTCAACTTGTTGCCTCTGTATTTTCCTCCCTGCCCTCAGTTATCCGAGTCTGTGCCCCTGACATCTACCTTCCCACATTAATCTACTGAACAACTAGATTGCTAACATTCTATATGTATTACAAAAGTGTGGCATACCTGGTGTAATCAAAACTGCAATTTCTAAAGCATTTCCTTTAGAAATTATAAAAATTAGAGGATCTTATTCCCATAGATATTATGGTTAGCGCTCTAAAAAAACAAGGACATATTTTCGTAGTTTTCAAATACAAACAAAGGCCTTTTAAATTACGAGGTATCTTGATGTTCTTTTATCCAGTTGATCACTTGATTATATGCTGCACTAAGCTTGACATCTGTGATACTGGGCAAACCACTTAGGGTCTTATTTAGATCTTGGTGGATGGAATTCTTGGTCACCACGGTGACGGGTATCCCTTCCGTCGCATTACGATTTCCACAGGATATAATGGGATAATATGTTGGACGGGACATCTGTCACGTTTGCAATGGTGTATTTACTTCTGTCAAGATCTAAATCAGGCCCTTAATCTCCTTTTGCCTAAAGCCCAAAAGGAATGTGTCCTTGTGTAATGTAACTAATGCTTATGTAAAGCACTCCAATACCTTTGAGTCAAGTTTGCACTTTAGAAAACTGCACTGCAAAAAAACTAAAAAATTAAATGTTTTGAACACATCTGTCATCGAGTATACTTGGGCTACATTTGGATGATATGTGTGCTCAATTTTGACTCTTTTCTCTCTGGTAGCCATCTTGAAAGACTTATTTGTTATGAAGTTCCATAATTTCCTCATTTACTGCAGTATCCTTAGTATGCTTTCTATTTTCCACTTCAATTCCATCAAGATGATGGTGAGATGTGTCACACTTTTGGCATATATTCAGAATATTAGCACTCAAGCTGCTCATCAGAACATTGCAGTACACTTCTGATCACCAGGGAGTTAGCTGGCAGTCTGCTGCTTTTTGGTAAAAGTGCATGTTCCAGTCAAAATGCCAGACTTTTTTAATGAAATAGAAGAGAAAGATATTTGAGTACTCACTTTAAAAGTGTCTTAATTTTTCTTTCTACATCATTAACAATAATTTCTATGACAAAATAAAACCCTTCATGTTGTTCCTTTCTAATTGAAATGTTTTTAGTTTTACCAGTTTGATTCAATCAAGATGGCTTCAGGTATACCACACGTTTGTCATAAGTAAGACTGTTAGCACTCTAGTTGCTCTCTAGAGCACTCTGGTAGGCAACAGTAGAACACAAGGGAATTAACTGACAGGCTCCACCTGTTGAAGTACAACATGAAGATATTTGAAATCTCACTTAAAAAGTGTCCTAATTTTTCAAAAGGAACCCGCTCATTGTGGTCCTTTCTAAACTAAATGTTTTAAGTTTTGTTTGTTTGATTCAATCAAGATGGCTTCAGGTGTGCCACACTTTTGTCATAAGTAAGACTGTTGAAGCTATAGTTGTTCATTAGAAGACTCTGGAAGGCTGCAGTAGAACAAAAGGGAATAAAAACTTTAAGCAATACGAATTTTCAATTCTATTAAGGACACAGAGGCGAGGATTATGCTTCTCTCTCTTTCCTGCATAAAATCAACATCAGACAATAAAAAATTATACAAATGAGAAACTACATAGCCCATGAACCTCTAGCCCACAATAAGTCACAAGTTTCAATCCCTGATAACCCAGTCCTTCAAGAGCAGGCACCTCCATTTTAGAATCCTCTTTCTTTGTAATCGAAACAAACATCCCGGTACTAAAAACCCTCCAACCATCTCAACTGGAGAGGTAGCTAAACAGCGCCGAGGTCTCCCAAACTTGCACTAAAGAATGAGGTAGTCTTCCCAATGACTGAAAATGCTGTTCAAGCTATGTCTCATGTGCATCCATCCACCTCTTAGATCGTTTCTGGTTGTTTCCTGTGAACCAGAAAATTAAGCCATAATATCCATACCATGAAAGTAACTTATAGGCATAGTAACATCTGAAAACACATAAGGATAAACATCACATACAGGGCTGGAAACCAAAAATAACAAAGTTATAACAGGGGAAATATACTTGGACTATACGTATATGCATAATACACAAAAACATCCGGGTGGGAAAATCCTCACCTCTGGGTCCTTAAAAAAAGAAAATTCTTATTGCGTAAGCTAGAAATCTTTTTATTCTATATCAGGACCGGAGGCTCCAATTATGCTTGTTCAAATCTCTGACACCACCAATGAAGCAACATCCACAATCAGCTTATAATAAAATAACTTGAAGATTGACTCAGAGGGCCAATCCACCGCCTTGAAAATATCTTCTAAACATGACCCTAAAGCAAATGACTTGGAGGTCATAGCCCCATAGGCTGTATGCATGGCAAAAATTGAAAAGCCAATACCAGCCTCAGATAGCAACCAACATATCCACCTTGCCAACATGGCAGCCGCCACAAAACTGAAAGTCTTCTGAAAATCAATGAGCACTTGTCCCCCCAGGTCTACCCAAAACTCACTGGTTGCAGCCTCATAAGCTTTAAGACATTGCATCATGCACAAGTTTGCATTAATACGGAACACCGGGTAAGACACTGTTCTAGTATTACACTTAGTTTGTCTAGAAATCAACAAGGAAACGCCGTCAGTGGAGATAACCCTGCCCAAGAGATCTAAGGCATGGACATCAGATACTCTCTTACAAGATAATACACAAAGAAGCATAGTAAGCTTGCTGGACAGCTGCTTGCCAGAAAGATACTTATTCTCCAGATAACTCTTCAAAAAATGTAAGACCACATTAACATCCCAAAGTTAAGAATACTTGGCTTGAGGGGGATTACACAAGTGGACGCCACTCATGAGCTTACACACCACTAGGTGTTCTCCATTTACTTTCTAGGACCGTGCTGAATTTGCGCAGTTTAGCTACGCAGAACTCTGCAAAGAGGCTAAAAATCTCCCCTGCACTACGGGGAGTCCGCAGGTGGGCAGAGTTTGCTGGTGCACATGGTTGTGTGCGAAACTCAATGCGGTTTGCTTGGGTGTGGCCATCTTGTTTTTCTACGCTGTCATGGTGCTGTGCCTAATTTTCACTCCCTCTTTTATCTCTTTAATCCTCCCCCATCAAATTTATCGACCCTTCATTTTTTCTTATTTATTTTATTTTTATTTTGTGTATTTTATAAAGCGCACAGCTGCCCCAACGGGGCCTTTGTGTTTATGTATTTTATATTTGTTTTAAAAATTGGTTGTTTTTTGGGACTTTTTGTTTATTTTTCTCCTTTCATCTTTATTTCTTCCTTCCTTTCCTTCCTTTTCCTTCTTTTCTCATCTTTCTTTACCCCACCCAGCACCATCGCAGAGGGTCGTCAACCTTGCGGGCGGTGCTGTCACCCTGGTGTGCAGCCCCGGGCAATCTTCCGCGTGGAGGAGGTGGCAGCACTAGCTTTTTTTGCGCAGCACCACCTCCCCTCCATGTTGGCTGCAGGCATGGCAGTGGATAGCCCTGCAGGAGCGTCAGCTGCATTGGGGGGGTGTGCAAGAAGGTGTGCTGCACCAGACAGGTTGGTGCACCTTCCAGCAGCTGACGCACTTCTGGCAGATATCTTGGACAGGGAACGTTGAGATTCCAGGGCTTGGTGAGTATTAATTATTTTTTGTGTTTGTGTTCAACAATGTTTTAAAACATCTGAATTGTATGCTGCTCACACTCAGTGGTAAATTACGTTTAGTTTATGTTGGAATATTATTATGTGATCCAGTTTCTAGTTTCTGCTAGGCAGGTGCTCAGCGCTACCTAATTGTACTCATCATTGTTTCTCGCTTTGGCTGATTAAGAAGCCATTGCAAACTGTACTTCTGTCACCATGGTGAATCAGTGATATCAGTGAGTAGCGTTCTCTCTGTGACTTTGTTTATGTGGCTCATGCAGTTCCAAGCTATTTCATAGTGATGTGTAGAATGCATCTATGCATTGCAAAAAAGGGATACTGAGTTCGTCAATCAAGGGGTTGTGAAACAAGAATAGAATCAAAGATCATTCATTGTAAAGCATTAGTTCTAAATGTAGTTTTTGTTAAGGAAATTTGGAATAGGGATTTTAGGACTAGTAAAGGCAACTAAACAATAGTCTATAGACTTGAAACTAGAACTATAGGCGATCTGCACTGGAGAATTACATTGTGACAGCGTATGCCTGTCATAATAATTTTATGGAGATTAACTGAAGCACTAATCAATTTTTTTTATCTTCTTAATTTCTTACATCAGTACCCAAGGACAAGAAGAGACACGTCACTGAGATAGCTCCAGGTAGAGCAGGGTAGGAGGCTTCGACCACCAGTGCCACTGCTGAGGGCTCTGCTTAGCCTAATAAGGCCTATTATTTATAATTTCTCTAATTTTGGGTTTTCTGATTGTTGTAGGCTTAGAGTAGAATGTTGGGGTATTGGAATGTTGGTGAAGGGTTCTAGGATGGGATTTGCAGCCTAGAGGCTGATGTTGCTAGTGGGAAAGAAATTTGCTCTGGCACCCCTGCCTGCTGTCATCCTTCCATGTGGCAATGGGAACAGGATACAAACCCACTCATGCAAAGCAAAATGGATTACATTTTTGTTTCATTCCCGTTAACGCTGTATTCGCTTTTTTCCTTATGATACATGTTTTTATTTTTTGGTAGCTGACTTTTTCTGCTCTCTAGTTCACTTATCTTCTGCTTTGTTGGTAATATTTTCCTCTCTTCTATATATCTTGAGGCACTGTAAGTGTAAGACTAAGAAGAACTCATTTTTGGTACTCTTCCATCTACCCTGAAGATTGCAGGTTGAAGTAAGCTAGAATTATGAATAATATTCACCATGTTTTTTTTTTTTTACAAGGCTTTCTTTTTCCTGCCCATGCTCAAACAGTTGAGTTCAGTAGAGAGTCGCTATGGTCATGGACCCCTCCCCATGTATTTATACAGTAAACCAGCAGTTTCCCAGGACAGTGCAGCATGGCAGAAAAAAGGAATGAAGTTCTACTCCCATTGCATTTGCCAGCCAACACCACATGTCTTATATTAACCAGTGTTCCACCCCAGGCCTGTCTAACACTGTTAACCAAACAACTGCCCAGTGTAACATTTGTGTTAGAAGATGCTGCAGTGCTAACCAAACTGTAGTGATGTATTGCAGGTGTATTTTTTGGATTGAAAAAATTAAGGGGAGGTATATCTGGCATCTAAAATATCATGTATAATATGTTATTCTTGTCAAACAGACCACCATTGATGCTGGCTCAAGTAGTGCCACTGCACGAGACTCAGTTAGAGGGGGAGAAGTGGCAGCAGGGACAGGCACTGGTAAGTCACACATTTGCTTGCTTATTGACAAATACTATAATACTCACTAGCTAGTACCAGGGCGTCGTCAACTCGTGACAGTGAACCCCCCAGCTTTACCAGCTGCAGCAGTGGTTGAGTTATTCTGGCCTCTTCTGTCTGCAACTCACTAAAAGATCACATAATGAGCATCGATGGCTTGAGGGAAATGTGAAAGAACAGAAGGCAAGAGGTATGAGAGAAAGTAAAGCTTATATCTAAAAATCTAAATCTATATTTAGAAATTTAGATTTTTTATGGTTCAAGGTGGTGGATATTTATTTACATTTTTGTTCTACTGCCTTGACACACTGTATTTGTTGAGCAAGGCAGATGCATCCCACCACCATTGATTACTCCTAATCCCAGCTATTGGCTTTTTACCACCTAAGAAAGTGTAATATGGTACAATTAGGGCTGCAGTGTTGGCTGTGCAATGTTTGTCTGCTTCTGTTAATGTAGCATTTACAAAGTTTTCAATGCATTGCAAACAGAACACACAAGGTGTGTTGCCCCTCACCTGCTTAGTCTCCTCTTAGTACTTAACTCCTTTATTATTTCCGAAGTTCTTCCAACACAGCCTACCAAAATATTGAGAAATCCATTCTTTCATGTGCCACATTTGATTTCATAGCCATGTAAAGTGATTCCAAAATATATTTCATGGTTTCCCATAACAGATTTATTTTATGCCTCAGATTTTTCCCTTTTGACTTCTGTTGACTAGTACTGTGACAGAATAAGCCACAGATGAGAATCGATGATCAGTGTATTGACCCCTACATTCTGAATGAAAAGCCCTACCATACATGCCTAATTTCTCTACCCTACCGTACCCTGCGGTAGAGTAAGTCAAGTTTCCTTTCCTTACTGCCCACAAATTAATTTGTCAGAAATAATATGCAGTGGTGGGTGAGGTCAGTGAGTAAAGTGAGTGTAAGTGTATGATTGATGCAAAGTTGGGAATATGGGATTCACTGTGAGAAAAGTGACAAATACAATCTATATAGCCTGTTCCTTTCCACGTAGTGCAGTGCATTGTTTTTCTACTTACGTCAGACAGGATAATAATATCCACATTACATATGTGAGGTGTGTGATGTAGTATCTCATTTATTATTCATCTGACTCTTTGGAGTCATGGTAGAAAGAGAAATAAGTTTGGAGAAGAGCTAGGCCATTGGAATTAAAAATAGATAATTGCCAACTACAGTTGCCACAGCTGCAGACGGTATCAAAATACCCGATGTGCTGACTAGCAACTTGTACTCCATAGTGCATAATTCCTTACTCATTAATGAGAGATAATTTATTATCCCTGTAAAGTGCCTGTTTAGTTACTTGTAAAGCCTTTAGAAGAAGTTAGTGCTTTTTATGCAAGACATGTGTGGTTAAAACATAAAATTGGCCACGGATGTGACTCTCCTAATTAAAATCACATCAAATTCCAATGGCCCTAGGGGACCAGCAATGTACTGCTACTGTGCCACTCACTAATTTCAAACACTTGTTTGTACAGAGCATTATTTACAATTTGTCTTTTTACTATGTGTTTTTCTCAATATAGCTACTTCTGCTGGCCCACCCGTAGCACTCAACACCAACAGGCAGGAGATAGTGGCCCATCTGTGAGGGCAGAGGCTGGAACGTATCCAGCAGGAATACCGGCGGCTGGTGTCCCTGGAGGAAGAAGAGGCAGAAGCTGCCTCTCAGTCTCAGCAGGGCCACAGTAAATCCTAGCTCCCTCAGCCTCTCTATCATCCCATCTCTCCTGCCGCCAGTTGGTAGCAACTGCTGCCGCCAACTCACCCTCTGACAAAAGCAGGCCATTGCTGCAGCACATCCTGCAGTGGCTGGATACTATAGAAAGATGGCTCACCACGATGGAGCTGAGCCTCGGTCAGCTCTTGACCCAAATACAGAATGCCCTCTTCTAGTGCTTTTTTAAACTTTTTGTTTTGGTGGGAGGGACTTGTTGTTAAGAGTGGAGGGGAAGGGAGTTGGGACCAGATATATGGACATTGGTGGTTGGATCAGTTTGCCTGGGGAGAGGGGTGGGTGACCTGTCTTGTCTCATTGCTGTGTCTTGTCTCATTGCTGAGAGATAAGTGGTATCTGGTATGTCTGTAAGTTGAAGGAGGTACCCCAGAACTGCAGGATGGGACTCTTAGTTCCAGCCGTTCTTTTTCCAGGTCTCCTGCTTTCTCAACAACCCTGCTCTTGCATTTTGAAACATCGCCTCCAGAAAAAGCAATGAAAGTGGGCAGATTTTTTTTGTATTTTGTACAGTGGATCACGTTGTGTGGCACAGATGTACTCATTGGACGTGATGTTGTCATGTTGCATCCTTTTATTACAAGTGAAGGATCAAGCTCTCAGCCAAGGCATTCTCTTCTGTGTTTGTATTCACACCGGTGTGGGTGAACCTTTTATAAAACTTCTTTACTTGGTCCTGTAACAGATTCAACAATGGGATAGCTTAGCCCATCTTACTGTCCTCCTTGCTAACTTCCCGTTTGAAAACCTCAAAAGGGAGTAGCCTCTGTGTCAGGCATTGGACTAGGCCCAGTTTGTCCACATCCATGGTCATAGCTACCCCACCTGCATCCCCTCCTCATAGAATGACATAGTCATTGATCTGTTTGTACTGCACAAACAGATGTTGCAACATGTAATAGGTCGAATTCCAATGTGTTGGCACCTCCTGTTTCAGGGCTTTTACTGGTGCTCTATTAGTATGCTGGATAATTTGCAAATGCTTCCTGGCTCTAAAATAATGACTGAAATGAGTGAAGATTCTTCTGCAGGTAGTCAGTATGTTGCTGACCATGTCTTCTTTTTTTTAAAAAGTCTTGCAACACTAGGTTGATGCAATGGGTGAAACACAGGACCCTGAAATATCCTACGTCTGACATGGCCTTGACTATGCTACTGCTATTGTCTGTGGCAAAAAATAAAATTCTGAGACCTCTGGATCTCAAACATTCTTACACTTCGCTGTTAAATTCTTCCAAGATATATGCGATTTCTCCATGGTGAACATGGCCAATGTTCCATGCTGCCAAACACTCTTAAAACTTTCTTGAGGGACAAGACCAGCAAATATTTTTTTCCTATACCCCAGCAAAGAAGATCCAGTGTGCAGTGATGCACATGTAATCAGTCGCCTTACAACTGGTCCGCATGTCTGTCATCAGGTGGATATTGTGAACAACACCTTGCTGCAAAGCTTGTCCAACCAACTCCAGCAAATCGGGATGCAGTGCTGGAATAGCAACTCTGGCAAAATATGTCTGACTTGATGCCTTCTGTTTTGGGCAGATGAGTGCAACACATTTTAAGAATCCCACTACTTACACAAAAGAAAAAGGGAGGAGGTCCAGTGCAAACATGCAGTTGGGTGGTACTGCTCGTAGGCCCCCTCCTGCCTAAACATGCCCGTAATAGTAGGCTGGATTTTCTTCTTTTTTGTGGTTACTGACACTGATGTTTTCAAGAACTAGATGGTGGTGGTACTCTCAATGTGCATTGTTGTGGGGCAGTCACTGTATGCAGTGGTGTCTCCATCTCACTCCGAGTCCTGGTGCAATTTGAAGTCAATGAAGTGGGTGATGCTGCTAGCACACAGCTGGGGACGGCTGCTTTTCATGAAGATGTCACCCTCCTCTTCCTCATCATCAACTCCCACCATGATTGAACTTTTAGTGGATGTTTTCGGCTCTCCTTACCAACACAACCATATCCATCAATTATTTTAAGGCGCTCCTCCCACTTGATTGTGTGGTGTTTTTTCATATGGGTCGTTTGGCCTCCAGTACCATAATTTGTACAACACTTACCTCGAAGAACATTTGTGTGGCAAATGCGCAATGCTGCAATATCATACCCCTATTTGCTAACCTTAAAAATGTCATAAACTGGGAGAAGTACTTTTTTATTGTGCCACTGCCATCGCTTGAAGAAGAACTGGAGGTAGATAAGCGTGTTGTCGATTACCTCTCTGTTTCTCCTGAGGTAGGGTTTGGTACATGTCTTAGCTGGGACTGTGCAAATACAGGAGCTGGTGGTGCTACCTGTGTCACATCCCTTGGAGCAGGTTGAATAGCAATATCAGACTCCTCTGTGTCACCTCCCACAATGGCTGCCTCATCATCACTATCCCCCTCATCATACCCTTCCATTAGTCTAATTCTTTCAGGAACTTTTCTTTTCCCTTGCCTCTCCTGGACTCTGCTGGGGTCCACTCCATGTCCCTTTCATCATCATCAGAAGGGGTGCTTAGAAAAGATGGTGGAGTGGTACCTTCCCTATTCCTTTCTGGAGATATGGGAGCCAATGGTTCTAAAAGAGGAGGTTCTTGCTTGGAAGGAAGCCCAAACTATAGTTCTGCTCCAAAATCAGGAAAAATAACTATTGCTGGCTGTGGTTGCTGTCTACTTTGCTCTGTTTCTTGATATGATTGTGTACTTCTTTGTGAAAGTGTCAATTCCAATTCAGCGTCAGTACTGGTCGGCATTGCCATGATTGCAGTGGCTGCCTCACTGACAGACATGCAAAAGACACACAATTGATGGACGGAATGCAGAACAAATCAAAACATTCACCCCCAGTCAAGAGATCTGGGTTAAATCCATCATTCTTTTGCTCATAATGCCACCCCAGTTTAGACCTGGCCATAGGCAAATCAGTCTTGACCCTGTGCCTCATGGGAACAGTCCAGCCCGAACTGCCAACAAGCCAGGTCCTCCCTGGACCGGAAACAAGCATCCTAGGACCGGTTTCGGGGTTTCGACCCTCTTCAGCCAGGATAGCTTGATTCCAGTGGCACAGTGAGCCCAGGACCCACATCTGGGCATACCTGGCACACTTAGGGCGAGAAAGCAAAAGATACACAATTGATGGACGGAATGCAGAACAAATCAAAACATTCACCCCGAGTCAAGAGATCTGGGTTAAATCCATCATTCTTTTGCTCACCATGCCACCCCAGTTTAGACCTGGCCATATGCAAATCAGTCTTGAGCCTGTGCCTCATGGGAACAGTCCAACCCGAACTGCCAAGCCGGGTCCTCCCTGGACCGGAAATAAGCATCCTAGGGCCAGTTTCGGGGTTTCACGACTCATCAGCCAGAATAGCTTGACTCCAGTGGCATGGAGAGCACGGAACCTACGTCTAGGCATACCCTAAGTGAGCCGGGTGTGCCCAGGCAGGCACTTTTGCACTGTGGTGCAAGGATTCCTGCGTCAAGGGGATGGTAGTGTATATGCAGGAAGGTGTCCCTTCCTGCACATAAACAATCTGAAATTGTGTTTTTCAACTCATATGTGTGCTGCACTAGCACGCATAGAACTTGCAATACGTCATTTTTGTAATGATTCTTTGTGTGCAGGAAGGAACACCCTCATGCACATAAACAATCACCCGAGGTGATTTCCTGCTTTCTATGTGTGCTGCAGAATACAGCACCCATAGAAAGAGGGAAAAAATGAGGAGAAATGAATGCATTTTCCTCGTTGCCCCTTCCTACGCCTCTAGCTTTCAGACGCATTTCCAGGTTTGATATTTTTCGGAAATTTGGAAATGTGTCAGGTTCCATGGGTGTTGCATGGGAACACCCATAGCTACACCCATGGAATGCCTCTTTTATGCAAGGTGGCTTTTCCTGTCCTTGTAAATATGCAGCTAAATGCCACACCGGTGTGTCAAAAAAGTGACACACTGGCGGCGCAAGGGGCTTGCAAATAAGCCCCTACAAGTCCCAGTATTTAAAGGAAATACCTTGACTTTGGCACTACATCACACATGGATCTGGGGAACTTGGCAGGGCTGGACTGGCCTGGTAAAATTGGACTATGGATTTTAAACACATTCTCACTCCACCAATTACGTTCATGTACCTCATCTCTTTCACCTACAGAATGCACAAGACTTATTCATTCCACACTCTCTCCCCCATCTACACCATGTGACTCTGCATGTTCCTCTGGTTTTCCAGCAGCGACTGGTGCAGGTAAGTGTGGTGCGGCCGTGTGGTGGGGCAGGGGGAATGTCAACAGACAATGGAATAGGGCAAATTAAATAAATAAATCCTATTGCGTTGTTTGTCGACATCTCCTTGCCTCGCCCCGATTCACCGCTGCTTACCTGCACCAACAGCCACTGCTGTTTTTTAGTCCTAGCTCCCTTCCTGGATCCTCACCCTCAGGAGGACCACTGAAAATGTGCTCCCTATACCCATAAGTGCCTCCTGTTCCCTGACTCACTAGATCCTTAGCTGTGAGTAGAATTAACCCTGGCTGCTCAGTACTCGTTGCTCAGTGTCCTGGAGCTTGATATCCAAACTCCTGTAGTCAGCTCCAAAAGGGCTACAGTGTCCTACTTGAAGCAGTACCAGTGCACCAGCTGACCCCTTCCTTGAAATTGGTCATCCATTGCAGAAGTTCCCACTCTCTCCTAACTACATGACCAAATGTAGGGTTGTCATCTTTCCTGCAGAAAAATACCGGCCATCTGTTCATGTTTTAACATTCTGTAAAGGTCCAGACATTATTATTTGGTAGATTTTTTTAAAAACTCATTGATATTCAGTTTTTGTACATCCCTTTATTAAGTATTTAGTGTTTACAAAACGTTACATCCAGCCACAAGAATCCAAATGAAGTGTCAGTACCTGTCTTCGAGGCATTACATACCGGTGACAATATACAAAGAATGGCATGAGTTGGAAAAGAAAATGTGTTATATTAACATTCAAACAAACAAACAGAACCCCTCAACACCCATCCCAACCCCCACAGGGAAATGCATGTGCCAACTACCTACATCACCTGTCACAGTACATTAAAATGTCCATTTAGTGAACCACTTCCCACAATCCTTGTCTTGAGTGCCATACTCATTTGTCTCTTTCAAATAAGAGGGCTTCTTCCCTACCCTTAATCAGACAAGTTTAAGGCTCTCCATCTAGGATGAAGCATAGCACTTGGGATACCTTTACACATTGCATTGTACAACGATGTTGATTTGACTACAAAACATTGCGGGATGTCTTCATAATGCTAGTTAATTGTAAGCCTGGGCAAAGCACTACGCTACGCTTGCGTAGTTTGCGAAGTTTGCGCTACTTCGCACTACGCGAATTGCACGTAGCACAGTGCGAACACGCGTAGCGTAGTGTTGCGTAGTAAAGCGGTCATCTTTTGCTTGCTCACGGTCCTCAATGTCAAGTTGGCGACCGCGAGCAAGCAAAATGACATCACGGCGAGACTTTTTCCTCGTTCGCGATCAGCAACATCAAGTTGGCGATCGCCAGCGTGGAAAATAAACCTCCCGGCGAGATTCTCAACGCGAGGAGGTCAGGTTTCTCATTGCGAGTGGTCGCGTATGCTCGCGACCGCTCGCGATGAGAAACTACCAGTCCGTATTGAGAAAGCTGCCGCTCGAGTAAAAATCTACTTGAGTGGCAGAAAACTACAGCTCGCACTGTGCAAGATGCCGTTTTCAATGATTGCACAGTGCCGGTTGCTTGTCTGGACTGTGCAATCATTGAAAACGACATCTTGCACAGTGCGAACAGGGTACTACGCAGTTCGCGAAGTGCTACGCGTAGCTCGCATAGTGCGAAGTGCACTTTGCGTAGCTTCGCGTAGTGCTACTTCGCGAACTACGCCCAGGGTTAGTTAATTGTTCCATGGCCAGAATTGACAAGAGCCAGTAATAGCACTGAGAAAGTGGCAAATTATTGGTCTTTTTGTAATAAAAAGCTATGGCTAGCTTGGCTGCCCCCAAGCGCAGTACAACCATGTGTGAGTCATTTTTAGACATCATTTCTAAAGCAGGGCTTCAGACCATGCACCTGGACCTCCGGCACAAATGGTATTAGGTAGCCCAGAATCCTCTTCAACAAGGTCACTACCCCTTCCCAAAAGGGGCAGACTCAAGGGCATTTAAACCTGATATGAACACCACCCAATCTGATTCTACAACCACCAGCAGTTGGGATTAATGTTCAGGAGCATTCTGAGCAAGCGGGAAGAGGCAATATGCCACCCTAATCAAGCTTTATAATTAATCTCCGTCCTTGCCACAGATTTAGATGAAGAGTGGATATCCCTACATAGCTGCTCCCACTGCTTTTATGATATCTGAATATCCATTGCAAGTTTCCATTCCTTATTATGGCATTAAGTCTGGGGAGATATAGAGCAAGCAAAACTTGATATAAGATAGAAGCAGTACCTCTAGAGCCCACTAGTTTGAAGAACAAAGCATCTAATGTGGTTTCATTACGTGTTGCTTCCTGCCAAATATTCAGGTTAGTAGTCCAATGCCAGAGGTGCACATTTGTAAACAATCGCTTTTAGAGAGTGTGAGAGGCTCGCCTGGTATATGATGTCCACTAATGTTAGTGGGCACCTTGCACCAGTCCAGACAAACCTTACCGTGATTTAGCAGGTCTTAGACAACATTAGAACGCTGTCCAAGTGGTAGCTGTGGAAAGCAGCCTTCAGGCTTAGTCTTGAAAGACTGTAAAGCAGCTTGTTTTACCAGAATACAATCTTATAGTATAAATTAAATGAAAAGAATCACACCATGTATTTATAAAAATATGTAATTATAATATAATACTCTATAGTATGTTCCAGTATCTCTAACAGAGAGATAAACGCAATGCACACAATACTTTAGCAAAGTAACACAGTAAATTGCACAAAATACACTGTAGGCCCCGGGAGGATCAAACCATATACTAAGAAAGTGGTATAAGAACGACAACTCGAGTCAGGACGATATGGAGAGGGCGTAGAATTTCTGGGGACCCACAGAACCACACAAGGTTAGTAGAATGGGACCCCATGGAGAGCGTGTGCAGTGTGTGAACATGACTGCTTGCTCCATACAAGTTTATGTGCAAGTCGCAGTTGGATTTTTAAGGATTAGGGACCCTTCCCAGTGGACCCTGAAGAAACCCAGTGGAAGACATAAGGTTGGAGAGCACCGTGGTACCCAAGTTACCTATCCCAGGGAAGCCAGGTGCAAAGGTGTGAAGTTGCGTCGGAAACCGATGTTGAACCCAATGGAGGAATTCAGGAAAGTGCCACTGCTGGAAGAGGAGAAAGTGTCCATAGGAATTCAAATGTGGATTCTTGAAGAAGAGTACCTGAAAGCTGAGTGGACAGAGACTATGTCACTCAGGGGTGACCAGGAGACTTGGAAGACGAACGCCCTCCAATGTCGGGTCCTTCAGGGAAGATGTCGATGACCTTGACTCTGCAGTTCCGAGTACCAGGAGATGCTGAGGATGACCAGGACCTGGAAACAAGGTGCCCCACAAAGGATGTTGAGTGCTGAGGGGTCGGTGTCCGGCAGGAGCACCAACAAACTCTGGCAAATGCAACCCCAAGCAGAAGTCAAGAAGGTACAAAGATGGGACCAGCAGGGTCCAGGGGACTCACCACAAGCAGGGGAGTCAGGGCAGACTCCTAGCAATCAGGGGACCCCAAAAGTAACGAGTGTGACCCTCAAGTGGACCCACAGGCCGGAGGCACTGGAGTCGCGAGAGGACCTCAAGCAGCTCGCCAAGAGATGCAGGCCACGGTGCACACAATGAGGTGTGGCTGAACATTCTGGTCATTGGAGGTGCTCATTGTGGGGGCTACTTGGAGCCTGAAGATATTCTTGCAAAGAAGCCAACAAGCCTTTGCAAGTGCAAAGTAGATGCGGTGAACAGGGGTTCGGATATTGCAACCCCACAAGGGATACTGGCCTCAAACTTGGTGAGAGGGCTGGGCAGGCCTCAGGAACTGTGGAAAACCACCTCCTGTGTTGCAGAGCCCACAGAGTCTGCAGGAGCTCAGGAACTGCTGACCGGTCAACTTAGTTGTGGTGCCTGCGAATGTAGGGGAGTGACTCCTTCACTCCTAGGGAGATTACTTCAGGTGTCTTTGATGCTTCCCAGGCCCTGGAAGGTTCCTGTATGACGCACAGGCACAGACGTTGCAGGGAGACAAAGTCAGGTCAAAACGAAGTCCAGCAAAGTCCAAAGTGCCCAGACGGGAAAAGTGCAATGGTGTCTGATCTGAATCTTATCCCAAGGTGAATCTGAAGACCTACACCCAGATATGCCCTTAGATACCCCAACAAAAGTGTTTGGAAGATTCAGGGGACCCTCCCAAGGCAGGATCTAGACAGGGGGAAGGTTACTCCCACGTCGTTTATCCAATTTTGTGCAAGAGTGGGAGCCAACAGCTCCCTGGACTGGTTTGAACTGTACTATGCATGGGAATACCAAATGTGCCCCTCATGCAGACTTTCTGACGTTAGCAAGCGCACCCACCCAGCCTAATACACTAAATCCTGTCTGGGAGGTGGTCACATCTCCCTGTGACAGGATGCATATTGTTCTACCTTCCTCTGCTTGAGCTTGACTCAGCAGCAGGAGGGCAGAAATGTGTCTCTGGTCATCAGCAACCATTTTATGCTGTCCGGGACTAGAAGGCTGGTACCGGGGACACTGAGAGCCTAACGGAGGGCTCTTCCAGTGTTTGGAATCATACCTCCCACATTGTTTACCAAACATGATAGGATTTGTTGCAGCTTTTTTCAAGATGGTCATCGTGCGATTACGAGGTGCCCCTCTATATAGCATATGGCTGCCTCACTTACAACCCAGGAGAATGGACTCCGTAGGCTCCAGGGGTGTCCGGCTCATGCAGGGACACCCTCTTGCTTAGAACTAAATACCCTGCCTTCAGGATTGCAAAGGCCTGCTATAGGGGTGACTTATAGGTTTTATGTGCAGTGACCCTTAGATATAGTAAACCTATATCTTTAGTAAATGGTGCAAGCACCAACCTACACAGGCTGCAATTGCAGGCCTGTGGTTCCATTTTGAATGGTCTCTCATGGATGGCATAATACATTCTTCAGCCCATAGAAGGCCTCTATGGTACTTATGCCCCGGGTACATGGGCACCAAATACTAGGGACGTATAAGGGTACCACAGTATCCAATCTGGGATGTACTTAAGTACTGAATGTGGGAATTTGGCCTGGTATATGCTGTCCACTAATTAAAGTGGACACCTTGTACCAGTCCAAACGATCCTTATGATATATGAGGTCAAAGATAACCTTCAGAAAGCTATCCTAGTGGTATCTGTGGAGAGCAGCCTTCAGGCTTAATCTTGAGGGAATGTAAAGCAACTTGCTTTACCTCAACATCACCTCCTGAATGACTAAATGAAGGAGACCCACACTGTAGTTATATAAAAATATGTATTTATTAATATAACACTCTGTACTATCTTCTACACGAGGATAGAACACAAAGCACACAATACATAATCTCTAGAATAGTTGTAAGTAGCACTATACACAGTGGACTCCAGGGGGAGACCAAACCATATACTAAAATACTGGTATAACAATCACGACTTGGATCAAGACATGGTCTGGAACACGTAGAATCGCTGGGACCTCAAGGAACCCCCCAAGGTGAGTAAATAGGGACCCCACGGAGGACGGGTGCAGTGTGGGAACATGACCAAGGGCTCCGTACAATTCTATAGGGAAGATGCGGTTACACTTTTAAAGTTTAAGGACCCTTCTTTGAGGACTTTGTGTGGACCCCTTGGAACTTAAGAGTTTGAAGAGCCACCCCGCCCATGGATACCGTAGTACCAGAGTTACCTATCCTAGGAAAGCCAGGTGCATAGGTCTGAAGTGGGGTCGGAAACTGCCGTCGTTCTTGATGGAGAGCTGCAAAGAAGTGCTGCTGCTGTGAAGGCAAAAAGTGTCCAGTGGAATCCAAGCCTGGATTCTGGAAGGATGGAACCTGAAAGCAGAGGGGACAGAGTCATGGTCACTTCAGAGTGACCAGGGACTCGAGAGATGTATGCCCACTGGTGTCGGGTGCTTCCGATGCGAAGAAGGGATGCTTAACTCTGCAGCCACGAGGACCAGCAGATGTCGAGGGCAACCAGGAGCCACAGGTGAGCTTTCCCACAAAGGATGTCGAGTGCTGAGGGGTCGGTGTCCGGCGGGAGCACCAACAAGCCTTGGCAAAAGCAACCCACGCAGGAAGGTCAAGCAGGTTACGGTGTGGACCAGCAAAGTCCAGGGGACTCTCCAAGCAATGGAGAGTCTGGGCATGTCTGGAGCAACCAGGAAAGCTCAACAGAAATCAAGATGGCCCTCAGGAGGACCCAAAGGCCGAATGACCAGGAGTCGCGAGGGGACACCATGCAAGATTGCAAAGTACCAGCCCACGGAGCACTCTGTGTGAGGAGGCCGGAGTTCTTTGGTGTAAATACTGCTCAGGGTCAGAACTACACAGAGTCCAAAGCACAAGCTCGGGAATTGTCAACAAGCATATGCACTTGCAATTGGACTTGGTGCACAGGGGTTCGGGTTATGCAGTCCCTACGAGGGATACTAGCCTAAAGCTTGCTGAGAGGGCAGCTGGACTGCAGGGACGTTTGAAAACCCACCTCCTGTGTTGCTGACATCTTTGGAATCTGCAGGAGCTCAGGAGCAGCAGACCGGTCAGTTGCGGTTAGGTGCCTGCGTTTGCAGAGGAGTGACTCCTTCACTCCAAGGGAGATTCTTCAGTTGTCTTAAGTGCACCACAGGTCCTGCACTGAACCTGTATGGAGCAATGCACAAACTAAGCTTCGGTTGGAAAGGGGATGATGTCGAGCCCAGTCGTGTTCCAGCGAAGTCCATAGTGTCCAGATGGTCGAAAGTCAGTGGTTTCTTTTTGTAGAATCTTGTCCACCTAAAATCTAAAGTCATACAACCAGGTAAGCCCTTTTGTACCCACGGGAGAGGGTTAGACAGATTCAGGGGAACCTCCTAAGAGAGGGGCAGGACAGAGGGGTTGCTACACCCATGTCCTTTGTCCAGTTTCGCACCAGAACTGGTTTGAGATGGACTATGCACAGGCACACCAAATGTGCTGAAAGTGCAGACTTTCAGACACTCTCAGAGTGCACCTACCCAGCCCAAATACACTAAATCCTGCCTAGGAGGTGGTCACAACTCCCTGTGACAAGATGCCTATTGTGCTGCCTTCTTCTGCTCATGCTGGGCTCAGCAGCAGGAGGGTAGAAATGTGTCTCTGGTCAGCAGTATCCATTTTGTGCTGTCGGGGGTGAGAAGGCTGGCAGCGGTTAGACCAGTGACCCCACAAAGCTCGCTCTAGAAGGGTGGAATCATACCTCCCACACCAGTTACTCATGTGGAGGTATGATTCCAAGGTGTTTGCTACCAAACAAGATATGTGTTAATGCAGCCGTTTTTGCGATAGCATTTACCACGAGGTTATAATGCACCTCTACCTATATGTCTGGCTGAGTCGCAGACAACCCCGGTGAATGGTTTCTGAAGGCTCCAGAGAGGCTCTGCTCGTCCAGGGGCACCCTCTTACATAAAACCCAGCACCCTGCCTTCAGAATTGTTAAGGCCTGCGATAGGGGTGACATAAGCTTTAAGTGTAGTGACCAATAGATATAGTGAACCTATATCTAAAGTTAGTGGTACAAGCACCAGCTTACACAGGCTGCAGTAGCACACCTAGAGTTCAATTTTGCATGGCATTTCATGGGTGGCATAATACATGCTTCAGCCCATGGGAGGCCTCTGGCGTACCTATGCCCTGGGAGCATGGGTACCATATACTAGAGACTGATAAGGGTACCCCAGTATCCAATCTGGAGTGTACCAAAGTACATGCATGGCAATTTAAGGGAGCAAGCAAATAGACTGGGGTCCTGATTAGCAGTATGCCAGTCAGACTAGTCAAAAACCAGCAAAATACCAGGCAGTCAGATCCTAACTTCCTACACTGAACACGACAACTTAGGGAGAATGCAGATAAACTGGGGTCCTAAATAGCAGGATCCTAGTCAGACTAGTCAAAAACAGCATCACATCAAGCAAAAAGTGGGGGTAACCATTAGGGGTGGGCGGAATTTGCGAAATCCACTTTCGCAAATTATCGCGAAAATTTTTAAAATTATCGCAAACAAGCGGAAATATCGCGAAGATGCGGAATTTTTTTTCCCGCATGTTCGCGAGATTTTCTGCATGGTTGCGGGTCGCCAACTTACCCATGTGGTTGCTCGCGGGCGCGGCCATCTTGTTTTGAGTTGTCTCGCGGTGCATGATCGCGAGAAGAAAGACGTGATCGCGTGACGCATGACGTCACTGCGGGCGCGAACTGTCACGAGACAGCGCAAATGGCTAAAAACAATCCAACATCTCATGGAGAACGCGACCGGATCAAGAAAACTTGTCGGCGAACGCAGGGATTCAGGTAAGGCGATCACGCGCGCGCGAGAATGTATTATTTTACAGCGCGAGCAAGAAACAAATTATCGCCAAGCTGCGGAAAGCGGAAATTTTGACGTTTTCGCGCTCTCCGCGGAACACGAAAATGTCAAATTATCGCAATTTCAGCGAACGGAACGAAATTTTTGCCCAGGCCTAGTAACCATAGAAGTAGATTCTACTTTCCTACCGAGAGACCAATGCTAGTCTTGCATTGTAGGAACATCTCAGGCGTGGAGGCCCCAAACACGTCCTCACGTATTATGCACCCTCCTTTTCTCCATGTGCATCCATTTGATCCCCAGTAATCAAGGAAATCTTTACATCTTTGAGGCAGGTACACCTTCCAAGAGTGTTAGTCCGGATAAGAACAGCACAATTCCTTAAGCCTTGCCACATCATTGGACAGAACACTGACAGTGGGATTGAGTCTATCAATTACGCATTACTTTTCTTGTCTGCCATGTAACAGCCAAGCCAGCTATGTTTATACCCTGAAACATAGTATTTCCTTAAGTGTAAAAGGGCAAGATTGGATTTATTAGTGTATGGCAAGTGAAGTTCCCCTCTTTGTGCAATTTGATTTTGTGTGTTCTGTGGTGTTGGGTGCTCTCCCCTTACCCATCCTAAACTTGTATCTCTTTTTCTAGATTTTGAAACTCTAGAACAGGCGATCAGCTGTAATCAAGTGCCCCTGATCACTGCCTTAAAGACATCCAAGACCACACCTTTGGGCACCTCCGACCCCTCATTGAGGTTAAAATATTCATCATTATATTGGACAGTTTCTCCACAAACTACTGGGTCACCAGGAAATTAGTGTAAGATCCAATGTGCGGGAGAAGCCTTAGCCCACACTACCAAACCTGTAGATACGGGTGCATGATCAAAGACCTCCAGCGCCCCTATCCGCAACACCAGTTCTTCTGACAAAGGGGGGTGGTAACCAGGATATAATCGATATGTGAATTGATTGCTGTGAACATTCAAATAGTATGTATATTTAGCTTCTTATGGGAGTATCTCCCTGCAAGCATCCCAGAGACCTATTTCTGCCAGGGTTTGTTTTTGTCCCCTAGAAAGGGAATCAATTTCTTCCTGGTGTCCCCCCTCCCTGTTCCTCTGGGGATCCTACACTGCATTAAAGTGTCCAGGCAGGATGAGCTGTTTCTTTGCCAACCCATCAAGGTCGAAATGAACTGTAAGAGGTAAGCATTTTGAAAGGTATTTGGAGTATATACTGTAGCTAATGTGACCAGAGTCCTGGAAGTGTCCAACAAAATTAAGCGTCTGCCCTCCCTATCCACACTGGTCTCCGAGACTACAAAAGGAAGGTTATGCCTCATCATTTCCACCCGCTTTTAGTAGTTGCAGAGCCAAAAAGAGCAACAGGAAAACACCTATGCCTAAACTTTGCGTGGTTCTTTTTGAATAGCTGTGTACCTGCCAAATTGCATAACAATCTCACTGTGTGAGGAGGGGACGGACCTTGAAAGGGGCAAGGCATCATGCCGAGATGTACCTATGAGGCACTTTTCAACCCCACCCTGTCCCCAAGCCCCCTCTTCCCAAAATCAAAAAAAATATGCTGAACTGGTGCCGATGTCCTGGGGCGTTTTCACACCCCTTGATGGATGATAGCAGTTCAAAGCCTCACAAAATGAGCAGGAAAACCACTATTTACAGTGGTTTTCTGCTCGTTTTCCCTTCCACCGAGTGATATCAGCTCCTCGCCAGGTTACCGCATGATGGGAGCCGATATCGTGTGCCACACGGTGGCACCGTGTGATTTGGCAGGTATGTAGATGAGTTGCCTGTAAGCAGATAATATCTGGCTGCTGGTCTTCCAAATCCCAAACTTCTTGTTAGGAGAGTAAAGGCCTCTAACATTTCCAGTAGTAATGGTTGCCATGATAGCTAATCATGAGAAGTATTGTATGTGAAGGAGTAGATGGATTTAACATCTATGTATGAGTACTACAAAATTCACATTCAATGCTTTGTGAAAACATAACCAAAATAAAACAAACAGAAGTAGTACGAAAAAGGTTACAGGAGCCAACCTACTGCATGAACTTGACTCGGGCCGACCAACACCCTGAACATAAACCCTGTTGGGGGCAAGGGAGCCCCTCCTCTTCCCCTGGCATGGCCATCTATGGTTGGTCCCAGATATTCAGAGATCAACTCAGCTAACCACCGCCGGGCCCTACCCAAAGCCCCAAAGTACTCATCACTCCCTCTTACTGTCCCCAGGGTCATTGTTCAAAGCAAAGCATCATTATAGGCCCACCATTCTACATCAGCTTCAGACACAGGTCCCAGCCTCCTAAGCTGTAATGAGAGGACACAGCAGACATAAAAAAATAAGCCCTGCATCAGGCAGGAGCCTCAAAACCCCCATTTGTATGCCCAATATGATGCACATTACAGCGGTTCTTGATCTCTGCCATGAAGAGTTGTCGCCCCTCAGGCAACTCCAACCGGTCGAGTCTCGTTTCCTAAAAGATGTGCTAGAATCATTCTTCTGCTACAGAGGGTCCCAGGTAGTGTCCTTGGGTTCAGGAATGCCCAAGAGAAGGAAGGTCAAGAGAGTCAATCTCTTGACTTCCAACTCAAAGGAGATGCCAAATGAATATGTACAACCATAGCTGGTTCCATCCCACTGAAGTTTCTGATAGACCGATCTCTCTGAGTTCTGTTCTTTACTGTAGGGTGGCTTGGGCCTAAAGAATGTGAATTCCTGGTAAGACACATCACTGAGCTCCTGACCTTCTTTAAAATTTCCTCCTTTACTGAAAAGTAGTGGATTGTAAGAAGTAACTCTATAGATCTTTGCATCTGGCCTGAACGTTGAGGGCCCTCCCTGTGGATTATGGCCAGATGTACTCCGCTCTGAGGTTGTCATCCACCTGGTGTATTCGAGAACAGTCTAGTCACAAAAGCATTGAGATAAGGCTCCAAGACCTATTCCCTCAGACTGCGTACCAATAGGTTTCCCCTTGTAGAGTTGTTGTTCCAATACTAAGGTTTCTCTAGTCCCAACCACATTTGCTTGTCTAACTCAGAAGTCACAGAGGACGTGGTTGCTTGCTGCTCTTGGTCTGTGTCTGGCTTCTCTTTTGCATCCAGAATGCGGCAACCGACCAAATCTATGTCAGGGTTGGATTTAGTTGAAAAATTGGCCCAGGCACCCTAAAGAAAGTGGCCCACGTTTGTGGTTTGCACATTTTTGCAAAACACTGCTTCAGTGTTTTAAGTATTATGAATAGAAGGGGAAGGATTGTCTAAAAGTGGCATGTTTTCTTAACTTCACTGAGATTTAAAAAAAATAATGCAAATGCTGCCAGAGCTCTTTGTGCAGGGATTAGCTCACACTGGTGAACCACATCAAAGTAAAAGTGAGGCCACGTTTGCTCAGGCCCCCTGCTCAATCGAAGGCTTGTTCCTCTTTTCGTCAGGCTTATCAGGGCTTATGAAGCAGTCGGGCACCGTTACATGTTACGGGTAGTACTGACAGTACATTGGTGGCGTTTTGCACCCAAGTCTGGGCTGTGTGCTACGGCATTGCAATAACAAGAAGAATGCAGATTTGGGCATACATTCTTGCCAGGATGTATATGATAACATTGCTCGCCAAACTCCAGTCTAGGACAGACCTCTACACTTTAACTGAGTCTTCATACAGATAGGGTTAAGTATATCCTGGGTTGGAGCCATAAGTGACTGAGGGGCATATTTACAAGCTGGCGATAAAAAATTATCGACGCTTTTGCGGCCGTTTTTGGCCGAAAAGCGGCGATAATTTTATCGCCTAATTAGCAAGGCCACGCTAATGCGTGACACCTTGCTTTAGCGTCGGGATTCCTAACACCCAGCTTTGCATCTCTAATGAGATGCAAAGTGGGCGTTCTTGACCTAACATGACAGGAGAAATGTCGCTAAGCGACATTTCTCCTATCATCAAGCCCCACGCTATGAAGCATAGCGTCAGGAAAAGTAGTGATAACCCCTGTTATGGCTACTTTCCTTACGCCTGCTTCAGGACTGACTTAGCTATGATATCCTATGGAAGGTGGATATCATGGCTAAATTCATGGCTACGTGAGATTATCGCTGGGTTTCCAGCGATAATCTCACGTTAGTTTTTATCGCTAAGGAGATAAGCGTTGCTAATAGCACGCTATCTCAGCGATAAAAATCCACGGTACCCGGCGATATTTATCCTCACACTAAGAGCACTAAGCGATAATTATCGCCGTTTGTTGCTGATCATCGCCTGCACATTTTTTACCGGCACGTTGGGGTGCCAGGTATACTTGCCCATACCTTTTTGCCTTCAAACAGTCCTTTGGACGAAACACGTGTCGGCTGCCAGTATATGTTTTTGTATCTGAATCTCTAAGAAGGAACAGAATAAGAAAATAAAGAGCAAGAAATACCTTACGGACTCCTTTGCTTACTACATTGGTCACTGCCTTTTTAAAATATGCACTAAATTAATTTTTGTGTGCCTCGGCAAATGTGCATTTCAATCTGCATATATTAATTTGCCAGCTCAGCGAGAGACTGGGAATGACACTGTTGCAGCGTGGAATGTCAAATCCTCCCTTCGTCACAGACCAAATATCGCAATAACACATTAACTCAAATACATTCATTGGTGGGGCCCATAACACCAACACTCAGACTCCATTGATCTGTATCCCTAGAGGGATAAGTTTCCAAACGCTGACATGAAAGGAATATCTTTTCACCTAAACCCTAATATATATTGATTGCCTTTATTAGCTTCAAATCTTGTGATATTCCCCTCATTTGGCGATGAATTAGTTAGTTGGTTTTGTAATTTGGTAATTCAATTCTTTTGTTTATGCTCTTCTCTTAATCTAATTTCTTCAAATAATCAACACAACACATTTGTCTATTAATCAAAGCATCGTTTATCTATTTAAATTGCAAATTTTAGAAAATCATCGTCCAAACCGCAGAACATCATATTTACCTAATCTGGCTATTAGTCGTCCTCTAAGTCAGTCAAGTCGTGGAAAAATCATTAAATTCATCAAAGTCAGGCCGCAATTCACTCTCTCAAAGATTCAGGATAACAGCTGTCCAGCTGTGTCACCGTCCTCTCCTTCAGCATAACGTCATGAAAATGAAAGTTTGCTCAAAAGAAGGACTTCCTAATTCGCTTTGTCTACCCACTTTTATAATGAAACTAACATCAAAATGTATCAAGAATGAGTTTTAGACAGTCCTGATTGGCGGATTTAGGGTCACTCTGTAAAGTTCTCACATAGTCCGTTAGATTAAGTCATCGCACTTGCTGGTTCCGGTTTTAAAGACAGTTCTTTGTTTTGTAGTCCTGGCAACTCTCCCAGTACGACCTTGGTTGGTACATCTTTCCTGGGGTCAGGACGAGGCCATTGTTGCTGGCGGTGGCGCAGGCGCACTTCACCCAAAACCTCGTGGGACTGTAGCAGTCACGTTGTGGGTCTCAGTCGGCCATCTTTACGAAGGCCCAAATGGTCAACTTAAGTAAAACAAACACAAAACGTAATTAAAACATTGAAATGGCTAATAAAATGTGAAAACCTCACTAATTCCCCTATGTGTAAGTAATTATCTAGCATAATAGTAACATTTAAAGCGTTTATATTCACCCAGTGATGTCATCTGGTGCAACTTACAATTACGTCACAAGAGCAATATATTTCATGCAATATTCTAATTTTCTACTATTAGTAAGCGTATATATATTAGTATACAATTAATTTAGCCATGCAAAATGCAAATCCCACGTGTAATTCTTTTGTTAATATAATTGGTGAGTTATCACTTCAAACGGATTAATAATATTACCATTAATTGATTATTCGGATTAATATAAACATGCAGAATGGGGGGGGTATACAAAATGTTGTACTACCCGCTCCAGCAATCCCCCCTTTGGTGATTATATCACCACACCAACAACATTTTGTATCCCTTTTACGGAATTTCAAAGTGATTTCTTGTTTTTATTCATATTTCAGTTTCCCCTGTTTCTTCTCTTTTTGCTGATTTATACATACTTTCCTTGATTTCTTCCAATTCTATTTCTTCCAATTCTCTTTCTTGTTTCTTATCTCTTCTCCTTAAATTTTCTCTTCTTAACTTTTTCTGATTTTTATCCTTTTTATGACAGATACACCCTAATCTAATTATTAATAGTATGAAAATCACACATGTTAATGGAAATAATATCTTACCTAAAAATGTACTACCTAGTTTTACTACAAAATCTTTAATAGCTGATAATTTCTTTCCAATCTTTTCCCACACACCTTCAACCTCCAGTGGTGCAATTTCGTCATGCAATTCTGTAATATTTTTAATATAAATTTTCAAAACTTTACTTTCGTCAGGAATGTAAGTACAACAGTGTTGAACTTTCAGCATTCCACAGACTCCACCCTCTTTTGCCAATAATATATCAAGGGCAAGTCGATTTGCATTACCATAGCACGCATGGCAACCATTGCAGTATTTACTAATAAAAATCCTCCAGCGGTGCTTGTCGACAAGCGATCCACTACTGTTGAAAGTCTTCTAATTTTGTTTGCATTCAGAGATATTCCCACTGCTGGTATCAATGCTCCAAAAATTTCACCCACAATTTCTGTTCAAGATTCTCCCTTACTACGTGCTAAATAACTACCTAAACTATGTACACCATCTTCTCCTCTATCCATATGAAAAATCTTTGGGAAAACCAGGCCTACATAACATGTGCCATACCAATGGTCTGGCAAACAATAATATGCCCTGTTCCCACAAATGAAATATAATCCAGGAAAAACTGGATCTTTTCCACCTTGAAATCCCCATCCACCCGTGATTCGGTATGTATCATGGCACTCGCTATTCCCTACAAAATAATTATCATATGCAGTTTGTTTCCTTCTAATACACAATTTCCCTTTTTGAGGCCAATCTAAAGCCATAGTTGGACTCGTTTCCCCTTTCAAATGTTTTTCCATTTCTACATCCCAGACTGTTTTTTCCACCTTTCCTTCTGAAGCCTTTTTTTTGCATTTTCAGTCTCCTTTCTTCAACCATATCTAAAAATGTCTTTTCCTCTTTCTTCAAACTGCAAGTCAAATTATTTCTAAATATGTATTCTAATGTTAGTTTTTTAGTCTCTAAGAAAAATTCACCTAATACCTTTGCAGGTTTTACCTTGTTTAGTTTGTTAATTGACATTACTTGTGAAAATATAGTATCTACATCTGAAAAATAATATTCTAATATACCTGTTTGATAAAATAAACTAGCTATTACACTACATGTTATTCCATAAGTCACTGGAAGGTGGTGATAAGTCACTCCCTCCGATACAGAGGCAGGTAACTGTATACACACGTAGCAGTCCCTTGCGTCCATTGTCTTTACATATTCATACAACAATTTTGAAAACACATTTTTAGAAAAATCAGTTATAGACCTGTCTTTATGTAAATAACTTTTATCTATTCTAGTCGGAACTACCTTTTGAATCTTTCCTATATTAGTTATGTTTTCATTATGTCCTTCGAATGTATCTATAGTAACTTTAAATGAGATCAATAGAGCAAGTATACTCCATAGAAGCATTAATAATCCTGTACAACAACAACACATTTTACACCATCTCCTCAAAAATATACATCTACCTTTGCTACTATCTATGTTTGCCATCTTAGCTAAAATGGACCGTGCCTTTTGACTTAGCCTCTTCTACTTCACAGCTAGTTTTTCTAACCCAACGCTCTAAGCACCTACATGGTTCTACCAGTTTTTGTCTTTTTCGATATTTAATTGTCTTTCTCTCAGTTGGTTTCTTGTTTCATTCCGTTTGGCATTTCATCATTTTTCACTTCGTTTTCGATATACAGAATGTCCTGAACATCCGCTTCTTCTCCAATATCGAACAAGATAACTCTCAGGATTTCCGATTCTTTGTCTTCCTCAACCACTTCCGATACAACCACCTCAGGATTTCCTTGGCTATCCGCCTCTTCTTTTACTTCAGGCAGGGCCACATACGTCCATTCTGGTGATCTATACTTCTGATTAGGTTTCCTTGTTCTTTTGCTTTCTTTAACTACAATTGTTTCTTCTTCTTTTGATTTCTCCTGACTCGTCACTTCATTCACCTGTTCAGCCCTTGGTGAATTTACACGTGTCAGTCGATATCTCAATCTTTTTATTTTATTCGGCCAAACGTCGTCTTTTGCAGTTCTTTTCAATTTACTACCTTTATCGTTCTTTTCAGTACTCCAAGCTCTCTTTCTTAGAACTCGACCTTCAGGTATTTCATCTTCGCTTTCCTCTGACTCTGTTTCGACTTGCTTTTTACTCTCAACAGTTTCTTTTTCCACCACTTGTTTTGTTTTCCCTACTTCTGTCCCTCCTCGAATCTCCGACATGCCATCTTCCTGCTGTCTACTTGTCCCTGCTTCTAACTGGATGTTGGAGTTCCCTACACCTCCTCGGGGGTCTTCCGCAATAATCTTTCCCTCTCTCTCTGTATCTGGAACCTTCCCATCTAAATGTGTTGTTTCAGGTGGAATTTCTCTCAATCTTTCATCTGGCACTTCCTTCTCATGAATCTCTATTATTGTCTCTTCACTGTCTTTTTCTTTGTTTTTTCCTTGTTCTTTCCTGGAAGATTGTGCTCCTTGTTCTGTTTCTGAGTCTGAACTGGTATCAGAAATCTGTAACCTTCTCCTCAGGGAACTACTTCTGGGGACAAAAGTTAAACTTGGTTCTGTTTCCCCCCTTTCAGGGTTTTTTTTGTCTTTTGGCTCTCCATCATCTGACTCAGTACTGGATTTTGATTCATTAAAATACTCCTTTTCTGTGCTGTCTTCTGGATTTGGAATTCTCAAAGTATGACTTGCATGGATCCAGTTCTTCAATCCAGCACACTTCACAGCTGTTGTTGTGGTCAAGATGACTTGTCTTGGTTTTCCCCACCTGGGAACCAAACAGTTTCTTCTTCTGTGGACTTTTATTCTGACCCAGTCCCCTGGGCTTAGATCATGGGCTGGCTTCTTTTCAAGGGTGGTGGCATCCGCTCCAACCTAATGAAACACAGAATGAACTGCGTCAGCCAGGCTTTTACAGTATTCCAACACCATGTCATCAGTTATGGTCATCAGCTTGTTGACTGGTATAAACACGTGGCGTATGGCTCGTCCCATGAGGATTTCATGGGGGCTTAACCCTGTAGTTCTGCCTGGAATTGATCTAATAGTCATGAGTACCAGAGGCAAGACATCAGGCCATTTCATACCTGTGGCTAAACACATTTTCCCTCTCCTGTTTTTGATAGTACCATTCATCTCTTCCACCACACCAGAAGCCTCTGGTTGGTATACAATTGTCACTGGGAACCCAAATCTAGGGATACATTCCCTCAAAAGTAATTTTGCCACTGTCATCCCATCTTTTTTTCTTGTTGGAAATGCCTCTACCCATCTGGAAAATAGACATACCATAACCAAGACATACCTCAACCTGTTACAGGGAGGCATTTCAATGAAATCCACTTGCATTCTGGTAAAAGGCCCTCCTTCTCGACCTATTGTTCCTAGACACACTACTGTCTTTCTTCCTGGATTGTATTGCTGACATATTAGGCATCTCTGACAAAGACTTTCTGCTACAAGTCTGAACTTTGCATTATACCAGGTTTGTTTAAAGGACCTGATCATAGCGTCTCTCCCTATGTGTCCCTGTCCATGATATATCTGTGCCATGGCAGATATCATGCTATCAGGCATGACTGGTCTTCCATCTCGATAGACCCACACATGATCTTTCTCTCTTGGTGCACTTCCTGCTTTTACCCACTGCTTCATTTCCTCCTCTCCTGCTTCTTCCCGCAATTGTCTTACTTCTTCCCATGTTCCCACAGTGTTAGTAAACAACAAAGAGCAAGAAATCACCTCTTTTTCCTTAGCCCGATTAATTGAATTCTGATTTTGTGCACAGTATTGTGCCATGTCATTCGCAAATTTATTTCCAGTAGCGATATAATCACCACTGCTACTATGGGCAGCACACTTTACAACAGCCAATTGCCTAGGCAGCTGTATCGCCTCAAGCAACTTTCCAACCACTTCAGCATTCTTAATGGGAGTTCCACTTGAGGTTAAGAATCCTCTCTGCAGCCATATCTGGCCGAAGTCGTGGACAACTCCATAGCCATACTGGCTATCAGTTATCACAGTCACTCTCACACTTTTCCCAATCTTGCATGCTCTTGTCAAAGCAACAAGTTCAGCTACTTGAGCCGATTTGACTCCTTTCAAATAGGATGCTTCCATTACTGCTGCAACTGTGCATACCTCATATGCTGCACTTAACACTCCATCATCTGTCCTAAAACAAGATCCATCAACAAACATAACAAAATCACTTTCTGGTAAAGGTTCATCTTTTATGTCAGGTCATGGTTTTGTACAGAAATCAAGTACATCCAAACAATCATGATCTGCTTCATCTCTTACTTCCACATTCTCAGCATCAGGCAACAATGTTGAAGGATTCACTGACCTTTTCATACTTAGCCAGCCGACTATGTGTCATATACTGAGTACGACTCCTTGTTAAAAGGATCGCCCCATCATGAGGTACAAACACTTTCACAGGATATCCCATCACAATTCCCTCACTCTGTTTCAAACTCCGACATGTAGCAGCTACTGCTTTCAAACACCCAGGTAGGGCTACAGCTACTGGGTCCAACATTGATGAAAAATATGCAATTGGTCTCCTCATTTTTCCATGCTTCTGTACTAGAACCGAGAGTGCGCATCCATTTCTCTCACTACAATACAACTCAAATTCTTTCTCATAATCAGGCATACCCAATGCAGGTGCTTCACACAACCCATCTCTCAATCTTTTGAATGCTGCCAATTCCTCTTTGTTCAAATCAATGGGATCTTTCACATCACTTCTTGTCAGTCGTACCAAAGGTTTTGCGATCAACGAAAAATTGCTGATCTATTGACGACAATATCCAACCATTCCCAGAAACATTCTCACTTCTCTTTGGGTCATAGGTGGACTCATTCTTTTTATGATCCTGACTCTGTCTATTGTTATTCTTCTCAGTCCTTTTTCAATGTTATGTCCTAAATATTGTACTTCTTTCTTACAAAACTGCAATTTCGATGGTGACACTTTTAATCCTCCATCTGCCAAATGATTCAGCAAGGCTATCGTGTCTACCTCACAAGCTTCACGGGTTTTCGATGCCACAAGTAGGTCATCGATGTATTGAAATAACACTGAATTTTCTGGCATTTCTAGATTTTTCAAAGACTTCTTCAATAGCTGATTAAATATTGAGGGGCTTTCAGTATACCCCTGTGGAATTCTGCACCAAGCCAAAATACGCTCACCGAAACGAAATGCAAAAATTTGCTGATTGTCATGGTGCAATGGAATGGAAAAGAAAGCATGGCATAGATCAATCACTGTATACCATTCTGCGTCATGGGGAATCTGATATAAAATCACAGATGGATTCGGTACAATGGGACAGCATGACACAACAATTTTTTTTATCTTACTCAGATCTTGTACTATCCTAAACTTCCCACTAGGATTTTTCAGTCCCATTATTGGTGAATTACATGGACAATTATTTCAGGTGTCAATTTATATTGTTCTGACATTTGGATAACTTACTCCTTCTTTTACTGTTATTTTTACTGGATCTACATTTCTCATTAATCCTACATCTTCTCCGGTGAAATCCCAAACTTCTGCTTTAACAGATTGTTTTAATTCTTTAGGTAAGTCGTCAGGGTTAAATACAGCATAGGTTTCAGTAACCTCCTTCTCCCTGTTTGCCATTGTCATTTTATACAACACATCATCATCTGGTGTTTAAAATGCTATTCCATCTGGGGAACAAAATATAGTGCAGTTCATCTTGCACAAAAAATCTCTACCTAACAAATTCACAGGACTGGTGTCGCACACGACAAAGCGGTGCATTTCAGAAAATTTCCCTATGCTAACTTTCACTGGATCTGTAAGGTAAGTTTTAATCTACCTGTTGGATACACCAACTACTTGGATCGATTCATCCGAGAGATGAAGATTCTTAACATCAGCTGATCTAACAGTTGATCGAGTAGCACCAGCATCAACTAGGAAGGTAATATTTTCATTATTAACTTTTCCATCTACAAATGGGCCTGTCTGGTCTACTTCCAGAGTTGCGCCAAGTACGCACTCTTCTTCCTCCCTTCTGCACCGTCAATAACTGTCTTCTGAATCACTCTCATCGCATTGCAGCCAATACTGCGAAGCTGCGCTAGTGTGCGGCGGTTTATTTACCTGTTCTCCGTTGTAGAATCCCGTTTCATTACTATTCTTCTGGGAATTTTTGCTCTGTGGAAAAGGTGGTTTTGGCACCTGATTCTGTTGTGTTACAACCTGCTGCTGTCGCTGCGGTTGACCACTCACCTCATTCGGCACCTGTGGATTCAATGATGCATTTTCATCGTTAGTACTCGGGGGAAATTTACACTCGGATTTCCAATTCCCTATCCTACCGCAATTATGACACGGAAATTTCTTCTTAGCTTCCTCTATATTTCCTTTACCTTTCCCAGGATTAAATGTTTGTCTTGATCCTGTATTATTCGCTTGTTCTGATAATTGAGCTTCCTGTCTCTCCGCTACCTTTACTTGTGCCCACATAGCCTTTTCTTTCAATTTTCGCTGTTTTGCTTCAATCTCATCACTGAAATATTTAGCATATCTCAGTACTTTGTCTATTTTCTTATTTTGCCAGTCTACGGTGCGCTGTTTTATCATCTCACTAATTTCTGGACGAAGACCATATACCAACATGTATACAAAATGACTTAGATCCTTTTCACTCAGATTTTTGTCCCCACTAAATTGTTTAAAGGCCATAATTAACCTCTCATAATATGCATGTACTGACTCCTTGCTTTCCTGATGTGTTCTGTCAATGTTTACCCAATCTGTCTCTTTAGGAGGTACTTTGTTTTTCAGAAACGCAATAAACTGTTCGTATTTCTTCATTAACTCGGGGTCTGGAGCCCCTGTTCTTGGATCCTTTGGGTATTCTTGTGTTGGCCAATCTATCATGATTTTGCACTCTGTCCATAGATCTGCTGGTACTATTATTTCAAACAGACTGTTTAGATCAATCCACAATACTTTGGACAATTTTACAAATCTGTCCACCTGTCTATACCACTCGACGGGTTTTTCATGTAGTCGAGGGAAGTCATCTGTAAATGACAAAATATCTTGCCTAGTCCAAGGGACATGTACATATCCTCCTCCTGGAATTTCTCTCATAGGGCATTCTGTTACTACCTTCTCTTTTTCTCTAACAGGGAAAGCTGAGAAGGTTTTATCTGAAACATCATCTCGTTTTTGATACCATCTACATTTCCATTTGTCCACATCTCCCCATTTTCTCAACAAAATAATTATTTCCTTAATCTGAATCATTCGTCCTGTGGTATTCATATTTTCAATGTCCTTTTCAGTGAAATCTACTCAATATGGTTTCTGTAGGGATTTTACCTTTTCAATATCTATCCCCATTTCATTTGCCACTTCTTCTAATCTTTCATGGAGACTTTTTGCTCTCCACGCTATGCTTTTACACAGAAAAACAACTCCTCATCTTGGTAGGTTTTTAACTTCTCCGTAGGGATAGTTCCTACTATTAACTCTTTCAGTACCATTCGTAGTTTGGCCACATCTATTGACTGAGATTCTTTGTCTTTCTTCTGCAAGCTTCTCAACCATTCACTTAATTCCTCTGTAGATGGCCCTACTGACTTCTCTACATTTCCTTGTCCAAAATCCTTTTGTGTTTCTAATATTGACTCCACTGTTGTTATACGGCTTTCTGCACAATTCTGGCCTACAAACAGATTATTTGAAACATTTGGTTCAATCATACATATTGTCTGTCTCCATGGATTATCATTTTGACTCAGTTTTGGTTGTTCAACCTGTTTATTGCTTTTATAAGGGACCGTCAAACAATGTTCGCTATCTTTCTGTTTATCAAAAATAGGCATTACTGGACCTATCGTTATTGGAACCGTTACAGGTTCCAGATTTTTGGTCAATTCTCTTATTTTCTCTGTTAATTCTAGGGTTGTCTTTGCTAGTTCTGCTGAATTTTCATCGTTTATTTTACCTCCGGACTTCTTTTCTACCTCTCTAATAGAATAGTTTTTTCCCAAAACTTGGAACTCTGGTTCCGATTTTATGATTCGTACTATTTCTTTCATTGGGGCACTTGGGGTTAATATTTCTGGTTCTGGCCGATATGGGGGTGGATTTTTATAGAACATGTCGTCAAGAACATCATCCTCTGATTCATTCACTCCATACCCTCTCGATTCCACATTATGTCTCTTTCCTACGCATTTTCTTCCTTCATTTCCCCCTGCAGTTCTTATGGGAAACAAACCCTCAGTCATACTCGCATTCCACCACCTTCTCATTCGATCATAATGATTCTCATGTCCGTATGACCTACCAAACATGTACCTATACCTTTCGCCACTTATCTGTCTTTCTCAGTCGTGCATCTCATCTTCCCATTCTGTCAATGCTTCAAATTGTGTCGGTCTAGGTCTTGGTTCTAAATTCATCATTTTCTCTCTTAAATTTCTCAAAACTGCCAAATTAAATTAACCATGTTCTGGAAAAGCCAACACTCTGTCTTTTTCAGTATACTTAACCCAATTGGCTAACCAAATACAGGTGTGATATCCATATTTCGCAACCATAAAGGATGCGGGGGTTTTCGGTGGCGGAAGTAACTGTCCTTCCCTAGTTACAATCGGTTTGTCCTTCTTAAACCACTTTTTAGTTTTACCAAACCAGGACTTTTTCTCCTTTTCTGGTGGATCATAATAAATGTTCCTGTCTTCCGTGTATCGCTAGTCTCTCCTTACAACTGTACCGCTATTCTGTCCAATCGTAGCGCGACTCACACTAACGCACCAATCCGGAGCATTCTACATTTCCGACTAACTGGCCAATCCCAGAGCGGTCGTTCTGACGTCAGCAGCCGCTGCCGCAGCTCCTGCTCCTGTCTACCCCTCCTTTACAAAATCCACTCGGTAAGATTTGTTTTAAATTTACAACTCTGTTAGTAACAACACAAAAACCCCACCATTGTCCGCTTCGCTAACCAAGCAATAGCAATAGACCTTTCTCACGAAAATTCTGTCTTTCCCGAGAGCAGCTCTTACCTCTGCCCTACTACGGAATCGTTACTTCCGTTGATAAAGTAGCACATCCCTCTACCTTACCCTTCTAACAAGCATTAGCTAACCGTTTCTCCAGAATTAAGACACTTGGTTGGAGACCCAATGCTCCTGAGAAATAAAATTAGAGTTTCACAATTAACCCGAATGCCTTCACATTCACGCACTTTCACACGAGAAAATGTAGTACATTCACACAGAATCCTGTCTTTCCTGAAAACAGCGAACAGTCTGTCCTACTGCAGAATTATGGCATACGTTAACAAAGTAGCACTTCCCTCTACTTTATCCTTCTAGCAAGCTCAGAGAACATCTGTTACCTTTCCAGTGATAAGCGTTATCGGAATGCCATTTGGACACCTGGTACCTAAGACCAAAATTTCACAGGTGACCTTCGCTATCATACACACTTCTCTCACACAGAAAATGTCTCTAATGGCAACATACGACGATGTCACCGAATCAAACCCAGACAATGCGTCGTGCAACTTCAATCGATACACGTTTCTCCCTGTGTACCTACAGGGCAACAACAATTCCGTCTTTCCCGAGAGCAGCACTTACCTCTGCTCTACTACGTAACCGTTCCAAACTTCCGACTTCCTACATCCCAGAAGCCATGCAAACAACATAGAACTCGACGCGACTCAACATAGAGTGTTAATACATAAACCAATATCAATCAATAACCAATAATCAATAAGCAATTTACAAGCAATAATCACCAAACCAAAACAATAACAACCATTATTCTGCTACCAGAAAAACTGTTGCAGCGTGGAATGTCAAATCCTCCCTTCGTCACAGACCAAATATCGCAATAACACATTAACTCAAAAACATTCATTGGTGGGGCCCATAACACCAACACTCACACTTCATTGATCTGTTTCCCTAGAGGAATAAGTTTCCAAACGCTGACATGAAAGGAATATCTTTACTCCTAAACCCTAATATACATTGATTGCCTTTATTAGCTTCACATCTCGTGATATTCCCCTCATTTGGCGATGAATCAGTTAGTTGGTTTTGTGATTTGGTAATTCAATTCTTTTATTTATGCTCTTCTCTTAATCTAATTTCTTCAAATAATCAACACAACACATTTGTCTATTAATCAAAGCATCGTTTATCTATTTAAATTGCACATTTTAGAAAATCATCGTCCAAACCGCAGAACATCATATTTACCTAATCTGGCTATTAGTCGTCCTCTAAGTCAGTCAAGTCGTGGAAAAATCTTTAAATTCATCAAAGTCAGGCCCAATTCAGTCTCTCAAAGATTCAGGATAACAGCTGTCCAGCAGTGTCACCGTCCTCTCCGTCAGCATAACGTCAGGAAAATGAAAGTTCGCTCAAAAGAAGGACTTCCTAATTCGCTTTGTCTACCCACTTTTATAATGAAACTAACATCAAAATGTATCAAGAATGAGTTTTAGACAGTCCTGATTGGTGGATTTAGGGTCACTCGGTAAAGTTCTCACATAGTCCGTTAGATTAAGTCATCGCACTTGCTGGTTCCGGTTTTAAAGACAGTTCTTTGTTTTGTAGTCCTGGCAACTCTCCCAGTACGACCTTGGTTGGTACATCTTTCCTGGGGTCAGGACGAGGCCATTGTTGCTGGCGGTGGCGCAGGCGCACTTCACCCAAATCCTCGTGGGACTGTAGCAGTCACGTCGTGTGTCTCAGTCGGCCATCTTTACGAAGGCCCAAATTGTCAACTTAAGTAAAACAAACACAAAAGGTAATTAAAACATTGAAATGGCTAATAAAATGTTAAACGCTCACTAATTCCCTTATGTGTAAGTAATTATCTAGCATAATAGCAACATTTAGAGTGTTTATATGCACCCAGTGATGTCATCTGGTGCAACTTACAATTACGTCACAAAAGCAACATATATCATGCATTATTCTAATTTTCTACCATTAGTATGCTTACATATATTAGTATACAATTAATTTAGCCATGCAAAATGCAAATCGCATGTGTAATTCTTTTGTTAATATAATTGGTAAGTTATCACTTCAAACAGATTAATAATATTACCATTAATTGATTATTTGGATTAATATAAACATGCAGAATGGGGGGGTTTACAAAATTTTGTACTACCCGCTCCAGCAACACATCCACCCCATTGGTAAGAGGGAGGTAATAGAAGCCCATCTGCCTTCATTAAGGTTGCTCAGGCCCCACTGGTCCGCTGGCTGTATCTAAACAGTGCAGACACAGCTCAAATTGGCCTCCATGCTACCCAGAAAAGAGACCCACAGCAGCAACTCCGATATCGTTTCATTGCCTGAGTGCCGGTGTTACCAATCCAATGTCTGTACGCAGTTCTTGTATCTCAGTTACACTTATCGGCTAGACTTGTGTGGAAGTCATGGTGCAGTTCATCTCTTAATTCAGTTTTAAATGTGTGGAGGCTGTCTATAGGCAGCCGCGGTCCATGGAGGGAGTTCCGTGGGGCGGTAAGGCGGGCCGGGGGAGGGGCAGGGTGGGGGGTTCTAAAAACCGGAATATGGATAATTACAGGTAAGTAAACAATTAAATAAATAAAATGAATTTCGTAGCGCGCACTGCATCGCAAAATGCGATGCAGCGCGCGCTACGAAATTAGTTTTATTTATTTAATTGTTTACTTACCTGTAATTATCCATATTCCGGTTTTTAGAACCCCCCACCCTGCACCGCCCCGCCTTACCGCCCCACGGAACTCCCTCCACGGGCCGCGGCTGTCTATAGGTCCGTGTTTGTTAGAGTCATGCCGCACAGCTTCAGGATCAACTATCGGTAATCTCTCCGCCCCCGATGTCCTGCCCTGGATTATCCAAGAGGGCAAGTAGATCACCAGTGATTGTTATCTTCTTAGGGGGCATGTGGAGCCCTCATGTGGCATTGCTTCATTTAGGGAAGGACACCAGAGGCCATATTAGAAAGAGGTGCCACGGAGGTGCAACGGGCACTTGCGCCCACTTTGCACGCCCCCAGGGTACTTTGGTTTTACAGATGGGGCCGCAGACGCTTGTGCAGCCCCTTCTGTAATACCGATACCGCTGGGGCACATAATGCACCAGCTCTATCTTAAGGGGGCGTTCCCTCTATTGCATGGGGGCGAGCTCCACACAAATGAGGGAATCTCTTTGCCTGGGTCTGTAATGCGGCGCAGATGCAAATAAGCTCTCAAGAGGCACACTGACAGTGCGTGCCCCCTGAAAGCAGCCCTTTGGAGCGGAGAAAGGGTGTACTATGGACCCTCAAGACATCCCCTTGTAGGCAGGTGCAGTCACTGACTGCAGTCACTGACTGCACCCGCCTGCAAGGGGATCTCTCTAATCTTGCTTCAAAGTACAGGCAGGATGCTGCCTGCACTGTGAAAAGAGGGAGCGGCTTTAAAGCAGCCACTCCGTTTTCCACATGAATGCGCTGCTCCTAGGGCAGCGAGGGTTCACAGCTGCCCTGGGGGCAGTGCATTTCATGTAACAGGGCACACTTTCCCTGTTTGCGCCCAGCGCACCTGTTTTAAGGTGCTCCGGGCGCAAAAAGGGGAAAGTGCGTCTTTTTTCACAATAGGGCCTCGGGAGCACGTCAGTACTCAACAGGGTGGCATATATTTGGGCACAAAGAACAAAAAGCTATAGAGCCATGGCGGCCCAGCACTCGCATTTATCTAATTCCAACCATTCTACTATGCAGACCAGGGCCTCTCCCTTCTTCCCTCGAAGCCCCGTTGTGCTCTTCCAGCATTCCTCTTTTACTCAGTACCCATCCATCTGGGCTATGTTGTGAGCACCTCTTTTGGTCCATTTTTCTATATGTTCACAACTATACAGTTCTCCATTGAGTTGTAGTTAGATTCATACTGAATATATTTGTAGTGTTCGGGGAACACAGGAGGGGTTGCGGAGCCGGTCCCTGGGCTTGGGGTTGGGGGCTGTAACCGACTGCTAGCGATATGGACGGGGAAGGCCTAACTATACGGTGGAGCACAAATAAGGGGACGTCTGCTACAGTTCTTGGTTCACGCCGTCAGCCACTTGCGCTGACGTCGTCCTTTATTATATACCCCCTGGCCCGAGCCCGGCCCAGGGAGTTGCATGTGCAACATTGTTGTGCAGTGGCCGGGTGGCTCACTACAATATTAACAACACACATACAACAAATACAAAAAAAGCAAGTGGCAAACTTGGGGGCTGTGTTTTCTTTCGGGCCTATGGCAGGCTCATTAAAGTATAGCATGACATTGATTGCGGTTGAGCACGTACGACCCTACACACAACGGCCCGAAGCTTTATATTACGCTTTTGACGTAATGAGCCAGCCCAAACATTCTTTACGCACTTACAGCAACGTTTTCGTCGTCAGCACAGTTTCTGGAGTCTTTTTAGTGCTGCACATGCGCAACATTACCGGGCCTTACTCGCGGTTCTGTAATGGAAACGGTGCATACATGGGTTCGTTATGCTCACAATCTCTCAGCCCTGTCCACGCCTCTCTGCTTTACTTTCACGGTAAAGAGGAGACTGATTTTTTTCATGACAGAGAATCAACATATAGAATATTAAAAAGGTCGCCACAGTACAGCATGCCTGACTATTTCACGCAGTGGGAGACTTTCCAATTTAGAAACCTCATTTCAATGACAAAACATTTGATATTTTATTTGCATGACAGCTTAAAATGAGAATGTGAAAAAGAACAAATCAGCAATGCATGTAACATTGCAGGTTCGAATAAGGGAACAGGCATTAAATTACCTGCCTCTCATTTCACCTTATAAATTTCAGGCATTTTGGTTCTCGACTGCTGTACTGTGGAATGCTGTTTTGTAAATTGTTAACTCGTCTTTATAAAATGTAGGCATTTGAGGCTCAAATTATACAGGTACAATGTACATTTGTTGCTCTACTGACAGTCACACAGTGTACTTCACGTCGCAAGGAAATGAAACACAAATCGTGATGTTTTCAATGAAGCGCAGAGTTTGCTGCATTGTAAGGTAATGCCTCACAGACCGTAGAGCCAACTGAAAATTGCGCATACAAACCGTGCTTGAAATACAAATCTCACTTCTCACTGGGTTTTGCTCACCTCACTCAACATAATGTTGTGCTACCATTTTGAACAGCTGACCTGTTGTTAAAATTGGTTAAATGATAGAGACCTCCATTGATCTCTTTAGGATCAGCTCCCTGCCATATAATAATCACTTCATGTAATGCTAAGAATGGTTTTAGTTCCCCGGATAAAAATCCTGAAAGTTGTCAGGACCTAATGAATTGACGTCAAGCAGGTCAGTCACCCTCAAATAATTTTGATATGATTTAAATAACCCCAAACACAACGCTTATCATTTACTTTTCAGTTGTTTACCAGTCATCTGGTTGAAACAGCTTTGTTGTTAGCAATAAACAAATTGCTAAATCATTTTAACTCCGTTATTATTTTTAGTTTAAATATTGGTGATTGATAGTTATTTCAATTTATTAAGGATATTGATTTGTTGTTGATTAAAAAATGCATTTAAATATTGATTCAAACAACGTCCGCCACAGACAGGAGGAAGGTCCTCCAAAAAGCCACATTACCGTGCATGGCCCTCACCGCCGCTCCTATCTTTGCCTCAGGACAACTTTGCGGTTATAATATATTTTGATCCCAAGCTATTTCATGCAGTTACCCTACTGTAGGAGATCATGTACATTGCTGGGTGGACATCCTATGCAAGTGAGAGGGACGATAAGGGACTTCTGCCAATGTATTCGAAGTCCTGAGCAGTTGCTGAACCATTCTAAGAACAATATTGCCCCAGGTAACCCCTCCTCTGCGCCAGCGATGAACAGAAGCATATAAGTCAGTGTAAAGTGCTTTGGTATTTGTCAGTTCTCCCCTGCGCAGTCCCCGATATGCCAACAACAATTGTTCACTGCAGGCCTATGGCTCAACTGTAATGGCAAACAAAAGCGGGAAAAGGGGGCAGCCCTGCCTGGTTAGCCTTCCCTCCAAACAGGAGTGAGAGATTGTCTTGCCTGCGTGGACTTGTACGGTCGTGTTTGTATATGAAAGCTGGGTCCATTGTTGGAAGCCCAATCCCAGACCCATTCAGCCCATAACTGCATATGAATAATCCCATCGCAGGCTGTCAAATGTTTTTTCAATGTTGATGGACACAACCAGTGCATCGTCGTCTTCTGAACCAGCTGTGTTCATGAGCGAAAGGAGTCTGTGGATATTTATAGCTATGTTCCTCCCCATAATAAACCTGTTTTGGTCAGACTGAATAAGCCAGGGCATGTGGAGGAGAAGGTGTGAGTCCAGTATTCAATTCAAAATGTTATAGTCCACATTTAACATGGATAAGGGGCGAAATGACCAAGCATCCAAGATGGGGTGGGGTGGGCACCCAGTTTGGACAGAGGAACCATTAGTGCTTCACCTGTAGTGGTCAGCAGGTGACCCGACTTCCATGCCAGGGTATAAAGCTCTACTAGTTTGGGGGCGATTAGCATAAAATTGTACTGGAAAGCAATCCAAGCCAGGGACTTTGCCTGTTGCCATAGTTTTGACCGCAGTGCATCCCTCCTGTAAGGTAGTGGGCCCTCCCAGACCATCAATATCTTCCACATCAAGACGTGGAATTCCTGCTGTCCCCAGTAAATCAGAGATACATTCCTGAGGTCAAATAAGGGGGGGGGGGCATGTAGGGGGATATAAAAGTCCTCAAAGCACTGATCGATCTCATTCTCGGTGTAGAGGTGTTCTCCCTGCATCGATTCTATCTCTAATATCAGAGAGCCGCTACTAGAGGGGTTGGCCAGCCCTGCCAACAACGTGCCAGCCTTGTCTCATTCTGCATGAACCCCGATCATGTATCCATGGTGGTCAAAGCATCTAAGCTACTCCACTTGTACCGCCAAGGCTCTTTCAAGTCTAGCAGTTGCTGTTGCAGTCCATGATTCCCAGGCAGGCCCTCTCTCTATACCCCATAGATTCAGTAAGGTGCGACGCACTCCTACTGTTTCTGTGATACATCTGCCCTTAAGTATTGCCTTGAAGGCGTCCCACTCAATAAGGGGTGAGGTCATCGTGCTGGTGTCATCTGCGAAATAGTTGCTGATGGAGTCACTTATCCTCTGTGTGAAATACGGGCCTTCACATGTTTCAATGTCCAGCCACCAGTCCGGTATTAGAGGTAATTCCCTTTGTGAGTCAAGTTTTATCAACAGTGGATTAGGGTCAGAGTTTGTGCAGCAGAGGTATTCAGCATGACGTATCATTCCGTGCACCGTGAAGCCCCAAGTAAAATAAGTAGTCCCTGGAATATGGGTGCAACCGTCGCCAGGAATCTATTAGACCTCATTGCATTGCTATTGCCAGTTTTGGAATATAAGTGCCAGTTGAGTGACAGGGGAGTATCACAGTGGAAGATGGGATCGATCTTTCATAGGTCACCCTGTTGAAGTCCCAACCCATGACAATAGGTTGTGTCAGGTAAGTCACCATCAAGTGGAAAAGCGCATGGAAGAACCCCCCGTGGTCCCAATTTGGGGCGTAAAGCCCCACAATAGTGACATCCCATCCCACAAGCCTTCCTGACACCAGGACATATCGTCTGTTAGGCTCAAAGAGTTCTCTGGTCTTTTGGAATGAGACCTTAGGGCGTATCCAAATTAGGACTCAGCTAGCAAAAGCAGGATATGTCATGGCATATATTTGCCATTGCCACTGTATGTACAATGCGTCCAGCTCATGGAGAGTGAGGTGGGTTTCCTGCAGGATGTGCATCCCTCATCTCTTTAAATATGTATGGACTTCATACCTTTTCGGCATTTTATTCAATCCCCTGATTTTCCAGCTATGCCAGGAGTAGGCTAAGGGGTTCAGAACAAGAGAGTAGTTAAAGAATATCCAGGAGCTACTTCCTGGCATCTCTGGCTCCCGGATGAGTGGATAGCATCAGCCCAAAATGACCAGATTATAACATTTTAGCTGGAGGCAGCAGAGAATCCCAGATCTAATAACCAAAGAATAATAATCATCAAACAATACAGTAGCATTTGTGCCCTGAGCATCCGCACAATTAAGAGCTACAGGGGCGGTTGTGTGTGTGGATGCTTCCCAGATTCACTGCTTGCCACCCAGGCAAGGTAAGAAAAAGGATATATGTGCCAATCTCGCCTTAGTTTGCAGGATACCATAGTATAATAACAATAAGAAAATGCCCAGTTAGATCCAGTACTGAAAGATGTGTCTCACCATATCTCTTATTAGGATTTTAGATAATGTCATCCACTGAGCGAGAGGTGATCTTTGGGAGAGAAGTCTCAGAGTTACAGGTGGAGACTGAAGCCTGCTCTAAATCCGAGTCCTCCAGCACTTCATCTTCTATATCAGATGGGGGGGGGTCAACCCCGTCCCGCTGATGGCATCCACCTCTACCACAACCCTCCTGCGCTCTCTCAGGGAATGGGAAGGCAATGGAATTGCATCTCCAGCAGTTTTTACTTTCTTTCTTGTGGGTCGATGAGTGCGCCGACTTCCATTGCTCGCTGAGTCATCCTCTTGCCGGGGTAGTTGTTCAATCCATTCCCAGAATTGTTTTGGGGAGGTAAAAAAGTAAGCATATGCTGTACCTGGAGTCGGGTAGGGAACAACATTGTGTAGGTGATGCCCAGGTTCCGAATTTTTTTTTCCGCTTCAGTAAAGGAGGCCATTTGTCGTTGAACCTCCCTAGTAAAATCAGGAAAGATCATACCTTTTCGGTTTTGCACCAAGATATTGTGCCTCAGTCGTGCCCAAGTTAAGATGTGAACTCTATCTTTAAAGTGTAGTACTTTGACTATAACAGACCTGAGTGCCACACTAGACAGTGGGGTCTGTGAAGGCACCCAATGGGCATGCTCAAGAGCAAAAAACAAGGAGAGACCCTATGGAGCCACCTCTGTGTGAAGCCGATCTTCCAGGAAAGCAGTCATATCTTTGCCAGTTCTCTCAATGAGTTCAGGCAGGCCAATTATGCTGAGATTATTGTGCCTCTCTCTGTTCTCTGCATCTTCTGCATGCAGTTCAAGCATCGTCATTCTAGTGGCCATATGGGTCATTTTGTCCTGGGTGACATTTACTTCTGGGTAGTGATCATCCAGCACTGGCTCCGTAGTGGTTACCCTCTCAGCCAGTCATCCATGGTAATCATGAAGGAGACCCAGATCAGTGACCAAAGTATCAATTTTGAGTTCAAGTGCTTCTCGGGATGCAGAAGTTGCCTGTGGAATAGTTTCTAACGTTGCCCCATTGTGTCCCAACTGCTTGACCCATTGTCTTCATCCTTAGGGGCCTGTGAGGAAGGGAGATGGTCAAGAGATGGAGAGGGGTTATTAGAGTCTCATTTCTTGGTGTACTAGTCCATCTCTCTACACTCCTTGGCTATGCACCAAATATGCACGTCAAGGACTGTTAGGAAAGTGAAGCACCTGAGATAAGAGGTCACAAAAACGTTACCCTGATGCCTGAAATGTCCAGATGGCAAAAGAGCGGCAATTAACCCAAGGTATTGTCTAATTGGAGGTCCTGACAGTGGGACAAGGACATGCAGATGTAGTGTTCAGGTTGCAGGCCCCCCAGGAGCTAGTTCACTTAGAAGCAAGGTCAGCAGTCAGATCAGTGTGGGGGAGCCAAGGCTGTTAGTGGGCAATATAGAATAATAGGTCTAAACAAAGTGACAAACAAACAACTTCACCTCTGCAAATGCACTTAACCCAAATGTTGGAAATACGCAGGTAGGGGCCTGTGGTGTATAAATATGAGCACAAATGGGCCCCACTGCCCTTTCTCAAGTATTCCCAGGTGTGTCTCTCTGATACACCCCATTCAAAAGAGGAGGAGGCGGGAGGTGGCCTATGGGTACTGTCTCTGCACACCCTAGAACTGCAGAACCAGCACGCAGAGCCAGGTAACAGCCAAAGTTTGAAGAGCCTTCGATGCTGCAATCCTCTAGGTCCTCCGCCCAGCAAGCATTCTCTCATGCTGACTGAGAGGGATAGAATCTTGCCTGAAAGTCGCCCGGGCTATTGGAAATCACTCTGCACCTTCATCAAGGAGAGTGAATTTAGAGCAGAGGAGCAGTTGAGACCGTGCCATGCCTTAATAGGTTATGTGGCGATGTGTCGGTCGGGATCTCCCCCTCCTGCGCCACTGCAGATGGCTTCCTTTTTAATGCCCACGGGGGCTGCCAGTGATGTTAGGCCCTGGAGGCAACAAGGTAAACAAGAAAGGGAGGGAGGATAAGAGTTAAAACTGGGAGAGCAACACAGCGGAGTGCACACTTGCACTCGTGTTGTCATTTGGTGGTTGTCCTTACGGGCATTCTGTGTTCCCAGTCAGTAGCTTCCCAGGACCCTCCCCCCACCATGGTCCGTGTAAAGTTCTGGCTCCATTAGCTGCCGAAAACATGCCAGGCAGTGCAGCCCCAGTGATCCCAGTAGACACCAGGACGGGCAAAGGAACAGTCAGGAGCTGGCAGCTCCACTCACTGCAATTCCGGGAATACATCGCCGAGACCGGTGACACAGCACTGACCAGATTTCCTCTCACCACCTTGATTGGCCACTTGGGGCCCGCAGGACATGGCGGTCCTTTCTTTAACCAGGTAAGCCACACCATTGCAGCTGCACTCGTTCCCAGATGGAGGGGGTGGAGGAAAGCACACGGCCTCAGCCCCATTACAGAGCAAACAGACCCAGTCCCCAGGAGGCAGGCTGGTCTGTGGGTCTTGATACGCTGCCATTTTGTCTTCAGCCACCTTGTGGGGTCCAGGTCCATCTTCAGTTTCCTCCCTGCTATGAGGTGTATCTATCAGTCCCAGTTCAGAGAGGATCTAATATTGCATGCCCCAAGGTAGTGTTCTGAAGGGCGAAATTGGTAATCACAGCTGAAGAGGGACCAGGATGGCAGCGCTCAGCCAGGAGCTCCGCATCCGTGCTGCTTATTCCTTCAGCGATTAGCCACGCCCCCCACAGTGATCCATGATTATCACTTTGTAGGACCCTAGGCTGGCAAAGTCACCAAAATGATAGCATAATTATCATAGTGTTGGTCTTTCTTAATGTAACACATTTTTCATTCCCCACAGTTTTCAAGTCCCAAGATATATGAAATAATAAAACATTGTGATGAAGTGCATGACTGTGCCACAGACCTGTAAGATTTACATCATATTTTCAGATGATCAGGTTCTAAATAGTTCAATGCACACAGTACATATTCCATAATGTGTCCAACTGAGGAATAATTCAGTTATTTGCATCAATACTTTGTGGATTAGATTAATCACATCCACGATTATCTGTTGACCTCATTGTCTATCTCTCCTCTATTTAGACCCTCTGTGATTGAAATTTCTGGCATCTTGGCATTCTTGGCTGCATTTGGGACTAGAAGTTCCTGGCTGATGACTTCTTTCCTGGTCTTGCCTCTGAAGTTGAGTCTTTGCCCGTCTATTTAGGACCCCATCTCTCTTTGTCATCATACATCAATAACATGTTAAAATCAGCAAGAGCAACTCTACTCTCCTGGAAAAATCTAAAACACCTGCTTCAACCTAAAGACTTTTGCATAGTTGTCCAAAGGCTTATCTTCACACAGCTGGATTATTGCAAATCAAATTTGACAGGCATCCTAAAGTACACTTTGTTTCTAATTAAAGCTTTGATGAACACCTGCTGCAAGAATAACTGATGGAATCGAGACAATTCACCATGTCTCACCTATGTATTATGACATATACTGTCTTCCATTTGAAGCCAGAATTAAATTGAAACTTGCCTCAATCATGTTGAAAGCTATTCGCACTCAAAAAGTAGCCTACATATCACAGATGTCTTAGTCAGTCAATAGTTCTTTATTCAGGTACGAATTAGTATAGCAATACACACATTACACAAATATTAAAAAAGATAGAACCGGTAAACAATTTATGCAGGAAGATATTTACAAAAAGATCAATAGCTCAAATTGCATTGCTATGCCGTTTTCTAATCTTCATGGCTATCCGAGTTAAGTATATTACTGTTGTATAGCTATTTTCAGATGGGAGCTGTTGAATTAAAACCAATTTCTCCTTATGGCGCTGGGTATTTACATTTTTTAAAACAGGGACCAAAAAAAGTTTCAATGGGGAAGAATATAAATTGCAAAATAGCAATATGTGTATGGTGTTAAGGGTGGGCGGAGCTGGCGTAATGCCTCTATGCGTAGCTCCACAGAGTTTGAAAAAAACTCTGTGGAGCTACGCATAGCTCCGCTCCGCTCCCTCTCCGTTCCCCCCCCTCAAATGCTTTAAAAATAATAAAAAGAAGGCACTTTCCTGTGTTTCTGCCGCCTCCCCTGCCTGGCCGCTCTCCTTCCTGCTCTTCGCCACCTCGTGTCCTTCTTCATTGAAAAAAACACTACGTTGTACGTCTTGCCTGTGCGCATGCGCACTCGCAAGACATACAACGTAGTGTTTTTTTAATGAGAAAAGACACAAGAGAAGCAGGAAGGAGAGCAGCCAGACAGGTGAGGCGGCAGAAACACAGGTAAGTCCCTTCTTTTATTATTTAGAAGGGGGAGGAAGCGGCTCACTCCGCTCTGCCACGGTGGCAGAATTTTCCCTATCTCCGCCTGTTGGACTTGGCCCTTCTGGCAGGTTCACCCCTGAACTTTTTTGCTTTTATTGGTGACCTGGTGGTAGAGATTTTTGGTTTCTGCGCACTTTCCCTGTGTCCCAGAGTAAAGTGCATGCGCACTCTGAGTGCGTGTGGTGAGATAGGCCTGCCCTCCCATAGGAATGCATGGGGAATGTATGTGTCCCTGGTAGTTCCTGATGCATGGGGTGATGAGGCTCAAGTTTGGTACGTGCGGACTCATATGATTGAATGCTTCGCAATGATGTATAATGCGTGATTATGCCATGTGCGGAAGTGCCACTTCTAGGAGTTGGCATATTAGTGTAAAGTGTGTCTGGCGTGTGATTGTCTGGAGCTGGCTGGTGAGCCTGGCTCCAGGAGTCTGGTTGGGTCTGCCCCAGTGGTGAGTGTGAGATTAGAATGCTGATGGCTGGGGAGGAGTGCACCTTGGACCTGAATAGGGCAGGGCTTTCCCCACACAATGCTGGCTCCGCCCCCTGTGGTGCGACTGATGACCCTAGCCCTGCCAGTGAATAGAGTGAGGGGCTGAGCACATCAAGGGTGCTCCCCAACCAGCTGCGACTGGTTTTCCCCCTCACCCTGAACCAAGAACAAAGGGTTTTACAGTATAAGAAGGGGCTGTGTCCCCTTACAATTTGTTCTCTTGTGCTGATCCTAACTAGGGGGGCTGCCGCTGCTGGGTGCCAGGAGAGACCGCCACTGGGGACTGCCTCCCTGCTGGAAGGCCCTGTGAGCTGGCCCTGGGCCCAGTCCTTGCCCCCTGCATCTGAAGACTTTGTTTCTGGATCTTGTTTTTATCCCTAAGTGCTGGGAGCACTTTATTTGTGGCCAGCAGCGCGGCGCTGCAATTATTAGCGAGGGGACCCCGACGTAGGGATTCCCTGCTATTTTGCCAGCTTCAAAGCGGGTGCCCACCCCGCATTGTGGTGTTGAGCGGGAGCCTACTCCGCTTTATTGGGAAGTTACTACCCCTAGCAGGTGCCCACCCCGCCAGGGACTTTGCCGCTTTTGTTTCTTGACCCCCCTAGCGGGTGCCCACCCCGCATCACCGCAACCGACAATCACTGCCGCAGCCCAGAGTCCCGGCCGTGTCATCCCCCTGCCGCGCTGGGATTGGTCCAGCGGGAGGGAGTGTGGCCCACGTGATCGGGGCCTCGAGGGAGAACGTCGCGCTGACGAAGGGAGCAGCCGGGAGCCCACCCCGCGCTCCGGCGACCGAGAAGTGCTGCCGGCAGAGGAGCGGAGTCCCCAGAGAACAGCCCGGTGAGTAGGGAAGGGCTGGGTGACTCCGTACGGGTACTGTGGGTGCCGGTCCCAGACCGGCTGATTCCTCAAGCTGCCCCCGCCCCCAACGCGGGCACCTTGTTACTGAGAGCCTCGCTCGGCTCTCCAACGTCGGGGGCAGTACTCTTCGCTGCCCAGAGTCCAGAGGGACTCCAACGTGGGGAGACATTATCGGCTAAGAGCGCGCGGCGCTCTAAACGTCCAGGGGCATTTTCTTTCGTGTGGTGAACCCACGAGGCTCCCACGTGGCACCGTGGGTGTTAAAAAGCCCAGAGAAGGCTCCAACATACGGGGGCATTCCTTCATTGATAGAGCGGCCCCAGATGGCAGCGGGCCGCTCCCACCTTGCCCCACAGAGTTGTTCAGAGCCTCGGAGGCTCTAGGGGGCATTTCTTGTTGTAGAGCCCAGAGGGGCTCAGGGGGCCACGAGTGTTGGATATTCAGAGCCCAGGGAGGCTCCACGTGAGTGCTGCATATTTGGTTTGAAAGGCACCGTGGTGCCCCAGTATTTCCCCAGCTGCCCAGCACTTAGTGGGCAGCTGCCACGTTTAGGCCCCCCTGACATTGAGACACAGGGCGTCCTTGCCCCTTCGAGGCCAGTTGGCCTAGGGACTGCCACAGGTGGTGGCGAATGTGTTTTCCTTTCCTGCACCTCTGAATGTGTGTTTATGCATCATGTGCCTTGTTTTACACCGCTGAATGTATTTTATGCATCATGTGTTTTCCTTCCCTACACCTCTGAATGTGTTGCGATACATCATGTGTACTGTGCTTAGACCCCGCCAGGTATTGTGATACTTAGGTGGTTGTTTTGCTCCCTAGTACAGGTGGTGCTAGTGAGGTCCTGATTCCCCTGCGTAATATTTTCCTAAGGTGGTTAGGGTTGCGTAGGTGGTACTTACCTGTTACCAGTAGTTACTGGTTGTGTGCTACATGTTCTATTTTTGTGCTACAATAATTTTATATTCCTATGTTCTAAGTACTAAGTTCTAAAAGTGCTAATTCCTGACAGTGGTCCATGTGGCCCTGTCCCCTGTACATATAATCCCTTGTAAATTCTGCCCGTGCCTGTTGGCACATTGTAAAGTGTGTGTTTTTATCTAATGTGTTTTGGTAATACAAAGGCTATTTTTATATAATACCTTGTGTGGAGTTTCTTTTGTGGTGGGCCTTGGGTGTTGTTGCTGGGTGCGCGCGCAAACGCTTTACACATTGCCTCCAGGATAAGCCTGACTGCTCGTGCCAAGCTACCAAGGGGGTGAGCAGGGGTTATCTTTGGCGTGTAACTCCCCAGCCCTGACTAGAGTGGTGGTTTCTGCCTGGCTTTGGCTCAAGCCCTAGCCAACCAGAAATCGCCATTTCTAACATTGGTGATCAGCGGTGGGATTTGGACTTGCGTTTGCGCTGTACAGCAGCAGCGACTGTCTGCACTACAAAACTCTGCATTTAGATAATCACATGTTTTGGGGATTATTGTTTTTGAGTTCCATTATTTCCTCTCCTAAAGGTGTCCTTTGTGGATTGTGTACTCCTGTTTTAGCTCAGACACCCAGGTTCCTTGTGTTGAACTTTTCTCGAGAACGTCCGCCAAAATGGAGCCAGCTTTTAATTTCTGTGGTATGTTTAGATACAGTATGTTAGAGTTGGTTAGGTTCTGTGAAGAGAGAGACATAGAGGTGGGTGAGTCAGATACCCAGTCCAAACTGAGGGACAACCTGATCCTATGGCAAAAGGATGAATGGGAGCGTGAGTGCAGTGAGGAAGATAGGGCCCGGGCCGCACGCCAAGAGGGTGGTGGGTCTGAGGGGAGCCCTGAGGAATCTGAAGAGGAGGAAGAAAGTGACCTGACAGGGACGCCAGTAGAGAGAGAAGACCCCATAGATAGGGAGTCCCTTGCTGGGTCCAGTGTCAGGAGCAGCACACCATCCCTTTCCCTGTCCCCAGAGGAATGGGTAGATAGGAGGGAAGAAAGGGAACATCATCTGGTCATGGAGAAGCTCAGGTTAGAGCATGCCAAGGCGATGGCGCAGCTGAATATGGAGGAGAAAAAGCTGGAGACCGAGAGGGTCTTAGCGCAGGAGAGGATAGAGGAGGCTGAGAGGGCCTTCACCAGGGAGAAACTAGCTCTGGAGGGTAAGTTGTCCCCTGAGCGCAGTTGTGGTTTTCTGGATTCCCCAGGGAGGGTTGAGTCCAGTGGTGGCAGCTATATAGATTTCAGTGTAGGAAATCCCAGTCCCAGTTCCCCCAGTCTGGTACCTGTCTCCCAGGAGGAGGAGTTAAGGTCGAAATTCAGGGGCAGTAGGAAACTGTCTCACCAGTCTTGGGAGGAGTTTGTGGATGAGTGTGAGAATGCACTGTTTGATTGGATAAGAGTTCCCGCAGGATATGATTATGATAAACTGTGTGATCTGGTTCTCAAAGAACACCTGCTCAGTTGTTGTGTGCCGGGGTTGCGCCAACACCTGTTGAGGAGTGGATTGTCCAGGCCATTTGAGCTTGGGGATGAAGCAGAGCACTGGGAAAGTGCTAGAGGTTCTCTAGAGCCATTAGGGAGTGACTCCAAAAGTAGTGATTCAGGTATCTTCCAGTCCAGCGTTGTGGAAGAGGCTCAGTGTAGCCCAGCTAGGTCCCAGGATAGCGAGGAGGGTGTAGGGGCTTACTGCCTGGCTCAGTGGAGCGGGAGTAAGTGGGTGACCGAGGGTCCCCAGACGTACGAAACCCTGCCTCAGGACTTGGATGGTTTCATGAGGGAACACCAGGTTGGGGACCTAGGCTGTCCTGTTAGTCCATTTGAGGAAGATCTCCTAGTGAGTAGAGGACCAGGAGCGTCTGTAAGCAGAGCTCCTGTGGTTCTAGAGTCTGGCAGTACAGCTCCGGTAGGGAGGGTACAGGAGTCCAGCGTGAGGAGTGATTGGGGGATGAGTTTCCCAGTGGATGCACCAGTGGTCCAGGGACTAGTCAGTTGGGCTAGATCTTCTTGGGGGGACCGGGGTGGCGCCACTTCTGTTCTGGGGATCTTCGCGCACTGTCAGGTGGACAGGGGACGGGAGATCTGCGCCAGACAGACAGTCACACGACACATGGGTCATGTGTCAGCCTCAGGGGGATGGCGTGTGAATCCCCACAAGTCCTGGAGTGCCAGGCAATTATTGCACCAAACGTTCTAGACCAGAGGTTGGGAGGCCAGGTTCAGGATCAGCCTGACCTGAAGGGTAGGACGACTGTAACCAGTGTCCTGACCGGTTCTTCTTCCAGAGGTACCACCCCAGTTGGTAGGGAGCAGGACTCTGGAAGGAGGTGCAGAGGGTGGGAGAGCCCACCTCTGACCCCGGTGCAACCTGAGGGGTTAAATCCTAGGTTGGGAGACCAGTTCTCAGGGAGAGGTCCTGAGTTGGCAGGTGAATTGTATTACGGGGTCGCCTCTCAGAGGAAGAGAGGGCAGAACCCTAGAAGAAGAGATAGGGGGAGGAGAGCCTCTCCCGTGACTTTTGGTCAGCTTGAGGGTTCAGACCCTGGGCTGGAGGATCAGTGGCAGTTCAGAACCGCCCTGATGAGGGGAAGAGTGGAAAATGGTCACTATGTGCCAGGGGTTACTACCCCCCACTCTGTGGTTAGGCAAGGACCAGTGGGACCTGGGTGGCCTAGGCCCTTATCCTGGCCGCGGACAGCTGAGGAGTACCAGTGGGGTAGCCCAGTTGGTCCGCCGAGTTTTTCCAAAGGGAACCACGTGGGTCCAGAGTGGCATAAAACCGGAGAGTGTCCCTGCCGTTGCGGGCCTGCGTCCATGTTTTATCGCCCCAAGCAGGTAAGACCATCACGGTGGTGATTGGTCTCCCCTGCGTTTTGGCTGGAAGGGGGTTGTGTTGGACTTGGCCCTTCTGGCAGGTTCACCCCTGAACTTTTTTCCTTTTATTGGTGACCTGGTGGTAGTGATTTTTGGTTTCTGCGCACTTTCCCTGTGTCCCAGAGTAAAGTGCATGCGCACTCTGAGTGCGTATGGTGAGATAGGCCTGCCCTCCCATAGGAATGCATGGGGAATGTATGTGTCCCTGGTAGTTCCTGATGCGTGGGGTGTGCAGGCTCGAGTTTGGTATGTGCGGACTCGTATGATTGAATGCTTTGCAATGATGTATAATGTGTGATTATGCCAAGTGCGGAAGTGCCACTTCTAGGAGTTGGCATATTAGTGTAAAGTGTGTCTGGCGAGTGATTGGCTGGAGCTGGCTGGTGAGCCTGGCTCCAGGAGTCTGGTTGGGTCTGCCCCAGTGGTGAGTGTGAGATTAGAATGCTGATGGCTCGGGAGGAGTGCACCTTGGACCTGAATAGGGCAGGGCTTTCCCCACACAATGCTGGCTCCGCCCCCTGTGGTGCGACTGATGACCCTAGCCCTGCCAGTGAATAGAGTGAGGGGCTGAGCACATCAAGGGTGCTCCCCAACCAGCTGCGACTGGTTTTCCCCCTCACCCTGAGCCAAGAACAAAGGGTTTTACAGTATAAGAAGGGGCTGTGTCCCCTTACAATTTGTTCTCTTGTGCTGATCCTAACTAGGGGGGCTGCCGCTGCTGGGCACCAGGAGAGACCGCCACTGGGGACTGCCTCCCTGCTGGAGGGCCCTGTGAGCTGGCCCAGGGCCCAGTCCTTGCCCCCTGCATCTGAAGACTTTGTTTCTGGATCTTGTTTTTATCCCTAAGCGCTGGGAGCGCTTTATTTGTGGCCAGCAGCGCGGCGCTGCAATTATTAGCGAGGGGACCCCGACGTAGGGATTCCCTGCTATTTTGCCAGCTTCAAAGCAGGTGCCCACCCCGCATTGTGGTGCTCGAGCGGGAGCCTACCCCGCTTTATTGGGAAGTTACTACCCCTAGCGGGTGCCCACCCCGCCAGGGACTTTGCCGCTTTTGTTTCTTGACCCCCCTAGCGGGTGCCCACCCCGCATCACCGCGACCGACAATCACCGCCGCAGCCCGGAGTCCCGGCCGCGTCATCCCCCTGCCGCGCTGGGATTGGTCCAGCTGGAGGGAGTGTGGCCCACGTGATCGGGGCCTCGAGGGAGAACGTCGCGCTGACGAAGGGAGCAGCCGGGAGCCCACCCCGCGCTCCGGCGACCGAGAAGTGCTGCCGGCAGAGGAGCGCAGTCCCCAGAGAACAGCCCGGTGAGTAGGGAAAGGCTGGGGGACTCCGTACGGGTACAGTGGGTGCCGGTCCCAGACCGGCTGATTCCTCAAGCGGCCCCCGCCCCCAACGCGGGCACCTTGTTACTGAGAGCCTCGCTCGGCTCTCCAATGTCGGGGGCAGTACTCTTCGCTGCCCAGAGTCCAGAGGGACTCCAACGTGGGGAGACATTATCGGCTAAGAACGCGCGGCGCTCTAAACGTCCAGGGGCATTTTCTTTCGTGTGGTGAGCCCACGAGGCTCCCACGCGGCGCCGTGGATGTTAAAAAGCCCCGAGAAGACTCCAACATACGGGGGCGTTCTTTCATTGATAGAGCGGCCCCAGATGGCAGCGGGCCGCTCCCACCTTGCCCCACAGAGTTGTTCAGAGCCACGGAGGCTTTAGGGGGGCATTTCTTGTTGTAGAGCCCAGAGGGGCTCAGGGGGCCACGAGTGTTGAATATTCAGAGCCCAGGGAGGCTCCACGTGAGTGCTGCATATTTGGTTTGGAAGGCACCGTGGTGCCCCAGTATTTCCCCAGCTGCCCAGCACTTAGTGGGCAGCTGCCACGTTTAGGCCCCCCTGACATTGAGACACAGGGCGTCCTTGCCCCTTCGAGGCCAGTTGGCCTAGGGACTGCCACAGGTGGTGGCGAATGTGTTTTCCTTTCCTGCACCTCTGAATGGGTGTTTATGCATCATGTGCCTTGTTTTACACCACTGAATGTATTTTATGCATCATGTGTTTTCCTTCCCTACACCTCTGAATGTGTTGCGATACATCATGTGTACTGTGCTTAGACCCCTACAGGTATTGTGATACTTAGGTGGTTGTTTTGCTCCCTAGTACAGGTGGTGCTAGTGAGGTCCTGATTCCCCTGCGTAATATTTTCCTAAGGTGGTTAGGGTTGCGTAGGTGGTACTTACCTGTTACCAGTAGTTACTGGTTGTGTGCTACATGTTATATTTTTGTGCTACAATAGTTTTATATTCCTATGTTCTAAGTACTAAGTTCTAAAAGTGCTAATTCCTGACAGTGGTCCATGTGGCCCTGTCCCCTGTACATATAATCCCTTGTAAATTCTGCCCGTGCCTGTTGGCACATTGTAAAGTGTGTGTTTTTATCTAATGTGTTTTGGTAATACAAAGGCTATTTTTATATAATACCTTGTGTGGAGTTTCTTTTGTGGTGGGCCTTGGGTGTTGTTGCTGGGTGCGCGTGCAAACGCTTTACATATTGTCTCCGGGATAAGCCTGACTGCTCGTGCCAAGCTACCAAGGGGGTGAGCAGGGGTTATCTTTGGCGTGTAACTCCCCAGCCCTGACTAGAGTGGTGGTTTCTGCCTGGCTTTGGTGCAAGCCCTAGCCAACCAGAAACCGCCATTTCTAACACCGCCTTCGCCACAGAGCGCGGAGTGGGCAAATCTACGCAACCTCCACTGGCGGAGCAGAGTTACCTGCCCAAGGTTAATGGTGCTTTGTATCAATACATTATCACATTGGGGTGAGTTGTAAACCATGTGCCAGCAATTGGAAATACAAATAAATAGTGCAATAAATTCAATCTTAAGCAGGTGTGGGAGATGAACCTCAATAATAATCTGAACCCCAATATTTTGAACAAATATGTGACGTTACAATGCAGTCGTTAGACTCCGGTAGGTTACATCGCAGTTGTTACAAAGACTTGCGCTGGAGGGCGCTGGACTTAGGACTAGTATGATTTACTTTTCCAACTCCAGCCTACGTAAAAGTAGGGAAGGTGTTGGTATAGTAAATCATACTATTCCTTAGTGTATAGCGCCATCCAGCGCATGTTGTGGTATCGACTTGCGTTTTAATGACCGCGATGTAAACATACCGCTGTGTAACGACTGCGTTGTAAAGGTCGTTTACCATTTTGAACACCTCAATTCTTGCCCAATTGCTTGGGCTCCAGAATCACCAATAGATCTAGGGGTTAGAGACTGCACTCCTCACAGAAAAAACACATTTCACCAGAGTAAAACAGAATGAATGAAAATGCATTATTAACTAAGTTCTAGATGAAAAATTAGACAAAAAAAATATTTATTACATCATTTTTAGTAAATGCGGTACAGAGAAATATACATGAAAATGCCATTAAGGCCTAAATACAGAATTACAGAATCATTAAATGTAACCCTTGCAAAACAAGTTTCGGTATGCCCTTGGAGTCAAATTCATAAAGAGTAGGGGCAACCTCCCCATAAGAAAAATTAACACAAATGGACAGGAGAAAAATTAAAAGTCAACTCAGCAGCTAAAATGAGCAAGATGAAAAATTGAAAAATGAGCCCCTCAATACTAAAGCCCAGGAGTTTTTATAAAGAAATCACACATTATATTAATACATTATTCAAATTCAGAGGGGCCGATTCCGATTCCGGCCGCAAAACATACTGACTGACACGGACCCGGAACGGAGACTGACTGACACAGACCGGCGCCATACGAACTGTGCAATACGATGCAACGCGTGTGAATTACAACCGGCACGTACGGAATACAAGCCGTACGACCGAGCCTTAGGGAAAACATTGATTCGCCCAGAAAACGGAGGTGAGTAGCACCGACCGACACGTACCAGGAATGAACCCGACCGACACGTACCCGCGATGTCCGATCCGCGCAGTACGATGCAATGAGTGTAAATCCAGACCGACTCACACGGAGCCCAAGCCGCATGACCGACACGCACAGAAAACAGGGACCTGAAGCAATAGAGACCTCCGCGACCAATGCGTATGAAACACAGAAGAAAGTCAGCGTGAATGACCCGGACAAGCCCGCACAAGCCAACATCAGCGTCCGTCTCAGTCAGAAGAATGTCTCCTTCATGCCTAGAAAACCCAAAGGAAAAAATACAAAAAAAGGACCAAACAAGCAATGGCAAAGCCAATAAATATCAACAAAAAAAACTTTGAACAAAGACACACCCACAACTGCACCTACATAAAGGACATCAATCACTGCCATGATTCTTTGCAAATAGAAGACAACAGCCAGCAGAAAACATCATCACACAGCAACCACAGACACACTCACAACTCACCCATCACACAACTTTCACACCATTAGCACCTCACCAAAATCACCCACACATACAGCTAGCAAAACCGACACTCACCCACCCTCACTTGCACCCTCACACACACATCACTCACCACCACCACACATCACCATGCCCCCAAAGAAGAATCCAAAGTTCACAGATAGTGAGTTAGAAGTGCTGGTAGATGAGATCATCAGAGTAGAGCCACACTTATTTGGTACATTGGTCCAAATGACCCCCATGTCACAGAAAACAAAGATGTGGGCGAGGATTGTGGACAAAGTGAACGCACAAGCACCAACGTTGTGCACAAAGGACGATATCCAGAACAGGTGGTATGACGTGCGCAGGAGGGTCAAGAAACTCATCGAGAAAGATCACACCTTGAGTCAGCGCACTGGAAGTGGCCCTCCTGCCAAACCAGTATACTTCAGGTCCTGGGAGGAGAAGGTGCAGGACATCCTAAAACCTAAGAGCGTCCATGGTCTAGCAGACATACCAGAGCCTGGTGAGTATACAACCAACATACTCAATATTGTGTGGCAAGGGGACAGTGAAACCATGCACCATTAGCAAAGCCACAGTAACCAATAGATAATCATCCCAAGATGTGTATGCCAGTCAGACAAACACAATACCTGCCGTCTCATAGTGACTTGTAACTGTGTCATGACATGTACATACCTACCAACAAATAGAGCACGGCAGTGGCACAAGCCAAAAAAACACTGTCAGACAGTTTGCCACCACAAACACACTACCTCACAGTGCAGCTGACTGACAGGAAGGAATAGTGGGTATGCAGGTGGAGTGAGTGTATCCAAAAGCATGATGGGGTTTGTAGTCACAGATAATGCTCCCCCTCCAAATCGGCCGATCAAGACCTCTCGGAACCATGCCCACATCACAGGGAGTGGAAAATGAATGACAAGATGTCTGACACTGGGTCCTGCTGTGGGGAGCACAAGGCCCTGGTAGGGGTTGTGCACAAATCAGAAGCAGGACACCACTGACTGACATCCTGAAAGACAACTTGCATGCCCTCCAATGGAAGCACGTTTCATGGTGGGATGTCTGGCCGGGTGGGAAGGAGGACTGACAGCTCTGACCATACTTACCCACATGTGGAGACACACACACCCCTCAACACAACCTCCACATAACTCACCGGGTAGAATGCATTGACTCACACTGTAGTGAAATATCACCCAAAGATACACCACACTGGGTGCTGCTGTGTGAAGCACAGGGTCTCTCTTTGGACTTGTAGCCAAACAAACCCCAGGACTTCACAGTCAGCCATCTTGCCATTGCTGTCACACCCCCTCACAGGGAAGCAGAGTCAAAAGGAAAGAAGTATGGGCCTGCTGGGAAGGGGGGTGTAGCCAAGAGCATGATGGGAGTTGCAGTCACAGACATTTCCCACCCACCCACATGGCCCAGCAAGCTCACACTGTGCCATGCTCACCTCACAGGGAGTGGGAATGGACTGACAACATTTCTGACACTGGGCTCTGTTGTGGGGAGCACAAGGCCATGCTAGGAACTGGGCAACAACAAACACCAGGACTGCACCGTCGGCCATCTTGACATTGCTGTCACACCCCCTCACAGGGAAGCAGAGTCAAAAGGAAGGAAGTATGGGCATGCTGGGAAGGGGGGTGTAGCCAAGAGCATGATGGGAGTTGCAGTCACAGACATTATCCACCCACCCACATGGCCCAGCAAGCTCACACTGAACCATGCTCGCCTCACAAGGAGTGGGAATGGACTGACAAGATGTCTGACACGTGGGCCTTGTGAAATGATGTGGCTGAAAATCACACATATGCACTGGCCAAAAAAAACACGGTCACACACACAGCCATTGCAACCATATGTTCAAACTCACTGTCAGGGGATGCAGTGTCCAGGGGTGCCCCCTGGCCTGGCTGGGGAGGTGTGTCTTGCAGATGACAAGTGTGGAGAGCCATATATAGTACATTGCACAAAACACACAGGAACTCACATATACATCATTGACATGGGACATCTGACAGTGAATGGAATGGACACACCAATATAGCCGACACTATAGCATGGTCTCATTCACACTCGGTGCTGTTGTGAGCTGCATTCCACTCCTACATCGTGCTGCAACATATGCATCCTTCACCACAGGGAGTGGGAATGGACTGACAAGATGTCTGACACGTGGGCCTGAGAAATGATGGGCTGAAAATCACACATATGCACTGGCCAAAAAAAACACGGTCACACACACAGCCATTGCAACCATATGTTCAAACTCACTGTCTGGGGATGCAGTGTCCAGGGGTGTCCCCTGGCCTGGTTGGGGAGGTGTATCTTGCAGATGACAAGTGTGGAGAGCCATTTATAGTACATTGCACAAAGCACACAGGAACTCACATATACATCATTGACAGGGGACATCTGACAGTGAATGGAATGGACACAACAATATAGCCGACACCATAGCATGGTCTCATTCACACTCGGTGCTGTTGTGAGCTGCATTCCACTCCTACATCGTGCTGCAACATATGCATCCTTCACTCAACACACCACTCACTAATATAGACACTGTAGACACAAGGTCTAACCTGGACTGCATTGGAGGAGACATGCTACTCACAGCAGCCAAACTGCAACACACACACCACCAGCACTCACTGTCATGAGCATTGAAAAGCCAGAGTGCTACCTTGCCCAATCATTGTCACCATGGAGAACATTGACAAGTCAAATCACATATACACGTACAAAAATCAGCACCAGACTCATTCACGATGGTGACATCATCACTTGTATGAAATGAGATGGGAACTAGGAACACTGTAAAAAAACACTTTCTCCAAGAGATCACAGGCATACCGGACTATGACCATGTCGTACCTATACACCAATGGGACACACAAAGACTAGCAAAATCTGTCAACACACATGCCCCAATCTTAGAACATCTCCTCAGTGGAATTGCACGTATGTCCTTGTTAAAGCTCAAATGTGTACAGGGATGAAACACCTGTGTCAGCAACGTGATGGCCCTTGAGTAGTAATGGCCATGTACAGACAAATGTATACATGAGCTGGGCATACACACACTTCGACATGTACATTGAAATGTTTCATTTTGGCTGGGCAATGTGCCACAACAATATCACTCTCTGTCCGTGACAACCTTGGACAATGCAGTGTATAGGCACGCATCCTGACGTACAGTAGAAAATGTGATGTATGAGAACCATTGATGCCTGTAGAAACATAACTTACATTGTGTGTCTCTTCTAAACACAGGTGGTGCTGGGGACACAGCACCAAATGAAGAGGAGTCCCTGTCCGAGACTCTGGTGGACCCTCAGCTCTCTGGTGTGGATCCGTCTCCGTCCTCTTCAGATGACGACGAACAACCTGGCACCTCCGGTGTGAGTCATCATGCAGCACCAGAAGTACCAACATCTGCACCCCCGTATCCACACCTCCAGCATCTGGCAACAGACAGGGCACTCCCGCCAAAACAGACAGAACAAGGCCACAGAACACCGACAGCACAGGGACACAGGACCCCCAGGAAGCTACGAACAACACCACCAGCAACAACACCCAAGGGGGCCCAGTGTCACCTGTGCGTGCTGCCGCAGGTCCTGCCCTTGTGGATAGGGGAGCTGGGAGGGGTGGTAGGCAGAGGGCGTGCCTTGCAGAGGGGTCTGGACTGCATGATGACCCCCAACTGGCACACATCATAGATGCGTACCAGGATAGCACCGGAGGATTCGGCCAGGTAGTGGGGATCCTCAAGGACATTCAACAGTAGCAGGCTGCCCACCATGCACGCATGGAGGCAAAGTGGGATGCACTTACTGCGGTGCATCAGGACATACTCCAATGCCTCCGTCAGATAAGCACAAACATATCCACACCTCCCTGTATGGCCACAACATCTGTTGCCACACCATCTACCAGTGCCACAGGGAGGGAGGATAACTCTGGCGGAGAGTCCCCTGCACCTCAGACGCCTGCACCTTAGGATCCCCCCCGAAGAAGATGAAGGGTCATCCGAAGAAGGACAAGTGAGACACAGATGTCCCTGCACATCCCCCAGGGCCTCTAAACCTGTTCTGGACAATGTTCTTTGTGCGCAACCTGTTCACCTTGTCGTATCTGACACAACTCGCCTACATGACATGGAGGGTTCATGTTGGTCCAATGTAGCAGATGACTGTGGACTTTACTCTGGACATTTCAGCTACCAACACTTCCAACTCTACTGTGAACTTTGGATTCAAAACCCAATGTACAGCACACACCATCCTGTGCACTATCCTCACATGTTTGTAAATAAATTCACCAGTACACCATACTTGCCTCTGTTGTGATTCCAACTTGTCATGTGTCATGGAGATGTTGATCTGCTAATCAACACAGTGCATGCCAAATACTACAGCAATGTGACCACCGTTATGTGAGTCATGGTGCTGTGACAAATGTGAGGGAGACACACAACTATGGCACCATAACACATACTCACCATGTCCATGTTACTAATCCCACACAATGATGTTGACCTGAAATACATTGGTATGCATAGACACCACACCTATCCACAGTCAGTGGCAAGAAGCCCACAGGTGAGGTAAGCAAATGTCAGTCAGATGTGGGAAGACAGACAACGCAAATAACAAAGCGTAGCATAGGTTCATTACACATCAGCAACATGTTTATTCCACAATAGTTGCAAGGTAATTGTACGTTACAGTGGACACATGGTCACAAAGTGTCGGAGAATTGAAGTCCAGGGGTGTGTGGCACACCACTTGATGGGAATTGACAGCTTCTACACTGGTGTTGGATTCTGGGTGTTGGGGGTCAGTGTTGACCAAACAACAGGCAAAGTACCCTGGGAAGGACAGACACAAGACACAGTCAAAAGCACAGCAGAACAGGAGAGAAATGCAATACACATGCACAAAACATGTCAAAATAAACCTACACAGAAACAAGTTAGCAGTTCGACACTATTGTGGAGTACAGACCACCTGAAAGGACACATCACTGCACGCATCCAGTCAAGTGGCTCACAGACACACTCAAACAGCAACAGAGCAGCCCCAACACATTTCAGGCTAACTCAATACATTGACATAATAACCCTGTAAACTTACATTCAGGTGAAGAAGTTGTTGATGAGCTGTGTGCGGACGTCACCCTCATCATCATCATCATCATCATCACTGGCATCGTGGCCCAGGCCTGGACCCTCCACAGGTGGCGGAGGTAGGTCATCATCATCCTGAATGAGAGGCAACTTTTTCCGCACTGCCATGTTGTGTAGCATGCAGCATACAAGGATAATTTTGCACACTTTTGCAGGGTCATATGGGAGGGCCCCTCCGGTCTTGTCCGGACAGCGGAAGCGGCTTTTCAGGAGACCAAATGTCCGCTCAATCACCCTCCTGCTCCGACCATGTGCCTCATTGTAGTGCATCTTGACTGGTGTTACAGGGTTCCTGAGGGGTGTCAGCAACCACGGCATGTTGGGGTATCCGGAGTCACCTACATACTAACAATTGAACAATTAGCTGAGTTTTGAAAGAGGGTGGAATACAACATTGCCAAACACACACAATGGTAAACAGTCAGTACACACTGACAAGCCAGGCACGCTGGTCTGACATCTGTGACATCAGCTTTGCAATGCGACTACTCCTCATGATGTAGGCATCATGCGCAGAACCGGGGAAACGTGCACACACATGTGTGATGCACATGTCTGCAAGACATACCACCAGAGCATTGATGGAGTGGAAATGTTTCCTATTCCGGTATGGCTGCTCTTGTGCCTGTGGTGGTACCAGGACAACATGTGTACCATCAATAGATCCGATGACGTTCGGCATCCTCCCCAGTGTATAAAAAGCATCCTTTATTTCAGTGAGTTGACCTGGACTAGGAAACTTGATGTACAGCTCAAGGAAATGCAACATCCCCTCCAAGACATTGCATAGCACACGACTGAACATAGTTTGCAACATACCACCAGCAGTAGCCACAGTGTACTGGAAGGTACCAGTAGCAAATAAGTGCAAGGCTGCCATCACCTTCACCTCTGGTGTCAGTGCTGTAGGGTATGTTCGGCCAGGTAGCATATGTGGCGCCAACTGCTCCGCCAACTCCTCAATCAGTGGCTTGGTGAAGTGGTACTGTCGGATGCAGTCGCGTTCCTGCATGGTTTCAAGGTCTGGGAACGGTCTATGGACAGCTGGTGTTCTGCAGTACAGAGATGAACAACGGAAGATTGTCAATAAATCCACCCATGTGGCTATGACCAAGCAAAATATCACATGATACATCATGACAATACACAATGTACTGAGGTGTGTGCTGTTGGGCATGGACACATATGTCACCTACATGCCCATCACCTCACATCTCAAGTCCACATGTCTACATAAGTCCCATGTAGTGCAATGGCCAATCATTGGGCTGTCTCCCAGGCATCACAGATCTTTGCCATGCAGATACCCAGGGTCCCTGTATTGCCACATAGAGACTGGCATGACGTGGCGTTTCATGTACACGCCACAAGACAACCGTGAGTCCAACAGGTAGTGGCGACTGTTGTCTCTGCAGACCCTACATGTACATCTCATAGACACACGCACAACATCCATGTTGATGCACAAACCACATAGATGTGGAGACTGTCTCCCATTGGGCACATTTGATCAGACACATCTGAGACACAACATGCACACAGACTGTGGGTGTACATCAGAATTGGGGCTATAGGTCTCACTGTGACATACATACCATCACCCACAGGACTCAGGGTGTATGTGACATGTCCTAAACATATCCAACCTGAAACTGTGTCCATGACTCATGCCCATAACTGTTCAGTTGCACATAACAGTGGTAATGTGCACAACACACAAAGGATTCTGTCCCCATGAAAACGTGTACAGCCTGGGAGTGGCTGCACAAACCAAATGTTGCCCCCCAAACACACAAGGAATGCAGCCTTACATGCCATGGGATACAGTGTGGCACATGCTGTAGTGTGGTAGGTGTGCATCTGAGTCCCTGGCAAGTAAATGTGAGTGGAAGCAGTCAAAAAGTCACACCAATGAGAACCGACACGGGTGACTATGTGCACGCATTGCACAGTTCAGGACCGAGCCGTGCGGACGCTTAGCCATTGACTGCAATGAGGACCGACGCAGGTGACTATGCGTACGCATTGCACAGTTCAGGACCGAGCCGTGCGTACGCTTAGCCATTGACTGCAATGAGGACCGACGCGGGTGACTATGCATACGCATTGCACAGTTCAGGACCGAGCCTTGCATACGCTTAGCGATTGCCTGCAATGAGGACCAACGCGGGTGACTATCATGCATACGCGTCGGGCAGGCATGGACCGAGACCGGCATACGCCTTGGCCATTGAATCGTATGGAGATGGGTGCGTGTATATTTTCAAACTACGTGTTGTACAGTCAGTTGACCGAACCGTGCGCACCCATTGGCTCTGGACTGTCATGGAGACGGATGCGGATTCAAAACTTGTACGAGTCGTGCGCTTGAAATTCAGTTGGCTGCCTACAACAATGTTGCAATTCCTAGGGTTTTATGAAGGTGAAGATTTGAACGATGCGGAAGACGTGTACAAGTCGTACATTTCCATGGATTGGCCAGATTCATAGAATGCAACCGTGTTGGACCTCTCACTTGGGACACATGGCACAGATTCTGCCTCTGCAGGACAGATATAAGGTCTGGCCCCCAGGTAGCTCACTTGCCTGCACTACATGCTACTGGACCACATCCCTGCTACCACTGCTGCTGTCTCTGTATCCTCTGGCTACTGCTATGGCACGTACTCTGGAGAGGGCCCATCCTTTATTGAGGAGGAGAACCAGGCCCTGCTGGACGGGCTCCTTCCACAGTACAGCAAGCTGTATGGGAAACCAGGGGAGCAGGTGAGTGTGCAGTCCACTGCCATCCTAATTGTGCATGTTGTCTGACTAGCAGGACCAGCAGTGTGTACACCAGTGGCAAGCATACTCTCTGAGTACTTTCATTCCCGAAGTGTGTAGGTACATGTAATGAACAGGTGTTCTGCAGCTAAAGTGCATTTGTGCAAGCTTAAACTTCCTAGGCATTGTTACCATGTCAGACGTGCAGGGCATTTGTCCTTTTCCGTGGGTGCACTACCTGTGTAACTCATTTTCCTTTGTGATGACAACTGTGTGCAGCACAAATATGGGCCATTTGTGTTAATGGACTTTTAACTTTGTCATCCTCACATGTTGATGCCCACCAGAAGCAGGAGATATGGCTGACCATCGCCCGGGCAGTTCGATCGGTGGGGGTCTACAAGCGCCAGATCCGCAACTGCCAGAAGAGGTGACAGGACCTTCGGGGCTGGACCCGGAGGATCGCAAGGGTCCAGCTGAAGCTGTCGCCTTCTCGCAGGAGGGGCGGACACCGGACCCTGACCCCCCACATGCTCAGGATCCTGGCAGTGGTCTTCCCGGACCTGGATGGGCAGCTGAAGGCCAGACAGCAGCAAGGAGGGGGTAAGTCCATGCCTATTCTGTGTACTATGTCTGACATGCTAATTGCAGTCTTTTGGCCTGGTCACACTTCCACATTACATAGGTCTTGTAGTCCAATACTCATGTCCCTCTATTGTGCGATGCACCCTCCTCATCTGATCCACAGGTGTGGACCCTACAGTCTGTTACTTGTGTCACTAGGGCACTGTGTGTGCAGCTATGCTTCAGCTTCCGGACAGCATCTGTTACCGTGACTCTGTTGTGGGTTTCATGGGTGGGTCAATTGTTTACACAATGCCTGAGATCTGACATGTGATCTGTGTGTGCCCTTGATATGTGTTACAATTGCTGGTCTGACTCGCCACATGTGGCTGGGGTATTTCAAACAAACACATGCAGCAGGGGACTCCAATTTGTGTGCCTCAGGAGTATGTATATCAAGTGTGTCACACTTGCTTAGCCACCTGACTATTTTCCAGGGCTAAACACTGTTTCACGTAGACCTGGGCAGTCATGCCTACGCAGGGCATTTAGAAACACTCTGTAATCCCACACCTGTGTATCAACTTACAGGTTGTGCTTAGTGACATGTGCCTTCAGGTGTCTGCCTCTGTGTCATTGTGGTGTGGCTTCCTTTTCCGTACAACTGGGGTGTTCATGAGTTTGAGGGTCAGCAGGACATCTGAGATGTGACTATGAGAGACAATACCTGTGTGACATATAGGTGTGTGATGACTTGACAGTGCACAATGGTGTATGGAACTGTGCACTTCAGGCAGATGTGTTTCATGCACAGCAGACTGTGATGTGCTCATGTACAGGGAGTTGTGTTCGCAGAGACTCATATGTCGGTTTTGTATGATGTGGGGTCTTCTGGATCCGGGATATGTTGTTTGCAGGGGATGGGCAAGTGCACTTGTCAGCTGCAGAGTTTGCTTTACCCATGAGCTATGATTGTGACACAGTGCATACTGTTGTTGTCTGGATGCCCTGCCCCTGTGACAGGAGACAGTGTTGACTGACTTTCAAGGCATGCCAGTGACATGGCATTTAACTTGCTATGAGTGATCCTGCATTGTGTTCAAATGTGCTCCATGCACCCCATTGTGGCATTGACTATCAGGACATGAGAACATCATAGTGTGTGTTGCTGGCATGCATCACAAGCATGTGAAATGAAACTCTGGCCATCCCTTCATCCTGACACCTGTACTGAGTCAGTGGCAAGAGATGTGATGTGTGTATAGTGACATACTCCTACATGTTCACTTGCATGTCCAACATGTGTAGGTGGTGCATGTCGGCACATTGGGGTATTAGCATCCAACATGCAACAGACATGTGGGTGCAAGTCCAGGAGGGATATGAGTGCCATGGTTGATGTTGAGACTGACAATTGGCTTATTCTAAACAGTGTGAGCACTTTGAGCAGTGTTCAGCTGATGATGCCAGGGCTTCCCTCTGATGTGATGTACTCACTGTGGTGTGTGCAGTCAGTGCAGGTGACTGATGTTGTTCTCTTTTTTCATAATTCTATCCAGATACATCCACAGCCACAGGAGGAGACAGCTCCACGGACCAGGAGGAGCCACAGAGCCTGACTGGGACAGAAGGCGAGGAGTCGGAGGGACGCAAAGGCACGGAGGGCGTGTGGAGCCACACCGAGGAGTCCTCAGCAACAGCCACCCCAGCTGAGGGCCACAGCAGCTCGGAGGATGACTCCCTTGTGGAGGCGGGTGTCAGCAGCCACCAAACACCAGCTAGTGAGGCTGTCCCCGCCACCGCCCCCACCACCACCATCACCACCCTCCCATCGGCTCCCATCCCAGAGGTCCGTGGAGGCACCCGTGTTTGGGAGCATGTCTCCTTTGTGCCAGGCACCACACCCCTGCCCCTGTGTCCCCTGCTGCCCTGAGTGAGGAGTCTGTGGACTTGATTCAACAGATCCATGTAGGGGAGACATCAATGTTGAGTGTCCTCCATGCACACACCAGTCTGTTGACACAACTGGTGTCGTTCATGGAGGGCATTTCATTGGGCATGTCTGCCCTACAGAGGACCAATCAGTCTGTGGCCTCCTCCCTGACGGCAGCAGTCTCCCTCCTCCAACAGTCCCACACCCCTCCTACCTCTGCACCACCCAGGATTCCTAGCACCCTACCTGTCCCAAGCACACACACACCAGCACATTCTCACAAACCCACAGACACGGGCAGCACACAAACACCCAAACAAAGGGCTAGACGTGCACACAAGCAAGCGCAGGGGACTGATACCACACTCACAGGGGATGGTTTGCAGACAGACACACAGTCATCCACAACCACTCTGCAGTCCTCCGATACCTCTCACTCCCAGACCCCTTCCCTTGCCTCACCTGCAACCCCATCTCCACAGAAGCTCTTCCTCTGTGACCTTGGCCTCTTCCCCACCGACCCAGCAGACCCAGCTTACAAGGGTAAGAGGAAGTCCCCACACACAGAGGGGAGTGCCCCTCACACCAGGACACCCTCCCCCAGGCGCAGTCAGACTGAGGCCCCCACCCGCAATTCCCCCTGGAGCCAGAAGAGAAAGACCCCACCCCCACCCCGCAGCTCCACGATGAAGTCTCCGTCCTCCATCCCCCAGGCCACCACTCGAAAAAGGTTCCCCCGCTACACCCTGCCCCAGGTTCCTCCACCCAAAGATACACCATCCCCAAAATGCTGAGGTCCTCCCCTCTACCACTTGCTCTTCCACCCCCACCACCCCCGGTCAGACCGTTTGTGCCACTGATGTGGGGACCGTGCACGATCTTATCACCCAGATGAAATCTGGTTCTCCGCTGGACCCCTGCCCCCCCTATGTACTGCATCTAATCCCTGAGACCATCGCTAATATCTTGACCCCCTTGCTCAATAAAATAATCTCTCAAGGAGAATTCCCCAAAAATTGGAAAATGGCCTGCATCAGACCCATTCTTAAAAAGGACACCCTTGACCCCTCTGAGCCCAAACACTATCGTCCCATTTCCTGTCTGCCGCTACCCGCAAAAATCTTAGAAAAAGCCATGAACCAGGAAATAATGCGGCATGTGGAGGAAAAGAAGCTACTTGATTCCTCACAACACGGCTTCAGACCCCTACACTCCACTGAATCAGCCCTTATCATGGCTACCGAAAAAATTCGTAAAACCATGGACGAAGGCGGGAGATCGGACCTGATACTGTTAGATCTTACAGCGGCCTTCGACACCGTAAATCACTCTGTCCTATTAACAAGACTTACTTCCCTAGGCTTCACCGGTCCTGCCCTGGCCTTTATCACCTCTTTTCTTACTACCCGCACTAACCAAGTGATTTGGAACGGACTACAATCTGTTGAATTCTCCCTTCCAGGTGGGGTCCCACAAGGCTCGGCACTGTCACCGACACTTTTCAATCTATACGTCACCCCCCTGGCTGCCCTGATTAGATCCCATGGCCTACAACTGGTGTCTTACGCCGACGACACACAAATTATTGTGTCCATCTCACAAGCTATTGATGCCACGGCGGTGTTTTAGGAGCTGCCTCACTCAGATTAAGAACTGGATGAGTAGTAACTTTCTCAGACTGAACACAGATAAAACTGAAGTCATCGAGTTCGGTCATAAACCTTCCATCTGGAATGAACTAAGGTGGCCCCCTGAAGCAGGAGCCTGCCCTCTCCCCGTAGACAAGGTCAGAAACCTTGGCTTCTTGTTAGACAAAGAACTCTCTTGCAAAGCCCAGGTGAATCAGGTGACTTCCGCCTGTTTCCATAACATCAAGATACTTAGGAAAATCCTACCCTACATCCCGGACATGTTAAGGAAGACGGTGATGGGAGCCCTTGTAATGTCCCTAATAGACTATTGTAACACCCTCTATTTAGGAGCAGGAGAAAAACAACTGTCTAAACTACAGGCAATTCAGAATGCGGCGGCCAGAGCCTTATTGAACCTCCCCAGACATCACCCTATGTCCAAAGCCATCCGGGAGCTGCACTGGCTCCCGGTCAGATGCCGCATTCAGTTCAAAGCTCTTTGCCTGGTACATAGATCGGTACATGGCAAGGGACCTGACGACCTCAACAATCTACTACCACGATATGTTCCCTCACGCACACTGAGGTCAGCCTCCCACGACCTAGTGTGCCAACCCATAATAAACAGAGCCCGTTGGGGGGGAAAGTCCTTTTCCTACCAGGCAGCTAAAATTTGGAACCTGCTACCCCCGGCGCTTTGTGCACAAAAATGTAAAACCAGCTTCAGGAAAGACCTAAAGACCTGGCTTTTTACCTAGATCGATCTGCCTCCCGCCTTCCCCTCCGTTCTATATCTTCAGCGCCAAGACGCCGCGGCATTCGTGCGCTCTACAAATATTTCAGTCAGTCAGTCAGTCAGTCAGTGTCCCCCCTCTGTCCTGCTGACCTCACCTGAACCCCATTCCGCTTCCATTGAGTTAGGCACTGCAGTGGAGTCCACAACCATCCCGTCTGACTTGGGCACTGCAGTGGGGACCCAGTCCACTCCATCTGACCTGCCCACTGCAGTTGTGCTGGCACCCACCCCATCTGACTTGTACCCCACAGTTGTGACTGCACCCACTACTTCAGCCAGCTCCACTGCAGTTGCCAGTGACTCTCCTGCATCCACCTCCCCTTCACTGCCTCCTTCTGCTGTGCCCTGATCCTGTCCCTGCGGTGCCTGGCCTGCCCCCATGTATGCCCCTCCGATGGGATGTCCCCTGTCCTTACCAGTGCAGGCAAGCAACGTGTGACAGTTGTCACTCAAGTTAACTTTTTGTCATTTGGATATGGACTGGCCATTGGCCTTTGTTTTGAAAGGACTTTGCATTTAACAATTGCTGAATAAAGCATTTTTCTGTATCCTTGTGAATTTGACTTAGCTGTACATTATGTTGATGATGTTTAGCATGAACTTGCAGTTGTAATGCTAGATTTCCAACGTTGAATACTGAGTTATTCATCTGAGGTACTCCTTGTGGTCTATGAGATATGTATCCTATTCTGGTCGTTATCCATATCATCCTTTGCAGCTAACCGGGTGTGTCATGATTAACAATTTGTGTGCATCTCTGTAAACATTTCATTTGCATGGTAACATCTGTGGCTTGCACACATGCACATATGATGTGCTTCCCATTGTCCAATTTGTCTATTTCCCTGACTGTGGGTGCATCTCAACTGGACATGTAAGTGTGGGCATCATTGGTGTAGCAGCAATTGGGTCCTCTGTGCAACTTGCTGGACATATGTATTGAGTATGTGCAGATGACTTAAGGGACACTCCCGTACCCAGGCTGGTGTAAGCAGAGCCTATATTGTGTGGTAACTGATGGCTGACTGACCAAGTGTTCTGCTGACATGACTGAGACCTGCTGGGACTATGTTTGGCACAGCTGAGCTTCTACAGGAGTTGAGTCCCCTCAAGTAAGTGTGGTGTTGTTCCGTGACATTGCCTGGGCCCATGGTGTGTGTTGTGTGAGCATGTGTGTGTGTGTCCACATCCGTTTTCATACACAGGCAGTGTTCCCTTGATAAGTTCCTGTTGTTGATGCTTGCTGAGTTGTACTGTGTTCATCCCACAACTTTGCCATGGGCTATCAGATGTGGGGGTGAATGACACACTACTTTTAATTGGTGTTTCATCATTGGGATTTGTCAGTTCTGAGTGGTGATGATGTGGTCAGACGCAGATGGGACACAGTCAGGGGTCCCCAAGGCACTTGTTTGTTCGCAATATCATGTAGTTGTCCCTACGTGGTACCTTTCAGTGATTGAGACATGTGTTTGTGTGTGTGACTGCTCCCACTTGTCCGGTTCAGGGCTGAAATGTTGGCAGGTGTCAGCATGTGTGCCTTGTAGTTCTCCTTGGCTTCTGCATTGTCCTGGGACTGTGGCAGGTATTCCGAAGGTTACAGGAGCTTTGACGTCATGACCATGTACCGCATACTGTGCAGTATGTCTGTCATTCAACAGGGTTGTAGACTGTCCTTGTGTGATGAGTCTGTGCACCTTAGTTCCTCCCAACCTTACTGTGTTTGTCATGGGTGCATGTGCAATGTCAACTGTCCATGTGGGCTTCACAGATGCACATTGGTGCAGTTCAGGGTGTGTGGTGTTGAGGGTGGACTAATGTAAATGTTTGCATGGATGGGCCCCTAGCTCCCGTTTGTCCCTGGATGACGGGCCATGCTGAGTGATTTGTGTTTGTGTAGGTGTGATGTATGTTTGTGGCACAGGACACATGTCTGGGTTTCACAGTTTGTACAACATCTACCTTTGTCAGCACAGTGGACGTATCATGCATGCTTGTGTCACCCCAATGTCTGGTCCCTGGGCGTAGTGCTGTTGTGTGTCAGTCTCTTGCTCTGTTAGTTGCTGTTCATTCCAGCTTGTGTCACATGTGTCTGTTGTGCTCCCTCTCATCTCACAATGCCTGATTGCCCACTAAGGGGGGCCCATTGATGGTTTACTTTTGTATGGCACTGTGTCCACATCTGTCTCACTGTGGTTCAGCCCCCCTCATGTGTTGTGTAGTTGCCTGGGAATACTGAGACACACACACACATGTTGTGTCAGATGTGCAGTGTGAGGTTGCCTGTTTGTGTTTGTGCATCTGCACCAGTGCATTGGTATTGCTGTTGTGGGCCATTGTCTGGATGTTGATTTTGTCATTTACCCTGCTGTCGCTGTGAGTCATATCACATCATTCTGCACATTCATCCTGGTTGTTAGGTCCCATTGCTGGCAAGGAATGGGAGTTTGTGACCTGACACCTACAGTCTACACAGGATGTTTTGATTTGTGTGTCTATTTTCGAGATGTGTGTATGATTTGTGATGGTCACTTCTGCTTTTGTGTCATTGTACACTGTATGCATTGTCAGCCACCATGGGTGGTGCTTGTCTGCACATGGCCGAGAGTATGTTAGGGTTTCACAGCACTGTTAGCCTCGCCACATCTCTGTGGGTATGGGACCCAACCACTACTTTGCCCCAAAAGTGTTTCATGTGTTGGGACCAGGAATCATACATGCTGTTTGGCATTTGCAGCTTTGACCATGATGACACTTACCTTTTGGTCACTGTGAGGTAGGGGGTTTTGGACCCCATCACCACAATGCTCAACATTTGCTGCAGTTTGGAACCACACACTTAGCTTTTGTTCTACATAGTGAGGGGGTGTTAGTTTTACATTGACACAGTGCTATAGTGATGCTTGCCTTGTGTAGGCCACACTCAGTTTTTGGTCACATATGTGATGGAAGTTACATTGTATGTTCGAAGTCATAATCACTGTTGTGGGCATTTGTCACAGACTACACACTGTTGTCATGATGTTAGGGGGGATGTATTTTGCTGACATACCTAATGTTGGTATATGATGGATGTGTGGCGCATCACCCATCCTATGGGTGGGGGTGGCAGGGGTGATGGGCAACATAAGCCCTATGAGTGGGGGTGGCAGTAGTGATGGGCAACATAAGCCCTATGGGTGTGGATGGCAGGAGTGATTGGCAACAGGTCCCCTATGGGTGGAGGTGGTAGGAGTGATGGGCAACAGGTCCCCTATGGGTGGGGGTGGCAGTGGTGATGGGCAACAGGTCCCCTATGGGTGGAGGTGGCAGTAGTGATGGGTAACAGGTCCCCTATGGGTGGTGGTGACAGGAGTGATGGGCAACATAAGCTCTATGGGTGGGGGTGGCAGGAGTGATGGGCAACAGATCCCCTATGGGTGGGGGTGGCAGGAGTGATGGGCAACAGGTCCCCTATGGGTGGGGGTGGCAGTAGTGATGGGCAACAGCCCCCTATGGATGGGGGTGGCAGTAGTGATGGGCAACAGGTCTCCTATGAGTAGGGGTGGCAGGAGTGATGGGCAACATAGTCCCTATGGGTGGGGTGGCAGGAGTGATGGGCAACATAAGGCCTATGGGTGGGGGTGGCAGGAGTGCTGGGCAACATAAACCCTATGAGTGGGGGTGGCAGGAGTGATGGGCAACATAGTCCCTATGGGTGGGGGTGGCAGGAGGGATGGGCAACATAAGCCCTATGGGTGGGGGTGGCAGGAGTGATGGGCAACAGGTCCCCTATGGGTGGTGGTGACAGGAGTGATGGGCAACATAAGCTCTATGGGTGGGGGTGGCAGGAGTGATGGGCAACAGGTCCCCTATGGGTGGGGTGGCAGTGGTGATGGGCAACTGGTCCCCTATGGGTGGGGGTGGCAGTAGTGATGGGAACAGGTCCCCTATGGGTGGGAGTGGCAGGAGTGATGGGCAACATAAGCCCTATGAGTGGGGGTGGCAGGAGTGATGGGCAACATAGTCCCTATGGGTGGGGGTGGCAGGAGCGATGGGCAACATAAGCCCTATGGGTGGGGGTGGCAGGAGTGCTGGGCAACAGGTCCCCTATGGGTGGGGGTGGCAGGAGTGATAGGCAACATAAGCCCTATGGGTGGGGGTGGCAGGAGTGAGGGGCAACAGGTCCCCTATGGGTGGGGGTGCCAGGAGTGATGGGCAACATAAGCCCTATGGTTGGGGGTGGCAGGAGTGATGGGCAACAGGTACCCTATGGGTGGGCGTGGCAGGAGTGATGGGCAACATAAGCCCTATGAGTGGGGGTGGCAGGAGTGATGGGCAACAGGTCCCATATGAGTGGGGGTGGCAGGAGTGATGGGCAACATAAGCTCTATGGGTGGGGCTGGCAGGAGTAAGGGGCAACAGGTCCCCTATGGGTGGGGGTGGCAGGAGTGATGGGCAACATAAGCCCTATGGGTGGGGGTGGCAGGAGTGATGGGCAAACTGTCTCCTATGGGTGGGCTTGGCAGGAGTGATAGGCAACATAAGCCCTATGAGTGGGGGTGGCAGGAGTGATGGGCAACAGGTCCCCTATGAGTGGGTGTGGCAGTAGTGATGGGCAATAGGTCCCCTATGGGTGGGGGTGGCAGTTGTGATGGGCAACAGGTCCCCTATGGGTGGGGGTGGCAGTTGTGATGGGCAACAGGTCCCCTATGGGTGGGGGTGGCAGAAGTGATGGGCAACATAAGCCCTATGAGTGGGGGTGGTAGGAGAGATGGACAACATAGTCCCTATGGGTGGGGGTGGCAGGAGTGATGGGCAACATAAGCCCTATGGGTGGGGATGGCAGGAGTGATGGGCAACAGGTCCCCTACGGGTGGGGGTGGCAGGAGTGATGGGCAACAGGTTCCCTATGGGTGAGGGAGGCAGGAGTGATGGCCAACATAAGCCCTATGGGTGGGGGTGGCAGGAGTGATGGGCAACAAGTCCCCTATGAGTGGGGGTGGCAGGAGTGATGGGCAACAGGTCCCCTATGAGTGGGGGTGGTAGGAGTGATGCTCAACAGGTCCCCTATGAGTGAGGGTGGCAGTAGTGATAGGCAACACACCCACTATGAGTGGGGGTGGCAGTAGTGATGGGCAACAGATCCCCTATGGGTGGGGGTGGTACGAGTGATGGGCAACAGGGCAGTAGTGATGGGCAACAGGTCCCCTATGGGTGGGGTTGGCAGGAATGATGGGCAACATAAGCCCTATGGGTGGGGATGGCAGGCGTGATGGGCAACAGCACCCCTATGGGTGTGGGTGGCAGGAGTGATGGGCAACATAGGCCCTATGAGTGGGGGTGGCAGGAGTGATGGGCAACAAGTCCCCTATGAATGGGAGTGGCAGGAGTGATGGGCAACAGGTCCCCTATGAGTGGGGGTGGCAGTAGTGATAGGCAACATACCCACTATGAGTGGGGGAGGCAGTAGTGATGGGCAACAGATCCCCTATGGGTGGGGGTGGCAGGGGTAATGGGCAACAGGTCCCCTATGGGTGGGGGTGGCAGTAGTGATGGGCAACAGGTCCCCTATGGATGCGGGTGGCAGTAGTGATGGGCAACAGGTCCCCTATGGGTGGGGGTGGCAGGAGTGATGGGCAACATAAGCCCTATGAGTGGGAGTGGCAGGAGTGCTGGGCAACATAGTCCCTATGGGTGGGGTGGCAGGAGTGATGGGCAACATAAGGCCTATGGGTGGGGGTGGCAGGAGTGATGGGCAACAGGTCCCCTTTGGGTGGGGGTGGCAGTAGTGCTTGACAACAGGTCCCCTATGTGTGGGGGTGGCAGGAGTGATGGGCAACATAAGCCCTATGAGTGGGGGTGGTAGTGGTGCTGGCCATGCGACCCCTATGGTGGCTTGTTGCTAGTGGCCAGGATATGGATCCCCTGTGTGTGTGTGTGACATTTTGCAGTTATGTGTTGTTTGTTTGTGTGGTGGGTCTTGTGTAGTTGCCTGGGAATACTGAGACACACACACATATGTTGTGTCAGATGTGCAGTGTGAGGTTGCCTGTTTGTGTTTGTGCATCTGCACCAGTGCATTGGTATAGCTGTTGCTGGCCATTGTCTGGATGTTGTTTTTGTGATTTACCCTGCTGTCCCTGTGAGTCATTTCACATCATTCTGCACATTCATCCTGGTTGTTAGGTCCCATTGCTGGCAAGGAATGGGAGTTTGTGACCTGACACCTACAGTCTACACAGGATGTTTTGATTTGTGTGTCTATTTTTGAGATGTGTGCATGCTTTGTGATGGTCACTTCTGCTTTTGTGTCATTGTACACTGTATGCATTGTCAGCCACCATGGGTGGTGCTTGTCTGCACATGGCCGAGAGTATGTTAGGGTTTCACAGCACTGTTAGCCTCACCACATCTCTGTGGGTATGGGACCCAACCACTTCTTTGCCCCAAAAGTGTTTCATGTGTTGGGACCAGGAATCATACATGCTGTTTGGCATTTGCAGCTTTGACCATGATGACACTTACCTTTTGGTCACTGTGATGTGGGGGGTTTTGGACCCCATCACCACAATGCTCAACATTTGCTGCAGTTTGGAACCACACACCTAACTTTTGTTCTGCAAAGTGAGGGGGTGTTAGTTTTACATTGACACAGTGCTCTAGTGATGCTTGCCTTGTGTAGGCCACACTCAGTTTTTGGTCACACATGTGATGGTAGTTACATTGTATGTTCGAAGTCATAATCACTGTTGTGGGCATTTGTCACAGACTACACACTGTTGTCATGGTGTTAGGGGGATGTATTTTGCTGACACACCTAATGTTGGTATATGATGGATGTGTGGTGCATCACCCATCCTATGGGTGGGGGTGGCAGGGGTGATGGGCAACATAAGCCCTATGAGTGGGGGTGGCAGTAGTGATGGGCAACATAAACCCATTGGGTGGGGGTGGCAGTGGTGATGGGCAACAGGTCCCCTATGGGTGGGGGTGGCAGTAGTGATGGGTAACAGGTCCCCTATGGGTGGGGGTGGCAGGAGTGATGGGCAACATAGTCCCTATGGGTGGGGGTGGCAGGAGTGATGGGCAACATAAGCCCTATGGGTGGGGGTGGCAGGAGTGATGGGCAACAGGTCCCCTATGGGTGGTGGTGACAGGAGTGATGGGCAACATAGGCTCTATGGGTGGGTGTGGCAGGAGTGATGGGCAACAGGTCCCATATGGATGGGGGTGGCAGTAGTGATGGGCAACAGGTCCCCTATGGGTGGGGGTGGCAGGAGTGATGGGCAACATAAGCCCTATGGGTGGGGTGGCAGGAGTGATGGGCAACATAAGGCCTATGGGTGGGGGTGGCAGGAGTGATGGGCAGCAGGTCCCCTTTGGGTGGGGGTGGCAGTAGTGCTGGGCAACAGGTCCCCTATGTGTGGGGGTGGCAGGAGTGATGGGCAACATAAGCCCTATGAGTGGGGGTGGTAGTGGTGCTGGTCATGCAACCCCTATGGTGGCTTGTTGCTAGTGGCCAGGATATGGATCCCCTGTGTGTGTGTGTGATATTTTGCAGGTAGGTGTTGTTTGTTTGTGTGGTGGGTGTTAGAAATGAGGGGGCTCTGGTTGACGCAGGTGTGAACCCACAACAAGCAGGGACCCTTTACTTCTTGTCAGGGCGAAGGATGACTCCCCAGAATAACCCCTGCTCACCCTCTAGGTGCGTGGCGCGAGCAGTCTAGGCTAAGTCTCAGGCGTACACGGTTAAGCAAATGCAATTACACATACAGTAAACCCCTTGCATGCACCACAAACGGACACCAATCAGGTAGTATATAAAAATAAGCTTTTATGTAGATTCAGCAGATTCAGATACAAGGCCTCAGTAACGTTGAACTGATGGGGCCACAATTCTCAGGAATACGGTAAAGTTCTCTTTGTTACGGAAAGTTCTTTAGGCGGGCACAAGGTAACTCTAGGCCTCAGCGCACTTCGTGCTGAGACGGCGACCGGGCAGCACACGGCAGATGACAGGGAAATCAGAACGTTGCGGACCCTGGATCCGATGCGAGCTCGCGGTCGAGTTCGTAAGTACAGTACCTTGTTTCTTGACGCAAAGGCGGGTGCGGGATTTCAGCGGCTCTTCGACAGAAGAGCGAGGCGGTATCCGGGGCCCCCACACTTCACGATGGGGATCTGATCTTCAGGCTCACGACAAGAGCAGGGTGTTGCAGGTGGCGGGTGAACAAAGCGGGGCAGCCGGGCACGCAGATTACGTCCGGGCCGTCCGAGGCTTGGAGATGCTCACAACGCCGATTCCGGCGGGAGGGTGAAGGTGCGCAGCGAGCCTCCAGCGAGCGAGGTGACAGGAGCAGCCCAGCACAGCGTAGGGGGAGCGGCTCCGATCGAGCGAGGCTCTTCCCAAGGCGGGGGCGGCTAAGCAGTCCTGGTCACGGCTCAAGGAGGGACTGGGGCACGAGGGCCACAGCTCCAGCGAGGGAAAGGACACAACAGTCCAGCGGCAAGCGAGTGAAGATCAGGTAGAGCCCAATGGTCCTGGGGCTCAGTTCAGGGGGCAAGCTCAGTTCCAAGCCCTTGGAGATCGTTTTGGAAAAGCACAAGTCTTGAAAGTAAAAATAAAGCAAAGTCTTCAGCAACAGTTTCTCTTCTCCCCTTTGGCAGCAAGGTCACCACTGCAGGCCAATCCCCCAGGATAGGGACAGTCTTCCTCCTACAGCTTTCCCGGTGCCTCCTCCTCAGGCAGAGATTCTTCTTGGTCAAAAGCGGATCTAGTTTCTTAGGAGCTGGGCTCCTACATTTATACGGCAAATCTTTTGTTCTCCCAGGCCAGGGGGGCCCTTGCCTAGTCCAGTCCGGTTTCTGAGCACTTTGTTTACGTGATGCAGGCTTCTTCTTTCAGAGTGCAGGGCAGAGCCATCAGACGCTTCACAGGGGGCGGAGCCGACATTGAGGTAGCAGAGCACTGTCCTATTCAGAGCCTAGGAGCACTCCTCCCACCCATCTACCTGTCGATCGTCCTATTCACCACCAGGCCACCTAGCCCTGCCCATCTGGGTTCCCCCAGCCCTGTCACTCACACCAGCCAGACATCAGATACACATCACGCAGAGGCGGGCTGAAATGTTTAGGCAAGCAAAGGCCAGCTTTCTAAAAGCGGCATTTGCAAACCCGGAATATTAAAATAAACCTTGCGAAAAGATGTACCTTAATATTCCGAGTTCAGGCATACTAAACTCGATCTTCTACCATGTTCCCTGGGTCGGTTAGGATCATAGGGTGTAACAATCCAAGCCGCCCATACTGGCCTATGAGAACAGGGTAGCCTTACAGTAGTGAACAACAAAATGGCGGTCATTCACTACCAGGACATGCCACGCATCCAGGCTTGTCCTAACTTATGCTTGCAACGCACCCTGCCCGTGGGCCTACCAGAGGGGTGACTAACATGAAGTTAAGGGAAGGTTTTAGGGACCGGCAAGTGTGGGCACTTGCCAGTCAGCATGTCAGTACCAGACTGCACGCAGGTTCTGCGATGGCAGACCTTAGACATATTTTACCGGCCGCTTCTGTGGGTGGCACAACCCATGCTGCAAGCCCACCAGCGGTGTTTGCATTTACATGCCCTGGCGCTCCTGGCGCACTTTACTGGGGTCTGACAGTAAATCAAACAATCCAATCAGGGAATCCAACCGACATATACAATTTACATAGGGAGCACTCGCACCGCGACACTGGTTGGCAGTGGCACAGCGCGCTGAGCGGCCAACACCATAAAAACACATGAGGCACAGCGACAAAAAGAGGAAGGGAGACTCACGCCAAGGTGCCAGGTCTAACACGTGTCCCCTCCAGCTGAAAAGTGGGGAGAACTACCCTACCCCAGGGAGTTCCTCATCATCAAGGCGGAAAAATCTGGACAGACCGTCAGCATTGGCGTGATCTGTACCAGGGCGATGTTCCACCGTGAAATCCATACCCTGTAGGGAAATGGACCACCTCAACAGCTTTGAATTCTCACCCCTCATATGCATCAACCATCTGAGGGGCCTGTGGTCCGTCTGAACCCGGAAGTGAGACCCAAACAAGTAGGGTCTTAGCTTCTTCAGCGCCCAGACCACAGCAAATGCCTCACGCTCAATAGCACTCCACCTCTGTTCCCGTGGAAGTAACCTCCTGCTAAGAAAGGCAACGGGTTGATCTAGGCCCTCCTTATTAATATGTGAAAGAACAGCCCCCACACCATGCTCTGAAGCGTCTGTCTGAACGATAAACTCTTTGGAGAAGTTGGGAGCCAAGAGCACGGGCGCCGTGCACATAGCAGTTTTCAAGGCCTCAAAAGCTTTCTGACAGGTGTCAGTCCAGATCACTTTCCTGGGCTGCTTCTTCGAAGTCAGCGCTGTCAAGGGGGCAACCATGTTGCCATACCCCTTGACAAACCTCCTGTAGTACCCGGTGAGACCTAGGAAGGCTCTCACCTCTGTCTGGGTTTTGGGTGCCTCCCAATTCAGGATGGTTTCTATCTTGGGCTGAAGGGGTGCCACCTGGCCACTCCCAACTTGGTGTCCCAAGTACACCACGGAACCCTGCCCGATCTGGCACTTACTCGCCTTGACCGTGAGGCCTGCCTTGCGCAGCGCCATCAACACTTCCCAGAGGTGTCGCAGGTGTTCTTCCCAAGTGGAGCTGAACACCGCGATGTCATCCAGGTAGGCTGCACTGAACGAATCCAGCCCAGCCAACACCTGGTTGACCAATCTCTGGAAGGTGGCAGGGGCATTCTTCATCCCAAATGGCATAACCCGGAACTGGTAGTGCCCATCTGGGGTGGAAAATGCTGACCTCTCTTTGGCCCCCTCGGTCAAGGCGATCTGCCAATACCCAGACGTTAAATCAAACGTGCTGAGGTAGTTGGCAGCCCCTAGCCGATCGATGAGCTCATCAGCTCTGGGGATGGGGTGTGCGTCAGTCCTAGTGACTGAATTGAGTCCTCTGTAGTCCACACAGAACCGGAGTTCGGGTGTGGCTCCCGGCGCTGCAGCCTTCGGGACCAAGACCACGGGGCTGGCCCAAGGACTGCTAGAAGACTCAATCACCCCGAGTGCAAACATCTTGGAGACCTCCTCCTTGATGCATGTCCTCACCCTGTCAGTCACCCTGTAGGCCTTGTGCCGCACTGGTGGACTATCCCCAGTGTCCACATCATGGACGCACCAATCAGTGACACCAGGGACCAGGGAAAACAGATCAGAAAATTGTCCCAGCAACTGGCGACAATCATTCTGTTGCTCAGGGGTCAGGGTGGAAGAGAGGATGACACCATCCACTGACCCATCTTGCTCCTTGGCTGACAGGAGGTCAGGAAGAGGTTCGGTCTCCTCTTCCATTCCAGCATCTGTTGCCAAGAGCATGCCCACTTGGGACCTCTCCAAGTGGGGCTTGAGGCGGTTGACATGTAGGACCCTTAAGGGGTTCCTAGGAGACTTCAGGTCCACCACGTAGGTAACAGGACTCTTGCGCTCCACCACCTCAAAGGGACCGGTCCACTTATCCTGGTGCGCACATGGCTCCACGGGGGCCAAGACCCATACCTTCTGTCAAGGCTGAAGCTCTTCCAGAGTGGCATTCTGGTCGTACCACCGCTTCATCTCCTCCTGGCTGGCTTCCAGATTTGCCTCAGCAAGTTGCCTGAAACGCCTAGTCTGATTCCTGAAGGCCAGCATGTAACTATATACATTCTGGGGAGGTTTCCTGGGAGATTGCTCCCAGCCTTCCTTGACCAGACTTAGAGGTCCTCTGACTGGGTGACCATACAGAAGCTCAAAGGGTCTGAACCCCAGAGACTTCTGTGGCACCTCACGGTAAGCGAAGAGAAGGCATGGTAAGAGGACGTCCCACTTACGCCTCATGGGTCCTTCTAGGCCCATTATCATGCCTTTGAGGGTTCGGTTGAATCTCTCAACCAACCCATTTCCTTGGGGGTGGTAAGGCATGGTGAACTTGTAGGTTACACCACACTCCTGCCAAAGAGATTTCATGTACTTGGACATGAAATTGGTACCTCGGTCAGACACCACCTCTAGAGGGAATCCCACTTGGGAGAAAATTCCCATCAGTGCACGTCCCACCACGGGGGCCGTCACTGTCCTCAGAGGAATGGCTTCCGGGTACCGGGTGGCATGGTCCACCAGGACCAGGATGAACCTATTGCCCATCGCTGTCCTGGGGTCCAGTGGCCCTACAATGTCAATCCCCACTCGCTGGAATGGGGTACCGACCACAGGGAATGGCTGGAGTGGAGCCTTCTGCTTCCTTTCACTCTTTCCACTTGCCTGGCAAGTCTGGCATGTCCTGCAGTGAGTATCTGAACTCCTGCGCATTTGAGGCCAATAAAAGTGGGTGACAAGCCTTTCAAAGGTCTTGTCCTGCCCCAAATGCCCTGCCAATGGCACATCGTGAGCCAGCCCCAGTAGGAAGGCTCTGAAGTCCTGGGGTACCACCAGCGCACGGGCTGACCCAGGCTCAGCAACCTTAGGCTCTGTATATAAGAGGTCGTTCTCCCAGTAAACGAAATGTGATCCTGACTGATCACCTGCGGCCTGGTCTGCAGCCTGCTGCCGCATACCCACGAGAGAAGGGCACTCCTTCTGTGCCTTACAAAAGTCCTCCCTGGTGGGACCCCCTTCCTGCTGCCAATGGGTCAGCTCCGGCAGGTCTCCCAGTTCAGCTATCTGTTCCCCTGTAGGCTCCAGGGCATCCCCCTCAAGGTCTGCTTCCTCCTGGACCGTGGGAACTTCAGGGGCCGGCTTCCCGCGCCCCTTGCTCCTTCTCTCTGAGGCCGGTTCCTGGGCCTCCCTCTCAGGCTCCAGGACCTCTTGAGTACCTCTACTGGCTGCCATGGACCGTGTGGTGACACACGCCCAATCCGGCATACCCAACATCTCCAGGTGAGCACTCCGCTCCACCTTAGCCCAAGGTGAGCTCTCCAAATCGTTCCCTAACAAACAGTCTACAGGCATGGCGGGCCTCACAGCTACCTGAAGAGTACCAGAGACCCCCCCCACTCGAAGGGAACCTGAGCCACCTTGCAGTGCCTCTCTGTGTTGTCAGTGGCAACAACGGGATAGAATGCATTGGGGACCACCTGCTCCTGAGACACCAGGTGACACCTGACAGCTGTCACACTGGCTCCTGTATCTCTAAGAGCTTCCACTCTATGGCCATTTATGGTCACCCACTGCCTGTACTTCTTAGTGTTCTCAGGCAGCTGGGTTGGAGGGACCACTTCACGGTCTCCTAGCGAGACCAGGGACATCTCTGCGGGACCCCACCCACCTTGGACATCCCTCTCCTCCCCCAAGGCTACACTAGTCACCTGCCGGGTGGAGCACCAGTGGGTGCTGGTTTACCAAACAATGGACACTTCACATCAGAGGCAAAATGCCCCAAATAGTTACACCTGTAACATCTGACGGGCCCCTTCTGAACAGGAGGACCTGTCGGGGCCCCGGTCGGTTTCTGGGGTGGGGGAGGCTGAGAACCCTTCCCTTGGTTCCCTTGGGGACTACTTTGGGGTCCTTTTTGGAACTGCTTCTGTTTACCCCTGTCCCCCCCACTCCTCTGCTGGGGACCCTGCCCACCTTTGGCGGAATCTCCCACGGTACCCTTGTGGACCCTGGTACTGACCCAGCGGTCCGCCTCCTCAGCAAGCTTCCTCGGGTTAGTCAGCCTACTATCTATCAGGTGCTGGCGTAGCTCAGGAAAACAATTACTGGACAAGTGCTCCCATGCCATTAAATCAAGAAGCCCTTGATAATCATTCACCTTACTACCCTTTACCCAACCATCCAGCGCTCTGCAAAAGAAAGTCACATACTCCACATACGTACTATTGGGAATCTTAGTGCAACCCCTGAACCTCTGTCTATATAACTCAGGGGTAAACCCATACCTAGCCATCAATGCTTCCTTCATATGGGCATAAGAATTATGAACATCAGCAGGTAAATCTAACAGTGTGTCCCGCCCTTCACTCAGGAACCGTCCCCACAACCCCGCTCCCCAATGTCTCTCAGGGACCCGGTGGGAAGACATGGCTACCTCGTAGGCTCTGAACCACTGCCCGATGTCGTCATTCTTGAAGAACTCCTTCACTACATCCTTGGGAATATAAACTCTGGGTTCCGCCGGTACTGGCGGTGTGCTGCCACCAGAGGGATTAAGCTCCAAACTTTTTGCTTTCAGCTCCAGCTCCCTCAGCTTCATGTCATGCTCTAATTGTAGTCTCTTTTCTTCCATGGCTAATCTTTGTTTTTCCATATCCATCTGCCCATTAAGTTTTGCCATCTCCACCTCGTGTGCCCGGGTTGCTGCCCTGTCTGCCAACTCTTCTGGCGACAGGCCTCTGCCAAACTCATGGACACTTTCTGGTGGAACCATTTCCACCTGATTCTCTGGTGCCTTTGACTCATACCAGGCCCTCAGCGCCTTCACGAGTTGGGCCTTGTTTTTTAATCCAGTTTGGGCAATCCTGAACTTGGAGCAAAAACCTTTCAATTCTTCATTGGTATGATTTTGAAGTGCGTCTTCTTCCCAATCTATGTCTTCAAATCCAGAGATTATAGAAGCTGCCCTTCCGGCGGGAAGTGAACCAGGCATGGCTTTAACAACGGAGATTCTTGGCAAAACAAAAACAATCTCTAGTCTTGTGGCTGTGTTACTGGTCTGCTCTCACTACGTGGTGATCAGTGATTCACTATACGCAAACCACAAATGCAAATCCGTAAAATCCTCACCGCTGCCACCAATGTTAGAAATGAGGGGGCTCTGGTTGATGCAGGTGTGAACCCACAACAAGCAGGGACCCTTTACTTCTTGTCAGGGCGAAGGATGACTCCCCAGAATAACCCCTGCTCACCCTCTAGGTGCGTGGCGCGAGCAGTCTAGGCTAAGTCTCAGGCGTACACGGTTAAGCAAATGCAATTACACATACAGTAAACCCCTTGCATGCACCACAAACGGACACCAATCAGGTAGTATATAAAAAAAAGCTTTTATGTAGATTCAGCAGATTCAAATAAAAGGCCTCAGTAACGTTGAACTGATGGGGCCACAATTCTCAGGAATACGGTAAAGTTCTCTTTGTTACGGAAAGTTCTTTAGGCGGGCACAAGGTAACTGTAGGCCTCAGCGCACTTCGTGCTGAGGCGGCGACCGGGCAGCACACGGCAGATGACAGGGAAATCAGAACGTTGCGGACCCTGGATCCGATGCGAGCTCGCGGTTGAGTTCGTAAGTACAGTACCTTGTTTCTTGACGCAAAGGCGGGTGCGGGATTTCAGCGGCTCTTCGACAGAAGAGCGAGGCGGCGTCCGGGGCCCCCACACTTCACGATGGGGATTTGATCTTCAGGCTCACGACAAGAGCAGGGTGTTGCAGGTGGCGGGTGAACAAAGCGGGGCAGCCGGGCACGCAGATTACGTCCGGGCCGTCCGAGGCTTGGAGATGCTCACAACGCCGATTCCGGCGGGAGGGTGAAGGTGCGCAGCGAGCTTCCAGCGAGCGAGGTGACAGGAGCAGCCCAGCACAGCGCAGGGGGAGCGGCTCCGATCGAGCGAGGCTCTTCCCAAGGCGGGGGCGGCTAAGCAGTCCTGGTCACGGCTCAAGGAGGGACTGGGGCACGAGGGTCACAGCTCCAGCGAGGGAAAGGACACCACAGTCCAGCGGCAGGCGAGTGAAGATCAGGTAGAGCCCAATGGTCCTGGGGCTCAGTTCAGGGGTCAAGCTCAGTTCCAAGCCCTTGGAGATCGTTTTGGAAAAGCACAAGTCTTGAAAGTAAAAATAAAGCAGATTCTGCAGCAACACTTTCTCTTCTCCCCTTTGGCAGCAAGGTCATCACTGCAGGCCAATCCCCCAGGATAGGGACAGTCTTCCTCCTACAGCTTTCCCGGTGCCTCCTCCTCAGGCAGAGATTCTTCTTGGTCAAAAGCGGATCTAGTTTCTTAGGAGCTGGGCTCCTACATTTATACGGCAAATCTTTTGTTCTCCCAGGCCAGGGGGTCCTTGCCTAGTCCAGTCCGGTTTCTGAGCACTTTGTTTACGTGATGCAGGCTTCTTCTTTCAGAGTGCAGGGCAGAGCCATCAGACGCTCCACAGGGGGCGGAGCCGGCATTGAGGTAGCAGAGCACTGTCCTATTCAGAGCCTAGGAGCACTCCTCCCACCCATCTACCTGTCAATCGTCCTATTCACCACCAGGCCACCTAGCCCTGCCCATCTGGGTTCCCCCAGCCCTGTCACTCACACCAGCCAGACATCAGATACACATCACGCAGAGGCGGGCTGAAATGTTTAGGCAAGCAAAGGCCAGCTTTCTAAAAGCGGCATTTGCAAACCCGGAATATTAAAATAAACCTTGCGAAAAGATGTACCTTATTATTCCGAGTTCAGGCATACTAAACTCGATCTTCTACCATGTTCCCTGGGTCGGTTAGGATCATAGGGTGTAACAATCCAAGCCGCCCATACTGGCCTATGAGAACAGGGTAGCCTTACAGTAGTGAACAACAAAATGGCGGTCATTCACTACCAGGACATGCCACGCATCCAGGCTTGTCCTACCTTATGCTTGCAACGCACCCTGCCCGTGGGCCTACCAGAGGGGTGACTAACATGAAGTTAAGGGAAGGTTTTTGGACCGGCAAGTGTGGGCACTTGCCAGTCAGCATGTCAGTACCAGACTGCACGCAGGTTCTGCGATGGCAGACCTTAGACATATTTTACCGGCCGCTTCTGTGGGTGGCACAACCCGTGCTGCAAGCCCACCAGCGGTGTTTGCATTTACATGCCCTGGCGCTCCTGGCGCACTTTACTGGGGTCTGACAGTAAATCAAACAATCCAATCAGGGAATCCAACCAACATATACAATTTACATAGGGAGCACTCGCACCGCGACACTGGTTGGCAGTGGCACAGCGCGCTGAGCGGCCAACACCATAAAAACACATGAGGCTCAGCGACAAAAAGAGGAAGGGAGACTCACGCCAAGGTGCCAGGTCTAACAGTGGGTCTCTGACTTATCGTCTGCGCCGTCCGCGTCTGTTCCTGATCAGGTCATAGATGTACAGTACTGGTATGACCGGCACGATGGGATTCATGATGTGTTCGTCTCGTACACGCTGCTTGTGGCTCCGTCTCATACCCGTTGCAAGCTGGTCCGTCTCGTAGCCATGGATTGTGTTCTGGTGCGAATCGTACCTGATATGCTTCTTTTCCGGATGCTGTGACGTGCTGTACATGGCGACCCATCCGGCGCGTATGATTTGCTCATCGTACTTGTCCGGCTGAAAACTGCTATGGAAACTGCTTCCGAGCGACTCGGTTCGGCGTTCGGAGGTATGGCTCGGACAGAGAATGAAGCTTTGAATCACAGTCTACGTGTCGGTCGTATTTTTGTCAGTTATGCGCATCGTAGTTCATCGCCCGGACAGACCGGCTCCGGGTATGAGTCGGTCGCAAGGTAAGGCTACGAACAGCTCTCAGAGAGCTGTCCGACCCGGATCAGAATCGACCCCAGAACGGTATGATCATGGTTAAAGTTGCATTGGCAAATCAGAAATAGCAACGTAATATTTTAAATCTCTAACACCAAACCATTTTTAAGGTAAAAGAAATCTTTCACCTACTCTCTCAGCAACTCTCCTCCAGAGATGATCAGCAAAAAGTTAAACATTTCTCAAACATTGTCTCATAGAATTAACACACCTTCAATGGAGCTTCCATTGGAAGTCCTCAAATTTGATTCTATTGGTACACAATAGAAGCTGCATTTACAGTACACACTTCCCAACACAATAGCTAAATTTTTAATCTTTGACAACGTTTACTTGGTGCTCTGCAGAAACAAGAGGAGAATTGGTTTGCGGCAGGACGTAGGAGGGACGGCCCAGACAGCGCTGTCCTGGCTTGACGAAAATTATTCTTTTTACTTTTATTCTCCATGCATATTTGGACTCTGAGCTTAAACATTTTTACCGGAGTCAAGCTTTCTATGCTAGCGGTTGTAACACGTTACCCAACGTTCTTATATCTTATTGATTGCATCGCAGATCTCGGTAGACTCTACCGCATTTGATGCAGTTTTATTTCAACGTTACCTCGGGCCACCCCCCGCTAAAATAACCGCTGCTTGTGTCACTTTTTAAGATTAAATCCAAGGTCACCTGGACTTGGGGATCCTGGCTGATTTAATCGATAAATATGTATGACTGTTATCGAGATAGACACCCTAGTCCTTTATCTTTTGCTGCTCTGTCTGGATCATTAGTGGCATTTATTTCTGACGTTCTGGGAATCCTGAGATCCCTGTGCGCCTCATCCTTCTCGGAATAGAACCTCTCTCTGTAAAATTAGTGTGTTTAAATTGTACAGAGCCCATTGCACCACGTACAATGAATTTATGGCATGAATTAAAGATGGCTTCTGACCACTGAATATAATTAAGAATTTGGCGCCCTGATGAAGGATGTTTTAATTATATGGTACTTCCGAAACGGCACATTTCTTGTGTTCTTGTATGTTGTATGTAATTTGTCTGTAGACTGATGCTTATTGAAGTCTAATGTAATATTGTTTGTTGTCCACATTATATGGTTGTTTTCTGTGTTTGTCAATTTTAAAGACGTACAGACCATGTATGATTCCTCATTCCTTTCTTTTGGGGCTCTGTTTTTATGTATGTATTATATTGATTATTTTGATATATTTATATATATATTTATATCACATTTAAACATATATTTGTGATATTAGAGAAAAGAACGACATATATGTTTTGATAATAAATGAATTAAAACTACTAGTCTGTGGGGCATGTTATTCTGGATATACTACCGAAGTCCAAAGTATTGAGCAGGGGGAAGTATCATTGTTGTTCTCTTCTGTATGTGGTTAAGTACCTCCACTCAGAAAGTAGCTATGGGTCGGCACTCCCAAGCCAATTGTAAGAAAGTTGCCTGGGGAATCCCGCAACACCAGCAGCATGCGCCGGGCTTTAATCCCATGCGGTGCAATTGCATCGGGATGCAGTAGATTCGATGTATATATATATTAGCCTGAGACCATAGTTGGGAGAAAGCTGCTTTAACTGACTGCAGCAGAAGACCCACGGTTCGTCTTTGATTAATTCTCCAATATCTGCCTCCCGAGTGCGACGTGATTGGGGGACAATGATCGGGGATTCACGTTGTGTGATGGTATATATATACAGGTGACCAGCTTACTAGCCAAGGTAACTGTGAGCATATGTTCCAGTACCTGCAATGGTTCTGGGGCAGCTGGGAATGTACTATATCTTGCGCAGCATGCTGCTCGAGGCTGGTAATATAGTAGTGCGTCTAATGTCAAGTGTTGTGATGAGCTGCACATTTGTTGGAGTGTGAGGATTTGACCTTCTGGGTACAAGTAGCTGCCGGTGATGAATTTGTTTAAGTGTGCATGAGCCTGTGTATTTCTCTCCAGCATCAGGGGGATCAATGGGTTATTTGACGGTGGCATGGATGGCGCATAGATAACCTTCAATTTTGCCCTGTTACAGATGCTTGTCCAGGTCTAGCGCTTGGTTTCTGTGGTGTCGATTTCGTGTCTTGGGCGTTTGTAATTTTGATATAGTGCTGTGTTAAGGGGCAGAGGTGCCACCATGTCTATTTCAATGGCCACATGCGGGCGGAATGGCGTTGGGTGCTGCCAGAATTGTAAAAATTGGGTCTGCGTGCTGTATGCATATAGTAGAAAGTCCAGTGCACCAAACCCCTTTCTGTGTCAGCGGCAGCGTAAGTGTTTCCCAAGATACCCTGGGCTGTTTCCCTGCCCATACAAGCTCAATCATGCTAGACCTGAGGCTTAAAAAAATTGGGGTCATTATTAGTGTGGGGATGTTTACAAATAGATACAACAGTTTTGGCAGAATGATCATTTTGGTGATGGCAATGCGACTTGCGAGGGACAGGGGCGAATTTTCCATCTTTTAATTCTATCTTCTATCCAACCCATTGCCCTGCCATAATTAGCTGACCATATTTCCTGCAAATCTCTGCCGAGCAAGATGCCCAAATATTGTGTCAAAAGTGATTGTACCTGTTGTTAGAGGGAATATAGTGGATTTTGCCCAATTGGTTTGAATCCCAGATAGTCCTCCGTATCGCACAAGTTCCCTGGTGATGGGTGCAAAATGTACAGCCGGATCAAAAATGTAAAGAGTGATGTCATTTGCATACATTGATACAATAAGACCCCTGGTGGTGAAGCCTATCCGCCGATTGTGTGGTGTTGCCTAAACCTGGCTGCTAGTGGTTCTGTGGCTATGGCAAATAACAAGGGTGATAATAGCCCTGGTGAGTGCCCCATGTGATTGTTATGGGATCGGAGATCAGGCCGTTTACTCTAATCCTAGCAGTAGGTAAGGTGTCGAGAAGTTAAATTTGTTGAATAAAAATGGGACTCAGTCCTAATCGGGTTAGAAGGGTGAACAGGAATTCCCACTCTAAAATAATTGAAGGCTTTAGTGGCGTCTAACAGTGCAGCAATTGCAGAGACATGTGGTGGTAAATTGTGTAAAAGTGGAAATATTGTACGCAAGTTATGTGAGATAGAATGACCTGGCACGAATCAAGATTGGACCGGCCATACAATTAATGGGAATAGTGGTTGTGGTATGCTGGCTAGTAGCTTGGCAAACATTTTTGCATCTAGATTTATTAAAGAGCAGGCGATATGAGTTTCATTTTGAGGGGGTCTTTGTCCGGTTTTAGCAATGTAATAATGACAGATTCTCACACGGACTGTGGCAGTATGCCATTTTGTGTCTCTTCTTGGTACACCTCTAAGAGGTGAGGAGTCAACAGCTCTGCATATTCTTTAAAAAATTTGGCTGTAATGCCATCAGCCCTGGGGTCCTTGTCTGCCGGTAGGCTATGAATGATCTGCTTGATATCATCTGCTGTAAACAGCACCTCTAGATATTTGTGATGTGCCCTACTTAGCCATAAAAGTTCCAACACATCTAGATACCTCAACAATTCTGTGTCTGGGTCTGCTTGAGTGGAGTACGGTTGAGAGTAAAGGTTTTTCATTGAATCCAACACCTCCGGCGGCGATTGCAAAGGTGGTGTACCAGGTGTGCCAAGTTTAGTGATGTAAGCAGAGGCTCTGGGGGGTTTTAGAAGGTTCACCTACGTCTTCCCCGGCCTGTCTCCCTCCCCATTACTGCATGCTTGTGCATATTTGTGGAAGAATTTGGTCTCTTTCTCGGCCTCCTCTTGAAAGTTTCTTAATTATACACATATGCCTTTTAGTACTGTGGGTGTTGGGGAGTATAAGTATTGACACTCTAGGTCACGGATCTCACTCTGCAGTCTGCTCAGCCCATTACAAATATCTTTGAGGACTCCTGACTGTAGGGCTATGCAGGAGCCCCGTATTATCACCTTGAAGGCCTCCCATGTTGTGATCACTGAGTCTACCGTACTCGTATTGTGTGCAAAGTATTCTTCTATGGTTTTCCGTATCTCTTCTTTAAACATTGAGTTGAGTAGTGCATTTGGGGGAAGCCACCAAGTAACGCTTCGAGAAATGGAATTGAATCATGAAGGGTGTGTGATCAGACAATGTGCGTTGGTTATGTGAGACGCTAGTTTCCCAAGAGTGCATGTCTTTAGAGGTTAGCAAGTAGTCCAGTCTGGACCACGCTTTATGTTATTAAGTTATAAATATGCCCTTGTGGATCAATGGGTGTAATGTACGCCATGTGTCGATCAAGTAGTGGTTGTCAATTATTCTGCGGTGTGCTGCAGCCACTTGTGGATGGTGTGTGCGGGATATGCCTGCTCTGTCATCCTGTTAGGATAAAACTACATTGAATCGCCACCCCACAATATTGCAGCACTTCCCATTGCTTGTATCCCATGCCCCATTTGGTTAAAAAATGTAGGGCTGTCAGTATTAGGCCTGGGCGAAGCACTACGCTACGCTCGCGTAGTTTGCGAAGTTCGCGCTACTTCGCACTACGCGAACTGCACGTAGCACAGTGCGAACACGCGTAGCGTAGTGTTGCGTAGTGCTGCGGTCATTTTTTGCTTGCTCGCGGTCCTCAACGTCAAGTTGGCGACCGCGAGCAAGCAAAATGACATCCCGGCGAGACTTTTTCCTTGTTCGCGATCAGCAACTGCAAGTTGGCGATAGCGAGCATGGAAAATAAACCTCCCGGCGAGATTCCCAACGCGAGGAGGTCAGGTTTCTCATTGCGAGTGGTCGCGTATGCTCGCGACCGCTCGCGATGAGAAACTACCAGTTCGCGTTGAGAAAGCTGAAGCTCGAGTAAAAATCTACTCGAGCAGCAGAAAACTACAGCTCGCACTGTGCAAGATGCCATTTTCAATGATTGCACAGTGCCGGTTGCTTGTCCGCACTGTGCAATCATTGAAAACAACATCTTGCACAGTGCGAACATGTTACTACGCAGTTCGCGAAGTGCTACGCGTAGCTCGCGTAGTGCGAACTTCACTTTGCGTAGCTTCGCGAAGTGCTACTTCGCGAACTACGCCCACCCTTAGTCAGTATTGGGCCCATATATGTTAGCGATAATGACCTGCTGACCATAAATCTCGCCCTTAGTAAAATGTAGCATCGGGATCCGTAATAACTTGTTGCATTGCCAATGGGATTCCTCTCCGTATCAAAATTGTCACTCCGTAGTTGGAGTAGTTGGAAGTAAATATCTCCCTTCATCTGTTTGAGTTCAATCTGAAACGAGATGTGTCTTTCAAGTGGGTTTCTTGTAAAAGAAAGTTATCTGCTCCGTTTCTAGTAAGGTATGAGTGCACTAGTCGTGACTCTCTGTGGTCATTTAGACTGCGCACCTTCCAAGTGATACATTTTAATAAGGACATAGCCTGAATGTGGTTGTATTGGTGTGTAGGCTGGGTCCGTGGCTCAGAATGTGGTTCTATACCTGCGATGCAGTAAACCCATGAGGTTTTGTCATCTCCGTGTGTGTTAAATGGAACCTGTGTTGTGCTCTTCGTCTCAGTTGCAATATGTAGAGAGAACAACATTAGCAATGCGTATTAATCAAGAACAATTAACAACTCCTTCCGTCCCCCCGCCTACACCAACCCACCAATCATGTTGTGTATTCATCCCCTATAACAACCCAAATCATATGAAAATCCTAGGTAATCCTAGAGTTGTTGGGAATTATCCCTGGGGGAACGTGGGGTTACCAGCTTACACCCCTGCCACTTACAGCAGGGTGGCCGAGCCCAATAGCAACATGACTTACTGTGATGCAATGCACATAATTAAAAAGTACGTGTCATCACACAATAGTAAGGGAAGAAGCAGAAAAATTATTTGGTAAGGGGCCACATGGGACTGGATATGGCAATCCAAAACAAAATATGCCTGCACCATCAGTGCTTTGTATTACATTGAATGGCCATGCGGAACAGTGATTCTGGGTAGCACATTCAGTCATTGTCATTCAGTTGGCAGCTCAACGACGTATCTTCTGTATGGATTGGGTTCTGACTTTTTTTGGCCGCCTGTTTCACAAATTTTAGCACGGCACTGGCATCAGTGAATATGAAGGGCTTGCCCCCAGTATGCACTCGGAGCTTAGCTGGGTAAAGAAAGGCATATTTAGTTCCGGTTTGTCAGAGCAGTTTCTTGGCCGATACAAACTCCCTGCGTGCCACCTGAATCACTTGGGTGAAGTCTGGATATAGAGCTACTGTTTTTCCCTGGTATTGAATTGTCCCCTGCTCGCGGGACACCTCAGCACTGTTTCTCTATCTCTGTGATTTAGGAGGAGAGCGAGGATCGGACGTAGTTGTGCTCCGGCAGTGGTTTGAGGCCCAGGGAGCGGTGTGCCTGCTCCACCAGAAACATGTCAGAGAGATAATTTCCAAAAAGGTCCTTTAGCATCGCTTCCACATATTTCTCCATGTTTTGGATGTTTGTTGTCTCCAGTATTCCAGTAATTCGGACATTTTTCCACAGGGATCTGGCTTCCAAGTCCTCATTCTTAGCTTTTATGAGGTTGAGAACCTTATCCATGTGCAGCAACTGCTCATCCGTTTCGGTTTTGTGGTCATCAGCACCCGATATTCTAGTTTCAAGTGCGTTGATTCTGGTTTCGTGCTTCACTCTTTGGGTTACTTGGTCCATACATGCATGCATAGTGTCTACTGTGGAGTTTATCGCCTACCGACTAACTTTGACATCCTTCAGCATGGACCTCAGATCATCCTCCTGCATGGCATCCATGGCGGCCCCTGCAACCTCACCCGGTGGCGCAGGTCCCTCCTCCTGCTGACGCATCGTCCTCTTATCAAAGTTGAGCTTTGGCTGCTTAGTGTCCATTTTAACTATATCTATGCCTTGTAGTGCGCCAGCGGTTAGGCAGGCAGCTGCGCAGGGACCACCCTGGATCCCGTCACCACACCAGCATCCCCAGTGGGACCTAGTAAGGTCTGATAGCTCCCTTTTTCAATCACCTCTCTCACTAATATTGGGGTACAGTGTTCAGTTTCCCTCTTTCGCCTTGGGGTTATAGCTGTGCGTGCGCAGTATGCCAGCAGCGCAGCTGCTTTTGGGCCCTTTCTCCTCAAGGACAGGGCAGCTTGCCAGTTAGTCAGTTACTCAGGATGTGCAGACACTTGGTTCTTACCACTGCGATTTCAGTAGGCACATGAGCAGATTAGGATGATCCGGCTTCAGTACGTCTGCCACGGATAGTGCCTCACCTCATCACGCTCCCCGGCGGCCATCAATGCACCCCGCATTTAGGAGCCTTCCTGCCAGGCAACCACTCGAGCCGCCGCTGGGCTCATGCAGAGGCTCATCTGAGTGGGTGTCGAGGCCCGCAGCGTCCCATCTGCCGGTTGCTATGTGTGGCCACCTATTAATAGCAGAGTTGTAGCAGCACGGGACAAGGCAACCGCTCACAGGGATCCTGAAGGGCCAGAGGAGCACACAGCAGGGTTTGCACCATCTCTGGTGCCCCACCCTTTAGTTCGAATACTGCCTCAGAGAACTACACATTCAGGGGCTGATGCGGTCTCGTCCCGGGGCCCGGCTCCCCGCATCCCCACACCACAGGCCATCAGCCGCCCGCACCAATGCGGGTTTCCCAGCAGGACTCACGGGCCAGGTTGGTCTTGACTGTCTGTTCGTTTGTTGCAGCCATCAGCTGACCGCGCCCACCAGCCACCGGGTGCCTGCAGCCCGAGTGCGCACCCCAGGCGAGCCCCAGGCATCGACACACAAAATGGGCAGAGGCGTAGGGCTGGCTGCAGCGTGGGCTGCACCAGCCGCTGGCAGCTGCGGAAGCGTGCACTTCAGGCCACGACAGCACGCAACTTTCGATGTAGGCCAGGGTATCCACCTGCAACCTTCTGGTCTCCAAAATGCCAGGGTTCGATTGTGTGGCTATTATACAGGCATATATTAATTATGTTGTGCAGGATCACAAGGGTAATGTAGTATAAATATCGGATAACCGGGCTTGGCCGGCATAGCCCTCTCACGGAGCGGCCATCTTGCAGCTCGGCTTGGACACGCCTCCTCTTCTTCACAGCATTAAATACATTTCAAAGTGACTCAGTAAACAAGTTTCAAGTGCAACATTGTTAATGCATCAATTACCACTCTATGTATCATTAGAACCCTCCTACTGCAAATCACCCCTCTGATTATTTTTTAAGCAATCACTTTATTCCAGTAGTAACTTTATTAATCGGCGCTTAGTCTTTTGAAGTCTTCATCTTCTAGGTTTTTTTAGTTAAATATTTTTTATTGAAGATTCATAATTCAGTGACAATAACAATAGTAAATACAATACACACTGATAAACAGTACAGAATAATACAGTTGCTGAAGGTGTTAAAACCATGAAGAGAAACATATCCATTACAATTAAGCCATATAATATTATATACAAAATGAAGCAGAGAAAGAAAGATAGAGGGATGAAGAGACATGGGGAGACAGTAGGGAGAGGAGGGAAAAGGATAGTAAAAACAGAGAGAGAAGTATAGATATGAGAAGAAGTTTAGGGCAAAAAAGTCAGAGATGGGTAGGAATAATCCTGTAAACTTGAGGAAGACCTGGTTTGATGAAGATTGTAGGAGGGCAAAGGCTGAGATTAGACAAAAGGAAAGAAAATTAAGGGCTAAGTTTAAGCTGGATGTATATCAGTTGCTCCAACAAGCGAGAATCAAATATAAAAAATTAATTCAGGGAAAAAAAAGAAGCTATAAAGATAAATGTTGGTCAAATATGTTGGAGGTAATAGAAACCAAAGAAATTAAAGGGTTCTGGAAACTAGTCCAAGAAAGTTTGGGTATGAAAACCGGCTCCCTGATATGTAAGGTTGCAGAAGATGATTGGGTGGGTTACTTAGGAGAAATTTATGGGCAAGGGCCAATGCAAGAAGATTTAAGAGTTATTGATTGGACGCCGTTGTCAGAGGACATAAAAGAATATTTTTCCTCAGAAAATATAAAAAGTATTATAGCCAGTCTGAAGCTCACCAGAGCGGCAGGCCCAGATAACTTACCGGCTGTAATAATAAAAACAAGACCGGAATGGTGGGCTGACCTTTTTACAAATTTGTTCCAAATAATCCTGGAAGCAGGAATTATCCCAGAAAGTTGGAAGGGTGCTATTATAAGACCCATGCATAAAAAGGGTGATTATAATTTACCGAAAAATTACAGATTGATAAATCTCCTTGATATAGGGGAAAAGGTCTTTGCAAAAGCACAATTGAATGTATTAAAAGACTGGGCAGAGGAAAAACAGATTATCCCGCCGGAACAGGGGGGGATTAAAGCTGGCCATTCTACAATTGATCATTGTTTTGCGCTATGGGCAATAGCACAGAAGTCAATGGAAACACGGGGAAATTTATTTTGTTGTATTGTAGACTTCCGGCAGCTTTCGACCTGGTGGATCGGAAGCTGCTATGGGAGGACCTAACTAGCTATGGGATCCCAAATGAATTGTTACGCTTGATACAAACCCTGCATACCAAAAATTGGGCCCAGATAATTCTAGATATAGACGGTAGTTTATCCAGGAAAATAGAGATTGGGAATGGGCTACGGCAGGGATGTGTTTGGCCCCCCTGTTGTTCTCATTATTCCTGGCAGATCTACCTTTGATTCTAGGGCAGGGGTACTCATAGTACGGCCCGCGGGCCGCCAGCGGCCCGGCAAGCCTTCCCTGGCGGCCCGCGGACCTTGCAGACATCGTACCTGTGCATACCTGTGCACCGCCGGTTGCAGCAGCGCGGAGCTATGGGGGCCGGGCGATTCTTTTAAAAGCCAAGTCACTTGTTAATGAGGCTTTTTTGTATTTCACCTCTTCTTAGCGCCCCTGCATCTCCCCTCTTAATGAGGGGAGATGCAGGGGCGCTAAGAAGAGATGAAATACAACAAAGCCTCATTAACAAGTGACTTGGCCTTTAAAAGAGCTGTGAAGTACTTGGGTGCGGCGGCTGTTTGTGTTCCAGGGAAGCGCCGGGTGAGGTGACGGGCAGGGGGGGGGGGGGCAGCAGCTAGTGAGAGCGGCAGATGAGTTTAAAGCGGGAGGGAGAGAGGGAAGACAGAGCAGGAGACAGGGAGGGAGAGACAGCGTGAGAGAGACAGACAAGTTGGGAGAGGGAGGGAGACAGAGGGAGGGAGGGGGAATGAGGGAGAACAGATGGAGAGGGAGGGAGACAGAGAGGGATGGAGACAGAGAGAAAGGGAGACAAACTGATTGAGAGAGAGGGAGAGAGATAGAGAGAGGGAGGGAGACAGGGAGAGAGAGAGGGAAGGAGAGGGAGGGAGACAGAGAGGGAGGGAGACAGAGAGGGAGGGAGGGAGACAGAGAGGGAGGGAGACTGAGAGGGAGGGAGACTGAGAGGGAGGGAGACTGAGAGGGAGGGAGACGGGGAGAGGGAGGGAGACGGAGAGGGAGGGAGAGAGGGGAAGAGGGGGAGAGGGGGAGGAAGGGAGGGAGACGGAGAGGAAGGGAGACGGAGAGGGAGAGAGAGAGAGGGGAGAGAGGGAGAGAGAGAGGGAGGGAGACAGGGAGGGAGGGAGACAGAGAGGGGGGAGACAGAGAGGGGGAGACAGAGAGGGGGGAGACAGAGAGGGGGAGACAGAGGGAGACGGAGAGGGAGGGAGATAGAGGGAGACGGAAGGAGAGGGAGGGAGATTGAGGGAGAGGGGGGAGACGGAGGAGGGAGGAGGGAGGGAGACGGAGGGAGATGGAGGAAGGAAGGAGACGGAGGAGGGAGGGAGACGGAAGAGGGAGGGAGACGGAGGAGGGAGGGAGACGGAGGAGGGAGGGAGACGGAAGAGGGAGGGAGACGGAGGAGGGAGGGAGACGGAGGAGGGAGGGAGGGAGATGGAGAGATATGTGTATGCCGGGTCCGGTGGCTCAGTGGACGAAGGCGTCCGCTGCAGGGACCTATGTTCCACCTCATGGTCGCAGTTTTTTGTTGTTGCTCTAGCCCCGCCCCCTCCCCCAATGACCCCGCCCCCAAGGTGCGGCCCTCGGCCACAAACCGCACTGTAAATTTGGCCCCCAAGAGAAAGTTTGTGAGTACCCCTGTTCTAGGGGAACCAATTGGGGCTAGCCCAAAACTAGATGGGAAGCATATTGCCTGCTTACTTTATGCTGACGATCTGGTAATTATGGACCAGACCGAAGTGGGCTTGCAAAGGAAACTGAATTCTTTTAACGCTTATTGTCTGAAGAAAAAACTGGTGATTAATATGGATAAGACCAAAACTTTGACTTTTGGTCGAAAGAAATCCGGTTTCACTTGGTGGATGGGGACCAAGAAAGTGGAAACAGTTTCCGAATACAGATACCTGGGGATATGGTTTGAGAAGACCATGAAGTGGCATACCCATCTAGATGCATTAAGATTGAGATCCTCAACAACAATCAGTGGCCTGAAAATATTTAACAAAGCCTATGGTAAAATGTCAGATGGCCCAGTGCTAAAAACGTATTCCGCTATGGTATCCCCACAATTTCTGTATGGTGCTGAATTGATATATTTGAGTGGAAAGATGTCCTGGGATCTTGAGGAAGGCAACAATTTTCAAAACGTATTTATGCTGCCTCAATCATCAATGGTTCAGGCCGTAAGATTGGAGCTAGGACTGACTTCATGGGGTATGTTAGCTGGTATGACCCTGTTATGCTTTTGGCAACGATTAGGGGCTGATGGAAATATAAAAGTATCCCAATGGTGTAAAAATGAAGTAGAGAAAAGTGAGCTAAGATGGGTAAAAGAGATCAGGGCAACCATGAAGAAGTTATACCGTAGGATGGAGGTTACCCTGGGCCCTAACGATTCTGTGGTAAATATTGATAAAAAGATCCTCAAATCGTTGGGGAAGGAAATATCTATTGTAGAGGATCGAAAGTATCTTGGGAACAAACCATCAGTACATTTCATGAATATTGCTTGGGAAGATAATCAATGTTTCCCTTATATTGATAGGCTACCAGATCGTGGATTACGGAAGGAGGTGCTTAGGGTAAGAATTGGGGTAAACCCATGTTATACAAACCATATGGTAAAAAGCGCCATGGTCGACAAGATGGGAAGATGTACTTGCACTTTGAACACACAGTGCGATTTGTTACATATATTATTAGATTGCCACAGGCTTTTAGAATTACGATGCATGTTTTTAAAACCATTATTTAAATTATATGAGATCAAAACCAGGATACAGGCTGTTGCACTGTTAACCGAAATGACTAATTTAGATATTGCTGTTGCTATGGGGAAGTTTTTGCAAAAAGGGAAAGTATTTTTGAATGCTTTTATTGAGCTGTAGCAAATAGATCACGTGTAACTTAGGTTATAAAGGTGTTTAAATGAGTTTTTAAGATGTATTTTAATGTTTTAAAAGAAATGAACTTTTTAAGATGTAATTTTACATATTGTGTGTTTGGTTTATGGATCTACGGTCCAAATAAACGTGAATTAAAAACTAGATATGAGAACTAAGATACTGGTGAGTGGGAGGATAGATATATAGTAAAGAGTAACCACTATACATCAGAATTAATCTTCTGCTGTAGTGATAAAGAAGAAACATTTGATATTCTATGTTCATCACAAATAGAATTCCAGCATGTTGACACAGATAATTTAGACATATCTTTCCGACAAGAGAGGATAACCTTTAAGGCAAGCACAATGAAAAGATCAAAAAACGCAGGTTTAGGTGAAATATGGTCAAAATTAGGTGAAATAGATTGAAAGAAAACATTCTGGATTGATAGTTGACTATTACATTGGAAGATCCTTAAACATTTGGACCGAATATATTTCCAAAAATCTAACACATGTGAGCAATAGTAAAGTAAATGAGTTAGAATACCATTGGCAGTAGAACATGACCAACATAATGGAGAAGTAGATGGAACAAATTTAGAGCTACACTTAGGGGTAATAACAGCTCTATTAAAACAAAAAATAGAGATTGTGTGATACATGCATACTTTGTATATATAAGCTACTTTGAGAATGGAATTGCAATCAATATTGTGTAATGGTGTTAAGGGTGTGAATCAGGCGAGGTCAGGAGGAAAACTGTGAGACATTAAAAAGGTTTGGAGAGCTGAGGATATTCAGGGCCTAATTACGACTTTGGTGTTGTGGCAGCAGGGATGCCATGCCACCGCCAAACCCATGTCAACACCGCCCACCAGATTACAAGTTTCATCATGTCTGGCAGGGGGTGCTTTGGCAGTCCCATGGTGGTGCCCATTTAAAAGGCACCGCAATGGGAGCACTAGAGGCCGTTCCTGCATGGCATGGACTCTGTATGCATCTCATGGTCCTGAGGACTCACAGGCCCTGTAGAGTCCCCATTGTTTTTTCATAAACACAGTTTTCAAGGTGACATTACTGCCATGAAAACTGAGGCAGTGAGGAAACTCAGAATTTGCTTGGCAGTGCCACAGCAGCATAGCCAGAATATTCCTGGGCCAGACCACCGGCCACCGCCGAGGGATCAGGGGTCCTTGGCCGTTCCAGCAGCCTTGCGGAAATGGGACCACCGTGCTCAAAATGCAGCTGTCAGGCCGCCGTTGCAGCGGCTTCCGCCACTTCACCACAAGTACGGTGGTCCAATGGGCCACCATACTCATAATCAGGCCCTTAACCATATTCCTGTAAAAAAGCGCTTGGCAAGATATATTGTGTTTGCAGTTGGGGAAAAGGTATAACAGTTGATGAACAAATATAATGCTTTTCTTTTTCCAATGTTTAAAATAAAACGATTTGCAGTGAAATTTAATAAACGTATTATACCAAATGGAAGAGGAGAGAAAACACTGAAGGGCAAATGTAACAAATGCTAAGAATATTTTTAAATTGGGTTTTTGGAAATAAAAGTGAAATAAAAAATGTAAGCCACATCTTTAAATGAAAAATCCTTCAATGAGGAGTGTTCAACTACAATCATTCATGGTATGGAAGAGTCTTGAAAGTAATTAATTAAGGTAAACAATTGTAAAATTAAAAAAGCAGAGTGATGTAACTTAAAATCAAGGAAATAGACACCCTTTCATTCTTGAGGCATTTACGTCTAGATAATGCAATGCATGAATGTTTTTAATTCCAGAGAAATCTGGTACAAATAGAATTAAGCAGGGAAAAGTAGTAATTGGGTATTTTGAAAGGTAACATAGAACGTGTATAAAGAACATGTGGCACAATCATTGTCTTGATGGTATCTTATATAAAACACTATGATAAATTATGGGTAGACCAGAATGTAAGTAGTTTCTGTATTTTAAGCTTCAAAATATTACAATTGTGGTTAATTATGCTGGAAATAGTAGGAAAAACAGGGGTGCAGAAGAAAGCTTGAGAACTGCAGAAAGAGGCAAGAGAATTGCAGAAACAGGCAAAAGAGGCGTGGAAAGAGGGAACAGGGCTACAGACAGAGGCACAAGAAGTGATAGAAAGAGGGAAGAGGGGTACAGAAAGAAGCAGGGGAGGTACAGAAAGAAGCAAGAGAAGTAGAGAAAGAAGCAACAAAGGTACAGAAAGAGGGAACAAGGGTGTAGAAAGATGCAAGAGAGGTGCAGAAAGAAGCAAGAGAAGTGCAGAATGTAGAAACAGGGGTACAGTGCGAGGCAAGATGGGTGCAGAAAGAGGCAAGAGGTGTGAAGAAAGAGGCAACAGAGGAGCAGAAGGAGGTAAGAGAACTGCAGAAAGAGGCAATATAGTAGCAGAAACTGGCAAAAGAGGTGCAGAAAGAGGGAATAGGGGTGGAGACAGATGGAAGAGAAGTGCAGAAAGAGAGAAGAGGGGTGCAGAAACGTGCAAGAGAGTTGCAGAAAGAAGCAAGAGCAGTGCAGCAAGAAAAAACAGAAGTGCATAAATAGGCAAGACCGGTGCAGGAAAACTGAAAAAGGGTGGAAAGAAGCAAAAGAGGTGCAGAAAGAGGCAAGAGGGGTGCAGAAAGAGGAAAGAGCAGTGCTGAAAGAACCAAGAGATGTGCAGAAAGAGGCAAGAGAGATGCAGAAAGAGGCAAGACATGTGCATAAAGAAGCAAGAGAAGTGCAGAAAGAACCAAGAGATGTGGAGAAAGAGGCAAGAGAGGTACAAAAAGAGGCAAGAGATGTGCAGAAAGAGAGAAGAGAGGTGCAGAACTGTGCAAGAAAGGTGCAGCAAGAATCAAGAGCAGTGCAGAAAGAAGCAAGGGAAGTGCAGACAGAGGGAAGTAAGGTACAGAAGGAGGCAAGAGGGATGCAGACAGAGGGAAGAGGGGAGCAGAAAAAGGCAAAAGGGATGCAGAAATCTGCAACAGAGGTGCATAAAGAAGCAAGAGCAGTGCAGAAAGAACCAACAGAGGTGCAGAAAGAGGCAAGAGGGGTACAGAAAAAGATGAGAGAAATGCAAAAAAATTCAAGAGAGGTGCAGAAAGAGGCAGGAGAGGTGCAGAAAGAGGCAGGAGGGGTACAGAAAGAGGCAAGAGAGGTGCAGAAAGATGCAAGAGAAGTACAGAAAGAAGCAACAGATGAGCTGAACGAGGTGCTGAAAGAGGCAAGAGAGGTGCAGAATGAGGCAAGAGAGGCAAGAGAGGGGCAGAACCAAAAAACATGCAGAAAGAAGCAAGATAGGTAGAGAAAGAGGGAAGAGGGGTGCAGAGAGAGGCACGAGGGATGCAGACATTTGCAAAAGAGGTACAGATAGAAGAAAGAACAATGCAGAAAGAACCAACAGAGGTAAAAAAATAGGCAAGAGGGGTGCTTTAAGGGGTAGGAGAGGTGCACAAAGAGGCAAGAGGGGTTCAGAAAGAGACAGGAGGGGTACAGAAAGAAGGAAGAGAAGTGCAGAAATAAGCAACAGAGGTGCCGAAAGAGGGAACAGGGGTACAGAAAGAGGCAAGAGAGGTGCAAAAAGAGGGAAAAGGGATGCAGAAAGAGGAAAGTCCAGTGCAGAAAGAGACAACAGAGGTACAGACAGAGGCAAGAGAGGTGCAGAAAGTGGAAGAAGTGAGCAGAAAGAGGCAAAAGAAGTGCAGGCAAAGAAAGAAAGGTGCAGAAAGAAGCAAGAGAAATGCAGAAAGAGGAGAGTAAGGTGCAGAAAGAAGCAAGAGTGGTTTGCACACCATTAGTACTAATTTAATACCCACATTTAGCAATAAGTAACAGGTGACCATTCTCGGTTTGCAAAGTGCCCTCCACCACGCTGTAACACTTGTCGCTGCATTTATGGTAACTTTTGAGCTGTTTGAGCTAGAAACAAGTTTTTTGTGTTCAAATCTGCAGATTATGCAGCAGATGACGGATTATGTGGCAAATGCGGAAAATATATAATTGTGCAAAAGGCAGTGCAGCCAAACAGTCGCATCAATCCAGTGGCCAAGCTCATACCTCTCACTAGGTCCAGAAGTGCTCCTCAGTTGTTCCTTCTTTTATTGAGTTTATAGTTTAGCTTCTATGGAAACAAGGAAGAATAAACCTGAGGTTACCACTCCAGAACATAGACTTCCATACCACATAATTACTCTCCATAACACATAATCCCACTCTACATAATTGCTAAACACTAAATACCACATACTTTCTATCTACATAATTTCACTGCACAACATACCACATAATTACACTACACACACACTACATCCACTCCACTCCACTCCACTCCAAGAAACATTAGTAAAACACTTTTACATTTACGCCAACAGCTCTAACTCTCGCAAATAAGAAACCTATTACATTGCAAATGTTTCTTTAACTACAAGATGCGTTTGCAGAGAGGTGGAGAAAGGGGGCTGGGCATTCTGACCAGAGCTCAGGAATTCCCCTGAAGTACTGGGTATTTTAGACCCAGCGGTGCAGGGGCACACACCCTATGACTTCTGGGTTTCACCCTGTTCCGGACCTACAGAAACACAGAGTCTTCTGGGTGAAGTCAAAGAATCGTTTATTGGCTGCAGACCAATGACAGGTATCCTAGAAGTACAACAGCGTGTATGTTCTCAGGAGACTGCTGAAAATCATAGGAACGGACTTCTCCTTAAGTACAAAATATCATGCTCCAGGCACACATTCCTTGGTTTACGATATGGCCATATAAAGGTATACATTACAAACGAAAAAGCAGAGTCATGATGACCATCCCACATTCCAGTTCGGCCAGCCCACAATGATTTACACAGTAAGGTTCAGATCCCACGTTTGATGTAAAGAGACCCCCCAATAAACATGAGCATCTCCTGTTTTGGGAAACAAGTCATAAAGCAGGAACAAGCAGGTGTGGAAGAGATTAGCCGGGGGATTGTGTAGAATGAAAGGGCTTTATGACGGGTCAAACCCTGATGCTAATCACAGGAGGACGGAGGAAGGGGAGCTCGTGAGACCGGTTTGACCCAGGGCAGCAGAGCCAGCTGCCCGGGTCACAGAGAAGTCAGAGGGAAAGCCCATGTACTGTGAGGCCCGTATTTACTCCATTATAGCCTATGTGAGGGCAATGACAAGATGGCCACTGCTTCCAAAATGGAACCCGCGTAGTGGAGCAGAATAACATGTACACAGTGCATTCATAGCTAGAACGGTATATAAAGCACTCGTACATGCCGCATTTACCATTTGCGGTTCGCTAATACCAAGATAGACAGGGGTAGGGCCCTGTCCCCTACGCGGTCCCGAATATTAAAGTACGACAGACCCTCCTTTTGCCCTTACATAGGCAATTACTATACTCATCTTAATCCGAGTCTAGGTCAATGTCCGCAAAGTCATGGAGATGTTGCTGTAGCATCATCCTATTACTTAGCTCGTCCCTCGATACAGGTTTCCTTACACATAAGGTAGCACAGAGGCCACATATCGCAGGAGCACACTGTATGCACAGACAGAACAGGAAAAGAATGGCTAAGATCATTCCAATGACCATCAGAACTTTCCAACCCCAGGCAGATATCAATTCCCAGAACCACCCCACCAGTGACCAATCTCCCTTATCCACGTGTATGGCTTCAGATATTTTATGGAGTTTGGAGATGGCTTGATACACTGTTGGAGCATTATCTGGTATGAAAATGCAGCAACTGGATTGGATGACCTTGCATACCCCACCGCGGTCTGCAAGAATAACGTCTAGAACCATGCGGTTCTGCAGAGTCATAAGGCGATCCGCTTGGAGCTCAGCTGTCAGATTACTAAGGGCACCAGCCGTTACATTGACAGTGGATTCAACCACACGTGTCAGCTGTCTCAGGTTCCTACTATTGACCATAGGTCCCCAAAACGGCAGGAAACCCAAGAAGAAGTCTCCTGCTTCCTGACCGGCAGTATCTTCCTTACTAATCACACCTCTCACAACTCTGGTCTTGTGATAGTCAGAGGCGGCAGTAAATGTCGGCGGTAGCAAGTTCGCAATATAACATGTGCCCGAGAAATCAGGGGGCAGCCATGTATATGCTCGGTCATTACAGATGAAATATGTGCCCTTGGCAGCTAGAAACGCAGGGGAAAACTGTGACGGGAAAGTGTACGTTTCAGTACAGTCACTTCTTCCCAGTTGAGCTCTAGGATTCTGACCATTACCCTGTAAGCAGAACCGACCCATGTGGGGTACGACCCAGATTGGAGATGAGATTTTTCGCTGTCTTTCACCCAGACTAATACTATACCCCGTCGCGTTCCATCCTACATAAGGTCTCAGCTCTTCTTTGGGAATGGATGAGTATGCATCAATATCTCTACTCATATCGGCAACTCCTTTCATCAAAGCCTTATTATTGGTGATAGGTCTGATGGAACGCGGTTGGCGAGGGGAGTATGTATCTAGGGCATAGAGAAACATGGTTTGGAATGCCCATGACGATCCATTGTAACTGTACGGTAGCACCAGGTAGGGAATACCCTTGTTAATGGTATGGGGCATTAACCCACACACCCAGCAATTGGTCGTATTCATTACTAGTTGGTGCTGGTGCAAGAGCTGGATAAACGAGTTATTTACGAACTCTGATCGTCTGGTCTGTTCGTGCTCAGGCAAAGGGTGAAAAGAGTGAGAGGAGGCAGTAGAAAGAGATATAGGCTGTTGAGTGGGTGCAATGGGCTTTTGAGCGGAGAAAAACACAAATCCTACAATAAACATTATGATACTACACAGTGTAAAAAGGCACAAAAAGACAAAACATTTACTTTTTACAATTCTACACATCCTTGCGTTAAAGTTCATTTCCTCAATCGGTCTCTCCATCTTAAAAAACTCCATCCTCTACTCGGGCCGCTCGCGGCGGATGAGTTTCTTCTGCTAAAGAGTACGCCTGTCAGTCCAGGGAAACGCCCTAGACCAACCAGAACCGTCGACCTAGCGTCTTCGGCCTGTACCCCAAAGTCTTGGCACCGCGACCCTGTGGCAGAACCCGGATGGTGGTTCGAAAAACAAAAATCAAGAAAGTCCTTCAGATGGGAGAGCAAAAATGTCAAAAGGGAAATAATGAGGAAATCTTTATTTGTCCATGGGCCTAGGTCTCAAATTATAGCGGAGACGGCCAGGTGCTGTTTGGTCTTGAAACAAAAGTTCAGGCTCAGTGGTGTCCAATCGATTTGATGGTGGCACAGCTTCCTGCAGAATATTGTCACTCTCTTGGTCTGAAACTGTGCCTTTTAAGCGTGCGTCACTGAATGGTGCAAAACGAGGTACAATGTTTGTCTCTGAGTCGGCGATACCCTCCTTGACCCACTGGTCATATGGCAGAGGCAAAGGGACTACTTTGCAGTGGGTACCATGAATCCAGTGCTTCTTCCCTTTCACTCGCACTGCTGATCTTGTTGAAAGAAGAACAAGATGAGGGCCGATCCAGCGAGGCTCGTCGTTGCTCTTGCGCTGGAAGTTTCGGACCAGGACCCACGAGCCAGGGTTGATAGGGTGTCCAGGAGGTTCAGAGGCTTGGGGAAGAGTATCATGTACCTGTTGGTGCAAAACACGCAGTTTAACCGTCAAATCATACAGGTAATCGAGCAGTACTGGATGCTCTATTTCGCTAAATTTCGCCGGTCTTGGCACGCCCCATACATTAGCCGGGCGGCCAAAGACGACCTCATAGGGACTAAGTCCCACTCGTGAGTGTATGGTCATTCTGGTGGACAGGAGTGCTAGAGGTAGAGCGTCAGGCCATTTAAGACCGGTGCTCGCCTGGATTTTAGCCAGCTTGAGCTTTAAGGCTCCATTGTAGCGTTCTACTAATCCAGCTGATTGGGGGTGATTTGCAGCGTGGAACTTCTGCTTTATCCCTAGCCCTTCACATACATTCTTCATCACTTTACCCACAAACTCACTTCCGTTATCACACCACACCATTCTTGGCATCCCAAACCTAGGGAAAAACTCTTTCACAAGGGCTTTGGCTGTGGATAGGGCAGTGTTATCTTTCAGAGGATAAGCCTCAATCCATTTTGAGAAAGCGCAAACAACCACCAGTACATATTTCAGGTTGTTGCATCTTTCCATGTGAATAAAGTCCAGCTGCAAAACTTCAAATGGACATGATGGGGGTGCAAAGTGACCAGCCGGAGTTGGGGTTCCCCTACCAGGGTTGTACTTCAAGCATACTATGCAATTCTTGACCACATTCTCTGCACACTTGGGAATCCCAGCATTCTGCCATACTGGAGCCAACAACTTGCATATACCTTTCGTACTGATATGTGCCATTCCATGTGCCATGGTAACCACTGGAAGCACATATGCATCAGGCAACAACCATCGCCTATGTTCTGTCAGATCAATCCAACAACCATTCTCATCCAACTTACCCATACTTTCTCTCCACTTGCTTAACTCTTCTTCTGTGGCTTCAGCTTGAAGCAACTTCACACTCTCTATTGTGTTCTCACACATTCCCACATCATTAACCCATCTTGCGGGGCCTGCAACATACATTCTAGTCTTTACATTCTGTGCTGTTTCTCTCGCGGTCTCATCAGCAAACGCATTCCCACGTCCAACATCATCTGTGACTTTCCTGTGCGCACTGCATTTCATGATCGCAACTTGCAACGGTAGGGTCAGTGACTCAAGGAGATCATTCACCAACTTGCCATTCTGAATTTTAGCTCCATGCGACGTCAGGAACCCACGCTCTTTCCACAAACGCCCAAAATTATGAGCTACGCCAAAGGCGTACTGGCTATCTGTGTATATGTTCACTCTCATTCCTTCAGACAACACACATGCTCTCGTGAGGGCGATTCATTCCGCTGCTTGGGCCGAATTATGTGGCACTCGCGCAGTTTCCACGACCGTGTGCAAAGTCGTGATAGCATAGGCAGCAGTCGTGTCACCATTAGGGAGCTTGAAACAGGACCCATCTACCCATAAAGTGCCATCACACTCAGTCAGGGGAGTATCTTTTAGATCCACTCTCCCTTTCGTCTCTTCTTCTGTCCTGAACAGACAGTCATGTTGCTCAATCTCATCTGAGTCTGCTGGAATTGGCAACAACGTAGCTGGATTCAGCGTATTGCATCTCTTTATGTGTATGTGATTAGCTAACAGTGTAAGTTCGTAGCCCGATAATCGTGCACTAGTCAAGTGTTGTGTCTTAGTTCTATTTAATAATGTGTCCACGGCATGTGGAACCATAACAATCAATGTGTTGTCCATTACCAAACCAGCAGATTGTCGGATAGACATCGCTGCAGCAGCTGTCGCTCTCAGACAGCTTGGCAATGCCCTCGCTACAGGGTCCAAGGTAGATGAAAAATATATGCGCATGGGCGCGGTCTGTCACCAAAAGGCTGTGTTAACACTGACAACGCACATCCATCTTTCTCGTGAACATACAATGTAAAAGGCTTACTGTAGTCGGGGGTACCCAACACAGGTGCTGAACATAATGCATTACGCAATTCCACAAAACTTTTCTGGCACTCTTCAGACCATGGGATAGGATTCGGTGTGTCTTTGCATGTTAAGGCTAACAAAGGTTTTGCCAATAAAGAAAAACTAGGGATCCAATGCCTACAGTATGAAGTGATGCCCAAGAAAGCACGTACTTCTCTCTGTGTTTTTGGCACACTCAACTGTGCAATGGCGTGAATTCTTTCTGGGGTCAGTTTCCTTCCCTCCTTCGATAAGAGATGACCTAAGTAGGTCACTTCTTGTCGACAATATTGCAGCTTAGAGAGAGACACTTTGTGATGGAAAGCGGATAAATGGCGCAACAGTGACAATGTGGCTTCTTTACAGATCTTCTCAGTATCCGCGGCGATCAGTAAATCGTCCACGTACTGAATCAGGATAGCGCCACTAGGTAAAACAAGTGCATCAAGCTGCGCTTTCAAAGCCTGACTGTATATGGATGGACTCTCACAGTAGCCCTGGGGAGCGCGTTTGAAGCGGAAGCTTCGGCCTCCCAGACTAAACCCAAAAATATCTCTACTCTCTTCTGCAATTGGGATACTAAAGAAAGCATTCTTTAAATCGATCACCGAAAACCATGCAGCAGAGGCTGGAATCATCGTTAACAAGGCAGTTATATCGGGGACAACCGGAAACTGTGGCACAACAATCTTATTAACCTCTCTAAGATCAATCACAAACCTGTAAACAGGTGGCTGTGAAGGATCCGTTCGTTTTAAGACAGGTAAAATCGGACTATTGCAAACGTTGCCTCTTGTCTCTTCAATCACACCCTTATTAATCAAGTCGCTGACAATGTCTAACAATGCTTTCTGCCCTTCATTAGAGATCTTGTACTGGGGAATACGTGGCAGTCTGACATTAGCCTTTAAAGTCACCACATATGGCGGTATCTCTAAGAGGCCCACGTCATTGGGACCAATAGCCCAAAGGGCATCCGGAAGGGATGACAATTCAGGTGGCATCGTGTTTTTAGACAAATACATTGGGGAAATCACTTTCTTGCCTAATGTAAGTTGTACTCCTGAAGGAGAACAATACAGTGTAGCGTGTAATCTTTTCAACAAATCTAATCCCAGCAAATTCTCACCACAACCTGTTGTCAGGATCAGGGGTGCTTTCAGCTTGCAAGGTCCAACAGAAAGTGACATGGGACAGGAAATCGGGTTCCTAACTGGGGCGCCAGAAAAACCTACTGAAACATTTATATCGCCAGACAAAGGTGCGCCAGGGAGTTTTGAATGCATGATTGAAGTCTTTGCAGCACCAGTGTCTAGCAGAAAAGGCTCCGTTACATTTGCTGTCGTCACCTCAACATACGGTCCACTCTGATCCACTGGCACTGAAACAACTCCCTCTCTCTGTCTATGGCTGTCCTAGTAATCATTACTTTCTGCATCACCGTCCTCTGCATAATAATCATTATTATAATACTGGGCCGTATTACTAATCGCGTTAACTTGCTGATCAAAGCTATTGATGGCACTTTGAGGCGGCAGAGGACGCGCGTTCTGGGGAGCATTTCCACGCCCTCTGCCTCTAGGAGCTTGCTGACCACCCCTACCTCTTGCGCCATACATATTACCGTTCCGCTGCATTAATTTAGGGCAACTATATTTAAAATGACCTTCCTCTTTGCAGTATGAACATTGGTTGGGACCTACAGGGACACGTGGTTGATAATACCCATTCATTTGCTGGTTGTTCTGAAACTGTTGGGGTTGGTGATAGACACCTTGTGGTTGTCTATAATTATTCTGACCTCCACGTGGCGGATAGGCCTGCTGTAAAAGGACCTTTGTCTTTAGTTCCTTCGTTTTCTTTTCTGTTCTATCTTTCTCGTCCTTATCTCTATTTTCATAATACTGTGCAGTAGCCAGTATTTGCGCTGAAGAAGAAACAGCCCAGGAACTCTCTGAATCTTTTAACTTTTTACACAGGTCAGGAAGTAGATTCTGCACAAACTTATCCACAAATAACCGTTGGCCACCCTCAGTACTCATATCCTGCCCACTGTGGTCAATAAACGTTTCTTCAAACCTAGTAAAGAAGTCTGACACTGTCTCATCTTTCTTCTGCTTGCATGCAGATAACTTGTCCCAATTTACGCGCATCGCAGGCATTATTGTCTTCATATACGTGATGATTCTACCAGGCAGTTCAGCTACTAAAGGTTCTGGTTTCGCACCACCAGTTTGTCTAGCATCAGCAGCAACAATGTTGGCCCATGTATCCCCTAGTTCTGCATTGTGATCTACATTACGAATTGATCCCCATAGAGGCTGTGGAACAACATTGCCAAACAACATGTCTATATCGGCCAGATTCATAATGCATGACCCTGCCGTCTGTGACAACTCTTTATAATAACCTGCTGGGTTCTTACGGGGATCAGGTAAGGACTGCTTAAGCGCTAACACCTCAGAGCGCTTCCATGGAACATGCACCCAAACACGCTGGAAATGCGCTGCCACAGCGGGGTTACCACCGACAGCTGCAACCGCTTCCTTCCATACCGGGGGAACTTCTCTCATGGGGTATTGTCGCGCTTTTGCCTTTTTCCCCACAAGGACCTCTTGTTCAAACAATGACTGTTGGCAATCGTCATTCCTAAGTGACAATACAACCGCAACTGCTTTATCTACTTCGCGGTCCACAATTATACCAGTTCCAAAATCGAACCTCACTCTACACAACTCCTGCGGGTTCGGATTTTTACCACTATCCTCCAATTCTTCACAGAGAATTTCGCACATTTTCTCGAACACATATCTCTGTTTAGGGGCATCCCATTGATGGAAAGTGTTGACAACTGATTCCACATCATAAAGTGAAGGAAAAACGATCCATCTACGCGCCATGTGATCTATTACCTTTTTCTCATCGGGGTTAGGCAATTGGCTGCGCAACTGCTTACGCTGTACACCAGGAGTTGCACCAGATGACCCAAAGAGAGGAGACATTAATGTAGTAACCACATTAGCTAAGCGCTGTCGCGCTGAAGGAGAAGCTGAGGCGAGAACAGGGGGAAAAACAGAGGGAAGAAAAGAGGATGTAGAGACAGGTACTGGAGTGGTGGAAGGAAGAGTGTTAGGGGAGGCAGTTACTGGATTAGGCAAAGTCGCAGGAAGTGCGGGGGCAGTCGGAAGCACAACTGGCGGCGCTTGAGAGGGCTGCGCTACAGGAATAGGAACTGGCTGCAAAGCAACTGGCGGTTGCGGCAAGGCTTGCAGTATATGCACTGGAGGCGGCATATTTACAAGCTGGGGAGGCGCCGTGGCAGTTTGAGCATACGGGGGTGGCGAACTCAACAAATGTGACATCAAGGGATCTTTCTCCTTTTCTTCTGACTCATCCTGCTTAGAATGTGGCAAAGCTGGGTAACATTTGTCAATCCCTAACTTACGCTGCCTGTGCAATTGCTCATTCATTTGCTCCTCTTCATTGTCTTTAAATTGTACAGCTGCTTGCATTACTGACATACCTCTCTCTCTTTTATTCTTTTTCGCTAACTTAATTTCCTTCTGTTTGGCTTCCTTTCGCCATAAGCGGAAAGAGTCAAACATCGCCGGCCGGGCTTTCTTCTTAAACAATTTAATTTCCAGATTATCTAAAATATCGGTATCAAAACTACCATTTTGGGGCCATTTTAAAACACCATCTTTCCTGGTGTAGTGGATCCACACTTCGTTATATGCAATGGGGCCTACGCCATGTTTCACATAGAGCTCATAAGTTGGAGTTCCAACCGGAGGAACCGGACATGATTCCTCTAGCTGGAAATCTTTTCCACAACCCAAACAGAATAATCTACCAAATAGTCCAGAACCAGGCATCTTCGCTCACTAGTCTAGATCCAAACGTCAAAGGATTATCGATTACGATAGCCTCGTGAATACACGAGTCCTCTGGTTTTGGCGTTTGCAAACTCCAAAGTACTAATTCAAATGATCCCGAAGGATACCAAAACAAATGGGAGACGCTCCACTTATACTTAACTGAATATTGCTGATCGATGGCGTCACCAGAAGACTCTCTCGATTGTTTCGCTCTCTCAAAACTCGTCAAGGGTCCAAAACAGGTCGATTAATCAGGGCAGCAGTCCTTCGTAGCCGTCGGGACGCGGAGAACCTCGCAGAAAAGACTTTCGGACCACGTCGACATGCAGGGGTCGATGAAGTGGCGGCCTTCCTCCGGAATTTCCACACGAAGCTCCTCACGAACCTCTGGCTTGGACTGGTACCGCTGAAATCGTCCCGAGTTGGGCGCCAAACTGAAGTACTGGGTATTTTAGACCCAGCGGTGCAGGGGCACACACCCTATGACTTCTGGGTTTCACCCTGTTCCGGACCTACAGAAACACAGAGTCTTCTGGGTGAAGTCAAAGAATCGTTTATTGGCTGCAGACCAATGACAGGTATCCTAGAAGTACAACAGCGTGTATGTTCTCAGGAGACTGCTGAAAATCATAGGAACGGACTTCTCCTTAAGTACAAAATATCATGCTCCAGGCACACATTCCTTGGTTTACGATATGGCCATATAAAGGTATACATTACAAACGAAAAAGCAGAGTCATGATGACCATCCCACATTCCAGTTCGGCCAGCCCACAATGATTTACACAGTAAGGTTCAGATCCCACGTTTGATGTAAAGAGACCCCCCAATAAACATGAGCATCTCCTGTTTTGGGAAACAAGTCATAAAGCAGGAACAAGCAGGTGTGGAAGAGATTAGCCGGGGGATTGTGTAGAATGAAAGGGCTTTATGACGGGTCAAACCCTGATGCTAATCACAGGAGGACGGAGGAAGGGGAGCTCGTGAGACCGGTTTGACCCAGGGCAGCAGAGCCAGCTGCCCGGGTCACAGAGAAGTCAGAGGGAAAGCCCATGTACTGTGAGGCCCGTATTTACTCCATTATAGCCTATGTGAGGGCAATGACAAGATGGCCACTGCTTCCAAAATGGAACCCGCGTAGTGGAGCAGAATAACGTGTACACAGTGCATTCATAGCTAGAACGGTATATAAAGCACTCGTACATGCCGCATTTACCATTTGCGGTTCGCTAATACCAAGATAGACAGGGGTAGGGCCCTGTCCCCTACGCGGTCCCGAATATTAAAGTACGACACCCCTGCGTAGGACTTACAGGAGGTACCATGAGGGCTTCTTGGCCCTCAAAGTCCCTCAGGAGAAATGTGGACTTCATCCCCCAACCCGTAGTGTGCCGGGAGGCGCATTTGCAGAGTGGTAGAGGAAAGGGGGCATGGCCTCCGAAGACCTCTTAGCAATACCACTGTGTGTGTGGGACTTACTGGAGGTTATAGAAGGGGTTGTTGGCCTCCAAGGACAACCTTGGGGGCCAACTACCCCTCCTATTACCTCCAGTAAGTTCCATACAGCAGCATTAGTAAGTTCTCATAGCAGGCCACGCCCCCCTTTGTCCACTAGTCTGCAAACGCATGCCCTGGTGTGCTCTTCGATGGGGATTAAAGTCCCCTTCGCTGCTGGGGGCCTTTAGGGGCCAACTAGCCTACCTGTTACCTCCAGTGAGCCCCACGTGGGATTTCTGAGAGGTGGACACAGGCCATGCCCCCTTTGTCCACCACTCTGCAAATGTGCCTCCTGGAGTGCTCTTGGTTGGGAGATGAAGTCCCCTTGCCTCCTGAGGGTGCCTGGGAGCCAAGTAGCCCTCCTGTAGTCTCTAGTAACCCCCACACAGCTGGATTGCTGAGAGGTGGTCCGAGGCCATGCCCCCTTTTTACACCACTCTGCAAACGTGCCTCTTGGTGCACTGCTACTCAGGGGATGAAGTCCACTTTAGGAGACAAAAGTACTTCATTGCCCCACTAGCAGTTCACAGAGAGGTGCATTTGCAGAGTGTTGTAAAAAAGGTCATGCCTCGTACCACCTCTTAGCAATCCCACTCTGTGCGGCTTACTGGAGGTCCCTGGTGGCCTAGTTGGCCCCACGAACCCGCAGTAGTGATGGGGACTTAATCCCCCAACCCAGAACACACCAGGAGGCGTGTTTGCAGAGTGGTGCAGGGAGGGGGCGGGGCCTCTGGTAAGATGCCGGCTTCTCGTTTCTTTTTGTTTTTTAGAAGGGGGGCTGTGTGGCTCCCTTCTCTTAATAATTTGTGGGCCCTAGGGACCTCATCCCCCATGGCTTGACCCATTTTTAATAATATAATTTTTAAAAACGGGAAGGGGGCTGCGCTGCCCCCTCCTGAATCTATTTGTTTTTAAAAAATAAAAAAAACTCCATTTAAAGGCGTTTTTTGGCCCCTGGTAACCATCTCCCGTGGCTTTGCTTTTTTTTTTTTTATTCTACTTTTACTGGAGGGGAGCCGCATGACCCCCCTTCTCCGGGCCACTTTTGGACCCGGGTAGCCCATCCCAGGGGCCTGATCAGCCTTTCATTTTCTTTTTTGGAGGGAGGTCGCGTCGCCCCCCTCCTGAGGCCAATTATGGCCCCGGATCCCCCGTCCCCAGAGGCTTTGCCTCTTTTTATTTGTTTATTTAAAATCAATTTTTATGGGAGGGGGACTTGTGGCCCCCCTGCCCTTGGCCACTTTTGGCCCCAGGGACCCTATCCCCTGGGGCCTGGCCTCTTTTTGTGGACTGCGGGTACGCCCCAATGCCCCACAGTCTCTGCCGGCTCCCCGCCTCCTGCGGAAGCCAGCATTGCTTTTGGGCAGAGGAAGCTGATGACATGCAGCTCCCTTTGCCCAAAAGCAATCTGCTTTGCTTCATGGAAGCTCCTGCCTTGCCATACCAAACTGCAATGTCCCGGGGGTGGGCACCCTGGGACATTGCGGAACCAGCCCGGGGGATGGTTGTCCCCAGGGTCAAGGAGGGCTCAAAGAAGGGGACCGCACAGCCCCCCACCCAACACATTTAAAGCCCGAGGGAGGTGATGGTCCCCGGGGCTCGGGATTTGCAACGGACCCCTGCATTAACATAATTAGTGCCCTGGGGAGGTGGTATTCTCCAGGGCAGTGTGGTGAGGCAGGATTCCCCCACATTTCTTTAATTAAATTAAAGCCCCTGGGTGGTGGTGGTCCCCAGGGCTTGGAAAGGGCCCGTGAGGCCACCCTGCCCATAATAAAAGATCGCTCCAGGAGGTGGCGGTACTCTTGGTTTGGGGGTCCATTATGTCCCCCAGCCATAATAAAGGATTTTCCCTGGGAGGTGGGGCTGTGTTGGGGGGCAGGAGGCCCTCCACGCAGTTTTAATAAAAAGACTCATGGAGGTGGCGGTCCCTGGGGCACATGATAATTGTGCATTGCCCTCTGGCACACCCAGGCCTTCTAGCAAATAAAGCGCAGGAGCCCACCTGTTTAAAAAAAATGTCAGCAGGATTCATGAACCCGGTGCAAATCCCGCCGAAGGAAGGGGCACCTTCCTGCACAAAAACAATCCTGAGAGGAGTTTTCCTATTTCTATGTGTGCTGCAGAATGGACTCGTAAAAAAACAATGAAATTCCCCCGTTATAGTTAGTTGAGATAACTATAACTCGCGCGACCGCCACTCTATCACAAGGATGATGTCATCAGTGATGTCATGAGTGATGCCACTGACCATGTCATGAGTGATGTAATATGTGACGTCATGAGCAGAGGATTGCAGGCGCGCGAGTTATAGTTATCTCAACTAACTATAATGGGGGAATTTCATTGGTTTTTTACGAGTGAAATATTCACCTAACTATAACATGTGTGAAACCTATGGTTTTTTTAAGTGAATATATATATATATATTCACTTAAAAAACCATAGGTTTCACACATGTTATAGTTAGCTGTACATTTCACTCGTAAAAAAACAATGAAATTCCACGTTATAGTTAGATCAGGTAACTATAACTTGCGCGCCCACAATAAACTGCTGATGACGTCACATAGTACATCACTCATGACATGGTCAGTGACATCACTCATGACATCAATGATGACATCTGAAATTACACATTGTGGATTGCGGTCGCGCAAGTTATAGTTACCTGATCTAACTATAACGTGGAATTTCATTGGTTTTTTACGAGTGAAATGTACAGCTAACTATGACATGTGTGAAACCTATGGTTTTGTAAGTGAATTTGCAAGGTTTTGTAAATGATAATTCCTAACTATAACGTGTGTGAAACCTATGGTTTTTTCAGTGAATTTGTACGGTTTTTTAAATGCTAAGTTATGTATTTATTTTTTATTTTTTTTTCTGGTTTTTCACTATGTGCACACCCTGCGCGCACGGTGCGCTTCGCGCACCGAGTGCCCACGTTGCGCAGTCCATGCCGTGCGCGCCTCGCCATTTGTTACGCAGTAACATTTGTTTTTTTCTCCCTTGTAGGTCCTTTAATTTATTTAATAAATGTGATTGTAACTTCTTTATTTATTTTTTTTATTTTTTTTGCCGTGCGCGTACGGTAAGCTTACCGTACGCGTACCCCGCAATTTTTTTTACAAATTATTAAATTTTTTTTGCGTACTTTTGGGTCCTTCTTGGACCCCCTGACAAACACTAGGGGGTCTGCAACTCTCTTCGTTGCCCCCGTTTCACGTTCCCCACCTTTGTTTCTCAGTGCGAGAGACAGAAAATGGCGGATTTCGACCGATTCGAATGTTTACAGTAGGCCTGGGCGAAGCACTACGCTACGCTCGCGTAGTTTGCGAAGTTCGCGCTACTTCGCACTACGCGAACTGCACGTAGCACAGTGCGAACACGCGTAGCGTAGTGTTGCGTAGTGCTGCGGTCATTTTTTGCTTGCTCGCGGCCCTCAACGTCAAGTTGGCGACCGCGAGCAAGCAAAATGACATCCCGGCGAGACTTTTTCCTTGTTCGCGATCGCGAGCATGGAAAATAAACCTCCCGGCGAGATTCCCAACGCGAGGAGGTCAGGTTTCTCATTGCGAGGGGTCGCGTATGCTCGCGACCGCTCGCGATGAGAAACTACCAGTTCGCGTTGAGAAAGCTGCCGCTCGAGTAAAAATCTACTCGAGCAGCAGAAAACTACAGCTCGCACTGTGCAAGATGCCATTTTCAATGATTGCACAGTGCCAGTTGCTTGTCCGCACTGTGCAATCATTGAAAACAACGTCTTGCACAGTGCGAACATGTTACTACGCAGTTCGCGAAGTGCTACGCGTAGCGCCCGTAGTGCGAACTTCACCTTGCGTAGCTTCGCGAAGTGCTACTTCGCGAACTACGCCCACCCTTAGTTTACAGTCATGTAACCACCAATCAGAATTGAGCTCGCGCACGGCACCGTACGCGTACGGTAAGCTTACGGTAAGCGCACGGAGCGCGCTTACAGATATGTATATTGATTTAAATGCTATTTTCTCAGGACCTACTGAACAGATTTACACCAGACCTACAAAAGGCACATCCTTGACCTGAGGACTACCTCTCTGCCAAATTTCAAGTAATTCTGTTCAGCCGTTCGGGCTGTAGCTGTGTCTAAAGGTCCTATGGAAAAATGCATGGGGAAAACGCGTTTTGGGACCCCCTTTTTTTCTCAGCCCCCGCTTGACGAATCCCCCCGAGACTTTCAGGGTAGGAGCGGAGCGTAGCGCCCCATTAGTTTTGAAAATTTTGCGAGGATTCGTAGACCGGCGCCAAAGTTATTCCAAATAGAATGTTGCGGATTTCCTATGGAAACACGGTCCTAACTATAACTATCTGCTGGCGACCGCCAGTAGATAATATATATTTACACCACTTCGAACAATGGAGGTCACGGAGCTCGTGATACACAGGGCTCTGACAGTGAGGCACACGACGAGGATAAGAGCAGCCACACTTCCCGGGGCTCATCGAGAGCCTTGAATTTGCATTTTAATGAAAGCGCATCCAATTGATGAAATAATAAAGACTTCACCTCCCAGAAAGCAACGTACTTACCTCATTCAGAGAAGCCAATCCATGGCGTACGATCTCGCACAAAAGGAAGGTGACGCCCACACATGCACTTTCGGACTGCCCCACCCTTTGAAGAAGAGGAGAACTCGAAACGCGTCAGGGCAGCGGTCTGATGCTGTCTGGAAAGAGTGGCTGTTTGTACCGTTAATAAAGCTGGTTTGGGGAAGGCTGTCCTGTGTCCGAGTGCGGCTTGCATGTTGGACATCCCCAGTGAGCCTGATATAACAAGCGGCCGTCCTGCCGCTAAGCCTGCACCACTTCGAACAATGGAGGTCACGGAGCTCGTGATACACAGGGCTCTGACAGTGAGGCACACGACGAGGATAAGAGCAGCCACACTTCCCGGGGCTCATCGAGAGCCTTGAATTTGCATTTTAATGAAAGCGCATCCAATTGATGAAATAATAAAGACTTCACCTCCCAGAAAGCAACGTACTTACCTCATTCAGAGAAGCCAATCCATGGCGTACGATCTCGCACAAAAGGAAGGTGACGCCCACACATGCACTTTCGGACTGCCCCACCCTTTGAAGAAGAGGAGAACTCGAAACGCGTCAGGGCAGCGGTCTGATGCTGTCTGGAAAGAGTGGCTGTTTGTACCGTTAATAAAGCTGGTTTGGGGAAGGCTGTCCTGTGTCCGAGTGCGGCTTGCATGTTGGACATCCCCAGTGAGCCTGATATAACAAGCGGCCGTCCTGCCGCTAAGCCTGCACCACTTCGAACAATGGAGGTCACGGAGCTCGTGATACACAGGGCTCTGACAGTGAGGCACACGACGAGGATAAGAGCAGCCACACTTCCCGGGGCTCATCGAGAGCCTTGAATTTGCATTTTAATGAAAGCGCATCCAATTGATGAAATAATAAAGACTTCACCTCCCAGAAAGCAACGTACTTACCTCATTCAGAGAAGCCAATCCATGGCGTACGGTCTCGCACAAAAGGAAGGTGACGCCCACACATGCACTTTCGGACTGCCCCACCCTTTGAAGAAGAGGAGAACTCGAAACGCGTCAGGGCAGCGGTCTGATGCTGTCTGGAAAGAGTGGCTGTTTGTACCGTTAATAAAGCTGGTTTGGGGAAGGCTGTCCTGTGTCCGAGTGCGGCTTGCATGTTGGACATCCCCAGTGAGCCTGATATAACAAGCGGCCGTCCTGCCGCTAAGCCTGCACCACTTCGAACAATGGAGGTCACGGAGCTCGTGATACACAGGGCTCTGACAGTGAGGCACACGACGAGGATAAGAGCAGCCACACTTCCCGGGGCTCATCGAGAGCCTTGAATTTGCATTTTAATGAAAGCGCATCCAATTGATGAAATAATAAAGACTTCACCTCCCAGAAAGCAACGTACTTACCTCATTCAGAGAAGCCAATCCATGGCGTACGATCTCGCACAAAAGGAAGGTGACGCCCACACATGCACTTTCGGACTGCCCCACCCTTTGAAGAAGAGGAGAACTCGAAACGCGTCAGGGCAGCGGTCTGATGCTGTCTGGAAAGAGTGGCTGTTTGTACCGTTAATAAAGCTGGTTTGGGGAAGGCTGTCCTGTGTCCGAGTGCGGCTTGCATGTTGGACATCCCCAGTGAGCCTGATATAACAAGCGGCCGTCCTGCCGCTAAGCCTGCACCACTTCGAACAATGGAGGTCACGGAGCTCGTGATACACAGGGCTCTGACAGTGAGGCACACGACGAGGATAAGAGCAGCCACACTTCCCGGGGCTCATCGAGAGCCTTGAATTTGCATTTTAATGAAAGCGCATCCAATTGATGAAATAATAAAGACTTCACCTCCCAGAAAGCAACGTACTTACCTCATTCAGAGAAGCCAATCCATGGCGTACGATCTCGCACAAAAGGAAGGTGACGCCCACACATGCACTTTCGGACTGCCCCACCCTTTGAAGAAGAGGAGAACTCGAAACGCGTCAGGGCAGCGGTCTGATGCTGTCTGGAAAGAGTGGCTGTTTGTACCGTTAATAAAGCTGGTTTGGGGAAGGCTGTCCTGTGTCCGAGTGCGGCTTGCATGTTGGACATCCCCAGTGAGCCTGATATATATATAGATATATATATTCATCAAAGGTGCCGTTAGCATTGGAAGCGCACACACCATCACTCAGCCAGCTGGCCTTCAAAAATGCAGCCTGTCTTTCTGCTCCGCAATTTCATTAGCTGCCAACGAGTTTCAAGGTACCACGACCTCATCTTCTTGGGCTGAACAAACTTCATTTGAGGCTCGCATTCTTTACATTTCCGGTTTTATTCATTGAGATATCTGCCCCCAGTGGGCGTATGCTCATTATTAATTGCCTGATGGGACACGTAGTCCCAATGCGAATATAACGTTCCTTAATAAGTTCAAATGCTCAGTTTGCATTATTTTCATTCATATTTTCCTATAGTAGGCTGTGTCACAGAATGCAGGTTCAATTTGCATATCGAGTGATGTGCTGATCCGATTCTGAAAAGTTCAAATGGCAGCCTCACTCAGCTGGTTACAACTTCCTTACCAGCTGGTCGACGGTGCAGCACCCCACGGCCGGACCGCTGTGTAGTTATGTTTTCATCAAAGGTGCCCTTAGCATTGGAAGCACACACACCATCACTTAGCCAGCTGGCCTTCAAAAATGCAGCCTGCCTTTCTGCTCCGCAATTTCATTAGATGCCAACGCGTTTCAAGGCACCACGACCTCTTCTTCTTGGGCTGAACAAACTTCATTTGAGGCTCGCATTTATTACATTTCCGGTTTTATTCATTGAGATATCGGCCCCCAGTGGGCGTATGCTCATTAATAATTGCCTGATGGGACATGTAGTCCCAATGCGAGTATAACGTTCCTTAAGTAAGTTCAAATGTTCAGTTTGCATTATTTTCATTCATATTTTCCTATAGTATGCTGTGTCACAGAACGCAGGTTCAATTTGCATATCGAGTGATGTGCTGATCCGATTCTGAAAAGCTCAAACGGCAGCCTCGCTCAGCTGGTTACAACTTCCTTACCAGCTGGTCGACGGTGCAGCTCCACACGGCCGGACCGCCGTGTAGTTATGTTTTCATCAAAGGTTGTGGGGAGCTGCACCGTCGACCATCTGGTAAGGAAGTTGTAACCAGCTGAGCAAGGCTGCAGTATGAACTTTTCAGAATAGGATCAGCACATCCCTCGATAAGCAAATTAAACCTGCGTTCTGTGACACTGCAAACTGAACATTTGAACTTACTTAAGGAACGTTATACTTGCATTGGGACTACGTGTCCCATCAGGCAATTAATAATGAGCATACGCCCACTGGGGGCAGATATCTCAATGAATAAATTCGGAAATGTAAAGAATGCGAGCCTCAAATTAAGTTTGTTCAGCCCAAGAAGAAGAGGTCGTGGTACCTTGAAACGCATTGGCAGCTAATGAAATTGCGGAGCAGAAAGCCAGGCTGCATTTTTGAAGGCCAGCTGGCTGAGTGATGGTGTGTGCGCTTTCAATGCTAAGGGCACCTTTGATGAGAATATATATATAAATATATATATATATATATATATATATATATATATATATATATATATATATATATATATATATATATATATATATATATATATATATATATATATATATATATATATATATATATATATATATATATATATATATATTACCTACTGGCATTTGCCAGTAGGTAGTTATAGTTAGGACCTATTATCCATAGGAAATCCACACCATTCTATTCCCAATAAGTCTGGTGCCGGTTGACGAATCCTCGCAAAACTTTCTAAACTTTTGGCCAGCTCCGCTCCGCTCCTACCCTGAAAGTTTTGTGGTGATTCGTCAAGCGGGGGCCGAGAAAAAAGGGTGGTCCCAAAACACGTTTTCTCCATGCAATTTCCCATAGGATCTGTTGTCGCAGCTACAGCCCGAACCGCTGAACGGAATGACACCACATTTGGCAAAGAGGTAGTCCTCAGTTCAGACTTGTGCCTTTTGCATAAATGGTGTGAATCCGTTCAGTAGTTCCTGAGAAAATTAGAGGTAAAAGTACATAAATATCTATGGCCGCCGAGACTCCGCGGACCCTACACGCACCGTAAGCGCACCCTCCCCAAACCAAGCATGCACCCTCCCGATCGCACACTGAATGCTAATTGGCTGTCGAGTGTCTCTCTACATTTGAAACCAGGAACTGTTGGCGGCCATTTTCTGCATCGGTAGAAGCGAGGCTGAAGAAGCAAGGGAAATAAGTGTGTAAAACATATAAAGGGGGCAGAGTGGAAATACTCTGACCCTCTAGAGGTGCTTAGGGGGTCCCAGAAGGACCCCCTGGGGCCCCCTTTTTAAATAAAAAAAACAGCGAAATGCGCGCATGCTGCGCGCATCCTACCGCGTTGGGTGCGCGGATCCAAGGATTTTTTTTTAAAAAAAGACAAGAAATCATTGGTTGTATGACTACTTTGTACACTGAAAGGTAGGGTGTATATTTCTGATTTTTAAAAGTATGATTATTATTGGTTAACATAAACAGATTGTAAGGAACATTATATATGATTAGCTGATATGTTGAAAAGTGAAACACTTCCTCTCTTGTGTAGGAACATTGTGTGCTGAACTTCTGACCTGTGTGCTCAGTGCAGTGTTCCATGACCTGTTTCTATGGTAACAGGCAGAAGGCAGATTGGGGGAAGGGTTGAAATGTATTTCAGTTGGAAAGGGTTGAAATGTTTAACCAATAGAAATGTGTGTTTGCTTTTGAGTTTATGTGTGAAGGATTGGGATTTGATGTTTACATGTATATGTGTGGAAAATGAAAGGGAAACTTTTCCATTCTTTGTTTTTGCTGAGAGTTGCACAGTGCAGAGCTTCTGTAAAAGAAAATATGGTGAGTGACTGATATATTACTTAATCTACAAAAGAACTTGAAAGATGAGTTATTCAATTGTGAGGGAATGTATGTAGACTATTTTGATTTTAATCAGACTAATGTATTTCTCCTGCTAAAGTGTAGAGAGTACTTTTTTTCTCTACAATCTTATTGACATTGTGTGTGCATGTAGAAACCATTCTGTGATAAGCAATGGTGTTTTTCATGTGTTTGCCGACAGATAACTGTGCTGTATTTATATTTTGGTAGAATTAGAAACCAGTCATTGTTTATGAATTTGTGAAATTAGTTATGTTATGTTTCTATACTAAAATGTAGTACTACTTTCTATATGAAGAAATGTGTTTTGGTATAGTGCAAGGGATAGTGTTGTTTGTCTATAATCACACAGTGAGTATGTGTGCATTTGGGAACCACTGTGAGAGAAGCATTTGGTAACATCGTGTATTTGCTGACAGATAACTGTTTTAACCTGTCATGTTGTGAAGTTTTAGTAGCATTAGAGGACAGTTATGGCTTATGCTTTAATAAATGAGTCAGGCTTTGAAAGAAAAGTGCAGTCCTGAAATATGTAGATTGTGTGGAGTTCCCTTACCACTTGCACTTAGTGAATGAGTTTTGGTAAACTCCTAGGGATATTGGTGCTTGTCTAGAATCACACTGTGAGTTAGTGTGTATTCGGGATCACTGTGAGAGAAGCATTTGGTGACATCATGTATTTGCTGACAGATAACTTTTTTAAAACCTGTCATGTTGTGAAGTTTTAGTAGCATTAGAATCTAGTCTTTGCTTATGCGTTGATTAAATGAGTCATGCTTTGACACTGATGTGCTGTACTTAAATATGTAGATTGTGTGCAGTACCATTAACTCTTCTAGACTAGTGAATGAGTTTTGGTGAACTCCTAGGATAGTGTTGCTTGTCTAAAATCACACTGTGAGTCTGTGTGCATTTGGGTAAGGATTGTGAGAGAAGCATTTGGTAACATCGTGTATTTGCTGACAGATAACTGTTTTAAAACCGGTCATGTTGTCAAGTTTTAGTAGCATTAGAAGCCAGTCTTTGCTTATGCTTTGATTAAATGAGTCAGGCTTTGACACAAAAGTGCAGTCCTGAAATATGAAGATTGTGTGCAGTTCCCTTACCACTTCCACAGTAGTGAATGATTTTTGGTAAACTCCTAGGTATAGTGGTTGTTGTCTAGAATCGCACTGAGTCTGTGTGCATTTAGGAACCTCTGTGAGAGAAGCATTTGGTAACATCGTGTATTTTTTAGCAGATAACTCTTTTAAAACCTGTTATGTTGTCAAGTTTTAGTAGCATTAGAAGCTAGTCTTTGCTTATGCATTGATAAAATGAGTCAGGGTTTGACACTAAGGTGCAATACCATGTACTATTCTCTTCACTGTGGCAGAACTGAAAATTTAAAAGTTTTACCTAAGCACTGTCCTAGAAGTAGTCTGATTATTTAGTCAGTTTCTAAGTACCAAATAGACTGCTTCAAATGTGTATGCAGTATGCATGTATTGTTCTAACATACTATACACTTGTCTTTTACACCTTCAATTTCCTAGTCAGTATCCATACACATCCAGGAAACACCCTGTCACTCCCTTTGCAGTCCTCTAGTGCCCCATTCAACACCATGTACTAATCCATTCACTGTGCCAAAACCCAAACACTTATAAATTCACCAAGACACTCTCTTTCCAGTACTCTAATGATTCAGTCACTGCCTAAGTATTCATGCACTGAGCCAGGCCTTAGCACATGGACTTCTTCAAACCCCTATCCACTATGCATGCAGTCCTCTAACCACCTACACACTTGTCTTTCACACCTTCAATTCCCCAGTCAGTATCCATACACTTCCAGCAAACACCCTGTCACTCCCCTTGCATTCCTCTAATGACCTTATTAAGCATCATGTACTAATCCATTCACTGCGCCAAACCCTAATAAATTCACCCAGGCACTCTCCTTGCAGTACTCTAATCATTCAGTCAGTACCCAAGTACTCATCCAGTGACCCAGGCCTTAGTATATGGACTGCTTCAAACCCCCTATCCACAATGCATGCAGTGCTCTGACCACCTACACAATTGTCTTTCACACCTTCAATTCCATAGTCATTATCCATATACTTCAAGGAAACACCCTGTCACTCCCTTTGCAGTCTTCTAGTGACCCATTCAGCATCATGTACTAATCCATTCACTGTGCGAAAACTCAAACACTTATACAGTCACCAATATACTATCTTTGCAGTACTCTAATCATTCAGTCAGTGCCTAACTATTCATGCACTGAGTCAGGCCTTAGCACATGGACTGCTTCAAACCCCTATCCACTATGCATGCAGTCTTCTAACCACCTAGACACTTGTCTTTCACAATTTCAATTGCCTAGTCAGTATCCATACAGTCCAGCAAACATCTTGTCACTGCCTTAGGACTCCTCTAGTGACCCATTCAGTACCAAGTACTAATCCATTCCCTGTGCGAAAAGCCTAGCACTTATAAATTCACCTAGGCACTCTCCTTGCTGTACTCTAATCATTCAGTCAGTACCCAAGCAGTCATGCAGTGAGCCAGGCCTTAGCACATGGACTGCTTTAAATGCCTATGTAGTATGGATGCAGTCCTCTAATCACCTACACAGTTGTGTTTCACACCTTCAATTCCCTAGTTAGTATTCATACTCTTCTAGCAAACACCCTGTCACTCACCCAGTGTGTCTCCTTATAGTACTGTAATCATTTAGTCAGATAGCATGTAGAGTTTTAGTGAGGTAGGCTTTAGGGCATGAACTGCTTCAAAGTAGTATGCACTATGCATGTAGTGTTTTAACCATCGTCACACTTGTGGTTCAGGGCCATAGTTTCTTAGTCAGTATTTATATAAAATGTGTTTGTACAGTAATGGAATCGTATAATTTTGAAAGTTATTAACATACATTTATTTGTGATTCTTTTTTACAGATACAGAACAGGAGTGTTTCTCATCTGTTTGCACTCTTCTCGTGCAAGATTGTTTGGATGAAGGGTCCTTAGGTGTTTCATCATACTTGCTGTGCCGCATGAGTATTTTTTGTTAGGATCCCCTCGTAACAGAACTCTTTTGAAAATCTTGTGCATGAGAAAGGTGGTATTGGTCTTTGTTTGCCCCTCGAGAAAAGTCGAAAATTTCCACATCACTGAAGGAAAATGTTGTGGGCGTGGTGCATCCTCCAAAAATTCTACTTTAGATTTGGTGAATATTTTATAGCGACATCATTTACAGTTTTTGTAAGTTAAAGCTAAAAAAGATTGTTAACTGTGTGCATTTTATATTTCTGTGATTTCTATTTTGAGAATGGCATGTTGTTTTTTTTTTAACAATCTATGAGATTGTGTTTTTTTTGCCCGCTGTTAAGTGATGAGTACGATTGAAATCACTATTTTTAGTGAAATTTAATATATTCTGAGAACAGCAAAAAAGGCAAAAAATGACTTTGTGGAAATTATGCTGTGTTGTAAAAAACGTATTATTACATGTTATCATTTTATTTTCCTTTTCTTTCACAGATCCAAATTTTAAAATAAGCAATTTATATGAATTTATATTTGAATGAAAAACAGAAAAAAATGTATACCATTTTTTATTCCTAGTACTGTGAAGGTAAGTTTAACTAAGTTTCAATATGCAGAATGAAGAGGCCTGCAAGAAGCTACAAAGTTGAAACACGTTTCTAAAAACACTCTGTTTCTGTAGTTTTGAAATCTGACCATAATCAGATATCATGTGACCTGCAAAAAAAGAGATTTGAGGGGTTCATAATACTTACCATTTTAGCTGTTGAAGGACCGCAATCATTTCAATCATTCTTCTTTGAACATCTTTGCAGACAAAACTCTGTGCTTACCTTCTATCATTCGCAAGGGAATTTAAAAACGGAAATATGTCACTTTTTGTAACATAGTTATTGTGCAAGATACTCTTTCATATTTACAAAGAGAGGGAAAGGCACTCTGTGCACTTTTTATATTCCATGTAAATATAACCTCATCATGCTCACCACTTTGTGTTGAAAGGGTGTTCTGTAAGTGTTGTTGTGCAAGATTGCACTTAATACTCATAGAACAAGACACATGTCTAGATTTATCATAAATCATAAATCTCGATATGTGTGTGAAAGCTGCACCATTCTAAAATTGGTGTAGGAAAGCACAACAAGGAGAATTGTTTTAATTTCGCCACATTTTTATATCTTCAATGCATGCTGAAATGTTCAGCATACATTGAAGAAGAACAATGCATTTTCTCATTGTTTTTGTGCAGGAAGGTGTGTCTTCCTGCAGAAAAACAAACAGCACATGACACAGCTACCCTTGCACTATGGTGTAAGGGTGCCTGTGTCACCACATGGCTGCAGTTTAAGCAGCCGTGCAGAGAGAAGCATAGATTTGCAACATATTTATGTACATATGTTGCATCCCTGTGCTTCGGAAGTACTACAGCACACTGCAGTTAAAGAGGTTACTGTGTGATGCTGCAGCACTTCCTCATAGTTCTGCACTTATACATTCACAATACGCTACTAATGCATTCATTCAGTCAATTACATACTACACATACATTCATCTAAACTAACACTAACAAAGAAATTTAGCTCTTTTTTTAAACCAGGAAAGTTAGTTCTTACAAGAATTTATTTTTTCTCTTTTTTCTTCTTTTATAATTTTTTTGGGGTTTTCTGAACAATTTAAAAAAAAAATGTTTTTTCTGCAAAAAAAACCCAAAAAACAAAACAGGAGAAACCAAACAATGAACTTCAGGGACCAAATAAAAAGAATAAAAAAAAACTAGCAAATGTGACTTTCTTGCCGGCGGCAGATAAGATCGATCGACTGCTCACCATAGCACAAAGTCTTATTGCACTTAGTGCAGAGCACTTTTAAAAATTGAAATTGAGGACGGATGTCCAAGGTTTGGGCTGATGGATGCACTCTTGATGTGCTCGGCTGCGATGAGGTGGATGGCGCAGGAGCAGGAGTGTTTCTCATCCGTCGGCACTCTTCTTGTGCAAGATTGTCCTGATGAAGGGTCCTCATGTGCTTCATCATACTTGCCCTGACGCACGAGCATTTCTTGTTAGGATCCCCTCTCGATAGGACTCTTTTGCAAATCTTGCACGTGACCAAGGTGGCATTGGTCTTATTCTGCCCCTCGGGAAAAGTAAAAAATGTCCACACCACTGAAGAAAAACGTTTTTTTGGGTGGTGCCTCCGGAAAAGATTCATCCTCAGAAGTATGAGGTGATGCAGGTGATGCCTGCTGCCCTGAAGCCATTTTTGGTTGAAAAAAGTTAGAGCTAAGTGTAAACTTAGTCTAAAAAATCTTCTTCTCTCCAAAGAGATGGTGCTCTAAAGAAGGTCAAAGAAGAATGATTGAAATGGGTGGGGTCTTTCAATAGTTAGAAGAGTAAGTGTAATGAACCAATCAAATCTCTTTTTTTGCAGGTCACATGGGATCCGCGCACGCTGCGCGTACGCTGCACGCACCCAGCGCGCATCCGCGAAATTGAATTAAAAAGAAATATAGGATTAGATGTAAAAATATATTACTTTTAAGACTAGTCTAGAGTTTGTCTTCAATTAATATTCACATGAAATACATATATATATGTTTTTTTAAATGTTAAATATTTTGCGGGATCCGCGCACCTACCGCGTCATAGACACACATGACGCATCGCGGAAGTGCGTAAACGTCGCGTTACGTACATCGAACGTGTCGCGTATAGGCTGGGAGTCGCGTACCTGTCGCATTGCGATCGTGCACTAAACACGTACCCAACTCGTACCATGCGCGGATGCTATCTCGTAAAGATCGAGAACGGTGCGCATAGGGTGCGCGGATCCAAAAACATTGAAAAAAATATATAAAATACAGTTTTGAACATATAGTTAAAAAAATATTTTGAAAAATATAAAAAGCATATGTTTGAAAAACCCATTAAGTTCAAATAACATTTTTACATTTTTAAAAGAATTAATTGAAAAAATAAGTTTAAAAAATGGTGATAAAAAAGTATTTTAAAAAAAAGATAATTACTGAAATTGGCACACTGAATTTGAAAAATATAGAAATCCAATCAAAATCATTAAACATGATATCTTCAGAGATAAATTATAGATAGGAATTAGCATTTAAAAAACCTTTGAAATTCACTGAAAAAAACGTAGGTTTCATGCACGTTAAAGTTAGGAATTGGCATTTAAAAAACCTTTGAAATTCACTGAAAAAAACAAAGGTTCCATGGACGTTATTGTTAAGAATTGGCATTTAAAAAACCTTAGAAATTCACTAAAAAAAACATAGATTTCAGGGGCATTATAGTTAGCTGGACATTTCCCTCGTACAAAACCCTAGAAATTCCCCCGTTATAGTTAGTTCAGCTAACTATAACTCGCACCCCGCAATGCACTGCTGATGACGTCACATATTACATCACTCATGACATGGTCAGTG